>NC_092716.1:180354609-180979819 GCF_047496885.1 Scyliorhinus torazame
GACAGTTTATTAAATACAGTCAACACAGCCTTAATTAACCCTTCAGTGAAAAGGTTTGTTAGCTTCAGCTTTAGTTCCAGTTATTGCCAGCTGCAAATTGAAATTAATTGTGACCCGAAGACTCTGTCCACTCTTGGAGTGACCAACTTGGCAAGTCACATGAGCTCCAACCTTGAAGAGACGGTGAAATGTAACAAACCTTTCAAGTAGGCAGGTATTTCCCTGTGCAAAGCTCGACCATGCGCTTGGTGTCCTGTGTGCAATGAGGGCCAGTTAATTAGTACAGATCACCAGTGATTGATTTGAAAAGGGACACTAGTCACAGATTTAATTGTAGAGGGAAAGATGACGTCTAACTTGCCAAGAGAGATTTTGGAAATGAGGTTTGACAAATGAGGTCACGGTAAAACCGGCAGGATAGACAGCTGAGCCCTCGTGTATCTGGTAACGTGAGTAAAGCAGGACTTTTGCAATACAGAACCAAATCTAGACTTGACTCTTTATAAATTGTGGGACACAAGGGCCAGGAACAAGTTTGTCGGATTTTAACACACCAAATATGAGTCCCGTGTTGAGCACATTTTAGCTGGGTGTTTCCCGGCATTTAGCTGGGTGTTTCCTGGCACAGGCAGCATTGAAAACGGCCGCGCTATTGCACGGGACTCTGCTTCATTTCAGGGCCTCAGCAAGGAACACCCTGCCAAGGCCGCACTTAATCCCATTTCCTGCACTAACAGGCTCTGCTTGTGGAGTCCCGATATCGAGACCCCGCACCACGGCCTCCGGATCCCCCCCCCCCCAACTCACCTATAATGGGGTTATCATGTCCTCTGCACCCCTCCTCATAAGGGCAGAGCACCCATGGGCCTGATCCCTAATGTGGGCAAAATGCCACCTTGGCACCACCAGCCGGGCACACTGGCAGTGCCCCCTTGACACCCTGGCCCTGCCAGGGTGGCACCCAGCTGGCCCTGCCAGGGTGCCAGGGTGCCAGGGTGCCAGGCTGGCCATGCTGGGGTGCCAGTGTACCATCCTGCCCAGAACCCGACTACCCAAGGGCCCCTGATCGTCAGGGAGATCCCCCTCCTCCCACAGAGTGCTGGTATGCCTGGTCCACATTTGTGGAGACCTGTGCTAACCGGTGCTCACTCCGGGTCGCAAGATGTGGGGGTTAGATCCCACACTTTGTGCAACTCCAGAGACTGCATATCCGAGCATGCTTTAATGGGCGGGATCCAGATCGCAACATCTTCTGAGATCCCATTAGATCGCTTCGAGGCGTAGCGTGCCGTGTAAATATCGCAAGAGGCCTCTCGAGATTTGCTATCTGCGTTATGACCCGAGTCCGGTGCGGCCATTAGATTTCGTCCAATGTCTCATTTTTTCCTAAGTATAAAATGATCAACAAATGCCTCGAGCAATAAAAATAGCAACACAACTTTGTTTCTGGTCTAAGGCAGTTATAATATCATTTAAAACTTTTGTTGCAGCTGTAATACATCCATGTTCCAAAACCAGACTGCATATCTGACAAAATGTTCTGAAGTGTCTAGAATGAAGCGAGCTGCTCCTAGGCAATCCTTTAGAAAGGGTTTAAAAAAAAAAAAAAATTGGTCTGGAGCAGTTTTGATCTGAACTATATTGAGTTCTAGGACAGTGGTGGGCTTCCATACTAAAGAAATTTCTGCTGTTTGAATGGAGAAGTTAAATAAATAGAGGGGGAGAAATTATATAAACTGCAATTCTGACAAAAAACGATCCAGGTCATCAGTACCAATTGCGTAGTTTAGTAGTTTTTCTAACCCCTCTGGTACTGTGACAGACCGTGAGGAAAAACTAAAGACAAGAGGAAACGTTAGTATTGATGAACATTGGAGGAACACAATTAGCTCTATTACTAACTATAGCCATGTGGAATGCATGTTCTACTTTAATAAATAAGAATTGAACAGGTCCAACATGCACATTTTACCTCTAACTGCAAAATCGTTCAAAGTTCTAGATGTGGGCAACTGAAGAGGAGGAATTTATTCTCTCATTTCACAATTTACCAAATTTATTTGAGATTATATACTGAAGTAGTAAATTTTCCAGTTTACAATAATCAGCCGTGGCCTTTTCTTATGGCTGGAGTACATCTATTTCTAATTTTCCTGAAGGAAAGCCAGTCTCCCTGGATCTTAGTCATCCTTGTCATCCACCAGGATACATTATTCTGCTGAAGTAAGTTAGAGAGCAGAGTTAAACCAGGGACAACTACGGTTTTTGATCTTTTATTATTGTCACAAGTAGGCTTACATTAACACTGCAATTAAGTTGTTGTGAAAAGCCCCCAGTTCGCCACATTCCGGCGCCTAATCGGGTACACCGAGGGAGAATTCAGAATGACCAATTCACCTAACAGGGACTTGTGGGAGGAAACCGGAGCACCCGGAGGAAACCCACACAGACACTGAGAACGAGCAGACTCCGCACAGACAGTGACCCAAGCTGGGAATTGAACCTGGGACCCTGGTGCTGTGAAGCAACAATGCTAACTATTGTGCTACCGTGCCACCTTGATTCTGAACTGAGTATCTTTAAATAATTCCCTTCGACAAAAGGAATTCAATTCTATACCGATTTACCTGAGTTAATACATTTAAAAAAAATAAAAGCTTACTCTAAGATTTCTAAAACTACGTTTGATTCAAATCGAACAAGGGTGTTTTTACTGAATATGAAAGTTGAACGTAAGCAATGTTGCTCAAATCTTGGCAAAAGACTGCAGATCAGCATTTAGCGATGCGTTAGTAAGAATTACACAAAGAAGGGTTGATTTATCAGGAACTCGATGTCTCAATTTGGATCTGCAGTTCTGAAGATGTTCTGTAGAGGGTGATAAACACCAGCTGGTTGATAGTTTACTGACCAGCATTGGGAAAACCAGTTCACTTTGCAATTTCTACACAGGAAAAACAACTGCAAATTAATAGCTGTTTATCCTTCACTGTTGTCACATTTATGGAATTCTAAACATTATTTCCTGCTGAGAAGCAAGACTAATTATCAGATCCACAACCAGCCAGGGTTAGTTTAAAGAAAAAGGAAATACGTTGGTGTAGGCTGTCGGCTGGCACAGTGAATGTGGAGTCAGTTGGTGTGGACTGTCCCCTGGTGTAGTGAATGTAGAATTAACTTGACTGTGATCCAACCCACTGAATGTAGATTTATATGCCACTCCAGCACAGTAAGGATAGACTTTGTTAATCTACAGCTGCTTTTGGTGTACCTATCTCCAATATATTGAATGTCAACCTGTCTGCTTTACTCTCTCTTAAATGTGTTAAGTGTAGACTTAGGCATCCGCACTATCCCATTACAATGAGTGTGATTCAGTTGATGTCTACTTCAGGTTGGATGAATGCAGAACTGATTTTTAAACACTATCCCATATATAATAACTCTGTATTGGGTTAAATAAATTATTTAAATGGTTGAACACTCAATTCTGCAGTAAATAAGGCAACAGGATTTTGTCCTGAGGCTGGAGAGAAATGCAGCTGTTTGGCAGATGTTCTGTATGGAGAAGTGAAATGATGGGATGGGCTGTGGCCATTTCTCAAAAGTTCTGAAAAGTAGACATCTGACCTGCATCAACAGGATTAATAAACCGTTCCCAGTAGAAAGCATATAGGGAAGAGTTAGCTGTGAATATATTTGTATATGATCAATGAGCTCACTTTTTATATTGTCCCAAACTGAATGTTTGTGACATACACATCTTTTAATGATTTTGGAGAAGGCTTTTAAACATCAACCTCTTATTCAACTATTTCTCAATCTTTGTCTCAATTCCTTCTTTCTTTCTTTTTTTAATAAACATTTTATTGCGGTAATTTTGGTATAGTAACAACCACAAAATAAACAATACACATGAAACCACAAAAAAAAGTGCAAAAGCCATTGACCTCTCGTACAGGTCCTACCCTTATTGACCCCCTACTCTAATCTAAACTACCCCCCCGGTCTGCTGCTGATTAATTTTCCAAAAAGAAGTCGACGGAACGGCTGCCACCTCCGGGTGAACCCTAACATCGACCCTCTCAAGGTGAACTTGATTTTCTCCAAACAGAGGAAGCGAGCCGTGTCCGATAGCCAGGTCTCCGACTTTGGGGGCTTTGAGTCCCTCTATACTAATAGTATCTGTCTCCGGGCTGCCAGGGAAGCAAAGGCCAGAACGTCTGCCTCTTTCTCCTGGATTCCCGGGTTTTCTGACCCCCCGAAAATTGCCATCTCTGGACTCAGCGCCACCCTAGTTTTTAACACCGTGGACGTGTCGTCCGCAAACCCCTGTCAAAATCCCCTAAGCTTCGGACATGTCCAAAACTTGTGAACATGGTTCGTCGGTCCTCCCGCATGTTTTGCGCACCTGTCCTCCACCCCAAAGAATCTGCTCATCCGGGCCACTGTCATGTGAGCCCAGTGAACAACCTTAAATTGTATCAGGCTGAGCCTGGCACATGTTGCGGACGCGTTGACTCTACTCAACGCGTCTGCCCATAGACCATCCTCTATCTCACCTCCCAGCTCCTCCTCCCACTTGCGCTTCAGCTCCTTGGTCTGCGTCTCCTCCGACCCCATAAGCTCCTTATAAATGTCCGAGATGCTCCCTTCTCCCACCCGCCCTCTGGAAACTACCCTGTCCTGAATCCCTCTTAGCGGTAGGAGCGGGAAGGTTGACACGTGTTTACGAAGGAAGTCCCCGCAGCTGCAGGTACCGGAATTCGTTTCCCTTCGCCAACCCAATCTTTTCCTCCGACGGACTCTGAAAGCTCCCCTCTATGAACAGATCCCCCATCCCCTCAATCCCCGCTCTCCGCCATAACCGGAATCCCCCGTCCATACGCCCCGGGGCAAACCGGTGTTTATCACAGATTGCGGCCCAGACCAATGCTCCCACATGCCGCCTCCACTGACCCCAAACTCTCAGGGCCGCTACCACCACTAGACTGGTGGAGAACCGTGCTGGCGGGAACGGCAGAGGCGCAGTTACCAACACCCCCAAACTGGTGCCCTTGCACGAAGCCGCCTCCATACACACCCACGCCGACCCCTCGCCCACCACCCACTTCCTAATCATGGCCATATTAGCTGCCCAGTAATAGTTGCTAAAATTTAGCAGCGCCAGCTTGCCTGCTCCCCGACTCCGCTCAAGCATTACCTTCCTTACCCGCGGGGTCTTGCCCGCCCAGACGAAGCCCGTGATCACTCTGTTGACCCGTTTAAAAAAGGACCGCGGAATAAAAATGGGGAGACACTGAAATACAAATCGGAATCTCGGGAGGACAGTCATCTTCACCGTTTGCACCCTCCAAGCCAGAGACAACTGCAGCGCGTCCCATCTCCGAAAATCGTCCTTCATTTGGTCCACCAGCCGGGCCAGATTCAATTTATGCAGCCGGTCCCATTCCTGCGCCACTTGGATGCCTAGGCACCTAAAGCTTCCCTCTCCTAATCTAAACGGCAGCTCTCCCAGTCGCCTCACCTGTCCCCTCGCCTGGACCACAAACATATCACTCTTTCCTATATTTAGCTTATACCCCAAAAAACGGCCAAATTCCCTTAGAGCCCTCCTGATTTCTTCCATCCCCTCTATTGGGTCTGAAACGTACAGAAGCAGGACATCCGCATAGAGTGAAACTCTGTGCTACTCCACTGGGTACCCCTCCGGCCCCGGGGCTTTACCCGCCTGCATGGCCTTCAGACCCTCCACTATCTCCTCTAACCCAATCGGGGCCCCGAGCCCTTCTACCCGCTCCCCGTCCACCTTTGGGACATTCAGCCTCTCCAAGAAGTGCCTCATCCCCTCCGGCCCCGTAGGGAGTTCTGACCTGTACAGCCTGCTGTGGAAATCCCTAAATGCCCTATTCACCCCTACTGAATCACCAACCAGGTTCCCATCTCCGTCCTTTACTTTCCCTCTCTCCCTAGCTGCCTCCCTCTTCCTAAGCTGCTGTGCAAGCATTCTGCTGGCCTTCTCTCCATGTTCATAGATCACCCCCCTCGCCTTTCTCAACTGCTCCTCCACCCTCCCTGTGGTCAGCAAGCTAAACTCCGCCTGTAACCTCCATCGTTCCCTTAAAAACCCTGCCTCTGGGGTCTCCACATACCTCCTATCGATCTGTAGTATTTCCTTTACCAGTCGGTTCGTCTCTGCCCTGTCCACATTCTCCCTATGGGCCCGGATCGAGATCAGCTCCCCCCTGACCACCGCCTTCAGTGCTTCCCACACCACCGCTGCTGAAATTTCCCCCGTGTCATTGACCTGCAGGTAGCTCTGAATACATTTCCTCAGCCGCTCGCACACCCCTTCATCCGCCAAAAGTCCCACATCCAACCTCCAGTGCGGGCGCTGATTACTGTCTTTACTAACCTGCAGGTCAACCCAATGCGGAGCATGGTCTGAGATTGTAATCGCCGAGTACCCCGTGTCCACCACCCCAGCCAGCAAGGCCCTGCTCAAAATAAAGAAATCAATCTGGGAATACACTTTATGCACATGTAAGTAGAAGGAGAATTCCTTCACCTTCGGCTGCCCAAACCTCCAAGGATCCAACCCCCCTCCCCCATCAGCTCCATGAACCCTCTTAGTTCCTTTCCATTGCTGGCACCCTGCCGTTTTCGAGCTTGACTGGTCCAAGTCATGGTCCATAACGGTGTTGAAGTCCCCTCCCATGACAACCTGTGTGAGTCCAGGTATCTTCCCCAGTATCCTCTTTATAAACTCCACATCATCCCAATTTGGCGCATTCACATTTACTAATACCACCTGCTCCCCCTCTAGCTTCCCACTGCCCATAATGTACCGACCTCCCACATCCGAGACTATTCTACCCGCCTCAAACACCACCCGCTTATTGACCCCTCTAGTCTTTGAATCTAGTCCCGAGTGGAAAAACATGACTGACCCAGCCTTTCCTCAGTCTAACCTGGTCCGTAACTCTAAGGTGCGTCTCCTGCAGCATTACCACATCCGCCTTCAATCTGCTAAGATGTGTGAACACGCGTGTCCTTTTGACCGGCCCATTTAACCCTCGAATATTCCAGGTGATCAGCCTAGTTGGGGGGCTCATTGCGCCCCCCCCCCCCTGCCGATCAGCCATCCCCTTTTATTAGGCCCATCTCCAGCCTGTGCTCCGCGCCTCCACTTGTCCATCCCCAGGCAGCCCCGCCCCCAATCTCCTCTCTGTCCTTCAGCCCAAGTCCCTCCCTCATCAGCAGAACATTTGCCCCCCCCCCCCCCCATAGTAACAACTCTGAAGGGACAAGCTGTACCCCAACCTGTAACCCAACCCCTTTACTAAACGCCCCCCCCCCCCTCCGTTTCTGTCTGCTCTGTGGTCCTGGTGGCTCCCGTGTTCCCCCCCTCTCTCCCCTGCTATCAGCTGTTCACTTCGAACAGGATGGTGAATGGCCCCCACGCTTTGTGGAAACCATCTTCAGACCCACGGTTGGTGTACTTCGTCTGCTCCAGGTGGAGAAATTCCGACAGGTCTGCCAGCCAGCCTGCAGCTGTTGGTGCTGCTGATCGCCAGCCGAGCAGGATTCTCCAGTGGGTGATTAGGGAAGCAAAGGCAAGGGAGTCTGCCCTTTTCCCCACATGAAGTTCTGGCTGGTCCAATATGCCGAAGACTGTCGCTCTTGGGCACAGCTCCACCCTCGCCCACACAACCTTGGACATTGTCTCGAAGAATGCTGTCCAAAACCCAACCATTCTGGGGCAGGTCCAGAACATGGCGGGTGTGGTTGGCCGGGCCTACCCGGCACCATTCACATTTGTCCTCCACTGGGAAGCACCTGCTCATTCGGGTTCTAGTCAGGTGTGCTCTGTGCACCACTTTAAGCTGCATAAGGCTTTGCCTTGTGCAGGAGGAGGTGGAGTTGACCCTGTTCAGCTTGTCCCTTCAGAGTTGTCACTCTAGGGTTCCCACCCTATTTCCTTCCCAGCTCCACCTCCCATTTTTCTCTTATTTTGTCCAGTGGGGAGCGTGTCCTTTCTAAGATTTGTCCATATATCCCCGCAGTTCCCCTTTCCCAGACCGTCAGCATCCAGTAACTCCTCCAACACTGTCTCTCGGGGTCCATGGGTACCTTGTCGTCTCTTTACAGAGAACGGTTTTAGACCTGCAGATGGTGACGTTTCTGTCAATTTGGTAGTTCCAGTTCCTGTAGGGTGGCTAGCCTGTCCCCATATAAAAGTCCCTAACCGTCAGTGTCCCCCTATCCTCTCTTCACCTCTCAAATGGCTGATAGAAACTTGTGGTTGCCGCAGATGGGGGCCATGGTGGACACTTCAGTTAAACTGAAGTGCTGCCTCATCTGATTCCAGCTTCTCGGGGTAGCTACCACCACTGGGCTAGTTGAGTATTTTGCTGGCGGCGATGGGCGTGCTGTTATGGCGGGTGGTTCCTGTCCAGGAGGACTCCTCCATCCTCTCCCATTCCGTGTCCCTTCACTCTCTTGGCCATGGCTGCCCAGTGGTAATATTGCAAGTTTGGGAGAGCCAGGCCACCCATGTTTCTTCTCCTTCGTACTGTTTTAGGTACTCTTGCATTTCTTTTCCCGCTCTCCACAGAAGCAGCATATTTATTTTGTCTATTGCTGGGGAAAAAGCCTTGGGGATGCAGATCGGTATGGATCTGAATAGGCAGCATGTTGATCTTGATCTGCACCCTCCCCGCCAGGGAGAGCGGGAGTGCATCCCATTTCTGTAGGTCCTTTTTTTACTTCCTCCGCTGGACTGATCTGTTCCACTTCTGGATCCGTGTCCAGTCATGGGCTATCTGGATCCCTGGGTAGCGGAATTTGTTTTGGGGCTATTTTAAATGGGAGACCCTCCAGCTCGCCCTTCCCCCTGTCAGGTTCACAGGGAAAACGTCACTTTTGCCCAGGTTGTGTTTGGAGCCCGTGAAGGCTCCGAGGTCTTCCAGAAGCTTTGTGATTTCTTTCATGCCATTTTTCAGGTCCAAGATGTAGAGGAGCAGGTCATCCACATAGAGTGAGAATCTGTGGTTTCTGCCTTTTCTTTGGATACCCTTCCAGCCTCTCGCGTCTCGCAGGGCGATCGCCAGCGGTTCAATTGCCAGGGCGAACAAGAACGGGGACAGCGGGCATCCCTGCCTGGTCCTTCTGTGCAGCTGAATTCAGAGCTGGTGGTGTTGGTCCGAATGCTCGCCTTAGGGGCGTTGTAAAGGAGTTTCACCTACGACCTTCCAGTCGGGGAACACTTCAGCAGTCAAGGGCATTCAGCCTCTGATCTCCGGGTAAGCGTTCTCCAAGGCGGCCTTCAGGACGCGCGACAACGCAGAATCGCCGAGCAGAAACTTATAGCCAAGTTCCGCACACATGAGTGCGGCCTCAACCGGGACCTGGGATTCATGTCGCATTACATTCATCCCCCACCATCTGGCCTGCAAAATCCTACCAACTGTCCTGGCTTGATACAATTCACACCTCTTTAACCTGGGGTTACCCCATCTCTGGATCTGTAAAGATTTAATCACCTGCTAATGGTCGCATTCCTAGCATTGTTTGGCATCTTTGAATCTGTCTATATATTTGTTTCTGGAACAGACCTCTTCATTCACCTGAGGAAGGAGCAGCGCTCTGAAAGCTAGTGACATCGAAACAAACCTGTTGGACTTTAACCTGGTGTTGTAAGACTTCGTACGAAAGAAAAGTACAACGCAGGAACAGGTCCTTCGACCCTCCAAGCCTGCGCCGACCATACTGCCCGTCTAAACTAAAATCTTCTGCACTTCCGGGGTCCTTATCCTTCTATTCCCATCCTATTCATATATTTGTCAAGATGCCCTTTGAACATCACTATCATCCCTGCTTCCATCATCCCCTCCGGCAGCAAGTTCCAGGCACCCACTACCCTCTGTGTAAAAAAAAAAAAAAAAAAAAAAAAAAAAAAAAAAAAACCCCAAAAAACAAACTTGCCTCGTACATCTCCTCTAAACCTTGCCCCTCGCACCTTAAACATATGCACCCTAGTAATTGACGCCTCTACCCTGGAAAAAAGCCTCTGACCATCCACTCTGTCTATACCCCTCAATTCTGTAGACCTCTATCAAGTCGCCCCTCAACCTCCGACGTTCCAGTGAGAACCGACGTCCCAGTGAGAACAAATCGAGTTTATTCAACCTCTCCTCAGAGCTAATGCCCCTCCATACCAGGCAACATCCTGATAAATCTCTTCTGCACCATCTCCAAAGCCTCCACATCCTTCTGGTAGTGTGGCGACCAGAATTGAACACTATACTCCCAAGTGTGGCCTAACTAAGGTTCTATACAGCTGAAAGATGACTTGCCAATTTTTATACTCAATGCCCCGGCCAATGAAGGCAAGCATGCCGTATGCTTTCTTGACTACTTTCTCCACCTGTGTTGCCCCTTTCAGTGCCCTGTGGACCTATACACCTAGATCTCTCTGACTGTCAATACTCTTGAGGGTTCTATCATTCACTGTATATTCTCTACCTGCATTAGACCTTCCAAAATGAATTACCTCACATTTGTCCGGATTAAACTCCATCTGCCATCTCTCCGCCCAAGTCTCCAAACAATCTAAATCCTGCTGTATCCTCTGCCAGTCCTCATTGCTATCTGCAATTCCACCAACCTTTGTGTCGTCGGCAAACGTACTAATCAGACCAGTTACATTTTCGTCCAAATAATTTATAAATACTGCAAACAGCAAAGGTCGCAGCACTGAACCCTGCGGAACATCAATAGTCAAGAGCCCTCCAATCAGAAAAGCACCCTTCCATTGCTACGCTCTGCCTTCTATGACCTAGCCAGTTCTGTATCTATCTTGCCAGCTCACCTCTGATCCTGTGTGACTTCACCTTTTGTACCAGTCTGCCATGAGGGACCTTGTCAAAGGCCTTACTGAAGTCCATATAACATCCACTGCCCTACTTGCATCAATTATCTTTGTGACCTCCTCGAAAAACTCTTATCAAGTTAGTGAGACACGACCAACCCTTCACAAAACCGTGCTGCCTCTCGCTAATACGTCCACTTGTTTCCAAATGGGAGTAGACCCTGTCTCGAAGAATTCTCTCCAGTAGTTTCCCTACCACTGACATAAGGCTCACCGGCCTTTAGTTCTCTGGATTATCCTTGCTACCCTTCTTGAACAAAGGAACAACATTGGCTATTTTCCAGTCCTCCGGGACATCACCTGAAGCCAGTGAGGATCCAAAGATTTCTGTCAAAGCCTCAGCAATTTCCTCTCTTGCCTCCTTCAGTCGTCTGGGGTAGATCCAACAGGACCTGGGGCTTTATCCACCTTAATATTTTTCTAGCCGCCCAACACCTCGTCTTTTTGGATCTCAATGTGACCCAGGCTATCTACACACCCTTCTCCAGACTCAACATCTACCAATTCCTTCTCTTTGGTGAATACTGATGCAAAGTACTCATTTAGTACCGTGCCTATTTCCTCTGGCTCCACACATAGGTTCCCTCCCCTGTCCTTCAGTGGGCCAACCCTTTCCCTGGCTACCCTCTTGCTTTTTTGTGCGTGCAAAAAGCCTTGGGATTTTCCTTAACTCTATTTGCCAATTACTTTTCATGACCTCTTTTAGCTCTCCTGACTCCTTGCTTAAGTTCCTTCCTACTTTCCTTTATATTCCACACAGGCTTCACCTGTTCCCAGCCTTCTAGCCCTGACAAATGCCTCCTTTTTCTTTTTGACGAGGCCTACAATATGTCTCGTTATCCAGGGTTCCTGAAATTTACCAAATTTATCCTTCTTCCTCACAGGGACATGCCAGTCTTGAGTTCCTTTCAACTGACATTTGAAAGCCTCCCACATGTCAGATGTTGATTTACCCTCTAACATCAGCCCCCAATCTATGTTCTTCAGTTCCTGCCTAATATTGTTATAATTAGCCTTCCCCCAATTTTGCACATTCACCCTAGGACCACTCTTATCCTTGTCCACCAGCACTTTAAAACTTACTGAATTGTGGTCACTGTTCCCAAAATGCTCCCCTACTGAAATACCACCAGGTAGGGCTCATTCTCCAATACCAGGTCCAGTGCAGCCCCCTCCCTAGTTGGACTATCTACATATTGTTTTAAGAAGCCCTCCTGGATGCTCCTTACAAACTCTGCCCCATCCAAGCCCCTAGCACTAAGTGAGTTCCAGTCAATATTGGGGAAGTTAAAGTCTCCCATCACAACAACCCTGTTGCTTTTACTCCTTTTCAAAATCTGTCTACCTATCTGCTCCTCTATCTCCCGCTGGCTGTTGGGAGACCTGCAGTGAACCCCCAACATTGTGACTGCACCCTTCTAATTCCCGATCTCTACCCATAGAGCCTCGCTGTCCTCTGAGGTGTCCCCCGCAGAACAGCTGTGATATCCTCCACCCCTTTTACATCTCCCTCTATCCCACCTGAAACATCTAAATCCTGGAACGTTTAGCTGACAATCCTGTCCTTCCCTCAACCAGGTTTCGTAATGGCAACAACATCATAGTTCCAAGTACTAATCCAAGCTCTTAAGTTCATCTGCCTTACCTGTTATACTTGCATTAAAAAATTTGTACTTCAGGCCACTAGTCCCGCTATTTTCAGCAACATCCCCCTGTCTGCTCTTCCTCAGAGCCATACTGGCCCTATTCCCTAGTTCTCCCTCAATTTTTTCATCTTCCGACATATTGCTCCGGTACCCACCTCCATGCCATACTAGTTTAAACCTTCCTGGGTGACCCTAGAAAACCTCACGGCTAGGATATTTATGCCTCTCAGGTTTAGATGCAACCCGTCCTAATACAGATCTCACCTTCCCGGAAGAGCTCCCAGTGGTCCAGATAACTGAAACCCTCCCTCCTACATCAGCTGTTTAGCCACGTGTTTAGCTGCTCGATCTTCCTATTTCTAGCCTCACTGGCACGTGGCACAGGGAGTAGTCCCGAGATTACAAACCTAGAGCTCCTGTCTTTTAATTTTCTGCCTAGCTCCCTGAACTCCTGCTGCAGGACCTCATCCCCCTTCCTGCCTATGTCATTAGTACCAATATGTACCACAACCTCTGCCTGTTTGTCCTCTCCCTTCAGGATGTCCGCTACCTGTTCCGAGACATCCTGGACCCTGGCATCGGGGAGCTAGGAAGTTATGTGGAGGCCTTCAGATTAGGGAATTAGGGACACTGAGTTACTTGTAATTTTCTCGCCTGTTTTACTCCTGTTTGAGTTCAATAGAAAAACAACTCTGATGTGATTTCAAATCCGTTGATTTAAACTAACCTCTGAATGAAATAGTGTTGAATAAGTGGTTTGAGCCTAGCATGATATCTGTAAATGCTGAAATAAACTTGCTCGATAACCTAAGCTCTTCCAATGCTTTTTGCTACAGGTGGACACAGTAATTAGTTAGGGCCTATTAATGGAGAGATGAGTAGAACATAGAACATAGAACAATACAGCGCAGTACAGGCCCTTCGGCCCACGATGTTGCACTGAAACAAAAGCCATCTAACCTACACTATACCATTATCATCCATATGTTTATCCAATAAACTTTTAAATGCCCTCAATGTTGGCGAGTTCACTACTGTAGCAGGTAGGGCATTCCACGGCCTCACTACTCTTTGCGTAAAGAGTAGCTTGGCAATTGATGGTGAGCAGGGATCCAAGTGACTTCTTGGCCTACAAGCTGGTCAAAGTACATGGGAGGGGCAGGAAATAGTAAGTCACTGAGATGTCACTTGCTTGTCTGAGGGGAGGAGGAAGGTGCGCAGCCATTTTGGGCCCAGATGTGAGGTAATAGAGAGCAAATAAATTTAAATCCCAATATGACTGTGCAGCTGACCAGTAACCATCCAGCTTAATCCCACTATCTCTCCCTTGGATCATGACCTTGTAGTTTATGGCACTTCTTCAAGCGCATGACCAAGTAACTTGAAAGAAAAATGTTTTGGGAGTTTCTGCCCCTGCCATCCTTTTCAGGCAGTGAGTTCCAGATCTCCACCCTCACTTCTGGTTGAAAACGTTTCCCCTCCAATCCCTTCTCAACTTCACCCTAAAACTGTGCCTCCTGGTTACAGACCCCTCAGCCAAACGGAATAGAGCCTTCCTATCCATTCTTGTCGCGAGCCCTATCCAGCCTTGTTTGCACTGCAATTGGGCCTCTCTGTGGTGAACCACGTTCTACTGTTACTCACTGCTATATATATATTCACTGTTATTGTTTGTTCCATTGTTACTTACTGTTGTTGCTTCTGTTGGCTCTGCCTGTGGCTCTGCCCCTTGGGCTTTGTATATAGTTGGCTGATCTGTGGCCCTGCCCCCAGTGAGGGACCAGCAGCAGGCAGGCACACATCTCGGTGTATTAAAGCCACAATTTAGTTCTATAACTCGCTTTGTCTGTTATTGATGGTCCGTCAATTTAATACACTGAGATATTACAATGGATGCTGCTCTTAAGCCTGACCGACTTGAACTTGACCCGCAGGCAGCCGACGCCACTGCGATCTTCGAGCACTGTCTAAGCTGTTTCGAGGCTTACCTCGACTCATCGACCGACGCTGTCACCGAGGTGCACAAGCTGCATCTCCTCGACGCCCGGGTGAGCCCCAAAATTTTTCTGCTGATCAGAGACGCAGCCTCGTAAGCAGAGGCAATCGCACAGTTCATGAGGGCAATGAATGAGGTGTTCGCTTGACATCTCCTGGTCACGAGGCGTCAGCGCCCTGGTGAATCACTGGCCGAATTCCTGCGTAACCTGCGAGTACTCGCCCGGAATTGTAACTGCCAGGCAGTTACGGCGGTTCAGCACTCTGAGCTCCTAATCAGGGATGCCTATGTGGCCGGAGTCCGGTCTAATTATATCCGACAACGCTTGCTCGAAGGGGGTACCCTCAACCTCAAGGACACTGTGCAGCTCTCTAGCTCTTCGGAAGCAGTGTTCCAGAACATGGATGCCTTCACGTCCGACCATGCGGCACCCTCGTGGACATCGGAGGCGCGGCCATCACCCGGCCCGGGCGATTCACAAGCCTGTGCCGCGCGGCAGCCCACCAACTACGGGGGCCGTACTGTTACTTCTGCAGCCAGGGCCAGCACCCCAGACAGCGTTGTCCTGCTCGGAACGAGACCTGCAACGAGTGTGGTAAGAAGGGGCACTTTGCCAAGGTCTGTCAGGCCCGACCCCAAGGTCCTAGACCCAAAGTCTACCAGGCCCAACCTGAAGCATGCAGGTCCCGCAGCGTGGCATCTTGCCTGCCGGGACCGCCCCCTTTTGACGCGTCATCTGCCTCGTGCGGCCAGTGGGGGCCGCCATTTTGGCAACAATCTTCGACGCCCGCCACGTGCGACTCATGGAGGCCGCTATCTTGGGACCACCCCGCTACCACCGACCAGACCAGCCATCTTCCGCAGCTCAGCTCCGTCACGCTCGACCAGTCCTAGCCCCATCACCTCAAGAACTCCATGATGGCCATCCGGGTCAATGGGCACGAGACGACACGTCTGTTAGACTCCGGGAGCATGGATCGCTTCATTCATCCGGATACGGTAAGGTGCTGCTCCCTTCGGACTTTTCCCGTGTCCCAGACTATCTCCCTAGCTTCCGGATCACACACCTTCCAGGTCTGGGGCTACTGTGTTGCAAACCTTGTGGTACAGGGCGTAGAGTACGCTAACTTCAAACTCTACGTCCTCCCCCATCTCTGCGCTGCCCTGTTACTAGGACTGGACTTCCAGTGTAACCTCCGAAGCCTGACTTTGAAGTTCGGTGGACCTCTGCCCCTTCTCTCCGTCTGTAGCCTCGTGACCCTTAAGGTCGCCCCTCCCTTGCTATTCGCTAACCTCACCCCCGACTATAAGCCCGTCGCCACCAGGAGCAGACGATACCGTGCCCGGGACAAGGCCTTTATCAGGTCGGAGGTCCAGCGACTCCTGCGGGAAGGGATCATTGAGGCTAGTAACAACCCCTGGAGAGCCCAAGTGGTGGTCGTCAGGACTGGGGAGAAACACCGGATGGTCGACGATCAACCGGTACACGCAGCTCGATGCGTACCCTCTTCCCCGCATATCTGACATGGTCAACCAGATTGCACAGTACCGGGTCTTCTCCACATAGACTTGAAGTCCGCGTACCACCAGCTTCCTATCCGCCTGGAGGACTGCCAATGCACTGCCTTCGAGGCAGATGGCCGCCTCTACCACTTCCTCAGGATCCCCTTCGGCGTCACCAATGGGGTCTCGGTCTTCCAGCAAGTGATGGACCGAATGGTTGACCAGTACGGGCTGCGGGCCACGTTCCCGTATCTGGATAATGTCACCATCTGCGGCCATGACCAGCAGGACCACGACGCTAACCTCCAGAAATTCCTCCACACCGCCCAGCTCCTTAATTTAACCTATAATAAGGAGAAATATGTTTTCCGCACAACGCGCCTAGCCATCCTTGGCTACATTGTGGAAAACTGAGTCCTAGGGCCCGACCCCAACCGCATGCGCCCCCTTCTGCAACTACCCCTGCCCCAAGGCCCTGAAGAGATGCCTGGACTTTTTCTCCTATTATGCCCAGTGGGTCCCAATTATGCGGAATAGACCCGCCCACATAGCAAATCCACCATTTCCCCTGACGGCTGAGGCCCACCTGGCCTTCAACCGTATCAAGGCAGATATTGCCAAGGCCACGATGCTCGCAGTAGACGAGTCCATCCTGTTCCAGGTGGAGAGCGATGCGTCTTTGCCTTGGCCGCTACATTCAACCAGGCAGGCCCATGGCTTTCTTCTCCCATACCCTCTATGCTTCTGAAATTCGGCATTCCTCTGTCGAAAAGGAAGTACAAGCCATTGTGGAAGCTGGCCGGCAGGCGATTCACTCTCCTCATTGACCAACGGCCGGTTGCCTTCATGTTCAATAACACACAGCGGGGCAAGATCAAGAATGACCAGATCTTGAGGTGGAGGATCGAACTCTCCAACTATAACTACTACATCTTGTATCGGCCTGGGAAACTCAATGAGCCTCCAGATGCCCTATCCCACGGTACATGTGCCAGTGCACAAGTAGACCGACTTTGGGCCCTCCACAATGACCTCTGTCATCCGGGGGTCACCCGGCTCCTCCATTTCATCAAGGCCCACAACCTGCCTTACTCCACCGAGGAGGTCAGGACAATGACAAGGCACTGCCAAGTCTGCGCGGAGTGCAAACTGCACTTCTATCGGCCAGACAGAGCTCACCTGGTGAAGGCCTCCCGCCCCTTTGAACGCCTCCGTATCGATTTCAAAGGGCCCCTCCCCTCCACTGACCGTAACGTGTACTTCCTCAACATCGTTGACGAGTACTCCCTTTTTCCCTTTGCCATCCCATGCCCTGACATGACCTCTGCCACCGTCATCAAAGCTTTGCACAGTCTCTTCACCTTGTTCGGTTTCCCCACCAATCTCCATAGTGATCGGGGCTCCTCTTTTATGAGTGATGAGCTGCGTCAGTTCCTGCTCAGCAAGGGCATAGCCTCAAGCAGGACGACCAGCTACAACCCCCGGGGAAACGGACAGGTGGAGAGGGAGAACGCGACAGTCTGGAAGACCGTCGTCCTTGCCCTACAGTTTAGAAGTCTCCCGTTGGCAGGAAGTCCTTCCCGATGCGCTCCACTCCATCCGGTCACTTCTGAGACCCCTCATGAACGTTTCTTTGTCTTTCCTAGGAAGTCCACCTCGGGGGTCTCGCTCCCGTCCTGGCTGACAGTCCCAGGGCCCGTCATCCTCTGGAAGCATGCGAGGAGCCAAAGGTCAAATCCCCTGGTCGAGAGGGTTCTGCTCCTCCATGCAAACCCACAGTATGCATACATGGCACACCATGAATCGGCGGCAGGACACTGTCTCCCTCAGGGACTTGGCACCCGCAGGTTCCCCAGCGACTATCACCAACATGCCCACCCCTACACCGTCTACCACCATCACCACCACTCGGCTGCCTCAGGATTTGGTACCAGCAGTTTCCCCAGTGACCATTACCACCACCCCCGTCCCTACACCGTCTCCCTCTCCATCGGCTCATCAGGATGAAGAAGAAGATGACACGCTCCCGGAGTCAAAGGTCTTGACACCCGTGCCCACACCACAGCCGGAACTGAGGCGATCATGGCGGAAGGTTAAAGCTCCTGTCAAACTCAATCTGTGAGTCCACTTCACCCCCACTGGACTTTTTTTTAACAGGGGGTGAATGTGGTGAACCACATTCCACTGTTACTCACTGCTGTATATATTCACTGTTATTGTTTGTTCCATTGTTACTGTTGTTGTTGCTTCTGTTGGCTCCGCCTGTGGCTCCGTCCCTCGTGCTTTTGTATATAGTTGGCTGATCTGTGGCCCTGCCCCCAGTGAGGGATCAGCAGCAGGCAGGCACACATCTGTGTATTAAAGCCACAATTTAGTTCTATAACTCGCTTTGTCTATTATTGATGGTCCACACTCTCCTCGGCCTCCTCTGTTCAAAAGAAAACATTCCCAGCCTGTCCAATCTTGTCTCATAATTGAAATTCTCCAGTCCAGACTTCTCTTCAGTATCCTCTGTAGTGTAACCGTTGGAAGGTGAGCTAAACTATAGAAAACATAGGTTGCCTTTCTTGGTGATCCTAGACCATCACCCCTGGAGCCTGTTTTGAGAGGTACTTTTTATCCTTCACAACTGTCTCCGTATTTGCGTCCTGCCCAGACTAGATAGTGTTGACTCTTTTTAAATGATATACGCACTCCTGCTCACAAGTGTTTTCCTGACCGCAGATTGAGGTGTCAGCAGAGGGCGAGGGAGGGGCGGGGGGGGGGGGTTAAAATGGAAAGGCAGGACAGGAGGAGGATGTATGGCAGTGGGGGGAGTGGGTGTTGGTTATTTATTACGTTGTATAATTTTACTTCTTTCATTTGTTTTGTTTGTTTATTTATGCAAATTTGTGAATAAAATATATATTAAAAAAAAATTGTTATCCTGACAGGAAGTTAACGGGGATCAGTGCTTCACTGCGTGACTCTTTGTTCCCTCTTCGCAGGAAATGTGCACTGAGTGGCCTGCCCAGAACCTGTAAACATCGCATCAAGCTGGGAGACTCGGGAACTTATTTCTACATTTCACCATCCTGCAGGTCCAGGGTATGTAGAAGACGGAAGGAGGAGAGGATTTATAGCACAGTGTCAAAACCACACCCAAGATTTAAAACTCCATTTTCTGCAGGATGTTAAATCTGCCTCATGGGGACCAGAGTCCAATCCAGCCTTGGGTGACTGTCTGAGTGGAGTTTGCATGTTCTTCCGGTGTCTGTGAGGGTTTCCTCCAGGTGCCCTGAGTTTCCTCCCTCAGTCCAAAAATGTGCAAGTTAGGTGGATCGACCATGGTCAACAGGTGGGGTTATGGGGATTGGGCAGGGGTGTGGGCCTAGGTATGGAGCTCTTTTGAAGGTTGGTGCAGACTTGATGGGCCGAATGGCCTCCTTCTGCACTGTAGGGATTCTATGGATAGCTTTGTGTTGCTGACTTAGCAGGCAAAGATTTTGGGGCAGTAAGGCTGAAGAGAATCTTTTTCAAAATGTACTGTATTGCATTCATGAAAGTACATTATGTAAGAGCTAAATTCTCACTTCATAAATTTAATTTCTCCTTTCAGTAGAGTATGTGGCACTCTGAAGGGCCACATGCGCTTACAGGTTGTACTTCCAATATACATTTCCTGTCTCACTTCTGGTGGACCTGTATGCTCAGATTAATTTACTTGTTTAATACTGAGATTTCGCTTTCTGTTTGAGTTGATTTTAATTGGACATTTTGAAGACTGACTGCTGTTCAGATCTCTGTAATGTGTGAGTTTGAATGTGTCCAATGTGCGGGCATGAGGGCTAATGTGTATATTTGAGTTGGCATAGAATGTGTCTCTCTCTCTCCCTGTGTGTACACCACACCCCTGGCCCATCCCACCATTCTAATTTCCTTCCCCATCTCATTCGCATAATGTTCCATCGCAAAACTCGCCGCCAGCTGCTTCAATCTTTAATTTTTCTGGTCACCCGAGATACCTGTCAGCAATATGTTTGCTCCCATTGTAAACCTCGCCTAAACCTCAAGTGGCATTCGTGCATGGCACTTTCACAATCACTTTTTCTCACTTGCCTTGCTTATCTGTCTTTCAAACTAATATCATGGGCTGGATTTGCTGTCTCGGTGCCAGGCAAACTTGTGTCAGGGGATCACACACATAGAAGCAAGGGGACCTTAAATTTCCCACCTGGGGTGAGTGCCTGTGATGGGGGTAGGTAAATGTGTGGGCCTTTCCACCTTAAGGAGCCCTCCAGGATTATAAAAGTGTTTTTAAAATAAAAAGAAATGTTGCCACAGTTGCGTGTAGCAGCATTGGTGATCTGCAATGTGTACTGTGACTCTTGAGCTCATTTATGTCCTTTTGTATATAGTGCCTTTTATTAATTTGATTCTCTCACATGCGTCGTGTTGGGTGTTCCGCTATACAGACGAACCAACACGGTTGCAGATGGTACAACTCTGTTTTATTACTATCAATAACATCATCTGTAAACTTATGACTGTGGTTTGTTCTTTACCCTTTACCCTGTGGACCCAGCCCTTACACTATCTTAGAGAGGCACTCAGCACATGGTGTATGTCTGAGTGTCTTGCTGTGAGCTCTGTGCCCTGAGCTGTCTCCTGCTGGAATGAGCGGGAACTGTGGTGTTCCCCGTTTTATAGTGCGTGTGCTCTTGCTTGTGATTGGCTGTGATGTTGCGTGTGTGTTGATTGGTCCATTGATCTGTCCATCAGTGTGTATGTGTGTTTGCACCATGATGTTTGTCTGAATATCATGACAACGTGGTGAGCCAGTGTTGATGAGGACATCCCCACAAATAGCTATTTCGGATTCTGCCACTGTTGTGTTACTTGAACCCAAGTATTTCACTGCTGATCCTCCCCAATCCCAAGGAAAAAGACAATTTGTATGAAATTTGACAAGGTCAGTCTCTCTAACTTCAGCCGGAAATTTGGCAGACCCCCCCCCCCCCCCCCCCATCCCTCCTCCCCAAGAAACGTCAGGGCAAGGTGTTTTATTGCTTGATCGCATCCAAAATCACTGTCTATGGCTGGGTTTTGTTTCAAATTTTATTAGGAGTGCTTTTAACTGTGCTGCTGTTTCTTTCACAGATTACCGCTGTTTGCAACTTCTTCACATATATCCGTTATATCCAGCAAGGTCTAGTCCGACAAGATGGTAAGACCAACGGTCTTTTCTCCCACTTAAGAACCGAAGGTGAAAGTTTGAGATCAATAGCGAACCTTTTCAACACCTTCCAAGGTTGAAATGGACAGAATAGGGATGCATTGTAAATGCGGCTTTGGAATGAGGCAAAGGGCCACTCTGTTCGGGGACATTTTACATCCACCTCAAAAGAAAATCAGTGGTATCACTAGTGTCCTGGCCAATAGAAAAACATTCTGCATATTATCACCTTGCTGTTTGTGGCAGCTTGATTGGTGCCATTCCCAAGTTGCAACAGTGACCAAGCTCAATACCACTTCCCTTGTTGTAAAGTATTTTGGGATGTCTTGAGGTCATCAACGTCTCCATTAAAATGTAAGTCTGTCTTTTTTAAGTCTGTATTTCTAATTTGCTTTCTTACCTTTTTTGCAGTGGAACAGATGTATTGGGAAGTGATGAAGCTGAGGAAGGAGATGTCTATTGCCAAACTGGGATACTACACGGAGGAGTCTTAGTGTCCAGGTTAATGCCCCAGATATGGGACTAAACTGCCATGCAAGGGGCTATTCACTTTCACAATGGATTTAAACAATATGGAAAAAAATGCCATCTAGAAACAAACACGAGAGCCTTTGCTTCCATGAAGAGCTGGAAACGAGCAGGAAATGTGATAATGTGCTCCGGATGAATGATTAACGGCCGACACAGCCTGGGCTGTGTTTATAGGTTTTTTAAAAAGTTGACTAACGAGGAGAGACTATGGATGATATAGAGGGTCACGTTAGCCATTGATCAAAGCTTCTGAAACTTTGATCTATATTGCAACAGCCAAGAATTGTAAACCTCCACAACTCGGCCTTTGTGTCTAATAGGCCTCAGTGGCTTAATGTTTTGTTTAACTGGCGTAAGATCGAGAAAAGAAGCTGATAGGGGATAATTTGAAGGAAGAATAAGTTTCTTTCACTGTAACATTAGCAGTGAAGCATTGGGTTTCCAATTGGGCATTAGGCCCAGCTACGATTGGTCCATGAGGCATTAATTCACCAGCTTATTTTAAAAGGCTGAAGGCTGTAGGCAGGGTGAGTGTTAAGTGTTGGCTGAATTAGTCCTGCTACTTCATGGCAGCAATGATGATGGGGCAGGGACATGGGCAGTGCAAGGTGGAAATGTAGAGAAACCCTACCTTGTATAGATTCTGGAAACCCACCTGCCCCCACAAAGCTGTCCCTCAGCAAAATGCAACCGCTTCAGGAGGCCAAAGGAGGGGAAGAATTTGAGAGTTGGTGGGAGGGGGGTGATTTTAAAAAAAAAAAAAAAAAAAAAAAAAAATGTTTTCAAAAAGTTCTATGGACCAATTGTACTAGTGAGCGTGCAGTTAATTACAGGGTGCCCCCGTTCCTGAAGTTTGCTGTAAAGCCATGCCACATGAGGTTGTCTATCACCATCACGAATCATTGCGATTGCCACCATGGTTTCTGTTAGATCCTCCAACTTTCAGTATTTCACATTGTTCCTTTACATGGTCCCACACTCTTACCTTCAGCTGTCTATACTGTCATCTCGCCCAGCTGAGAGCCACCTTGACCTATTGGAATGTTCACATTCACTGTTACCATACACACAACACTCCACTCCATTTTAACACTTGGTCATTCTAAAGCAGCTGATACTCACGTCTTTCGGGTGTCCCTGAAGCGTAGACTCTGTGTCTATTCTTTTGTAGGTCTTGACACTGTACAGTGTGACCTTGCACACAGTCCTGTTCACATTCCATAGTACATCTCTCTTCTCCCGCATTGGTGATCTTAATCTTTCAAACAGGAGAACATTGTTTCTTCTTGTGTTCTTGCACTCGACTCCCCCCCACCCCTCCAAATTTGCTGGATGCACCATCTCCTTGGTAGCCCGTCTCCTCAGCAATAAATGTGACATGTCATGTATCCAAATGCCTCATTGTCATGCACAGAATCCTGAGAATGGGAGCCAATATTTTACCAAGAGTTTCAGTTTTTAATCTTTGATTCCAAAGTGGCTTGAGCCAGATATCATTCGTTTACATGTTTAACTTGTACTAGACTATTATAATCACTACGAAATTCCTTATAATCCATACGTTACTATTAAAGGAGCACTGTCAAATGTTTGGCAAGCCTTGTCTAAAAATAATTTGTGCCAATTTTCTCCCCGTCTCCTCTTGTCTTCAAGGTGCTGGTTCTTGCCAAGATGCAAAGGCATCGGCTGCCCTCCAGTATTTGGCCTAACTGGCTGCTCTCTTCAGCATGCTGCCAGGTTGTTCAAACCTGGGAACTATTACCGAAGAACCTGATCTCCTCTCCATAACCACAGATATATGATTCAGGAGGGGTCACTGGATATGAATCAGAAGGGGGCACCCTTGACTCTTTGTCCCCCTCCTGGCTGGGCTGAAACACAGCGGGCGGGATTCTCCATTGGCTGATGCGGAAATCGGGAACCGCGATTGGGCGGAGAATATGTTCCAACGCTGAATTGCGGCGGGCGCCAATTTGCCGCCAAATCATAATTATCCGACACTTCGACAGCGGTGTCAGTGCAGTCCGGAACGCACATACAGTAAACACCGTTTGCATTTCATTAGTAGGCCGAGTCCCCGATGGCATGGTTCACTTATTTTAAAAATCGTGAAACTGGTGTCGTGGCTGATCGGGGCGAGAGAGGAGGCACGACTGTGGGATGCCGGGCCGGACACTGGGGTGGGTGCCCCTGCCAGAGCTGGAGGGTGACGGGGGAATGGGCCGAGTGGCAGAGGCGACCCCCCCATCCCGGAAGGAACTGGCAGTGTCCAGACACTGACCACTATTGCCGTGACCTGCGAGGCAGGCATCTTGCTGTGCACCCAACTGACCACTCACCTTGGACCCTGGTTCTGCAGAGTGACACTGACCGTATGCGTGCCCCCATCCCCGCACCCCATCCTCTGCCATAACTGCCCCCCCCTGGTCGCCACCCACTGGTGGGGCATCAGGCAGCCCACCCAGAGCAATTCCCAGGGTAGCCGGGCGGGGCTGAGGAGCGTACTGCTGGCATAGGCAAGATCAGCCGACGGTACCCCTGGCATGAGGGACTGGTGCCAAGGCCAGAGTCCCCACAGTGCTAGGCTGCGCCACATCATCTATTTATTGTGCCATCACCTTCGTGACTGTGTCACATCAGCCAGTGACTGGGCCATCTCCCTCTGGAACTGAGCCACCTCCCTTTGTGTCTGTGCCATGTTGGCCAGTGCCTGGGCAATGCCGCCGACGTTCCCAACCATGGTCTGCTGTGACTGGCCTACGCTCAGTAGCGCTGCTGCGATTTCCAGGTAGAACATGGCTGCCTGCGCGGCGGCAACCCTGTCCTGGGCCTTGGCCAGTGCCTGCACAGAATGCCCCGGGTCTTGGAAGTGCTGATCCATAACCAAAACCGTCGCCCCCAAGGCCTCCACCTGTGCAATGTTGGCCTGGGTGGCACGTATTTTCGGCACCATCACCTCCTGTACATGGTTGGACTCCTTCACCTCCACCTGCAGGTTCTGGATGATCGCCGACAATCCATCATGTAGTCCCTGGCTCTTGTGAATGTATCTCCACAATCGATGGGACTGTCGTGCCAGAAGCCCAAAACTTGTCTTGAATTCAGCTAGTTCCTGGGGTCGGGCTGCCCTCCGAACGTCCGCCCCTCGAGAGTTCCTACCTCCACCTGATGTATCAGAGCAGCTTTGTGGTGCACGTCAGATACAGTGTCCCAGGAGCTTCTTCACTAAAGTGCCCAACCAAGGTGAGTGTCTCTGGGATGGTGGAGGGTGTTGGAGACAGCTGTGACGGGAAATCAGTGTCAACATCGGACTCTAGCTCCAGGGTTGGGGGGGGGGGGGGCACAAAATGACAGTGTGAGACAGTCCGACACACCGAGCCCAGGGTGTGGGTAGCTGGTGGCCTCATTGGCCATGGTGGCTGGTATGGATTCCAGCATGTGGTGCAGGATGGGGGTTCAGCCGCCCGCTGGGTTGTGGGGGGAGGGGCGATACGGGTACAGGTATGTAGGTTGGGGGTTAGTGCTGGGGGCACAATGCTGCCTACTCACCCTGGCCGCCATGAGGAGGTTGTGTAGTTTTGCCCGGCACTGCTGGCTAGTCCGGATAGTGTTGCTGACGGTGCTGACCACCTCTGCCACCTGCACCCAGGCACGATGAACGGCGGCGGCTGGCCGCCTCCTTCCCGGGCCGGGGTACAGGGTCAACCGCTTTCCTCCACCGTATCCAGATAGGTCTCAAACTCGGCGTCGGTGAATCTCGTCTTTGTGCCATCTTGTTGGCTGGGATGGGGGGAGTGAAGTGTGTATATGTGGCTGCAGCTTGTCAGCCTCCTGAGTGTCAATCACCGACCCGGTGTTTTTCATTGGAATGGATTGTGCTAGCCTCTCAATGGTAGCTGAATCGGTTCAGGTGCGGCGCAATGTTTGTTGTCGTGGATGTCCACGGATCCTGCGCCGGCGTCAACTTTGGTCTGGATTCTCCGATTTTTTTCCGGAGAATGTGTCTAGTTTTACGATAAAAATGTCGGCGGTGCCCCCACACCCCCAATGCTCCGTCCAGTGGGGGCCTAGCAGCTGCACCATGTAAAACACACGGTGTTCCTGACAGAACCGGACGGAGAATTGCGGGGTCCATGGCCGCGCATGCGCATGGCGACGCCCTGCAGCGGTCACGCCGTACAACATGGTGCCGGCCACACGCGGATACGCCCTGCCAGATAGCGCTCCCCCCCCCCCCCCCCGCCAGCAGAACGCGCCTACTGTGGCGGCGCTGGACACAGTCCCCAGCTGCCACGCGAGGTTGATGCAAACACAAGTGATCCACACCATCGGGAAGTCACCCCCCATTGGGGAGGGCCTACGGGTGATGTGGTGTACTTGTATCTACTTGAGTTATTGGGGAAAAAAATTTTGTTTAGAAATACACTGACATAAATCACATCATAGTAATAACATGTTTAGTTCTGTGAGAAATTAGCCTGCCAACCATGACATAGTATTCTCCGAGCTCTACCCGATCCCTACTTCCCTCTCTATCCCTTGCAAAAGAAAAGTGTTTGCCAAACACCTTTCCTAAAGGCAATGCTCCTTTAAACTGCATGGTGCATGCTTAACTTTTCAAAAATTGACTTTTTTCAGGTATCATTAATTCCAATGTTTATTGTGGAGAATTGTCTCCATTTGTCAATGTAATGGCTATTTGGACCTCGCCCTGAAAACCAGTTTCGGAGTTTTCCTTCTATTGTTTGAACTGACTGCACTGTTCTAAAAATGCCTAATACATTTCTACAGTGTGTGAAATAAATACGAATTAAAAACTGACAACTTGCTCCTTCTAAATGAACAGTAATGTTGGTGATGGGCATTGTTTTGGAAAAAAAATGTTTTCTTCCACATAGTAAGATAATGTAGACTGAAATTTAATTTGGGACTCTGCATGGTTTATATATAGAATAAGACGTAGGAGCAGAATTAGGCCACTCGGCCCTTCGAGTCTGCTCCGCCATTCAATCATCGCTGATATTTCTCATCCCCATTCTCCTGCCTTCTCCCCATAACCCCTTAACCAATCTATCTCTGTCTTAAAGACACTCAATGATTTGGCCTCTACAACCTTCTGCGGCAAAGAGTTCCACAGATTCGCCACCCTCTGGCTGAAGAAATTCCTCTTCATCTCTGTTTTAAAGGATCGTTCCTTTCGTCTGAGATGGTGTCCTCTGGTTCTAGGTTTTCCTACAAGTGGAAGCATTCTCTCCACGTCCACTCTATCCAGGCATCACAGTATCCTGTAAGTTTCAATAAGTTCCCCCCCGATCCTTCTAAACTCCAATGAGTACAGACCCAGAGTCCTCAACCGTTCCTCATACGACAAGTTCTTCATTCCAGGGATCATTCTTGTGAACCTCCTCTGGACCCTTTCCAAGGCCAGCACACCCTTCCTTAGATACGGGGCTCAAAACTGCTCACAATACTCCAAATGGGGTTTGATCAGCGCCTTATACAGCCTCAGAAGTACCTCCCTGGTCTTGTATTTTAACCCTCTTGACATGAATGCTAACAGTGCATTTGCCTTCTTAACTGCTGACTGAACCTGCACGTTAACCTTAAGAGAATCGTAAGCAAGGACTCCCAAGTCCCCTTGTGCTTCTGATTTCCTAAGCATTTCGCCATTTAGAAAATAGTCTATGCCAAAATTCCTCCTTCCAAAGTGCATAACCTCACACTTTTCCACATTGTATTTCATTTGCCACTTCATTGCCCACTCTCCTAGCTTGTCCAAATCTTTCTGCAGCCCCCTTGCTTTCTCAATACTACCTGTCCCCCTACCGATCTTTGTATCATCTGCAAACTTAAAACAGTGCCTTCAGTTCCTTCTTCCAGATCATTAATGTATATTGTGAAAAGTTGTGGTCCCAGCACAGACCCCTGAGGCACACCACTAGTCACCGGCTGCCATCCTGAAAAAGACCCCTTTATCCCCACTGTCTGCCTTCTGCCAGTCAGCCAATCCTCTCTCCATGCCAGAATCCATGGGCTTTTAAACTTATTTAACAGTCTCCTATGCGGTACCTTGTCAAAGGCTTTCTGGAAATCTAAATAAATCACGTCCACTGGTTCTCCTTTGTCTAACTTCCTTGTTACCTCAAAGAACTCTAACAGATTTGTCAGACACAACCTCCCTTTAACAAATCCATGCTGACTCAGTCATTTTACCATGCACTTCCAAGTACTTCGCGATCTCATCTTTAATAACAGACTCTAAAATCTTACCAATGACCGAAGTCAGGCTAACCGGCCTATAATTTCCTGTCTTCTGCCTCCCTCCCTTCTTAAACAGTGGTGTTACATTAGCCGCTTTCCAGTCCTTCCTGCATCCAGTGATTCCTGAAAGATCATCACCAATGTCTCCACAATCTCCTCCGCTATCTCCTTTAGAACCCTGGGGTGTAGTCCATCAGGTCCAGGTGACTTATCCACCTTCAGACCTTTCAGTTTCCCCAGAACCTTCTCCTTAGTAATGGTCACTGCACTCACCTCTGCCCCCTGGTTCTCCTGGAGCTCTGGTATCCCACTGGTATCTTCCACTTATGCAAAGTAACTATTCAGTTCGTCTGCCAATTCTTTGTTTCCTATTATTACTTCTCCAGCCACGTTTTCCAGTGGTCCAATGTCTATTTTTGCCTCCCTCTTACCTTTTATATATTGGAAAAAGAATAATGGAAACCTGGAAACGAAATGGGGAAGAGAAGAAAAATCAAGGACACAAATACGCCATGCTTCCTTTCCAAGCTAATCCTTCTAGTATTACTATTTTCCCTTTGTAAAATAATGGACATTTCTAATATTAGCCTGGCACCATGTTTGCATGTGCAATCTTCTTCTCTTCCATCTGCTAGTTTTCTGATATCCCAAGGCCAATTGTAACTCTTATGATGGGTGAGGTGGCTATTGGCATTGTTAAAGTTGGTGAGTTCCACTTATTGTTCTGGGGCATTCTACTGGGTGATCCTGGTGCCTACCTGAATCGGGCAGGAGCTTCCTTACTGTGTGCAGGCTGGGGACCCAGGAAGTATGTTGAATGTTGATGCAAATCAGAGGACCAGCTAGGCAGAACCTGTGCATGCACAATCTTCCAGTTTGAAACCGAAGGCGAAGAGCAGGGCTTCCTAAATTATGGGTCAGGTGAAAGGTCTGAGGCAGTGATGGTTGCTGTGGCGATCGGACTGATTTTTTTTTTTTCTGACGTCTGAGATACAAGACCCTTTTAAATCCTTGTTTTTTGGTGGGTGTGGCCTAATGTGTTGCTCTTGAGACCCATTTGCTGCAGGGAAAACATGCCTGAAGATGGGTGTTTTGAGCTTTTTATTAGGACAAACCCTCTTTCATGAGGGAGAAGTTCCTCTACTCCACCCCCCATAACATTAATATTTGAGCGTCAAAGTCTGGGTATAAGCAAAAAATAAGAAATTTGAGAAGAGCTGGTGAAGAGGAAGAAACAAAAAATGTAAATGATTGTTGTAGGTCCAGGAAGGGCAGCTATGCTCTGCACTCCAATGTGAACCACTGCCAAACAATTCTGCTGCCACTCCGACGTTCCTGCCTATCGCCTGGGTCAGCCCGCTATCCACCTGACATTCCAGGTTACAAACTGCAGCATGTTGCTCATTCAGGGCAGGCTGCTCACTGGCAGCATGGTGGACAGTGCAGACTCTCAATTGGACTGGGTGTCCTGTGAGCAGGCATCTTCAAACCCCCCCACCCCTACCTCCACCCAACAGCTTGTCAATCCATGTCTATAGTTAAAATTCATCCTGATCAGTCGTCATTTGTTGGAGCACTGTTGGTGTCTAATCTTTTATTTTTATAAAAAAAAAACAATTTTATTCAAAATTTTTCAAATAATTTTTACAAATCACTACAAAAAGAAAACAACAAAAAGCATGGTAATAATTAAGAAAACAACTTGACAAATGAGCAAAACAAGGTGGGGTATCTGCCCTTTACAAATAAAATCTATCCACCACCCCTACCACCTGCTGGTTTGCTGCTGCTGCTGACCTCCACCTAACGTTCCGCGAGAAAGTCGAGGAACGGTTGCCACCGTCTGGAGAACCCCTGCAAGGACACTCGCAAGGCAAACATTGTCCTCTCCAACCAGAGAAATCCCGCCATGGCACTGACCCAAGCCTCTACACTTGGGGGTTTCGCGTCCCTCCACATTAACAAGAGCCTTCTCCGGGCTACCAAGGAGGCAAATGCCAGAACTCCGGCCTCTTTCGACTCCTGCACTCCCGGATCGTCTGAAGCCCCAAATATCGCTGTTCCCCAGCTCAGTTTTACCCGAGTGTCCAAGACCTTGGACATAGCCTTTGCAAAGACTTTCCAAAATTCTGTAAGTGCTGGGCATGCCCAGAACATATGGACATGATTCGCTGGGCTCCCTGAACATCTCACACACCTGTCCTCTACCCCAAAGAACTTACTCATTCTAGCCACTGCCATGTGCGCCCGGTGCAAGATAAGGAGGAATTGACCCTGCCCAGGGTGCCAGCCCACAGGCCCTCATGTAGCTCCTCACCCAGCTCCTCCTCCCACTTGCCCTTCAGCTCTTCCACCGAGGCCTCCTCCGCTTCCTGCAGCTCCGCGTATATGTCCAATACCTTGCCATCCCTTACCCACACGCCCGAGACCACCCTATCCTGTATCCTCCGGGCAGGTAGCAGCGGGAATTTCCCTACCTGCTTTCTCACAAACGCCCGAACCTGTATGTACCTAAAGGTATTCCCTGGGGGCAACCCAAATTTCTCCTCCAGCGCCCTCAGACTAGCAAAAGTCCCATCGATAAACAAGTCCCCCATCCTTTTGATACCCGCTCTGTGCCAGCTTAGGAACCCACCATCTATTCTACCTGGAACAAACCTGTGATTGTTCCGTATCGGGGTCCAGACTGAAACCCTTGCCTCCCCCTTCTGCCGTCTCCACTGACCGCCAGATCCTCAATGTCGCCACCACCACCCGGCTCGTGGTATACCGTGTCGGCGGGAGCAGCAGCGGAGCTGTTATCAATGCCCCCAGGCTAGTATCCCTGCAAGACGCCACCTCCAACCGCTTCCATGCCGCCCCCCCTTCCTCTACTACCCACTTCCGAATCATGGATATATTCGCTGCCCAATAATAGCTGCAAAAGTTCGGCAGCGTCAGCCACCCCCACCCCGACTACGCTCTAAGAACATTCTCTTAACACGTGGGGTCTTGTTTGCCCACACAAATCCCGTAATCTGTTTACCCGCTTGAAAAAGGACTTGGGGATGAGGATGGGAAGGCACTGGAAGATGAGCAAGAACCTGGGGAGGACCGTCATCTTTACGGACTGCACCCTGCCTGCCAGGGAAAGCGGCAGCATGTCCCACCTCTTAAAGTCCTCCTCCATCTGATCCACCAGCCGCGCTAAATTGAGCTTGTGCAGGACATCCCAACTCTTAGCCACCTGAATGCCCAAGTAGCGAAAGCTCCTCTCCACCATCTTGAGCGGTAGCTCTCCCAGTCTCCCTGGCCCCTCGCATGTATCACAAAAAGCTCGCTTTTCCCAACATTCAGCATATACCCCGAAAAGTCACCGAAATCTCTAAGGATCTGCATGACCTCCCCCATCCCCTCCACCGGATCCGCAATGTACAGGAACAGGTCATCCGCATACAGTGAAACCCGTGCTTCCCCCCCCCCCCCCCGCCGAACCAGTCCCCTCCAGTTTCTGGTCTCCCTCAATGCCATGGCCAGCGGCTCGATTGCCAGGGCAAACAGCAGGGGGGTCAGGGGGCATCCCTGCCTCGTTCCTCGATGTGACCGAAAGTACTCCGATCGCAGCCGATTCGTCGACACACTCGCTACCAGGGCCTGATACAACAATTTAACCCACCCTATAAATTCCTCTCCAAACCAAATCTGCCAAACACTTCCCACAGGTACTCCCACTCCACCCGGTCAAAGGCTTTCTCCGGGTCCATTGCCACCACCACTTCTGCATCCCCCCCTTCCGAGGGCATCATGATCACATTCAGGAGCCTCCGCACATTTGTGTTCAACTGCCTGCCCTTCACAAACCCCGTCTGATCCTCATTGATCACTCCCGGGACACAGTCCTCAATCCTAGTGGCCAAGATCGTGGCCAACAGTTTGGCATCTACATGTAGGAGCGAAATCGGCCTATAGGAGCCACATTGCAACGGGTCCTTCTCACTTAAGGATAAGTGAGATCAGAGCCTGCGACATCGCCGGGGGAAGGGTTCCCTTTTCCTTAGCACCGTTAAAAGTTCTCAACAATAGCGGACCCAACAGCTCTGAGAATTTCCTGTAAAATTCTACGGTATACCCATCCGGTCCCGGGGCCTTGCCCGAATGCATACCCTCCTACACCTTAACCAATTCTCCATCTCAATCGGGGCCCCCAATCCCTCTACACGCCCCTTCTCCACCTTATGGAACCTCAGTTGGTCCAGGAATTGTTCCCCCCCCACCTCCCCTTCCCACTCCGGGGTTTCTGACTCATACAATTTGCCATAAAAGTCCTTGAAGACCTCGTTGATCCTTGCCAAGTTCAGCACTGCGGTACCCCCCTTTCCCTAATACCCCCAATTTCCCTGGCCGCCTTCTCCCCATACTCATACACCCCTCCTTGTACCTTCCTCAACTGAGCCTCAGCCTTCCCGTGATAAGCAAGTCAAACTCCACCTGCAGACTCCGGCACTCCTTTAACAACCCCTCGGGGGATTCCGCATACCTCCTGTCCACCCTAAGTATCTCCCCCACCAACCTCTCCCTCTCCATCCTGTCTCACTTCTCCCTGTGGGCCCTGACTGAAATTATCTCCCCCCTGATAACTGCCTTCAGCGCCTCCCAGACCACACTCACCGAAACCTCCCCATTATCATTGGTCTCCATATAGCTTTGGATACACCGCCGAATCCGCCCACAGATCTCCTCGTCCGCCATTAGTCCTACGTCCAGTCTCCACAGAGGGCGTTGGCCTCGCCCCTCCCCCAGCCCCAACTCCACCCAGTGCGGGGCATGGTCTGAGATCGCAATGGCCGAGTACTCCGCCCTCTCCACTCTCTGAATCAGCGCCCTGCTCACCACGAAAAAATCAATCCGCGAGTATGCCTTGTGCACATGGGAGAAGAAAGAAAACTCCTTCGCCCTTGGCCTGGCAAATCTCCACGGGTCCACTCGCCCCATCTGGTCCATGAACCCCCTCAGGACCTTGGCCGCTGCCGGCCTCTTGTCCGATCTCTACCTAGACCGGTCCAGTGCTGGGTCCAGGACCGTATTGAAGTCCCCACCCCCATTATCAAACTGCTTGACTCCAAATCCGGAATCCTACTCAACATCCGCTTCATGAACCCTGCATCGTCCCAGTTCGGAGCATACACATTCACTAGCACCACCCGGGCCCCCTGCAACCTGCCACTCACCATAACATATCGACCCCCTTTATCCGCCACAATTCCCGCCGCGTCAAATGCCACCCGCATGCTCACCAAAATTGCGACCCCTCCCTGTTCTTCGCATCCAGCCCTGAGTGGAAAACCTGTCCCACCCATCCTTTCCTCAGCCTGGTTTGATCCGCAATCTTCAGGTGTGTTTCTTGTAGCATGGCTACTTCTGCCTTTAGCCCCCTTAAGTGCGAAAACACACGGGCCCTCTTGACCAGCCCATTCAGGTCTCTCCCGTTCCACGTGATCAGCCTGGTCGGGGGGCTAATTACCACCCCCTCCCCCCCCCCCCCCCCCCCCTGCTGACTAGCCATATTTTTTAGTCCAGCCACGTGCCCGCACCTCCCGCACACTCCAGCCCCCCAGCCGGAGGCTCCCCGTCCCGACTCTCCCCTTTAAAATCGATTCTCCTTCAGTCAGCAAAGCAGCATCCCAGAACCCCCCCTCAACCCCCTCCACCCCAGTCAAGCATCCGCTTAACCCCCCCCATTGCACTCCTGCAAGTCAGCTGACTCATGCTGACCCCGGCCGCTCCCGCCTCCACCTCCAATCCCGCTGTCTGCTCCCCTTACGAATCTCCAACCCCCCCCACCACCACCAAGTGTGTACAGAGAAAGAAGAAAAAAAACAAGGCACAATACTCTCAAACCCCCTAGCTTCGGGTACTACCCCCACCATTGAGTGGATAAACTGCTCTCCCTGTCTGGGCCAACCCCACCACCTGTGACGCAGCTCTTTCCAACTGCGACCTTGCCCAAAACCTTGAGGGCCCAGGGCAAAGGGGGTAACAAAAACACAAGAGAACACGGGGAAAACCCCAACATAACACCCCCCCCCGTCGCCACCCCACCAGCAACCCCCACAACATACTGCAGTCCATTAACTCGAGTTCAGCTTCTCATTCTTGATGAAAGTCCACGCCTCATCCGTCGTGTCGAAATAGTGGTGCCGTTCCTGATATGTAACCCACAGCCTCGCCGGTTGTAACAGCCCGAACTTCACCCCTTTGCTGTGGAGGACCGCCTTGGCCCGGTTGAGTCCCGCACGCTTCTTGGCCAGCTCTGCACTCCAGTCCTGATAGATACGGATCTCGGTGTTCTCCCACTTGCTGCTCCGCTCCTTCTTCGCCCATCGCAGGACACACTCCTTATCGGTGAAGCGGTGGAATCTTACCACCATCGCTCTCGGCGGCTCATTCGCCCGAGGCCTCCTTGCCAGGACTCTGTGCACCCCATCCAGCTCCAGGGGCCGCGGGAAAGCCCCCGTGCCCATCAGTGTACCCAGTATTGTGGTCACATACCCCCCAGCATCCGACCCCTCCATGCCTTTGGGGAGACCCAGAATCCGCAGGTTCTGCCTCTTTGACCTATTCTCCAGGTCTTCCAGCTTCTCCTGTCATTTTTTGTGCAGCGCCTCGTGCGCCTCCACTCTAACCGCCAGGCCCAAAATCTCATCTTCGTTATCAGAGGCCTTCTGCTGCACCTCCTTTATTGCCGTCCCCTGCATCTTCTGGGTCTACACCAACCTCTCAATCGACGCCTTCATAGGGGCCAACATCTCCGCCTTTAACTCCGTCAGGCAGCTTCTCAAAAACTCCTGCTGCTCCCATGACCACTGGGCCCACGCTGCCTGATCCCTGCCAGCCGCCATCTTGTTTTTCACGCCATTTCTCCTCTCTTCTCCAAAGCCGCTTTTTTGATCGCCCCACTCCTGGTCCACTCCATACAGCACTGGGGGGCCCTCACTGTTTCTTTCCCACACCGGGAATCGCCGTCAAAGTGCCGCTGGGGCTCCGTAAAAGCGCCTAAAAGTCCATTATCGGCGGGAGCTGCTGACCGTGCGACCTACCTAGGCATAGCCCCAACCGGAAGTCCCAATCTTTTATTCTTTCAACCAAGACGCATGTCACCTGATGCCCATGTTCTGTTACACTCAATAGGCCTGATCGTGGCAGGGCAGGTTGTGTAGGCCGGGGTTTTCGGGGGTGATTTGGGGAGGAACTTTGTTTGTTTGATGGTGTAAGAGTCCCACATAAAAGGATTACCCAGTAAGTATAAAATCAGGCAGCAGAAAAACTTTTATAAGACTCCACCGGAAACCCATCTGGCTCTGGTTCCTTACCCGTTTGCATCTTCCTTATCGCCCCCCGAACCTCAATCCCCACTGGCTCCTCCAGCCTTGGCCTCTCCTCCTCACCTACTCTGACACTCCAATCCCCCCAAAAGTCTCTCATATCCGCCTCATTCCCCAGGGCTCCAACCTGTACAGCTTTTCATAAAACTCCTCAAACGCCTTGTTCACCTACTTTGGTGCCACCACCAGCTCCCCTGCACCATCCCAGACCTGAACAATCTCTAATGCGGCCGTCTGCCGGTAGAGCTGGCCTGCCGACAAGACCGGGCTTTTTCCTATACTCATGTACTGCCTGCCTCTACTTCTGTACCGCTTTCCGAGTGAACAGAAGGTCAAACTTTGCCTGCAATTCCTTTCTACTCACCAGATTTTCTGGAGTGGGCTTCTCCACATACTTCCCATCCACTTCCAAGATTTATTCTATCGGCCGTTGCTGATCCTCTCTTGCCTCCCTATGCACCTGAGCCTTATACGTGATGATCTCGCTCCTTACCACCGCCTTCAGTGCCTCCCAAACCATGGAAGGTGAGACCTACCCATTCATTTTGTTATGGGCGAGGTGTTTTCAGAACCCCAAAATGTATCATGGAGTTCAACCAACCTCCCCTTTAATGGATTGTTGCTTTTGAAGCACACGGCTTGTTCCCCAGTTGTGATATTACAATCATGGACACAGTGTAGCCACCTGGGTTGGCCAATTCCCGACGTAAAATGGAGAACAGCAAAGGCTGTAGGGAAATACAGCCAACAGAGGCAGAAACTAGCAGGTGCAAGTTTACTGTGTATTAAACACTGCAAAAGCCCAGACAGCATCGATACAAGCAGCCATCTGCATAATAATGTAGCAGCCATCTACATACGAATGAGCGACCCCCGGGAACAATCGAAACATTTGGGATAAACCAGGCCAAGCCAGACTCCTCGGCGCCAGCAGGAGCCAACACAAAAGAGGTTAACGGACACCTCAAGACCGCCCATCGATCAGGGAACCGCTCCAGTATTGGAGAAATCGAACCAAGCGATTGGAACAAAGTCCAATCACTTGGAACCAGGTACAGGGTCAGCCTCAAAAGGCGGGAAGCCCCTGGGGACTATAAAGTTAAGCCCCCAAGTTCAAATCGTCCTTCTTGACCGGGTCACTCAGCAACGCGAACCAACCCTTGACAGTGACTGGTGCAGCTGCCGCCAAGAGACAGTAAGTCTTAAGTCAACGTTCGCTACGAGATAGGCGCTCCTAGCTACCAATCCATACCAACTTTGAATCCCGCAGACTCAGAACCCGAACAAAAGGCCATTTGTTCCCCTGACCTGGTGGGCCAGTCCGAAGCTAAATATAGGCCTGTTAGTCATAGAAGTAGCTTAGAAGTAGAATTTATGCATGAGAAGCGATTTACTGTGTATAATAAATATGCTTTCTTTTGAATCGTACTAATTGGTGTATTGAGTTATTGATCAGTACTTGAACTTGAACCTGGTGGCGGTTTCATAAAGATACCTGGCAACTCGAGAGCAAAGGTTATAAAACAGAGCCAATTGAACCAACCAAAAGTTAGCAACAACGTGGCTTTTAACAAAAAACAATGTTTATTCCATGAACTCAACTTAGCCTTTTAAATAAACATTGGATCCCTTAACACCCCTTACTTCAAAGATGACCCTGAAAATAAAACAACACAAAATAATCCCTCAAAATGTTCCTTCAAACATCCAAAAGACTTCCCCTTTAACAACAGACATGAGGTTACATTCAATATACTTATAGTCTTTGGATTTGCAGACATCAACAGACCAGTTCTGTGTTTTCTTCTTGCAGCTCAATGGAAACACACAGACACACCCAAGCTGCTCTCTCAAACTGGCTTTCCCCTTTCAAGCAGCTCTCAGCAAACCAGCCATGCACTTTTCAGCTGCTCTCAGCAAAACACACAGACACACACAAGCTGCTCTCTCAAACTTAAACCAAAAGCAGAATTGAGCTTAGCTTCCCCCCCAACCTCTGATATAACGTCAGTAATATGATCAGCTCCATTCCTTAAAGGTACATTGCTTGAACATCGATTTCTTAAAGGTACTCTCACATGACACCTCCCCCCCAAGAACCCCCCTCCCCATCAACTTCAAGATGGTTTCATTTTTAACCTTGCACCATCAATTAAGAAATGCACAAAGTAAAAATACTTTTTCGTTTCAAAAAAACAACAACACACACAAACAGGCATAATAACATAGTCCATTTTTCCCATTCTTCTTCCTCCAACCAAAATCCTTCTCGATTGACAGTCTCTTTGAACAAGAAAGTCTCTGCCATCCATTCCTCTACTCCTCGGCATTTCTCTTTAGGATCAGATACTTTAGTTCAATCTGACACAGAGTCCCTTGCAATTCTCCAATAAGGATCATTGGTTACCACAGCTTTCAGGCAGTCAAATGCCTGTTGAAAGTCCGCTGTCCATTTAAATTTTTGACGTTTCTTTAGCAAGTCCATCAGTGGAGCAACCACGCTACAAATCCTTTGCACAAAGGTTCAATCAAATTCATTCATGCCAAGACATTGCATTATTTCCCTTTGTCTTGAAGGTATCGGAAACTCCGCAAGGAAAGTGATTCGGGCTTCTCCAAATTCACTTTCAGCTAGGTTCATCACCAAACCCGCCTCTTGAAGTCGATCGAAGAACTCCATACGATGTTTTAAATGCTCTTTCCATGTCTGGAAGTTGGAAATAAAATCAGGTTGTCCCACTTTCTCAATGCAATCCTTCAAACGTGGGATAGGATAAGAGTCCGTTCTTGTAACTGTATTCACCTTTCTGTCATCCACACACAACCATTGGGTACCGTCTGGTTTAGGTACCATCACTATGGATGAGCGCCATTGGCTGCAACCCACTTCAATTATGCCATTTTTAAGCATACTCTCAATCTCTCTGTTAATCTGTGCCAACTTTAAAGGGTCAAGTCTATATGGACGTTGTTTGATCGGAACAGCATTTCCCACATCTACATCATGGATAGCCATTTTAGTACTTCCCAATTTATCTCAAGAAACTTGGTCATGTGATATCAATAACTCTTTCAGGTCAGTTTGTTTTTCCTCTGGAAGGTAACTCAACAATTCATCCCAATTTTTAACAACATCCTCATTTTCCAATTTAATTTGAGGTATGTCAAATTCACAGTCATCTGGATTTGGTTTGTCACTTTAAGTGAGAATCATTAAAACCTCCTTTTTCTCTCCTCCCCTTTCAAAGTACCTTTTAAGCATATTCACATGATACACTCGGTGAGTCTTCCTTCTATCTGGTGTTTTTAATCACATAATTCACCTCACTTAATTTCCTTTCAATCTGATACGGTCCACAAAACCTAGCTTTTAAAGGCTCACCTACCACTGGTAACAACACTAAAACTTTATCCCCACTGGCAAAACTACGAACTTTGGATTTCTTGACGGCTACCCGTTTCATCACATTTTGTGCAACTTTCAAATGTTGTCTAGCCAATTCACCTGATCGATTTAATCGTTCCGTAAATTTGACACTTAATCCAATAGTGTAATTTCCGATTTCTCACCCACCAATTTTTCCTGAATCAATTTAAGTGGCCCTCTTACTTCATGACCAAAAATTAGTTCAAAAGGACTAAATTTGGTAGACTCATTAGGTGCATCCCTAATTGCAAACAATACGAATGGAATTCCTTTATCCCAATCCTCTGGATAATCTTGACAATACGCCCTCAACATTGTCTTTAATATCTGATGCCACCTTTCTAACGTTCCCTGCGATTCTGGATGGTACGCAGTTGATTTAAATTGTTTTATTCCTAAGCTATCCATTACTTCTTTGAATAACCTGGAGGTAAAATTTGATCCTTGATCCGATTGTATTTCTGTGGGTAGTCCATATCTAGTAAAGAATTTAAGTAATCCTCCACAATCTTTTTAGCTGTAATATTATGTACTGGAATGGACTCTGGAAACCTAGTAGACACATCCATTATAGTCAAAAAATATTGATTCCCACTTTTTGTTTTAGGAAGCAGTCCTACACAATCAATTAGGACCCTTGTAAAAGGTTCCTCAAATGCTGGAATGGGCATTAAGGGAGCTGGTTTTAACATTGCTTGAGGTTTCCCTATCACTTGACATGTGTGACATGATTGATAAAATTTAACTACATCTTTATGTAGTCCAGGCCAATAAAAATGTTTCTGGATTTTAGCTTGAGTTTTCCTTATTCCCAAATGACCTCCCACTGGTACCTCATGTGCAACTCTCAACACCTCCGTTCTATACCCTACCGGCAATACTACTTGATGAACTTCTGCCCACTTTTCATGTGCCTGCATATGTACAGGTCTCCATTTTCTCATCAAGACATCACTTTTACGGTAATAACACTCTGGTATACTCTCAGATTCCTCTTCCGTATATGCTTTCTGATATATCCATTTTATTTCTATATCTTTCTGTTGTAACTCCGCCAATTTTCCTGAACTAAAAATATCCGCCTCATCCTCCACCTGTTCTTGTGCTTTTACAATCATCTGATCAAAAATCGTTTCTGATAATTGCACTCCATCTTCACTCTTTGATTTCTCCTCTTGTGTTAACCTGTGACTTTGCGACCTTGTTACTACACAATCCGGAAAACGCCCAGGATATTTGTCCTCCAACCCTTCAGTTGTCTGATTTTCCACTGGCTTATCTTCAACAGTAGGCATCACTCCCACCTGCGACCCAGCTGTATCATTACCCAAGATAAACTGTGTTCCTGGACAAGATAGTTTATCTATTACTCCTACTACCACTTCACCGCTCTTCACTGGACTTTCCAACCTTACCTTATATAATGGAATGCTACTCCTCTCACCCTGAATTCGACATATCACCACCTTTTCTTGCAACATTCTTCCCAAACTACATAATTTCTCAACTCTTACCATTAAAGATTGACTAGTCCCTGTATTTCTTAAAATTGTGACTTCTTTACCAGCTCCTCCTGATACACATGAGTAAACTTTACCCACACAAGTAAATTCTTTAAAGACATCTGGCACCTTCTCAACAATTACTTCTTGAACAGGCTGTACAATCATTTGCACCTCCTTCGCTTTCCATTACCACTCTAACAAATTCCACTGTCTTGTCCTGTTTTACCACATCAGCCTTTCCAGTGCTTTTCTTCAACCACCACCACTGTGACTTTACATGGCCTAGTTTACTACAGTGAAAACATTTGAAACTTTTCATCTCTTTTCCACCCTCCTGGATTTCTTTTTTAATCTGAAGTACACTCTCTTTATTGTCTCCCATCAGATCACCTTTACCTTTACCACTTGAGTATTTCTCATGTCCCCAATTTCTATCTCTCACCGGCTGAAACTGATGTCGGAAACAAATCTTTGATTTATGAACTAATTCATAATCATCTGCCATTTCTGCTGCTAATTTCGCAGTTTTAACGCCGAAAGGTCTTCGCCGGGAGACGCGGGTCGGCGCATGCGCGGGAGTGTCAGTGGCTGCTGAAGTCATCCCCACTCATGCGCAGGGGAGGGGGTCTCTTCCGCCTCTGCCATAGTGAAGACCATGGCGAAGGCGGAAGAAAAAAAAGAGTGCCCCCACGGCACAGGCCTGCCCGCAGATTGGTGGGCCCCGATCGCGGGCCAGGCCACCGTGGGGGCACCCCCCAGGGCCAGATCGCCCCGCGCGCCCCCGTGCCGCCTTGTCCCGTCATTCAAAAAGTGGTTTAATCCACGCTGGCGGGACAGGCATTCCAGCAGCGGGACTTCGGCCCAACGCGGGCCGGAGAATCGGCGGGGGTGGGCCCGCCGACCGGCGCGGTGCGATTCCGGTCCCCGCCGACCGGTGTGGCGCGATTCCCGCCCCCGCTGAATCTCTGGTGGCAGAGACTTCGGGACACGGCAGGGGCGGGATTCACGCCAGCCCCCGGCGATTCTCCGACCCGGCGGGGGGGGGTTGGAGAATCCCGCCCCAGTTCTGTTTTCTTCTTGCAGCTCACTGGAAACACACAGACACGCCCAAGCTGCTCTCTCAAACTGGCTTTCTCCTTTCAAGCAGCTCTCAGCAAACCAGCCAGGCACTTTTCAGCTGCTCTCAGTGAAACCAGCCAGGCACTTTTCAGCTGCTCTCAGTGAAACCAGCCAGGCACTTTTCAGCTGCTCTCAGTAAAACCAGCCAGGCACTTTTCAGCTGCTCTCAGTAAAACCAACCAGGCACTTTTCAGCTGCTCTCAGTAAAATACACAAACACAGCCAAGCTGCTCTCTCAAACTTAAACCAAAAGCAGAAGTGAGCTCTGCTTCCCCCCAACCTCTGACATCACTTCAGTAATGTGATCAGCTCCATTCCTTAAAGGTACATTGCTTAAACATCCATTTCTTAAAGGTACTCTCACATGACATATTGAACCCCACATAACCATCAATCGCCTCTTCCACCTTTACACAAAAACTCAGATCTGCCAGCAGCCCCACTTCCAACCTTCACACTAGCCTCTGTGCGGCCCCTTTTCCCACCAAATGGGGAGCATGATCCTAAATAACAATCTGTGAGTATTCTACTTTCCTCACCCCCGACAACAACGACTTCCCCATAATGGAGAAGCCGATCCTTGAGTACACATTATGCACTGGCGAAATGAAAGTAAACTCCCTCCTCCCCCATATGTAAAACCCACCACGGACCTGCTCCCCCCATCTCCTTGCCCCACCCCGCGGTGGTCAGCGGCTTAGACTGATCCACCTTCAGATTCAAATCCCCACCCAGAATTAAATGATGTGTGGGGCAGCGGTGAGGCAGTGGTTAGCACTGTTACCTCACGGTGCTGAGGATCCGGGTACGATCCAGGCCCTGGGTCCGTGCGGAGTTTGCACATTCTCCCTGTGTTTGCGTGTGTTTCATCCCCACAACCCAAAGATGTGCAGCATTGGTGGATTGGCCACGCTAAATTGCCCTTTAATTGGAAAAACTGAATTGGGTACTCTAAATTTTAAAAAAAAGAGAATTAACTGAGGTGTATCCATATTCGGTATGGTAACCACCAGCCTCTTTATAAACCCGACATCATCCCAATTCAGGGCATACATGCTCACCAACACTACCACCCTCTTCTCCAATGCACCCGTTACTATTACATGCTTGCCCCTGATCTGCCACCACCCTCTTCCTCTGAAACCTCACTCTCTTACCCATCAGTATCGCAACCTCCCCGGGCCCTGCTATTGAAGCCTGAGTGCAACACCTGACTCGCCAACCCTAACCTGGCCCTTCACCCTCAAATGGGTCTCCTGCAACAGCACTGCGTCAGCTCTCGAGCACGTCAAATGCGAGAAGATTCTCGCTCGCTTCATTGATCCACCCAAACCCTGCTTGTTCCATGTTAACATTCGGACTGGGATCTCTCATCCCTCTTTTCCCCCCCTCTTGTCAGGCATGACCACTGTTCCCACTGGACGGGAGCCAACCCTGCCCCTAGTCACCGTCAACCAGCTACACTTCCGCCACCCTCCCACCAGAAAACCCCTTTGCCACCACTTCCTCTCAAAGCCACTTCTCTCTGCATACTCCACCCTCCCCTCCACTCCCCCACCCACCTCGCTCCCATTCACGTGTCAGCTTGCATTTGATAGCTGAGTGGCACTTGCCAGCGCCCCCTCCTCTCACATGTCCAATATCGAAAAACCAACACAAAAGCCACCCCCCCCACACCAAGTCCGTCCCAACATAATAAACCCCCAAACAAAAGGAAACAATCCCAACATCCTCTCCCAACCACATCCTGAAAGAAAACAAAGTCCAAACCCAGTTCAGTCCCAGTCCTTCAGCCTTCACGAACGCTTCCGTCCCCTCAAAGTAATAGTTTTTGGAGTTGGGCAGCACGGTAGCATTGTGGATAGCACAATTGCTTCACAGCTCCAAGGTCCCAGGTTCGATTCCGGCTTGGGTCACTGTCTGTGCGGAGTTTGCACATCCTCCCCGTGTGTGCATGGGTTTCCTCCGGATGCTCCGGTTTCCTCCCACAGTCCAAAGATGTGCAGGTTAGGTGGATTGGCCATGATAAATTGCCCTTAGTATCCAAAATTGCCCTTAGTGTTGGGTGGGGTTACTGGGTTATGGGGATAGGGTGGGGGTGTTGACCTTGGGTAGGGTGCTCTTTCCAAGAGCCGGTGCAGACTCGATGGACCGAATGGCCTCCTTCAGTACAAATATTTTTTTTAATTAAAAAAAAAAAAATTTTTATTAAAGGTTTTCATAAAATATCAATAACAAAATGAGAAAGAAAAAAGAACCCAACAGGGTTAAGTACAAAACACAATCTAAAAAAGCAACCCCCCAAACCCCTCCCCGCTTTACATAAATAATAAATTAACATTAACACCCCGACTTAACACAACAGGTGTATACACCCCCTCAGACTCTCCAGTGTAAATAACATAAACAAAAATAAAGTAAACCCCCCCCCAGAGCTGCTGCTGCCATTGACCAATGTCTATCGTTCTGCCAGAAAGTCTAAGAACGGTTGCCACCGCCTAAAGAACCCTTGTACCGACCCTCTCAAGGCGAATTTCACCCTCTCGAATTTAATGAACCCTGCCATATCGCTGATCCAGGATTCCACGCTTGGGGGCCTCGCATCTTTCCACTGAAGGAGAATCCTTCGCCATGCTACCAGGGACGCAAAGGCCAGAATTGTGGCCTCTTTCGCCTCCTGCACTCCCGGCTCCTCTGCCACCCCAAATATTGCGAGCCCCCAGCCCGGTCTGACCCTGGATCCTACCACCCTCGACACCGTCCTCGCTATGCCCTTCCAAAATTCCTCCAGCGCTGGGCATGCCCAGAACATATGGATGTGATTTGCTGGGCTCCTTGAGCACCTAACACACCTGTCCTCACCCCCAAAGAACCGGCTCATCCTTGTCCCGGTCATGTGTGCCCTGTGCAGCACCTTAAACTGTATGAGGCTGAGCCTCACGCACGAAGAGGAAGAGTTCACCCTCCCTAGGGCATCTGCCCACGTCCCCTCTTCGATCTCCTCTCCCAACTCCTCATCCCACTTACCTTTCAACTCCACCACCGAGGCCTCCTCCTCCTCCTCCTGCATCATCTGGTAAGTTTCCGAGATCTTCCCCACTCACACCCACCCCCCCGAGAGCACCCTATCCTGTACTGTGTGTGGCAGTAGCCGCGGGAATTTCACCACCTGCCGTCTGGCAAACGCCCTTGCCTGTAAGTACCTGAAGGTGTTCCCCGGGGGGGAGCCCGTACTTCCCCTCCAGCTCACCGAAGCTCGCAAACTTCCCGTCCACAAACAGGTCCCCCAACTTTCGTATCGCTGCCCTGTGCCACCCCGAAAACCCTATACCTGTTCTTCCTGGGGCAAACCGGTGGTTCCCCCATAATGGGGTCCACGCCGAGGCCCCAACGTCCCCCCTATGCCGCCTCCACTGCCCCCAAATTTTGAGGGCCGCCACCACCACCGGGCTCGTGGTATACCTCCTTGGAGGGAGCGGCAGCGGCGCCGTTGCCAGCGCCCCCAGACCCGTACCCACACAGGACGCCGTCTCCAGCCTCTTCCATGCAGCCCCCTCCCCCTCCATCACCCACTTGCGCACCATCGTCGCATTGGCGGCCCAGTAGTACCCACAGAGGTTAGGCAGCGCCAGCCCCCCCCTATCTCTACTCCGCTCCAGGAACACCCTTCTCACCCTCGGAGTGCCTTGCGCCCACACAAACCTCATTATTATCCTGTTAACCCGCCTGAAAAAAGCCTTCGGGATAAACACGGGAAGGCACTGGAACAGGAACAAAAACCTTGGGAGCACCGTCATTTTGATTGACTGCACCCTACCCGCCAAGGACAGCGGCAACGCGTCCCACCTCTTGAACTCCTCCTCCATTTGCTCCACCAGCCTTGTAAAGTTAAGCCTATGCAGGGCCCCCCAGCTCCTGGCCACCTGGACCCCCAAACATCTGAAAGTCCTCTCCGCCCTTTTTAGTGGGATCTCGCCAATCCCCCTCTCCTGGTCCCCTAGCTGAACTACGAACAGCTCGCTCTTCCCCATATTGACCTTGTACCCCGAAAAGTCCCCGAATTCCCTAAGGATCCTCATTACCTCTGGCATTCCTCCCACTGGGTCCGCCACATACAGCAGCAGGTCGTCCGCATAAAGCGACACCCTATGCTGCTCCCCACCCTGCACCAACCCCCTCCAGTTCCTCGACTCTCTCAGTGCCATAGCCCGGGGTTCAATCGCCAGTGCGAAGAGCAGGGGAGACAGGGGACACCCCTGTCTCATCACTCGGTGCAACCGAAGGTACTCGGACCTCCTCCTATTTGTGGCCACACTCGCCATCGGGACCTCACACAACAGCCTAACCCACCTGACAAACCCCTCCCCAAACCCAAACCTCTTCAGCACCTCCCACAGGTACCCCCACTCTACCCTATCGAAGGCTTTCTCAGCGTCCATCGCCACCACTATCTCCGCCTCCCCCTCCCTCGCCAGCATCATGATAACGTTCAAAAGCCTCCGCACATTCGCGTTCAACTGTCTCCCCTTCACAAATCCCGTCTGGTCTTCATGGATGATCTGCGGCACACAATCCTCAATCCTCGTGGCTAAGACCTTCGCCAGCACCTTGGCATCTACATTTAGCAAGGAAATCAGTCTGTAAGACCCACATTGCAGGGGATCCTTGTCCCGCTTCAGGATCAAGGAGATCAGTGCCCAGGACATCGTCGATGGTTAAGCCCCCCCCCCCCCCCCCCCCCCCCCCCCCACTCCCATGCCTCATTAAAGGTCCTAACTAACAGCTGGCCCAACAGGTCCATATATTTTTTATAGAACTCGACCGGAAAACAGTCCGGCCCCGGTGCCTTCCCCGCCTGCATACTTCCTATCCCTTTGATCAGCTCCTCCAGCCCAATCGGGGCCCCCAGTCCCACCACCAGTCCCTCTTCCACCTTTGGAAACCTCAATTGGTCCAAGAAACGGCCCATCCCTCCCTCCTCCCGTGGGGGCTCGGATCGGTACAATTCCTCATAGAAGTCCCTGAAGACCCCATTGATGCCAACCCCACTCCGCACCACGCTCCCGCCCCTGTCCTTAACTCCCCCGATCTCCCTAGCTGCGTCCCGCTTCCGAAGCTGATGCGCCAGCATCCGGCTTGCCTTTTCCCCATACTCGTAGACTGCCCCCTGGGCCTTCCTCCACTGCACCTCCGCCTTCCTGGTGGTCACCAGGTCGAATTCGGCCTGGATGCTGCGCCTCTTCCTCAACAATCCTTTCTCAGTCTCTTCCGCATACCTCCTGTCTACCCTCACCATCTCCCTCACCAGCCTCTCCCTCTCCCCCCGCTCCCTCCGCTCCTTGTGGGCCCTAATGGAGATCAGCTCTCCCCTCACCACCGCCTTCAATGCCTCCCATACCATCCCCATTCAGACCTCCGCATTGTCGTTGGTCTCCAAGTACCTCTCTATACTTCCTCGGGCCCGCTCGCTCACCTCCTTGTCCGTCAACAGCCCCACCTCCAAGTGCCACAGCGGGCGCTGGTCCCTCTCCTCCCCCAGCTCCAAGTCCACCCAATGCGGGGCGTGGTCCGAAATGGCTATTGCCGAATACTCGGTATCCTCTGCTCTCACTATCAGCGCCCTACTCAAAATGAAAAAGTCGATTCGAGAATAAGCCTTATGGACATGTGAGAAGAATGAAAATTCCCTATCCCCCGGCCTTGCAAATCTCCAAGGGTCCACCCCTCCCATTTGGTCCATAAATCCACTCAACACTCTAGCCTCCGCCGGCTTCCGACCCGTCCAAGACCTGGAGCGATCCAGTGCCGGATCCAACACCGTGTTAAAGTCTCCCCCCATTATCAAGCCCCCCACTTCCAAGTCTGGGATCCGACCCAACATACGCCGCATAAAACCCGCATCGTCCCAGTTCGGAGCATACACATTGACCAGTACCACCCTCTCTCCCTGCAACTTACCACTTACCATTATGTACCTACCGCCATTATCTGCCACAATGCTCGACGCCTCGAATGACACCTTCTTTCCCACCAAGATCGCCACCCCTCGATTTTTGGCATCTAGCCCCGAGTGAAACACCTGACCTACCCACCCTTTCCTCAGTCTTACCTGGTCTGCCACCTTCAGGTGTGTCTCCTGGAGCATAACCACATCCGCCTTGAGCCCCTTCAGGTGCGCGAACATGCGGGCCCGCTTAACCGGCCCATTCAGTCCCCTTACATTCCAGGTTATCAGCCGGATTGGGGGGCTACCCGGCCCCCTCCCCCGCCGACTAGCCATGACCCCTCCTCGGCCAGCCACGCGCCCGCACCCCGCACCCGGCCCGTTCCCCACAGCGGCATACCCCCGTCTCAACCCCCCCCCACTCGCTCCAGCTCCTCCTTGACCTTAGCAGCAGCAACTCGATCCCCCCCCCCCAGGCTAGGACCCATCCTAGCTGGTTTACTCCCCCCATTGCACTTCCGCAAGTCAGCTGACTCCCGCTGACCCCGGCCACTCCCGCCTCCCCCTCGACTCCTCCCATTGTGTGGCACACCCTCCTCTCCCCCTCCCCATCCACAGGCTCTCCTCCTCCCCCCTCCATTCTAAGCGCGGGAAATCCTCGCTTCCCGGCCCCGCCCCCCCAGTCTTCGGCGCGGGAAAAAATCCCGCTCTCTCCATCTACCAGGCCCCGCCACCAACCAAAACAGTGCCCAACCCGCCCCATCCACCCTCCCCAACCCGAAAGAGAAAAACACAGAGAAAAAGAAACCCAAAACAATGCAAAGGCTCCCCCCCCCGAACCAAAAATAGGCATAACATATCCACCGCAGTCCCCAATCGCCCATCCCGACCCTCAGTCTGTGTCCAGCTTCTCGGCCTGAACAAAGGCCCACGCCTCCTCCGGAGACTCAAAATAATGGTGCCAGTCCTTGTAGGTAACCCACAGTCGCGCCGGCTGCAACATGCCAGACTTCACCCCCTTCCTGTGCAGCACCGCCTTCGCTCGATTGTACCCAGCCCTCCTCTTCGCCACTTCCGCACTCCAGTCCTGGTATATCCGAACCTCCGCATTCTCCCACCTGCTGCTCCTCTCCTTCTTGGCCCACCTGAGCACACACTCCCGATCGACGAACCGATGGAACCGCACCAGAACCGCCCGCGGATGCTCGTTAGCCTTGGGCCTCCTCGCCAACACTCGATGGGCCCCTTCCAGCTCCAGGGGCCCTGGAAGGACCCTGCTCCCATCAGCGAGTTCAACATGGTGACCACATAGGCCCCCACGTCCGGCCCCTCCAGCCCCTCCGGGAGGCCCAGAATCCGCAGATTCTTCCGCCTCGACCGATTCTCCATCTCCTCGAACTGCTGCTGCCATTTCTTGTAGAGCGCCTCGTGCGCCTCCACCTTTACCGCCAGGACTAAGATCTCGTCCTCATTGTCAGAGATCTTTTGTCGAGCCTCTCGGATCGCCACCCCTGGGCCGTCTGTGTCTCCAGCAGCTTATCAATAGAAGCCTTCATCGGCTTGAGCAGGTCCGTTTTAATCTCTCTGAGGCAGCGCTAGATATCCTCCTGTTGCTCCTCCGCCCACTGCCTCCACGCTGCCTGGTCTCCGCGTGCCGCCATTTTGTCCTTCTTCCCTCCCTTCTTCTGGTCCGCCACCACCTTTTTTGTCGCCCCGCTCCTAGTTAAAGCCATATACTGACGGGGAGCTATTATTAACTCCTTCCCACACCGGGAAACGTTGAAAAAGTGCCCTTGGGGGCCCTGAAAAGAGCCCAAAAGTCCGTTTTTGCGGGAGCCACCGAATGTACGACTTAGCTCCGCATAGCCGCAACCGGAAGTCTCGAGAGGGAATCCTTTTGGCAGTGTTCGCTTCACCAATCTGCCCCAAAAAGCCTGTGGAAACTCCTGAAAAAGGTCTGAGAGTCCGTTCCAGACGGGAGCTGCCAAATGCGCGACCTACGCCTCCATGGCCGCCACCGGAAGCCTCGTCCCCGCTTGTTCCTTGGTAGATCTTTTCACAGTTGTTCCCTCTGCTGCTGGAATTCACCTTCAATAAAGGCCCTCAAGTCAGCTTGCAGCCTCTAAGCTTGCCCTTCCCCTGCCTGCATGCTGGAAGAGGCTTTGTTTATCCTGCAGTTAAAGCCAAATCTTTTACTGTTTCTGCCGGGTCTGGTAACCAAGAGACATGCCATTCCTGGGGGACACTGTCAGGGGAATGCTGCAGTCTTCTTCACACACCGGGAAATGTCAAACAAATGCCGTGGGGGCCCTGTAAAGAGCCCAAAAGTCTGTTCCAAGCGGGAGCTACCGAACATGCGACCTAGCTCTGCATAGTCGCACCCGGAAGTCCACAAATATTATTTTTAATTCATTCATGGAATGTGGGTGTTGCTGGCTGGGCCAGCATTTATTGTCCGAATGCATTTAAGAGTCAACCACATCGGTGTGGATTTGGAGTCACGTGTAGGCCAGACCAGGTAAGGACGACATATGTCCTTCCCTGAAGGGAACCAGATGGTTTTTTTTTTTACAACAATTGACAATGGTTTCATTACCAATAGACTTTTAATTTTAGATTTTATTTTTATTATTGAATTCAAATTTCACCATCTGCCATGGCGGGATTCAAACCCGGGTCTCCAGAGGATGACCCTGGGTCTCTAGATTACCAGCCCAGCATCAATACCACTACACCACTGCCTTCCCACCTCACCCCCGTGTTTCAGCTTTGCCCATCTCAGCACTTTCTCCTTTATCTGATAGCTGTGGAAACAGACTATCACAGCTCTCGGTGACTCATTCACCTTTGGCATCAGCCGGAGCGACGGGTGAACCCTGTCCGGCTCAAAAAGGGAGGCGTACTCCTCCTCCCCCCAACAGCATGGCGAGCATCTCTGACATGAATTCCGTCACCATCTGGTCCTCCAACCCCTCGGGCAGTCCCACAATCCGCAAATTCTGCTGCCGTGACCCCTCCAGGACCCTGGAGCCCGCCCGGGCCGCCGTGTCCCGCCGTCCCAAAGGTGGTTCAATCCACACTGGCTGGCATGGGTTGACAGCAGCAGGACTTTGGCCCATTGTGGACCGGAGAATCGACGGGGGATTCCCGCCGACCGGCGAGGCGCGATTCCCGCCCCCGCCGAATATCCGGTGGCGGAGAATTCGTGACACGGCGGGGGCGGGATTCACGCCGGCCCCCAGCGATTCTCCGACCCAGTGGGGGGTCGGAGAATCGCGCCCCTGATCTATAATCCTTTGCTCTTGTCCAACACAATTGATCAGTCTTGCCCTGGCCACTGCCTTTTGGAGGAGAGAACTTCATATTCTCGCTGCACTTTCTGTGAACAAAGGTCTTGATTTTTACTCCTGAATGATGGATCTCAAATTTTAAAATGTCATCCCCTTGTTCTGGATTCTCCAATGGGCGACAATACTTTCCTATGCACTGCATGAGATCCTTTTATTATTTCTAAACTATTAAGATCATGGACTAGTGGCTAGGATACTAGGCAGAAATCCCAATATTTTATTTTAGGTTTCTAAGTCTGCGAGGAAAGGATACCTGGGGCGGGATTCTCCGACCCCCCGCCGGGTCGGAGAATCGCCGGGGCTGGCGTGAATCCTTCCCCTGCTGGTTGCTGAATTTTCTGGCACCGGATATTCGGCAGGGGTGGGAATCGCGCCGCGCCAGTTGGCGGCCCAGCCCCCGGCGATTCTCCGGCCCGCGATGGGCCGAAGTCCCGCTGCTGGAATGCCTGTCCCGCCGGCGAGAATCAAACCACCTCTCTTACCGGCGGGACAAGGCGGTGCGGGCGAGCTCCGAGGTCCTGGGGGGGGGGGACGGAGCGATCTGGCCCCGGGGGGTGCCCCCACGGTGGCCTGGCCCGCGATCGGGGCCCACAGATCCGCGGGCGGGCTTGTGCCGTGGGGGCACTCTTTTCCTTCCGCCTTCGCCATGGTCTCCACTATGGCGGAGGCGGAAGAGATGCCCTCCACTGCGCATGTGCAGGGATGCCATGAGCGGTGGCTGACGCTCCCGCGCATGCGCCGCACGGCAAAGTCAGTTTTGCGCCTGCTGGCGGGGTACCAAAGGCCTTTCCCGCTAGCTGGTGGGGCGGAAATCAGTCTGGCGTGGGCCTAGCCCCTCAAAGTTAGGGCTCGGCCCCTGAAGATGTGGAGGATTCCGCACTTTCGGGGGGGCACGATGTCGGACTGATTTGCGCCGTTTTTGGTGCCGGTCGGCGGACATCGCGCCGATTGTGGAGAATCCCGCCCCTGGCTCCAGGAGTGATTTCACACAAGGTAAAGATGTGGTATGTTAAAATAATTTTTTTACCAACACAGTATTAAATATCTTTAACATCACAGAAGAAAATAGCTTACAATTACTCCTCAAACAATGCTAATTAATACAGTGACCCAATAACCCTTAACTGCTATCTTTATTCCCACTCAAACAACAAAACCATCTCCGATACCAATCCTCTTTTAAATACAGTTAGCAATCCGGAATACTTACTGTAAAGAGATGTCTTGAATACTCCACTCTGAGAAAGAGAGAGATTGTGAGACTGCTTCAAAGAAAGAAACCTGCCAACCTGTCAGAATAATGCAGAATCGCTGGCTGCATTTTGTCAGAAACTTTCTCACCTCGCCTTCAAGCCCTGAAAACTGCAACACCTGGGGGCTTCGACCCCTGTCTCCTCCCATTAATTACATAATTTTACGAAACTGAACACAAGCCGGGCAAATGAGTGATCGCGCGAGAATCCCGAATCGGGGGTGGGCAAAATCCAGATCTGAATATTTAAATGGGCCTAATGGCTTATTTAAATACCCAAATGCTAGATTCGCCCGGCACCCAGTACTCAACAGCAGCACCTGAGAGACCTCACCAGGGCGCCATTAAGTACTGGTCCATACAAATGTGGACCAGGCATAACGGCACTTGTGCCGGGGGTTCTCCCAGACCATTGGAGACTCCTGGGTGGTTGGGGACAGGGCAGGGTGGTGCCCTGATCTGTGAGCAGCCTTTCCTGATGGCGACCTTCAGCTCACCAACAGCAAATCACTCTGTGCGGCCTTGGCAGAGAGAAACGGCCCAAGGCCAGAAAAAAGGCAAAGTGCCATTGGATAGTCGGGTGTTTCTCAATGCTGCAGCCATCGATAAAATCCCTTCTAAACACAACCAACTGTGGACTTAGTTGAATTTCGCTGAATCGCGCCCATTGTCTCTAATTAATTATTCCGCATGGAACCCTCTTAATATAAATAAAAGTCCATTAGCCCAAACTTCTATGATGCTTTCATTGCATCTCTGATACCGGAGGCCTCGCTGTCCTGCAAATCAGGATTTTAAAAAACATGACTGCAGCAGTCTACACACTAACCCAGGCTTTTAACACTTACTGCACCAAATACATAGAATACAATACATCTGAAATTCCTACATTCGATACACCTTAATAAGATCAGCTCTTAACTTTCTTATCTGGAGTATATAATCCAGGTTTAGGCACCGTGTCCTGTTAGGATCCTGAATAAGAACCCAATTATTTTCAATTTGTAAAAATGAGGAAATGTTACTGGATTGGAAATGTTTATTGTCATGTGTAGGTACAGTGAAAAGTATTGTTCTGCATACAGTCCAGACAGATCATTCTGTACATGAAAAGAAACATCGGGCAAACATAAAATACACAATGTAAATACATAGATATAACATCGGGTGAAGCATACAGGAGTGTCGTACTACTGAGATCAGATTAGTCCATAAGAGGGTCATTCAGGAGTCTGGTAACAGCGGGGAAGAAGCTGTTTTTAATAATATTTATTGTCACAAGTAGGCTTACACTGCAATGACGTTACTGTGAAAATCCCCTAGTTGCCACACTTCGGCACCTGAGGGAGAATTCAGAATGTCCAATTCACCTAACAGCACATCTTTTGGGAGGAAACAAGAGCACCCGGAGGAAACCCACGCAGACACTTGGAGAACGAGCAGACTCCGCACAGGCAGTGACCCAGCTGGGAATCGAACCTGGGACCCTGACGCTGTGAAGGAACAGTGATAACCACTATGCTATCATGCCGCCTTTTGAACCTGTAGTGCGTATTCTCAGACTTTTGTATCTCCTGCCCAATGGAAGAAGTTGGAAGAGTGAATAACCGAGTGGGAGGGGTCTTTAATTTTGCTGCCGGCTTTCCCAAGGCAGAGTCAATGGATGGGAGGCTGGTTCGTGTGATGGACTGGGCGGTGTTCACGACTTAGTAGTTTCTTGTGGTCTTGGGCTGACCAATTGCCATACCAGGCTGTGATGCAGCCAGATAGGATGCTTTGTATGGTGCATCTATAAATGTTGGTAAGAGTCAATGTGGACATGACGAATTCCCTTAATTTCCTGAGAAAGTATAGGCACTGTTGTGCTTTCTTGGTCATAGTGTCAACGTAGGTAGACTTGGACCACTTGAACCAGAGGTCGGTGAAGGTGTCGGCAGTGGCAAAGGACTGAAAGGGTTCATGGAGCACATGGTGGGGGGGAGACAGCCTATGGAGGTTTGGGAGGCCGAGGGCGAAGGAATTTTCATACTTCTCCCATGTGCACTGGGTGTACTCCCTGATTGACTTTTCTGTGCTGGATAAGGCATTACTGGTGGGAGTGGTTGACTCTGGGTATTCGGTGATCGTGGTATCTAACCACACACTGCACTGGGTGGATTTGCGAATGGACCGGGGGGGGGGGTTAGCACACACAGTGGAGGCTGGTTGTGGGGGTGTTGGCAGATAAGGAGGTGTGCGAGCAGGTGAGGGCTGCCATCCGGGGGATATGGGGGAGGCCATGACCGTCACTTTGTGGGAGGCGCTCAAGACAGTGGTTAGGGGGGAATTTGTCTCAATTTGGGCGCATAGGGCGAAGGAGGAGCGGGCGGAGATGGCAAGGCTGGTGGTTGAGATCCTGAGGGTGGACAGAGGTATTCGGACACCCCAAAGGAGAGACAGAGGCTCCAGATGGAGTTTGGATTAGTGTCCACGGGGAAGGCGGTGGGCAGTTACAGAAGGGCAGTATATGAATACAGTGAGAAGGCGAGTAGGATGCTGGCCCACCAGTTGAGGTGGCGAGGGAGATTGGCAGAGTAAAGAACAAGGTGGAAAGGGTGGTGTTGGATCCGGAGGGGGTGAACGGCATATTTGTGGCGTTTTACGGAGATTATATGAGTTGGAGCCCCCGGCTGGGGGGGGGGGAGAATGCGGTGGTTCCTGGGCGGGCTGGAGTTTCCCAGGGTAGAGGAGGAGTTGGTGCAGGGATTGAAGGCTCCAATGGGGTTGAGGGAGGTGATGTAGAGCATAGGGGCGATCCAGGCAGGGAAGGCCTCGCGTCTGGACGGGTTTCCAGTGGTGTTTTATAAAAGGTTTGGGTGGGACCTGGGGCCACTGCTGGTGAGGGCGTATAATGAGGCTAGGGAGAGGGGGGAACTCTCCCCTGCACAGGCGTCCATCTCCCAGATATTGAAAAAGGACAAGGATCCAGAGCAGTGTGGGTTGTACCACCCAATATCGTTATTGAACGTAGACGCCAAGCTGTTGGTGAAGGTGTTGGCTTTGTGAATCAAGGACTGCTTCCTGGGAGTGATAAGCGAGGATCAAATGGGTTTTGTGAAGGGGAGGCAGCTGTTGGCGAATGTGAGGAGGCTACTCAAATGATGCCTTTGGGGGGGCAAGGGGTGGAGGTGGTGGTGGCAATGGATGCCGAGAAGGCTTTTGATCAGGTGGAGAGGGAATATCTGTGGGAGGTGCCGGGGCGGTTTGGATTCAGGCAGGGGTGGACTGGGTCCGGTTGCTATACAAGGCACAGGTCGCAAGTGTGTGGATGAACCAAGTGAGTTTGGGATATTTTGGATTGCATTGGGGGACGAGGCAGGAGTGGCCATTGTCTCCGGTGCTCTTTGCTTTGGTGATAGAGCCGCTTGCAATGGCGCTTATGGCGTTGGGGGATTAAAGAGGGATTGTGCGGGGTGGGGGGTACCGAGCATAGGGTCTCGTTTTACACAGATGACCTGCTATTATACATTTCGGACACACTGGGTGGTATTGGGGGTGTTATGGGAATTTCGGAGGAATTTGGCCAGTTCTCTGGATACAGGTTGAATATAGGAAAGAATCTGAGACAAGAGGGCAGGAGAGGAGATTGGGGGAGCTGCCGTTCAAGATAGTCTGGGAAGGTTTTAGATATATGGGCATTCAGGTGACACAGGGTTGGGCGCAGCTTCACAAGCTGAACTTGACTCAGTTGGTGGAGCAGATGAAGGGCGACTTTAAGAGGTGGGATGTGCTGCCGCTGTCGCTGGCAGGACGGGTGCAGACAGTAAAAAAGGTTTCTGCTTGTGTTTTAGAACCTCCCAATCTTCGCCCCAAAGGCGTTCTTTTAAAAAGGTCAATGATTTGATCTCTGGGTTTGTGTGGGCAGGGAAGATCCCCCCTGGGTCAGGAGGGCTTTTCTGGAGTGGGGGCGAGGGGGGGAGTGGGTGGCGTTACTGAACATGATGAACCCTTACTGGGCGGCGAACATCGCCATGGTCAGGAAATGGGTAGTGGGGAAGGGGCCGGCGTGGGATGGAGGGAGGTGGCATCGTGTAGGGGAATGAGCTTGAGGGCTTTGCTGTCAGCACCTCTGCTGTTCTCGCCGGCCAAACACTCCACGAGCCTAGTGGTGGTGTTGGCCTTAAGAGTGTGGGGGCAGTGGAGACAGCGTTTGGGACTGGATGGTGCCTCGGTGTGGGCACCGATCTGTGACAACCATAGGTTTGCACCAGGGGGCTGGATGCGAGGTTTCTTGGATGGCGGCAGGCAGGGATTGAGTGATTCAGCAATCTGTTTAGAGGGGGCAGATTCGTGAAGTAGGAGGATCTGAAAGAAGAGTATGAGTTGTCTAGGGGTTTTAGGTGCCTGCAGGTCCAGGATTTTGAGAGGAGTGAGGTGCCGTCCTTTCCTGGGCTGCAGTCCCTGGGGTTGCAGGACAAGGTGCTGTCGAAGGAGAAGATAAGGGAGAGGAATTTGTCCGACGTCCACAAGGAGTCGATGGACTGGAAGGACCCTGGTGGGGGATATAAAGCGTCAGTGGGAGGAAGAGTTAGGTGACCAGGACAGAGGCCCTTTGGAGGGTGAATGAGACCTCATTTAGCTAGGCCTCATTCAGTTTAAAGTAATTCATGGAACGCATATGATGGTAACATGGATGAGTAGGTTTTTGAGGGGGTAGAGGACAGGTGTGGGCGGTGTGCGGGGTGCCCGTGAATCACGGCCACATGTTTTGGGTAAAGCTGAATAGGTTCTAGCAGGGGTTTGCGGATGTAATGTACGAGGTGCTGGGGATGAAGGTGGCCCTGAGTCCAGCGGTAGCGATACTTGAGGTGTCGGAAGACCTGGGAGTGCAAGGGGTGAGAGAGGCCAATGTACTGGCCTTTGCCTTGCTGATAGCCCTTAGACAGATCCTGCTCGGATGGATGGACTCTGAGCCTCCGAAAGCGGGGATGTGGGTGAGCGACCTGCTGGAATTCCTGAGGCTGGAGAAGGCCAAGTTTGTCCTGAGGGGGTCGGTTGATGGGTTCGCTCGGAGGTGGAAACCGTTTATTGACTTCTTTATTGAGGGGTCAACAAAGAGGAGGGGGGGGGGTTGAAAGGGGGTTAAAATGGGGAAGGTAAGATGGAGAGGGGCGATATTGGGGAGCGGGGGAGGGAGTGGGTGTTGGTTATTTATAATGTATGATTTTTCTTCTGCTTTTTGTTTGTTTATATGAAAATACCTTGAATATAAACAAACAAAAGGCTTGTAAATTAAGTCTATGCAGCAAGGCCCAGTCATGGACCACCTGGATTCTCAGAAAACGAAAGCTAGGCCTGAACAAGCAAAAAGGCAACACCCTCAAATTGGCTCCACTCCCCGAAGAATTCACCGGAAAGTATTCGTTTTAGTCCAGATTCAACTTGTACCCCGAGAAGGAACCAAACTTCTAAGTAGCTTTATTATCTCCTCTGCATTGGAGAGTGGATCAGTTATATACAACAGCAGTCATCAGCATACAAGGTCCCTCACCATGCTCCCTCTCTCCCCTCTCTATACCCCTCCTCCCCACCGATGACCTAAATGCTATTGCCAGAGGCTAAACTGCCAAGGCAAATAGCGGGGACAATGGGCAACCCTGCCTCAAACTCCTATTCAACTGGAAATATCCCGAGCTTATATGAACACTTGCGTTGGGGGCCGTGTCTTGAAGACGGATTCAAGATATTATCTTGATCCTGAAACCAAACCTTCCAAGGATCTCGGATAGGTACCCCCACTCTACCCTATCAAACACTTTTTCAGCGTCAATTGAAATAATTAGCATTGTTATTCAGTAACAAAATGGGGAGATACGACCCAACCCCTGTCTGATCCTTACCCTTCTTCAAAATCAAAGAGATCGATGCCTGCACCAGAATAACTAGCAATATCCCCTGGGACATGGAATTATTAAACCTATCTAACAACAATGGGATCAGCTGACCCACAAGTTTATTGTAAGATTCAATTGTGAATCCAGCCGGGCCCAGAGCTTTACCCGGCTGCATTAAACCCATACATTTCATGATCTCTTACGGGCTCAACAGGGACTCCAGCTCCTCTCTTCTCTCCCACTCCAGAACTGGGATAGACAAGCCATCCAAACATTCCATCATGGGCCACCTCTCCTCCGGGGTATCCGATTTATAAAGTCTGCGGTAAAATGCCACGAAAGCCTCAATGACCTTCCCTGGGACAGAGACCAACCTGCCTCGCAAATTCCTCACCTGCACTATCTCGCAGGCCAGCAGCACGGTTCAATTCCCGTAACAGCCTCCCCGAACAGGCGCCGGCATGTGGCGACTAGGGGCTTTTCACAGTAACTTCATTTGAAGCCTACTTGTGACAATAAGCGATTTTCATTCATTCATTTCATCCCCGGGAGGCAGGCTGCTACCTCAGCTAGTGCGCTAACAGCCGACTGACCTTCTCCCCATATTAATAAAGTATCCCTCTCGAGTTGCAACTCAAACTCCACCTGCAACTTCTCCCTACTCGCTAACAACTCTGATGTCAGGACAAGCAAGTACTGGTGGCCCACCTCAAGGATGGAATCCGCCAACCTCTGCCTCTCCACCCTTTCACTGTTTTTCTTATGTGCCTTATAGGAAATTATCTCCCCCCACTAATGACCCCCTTCAGGGCCTCTCACAATTTGAAAAGAGAGATTGACTCACTTCTATTAAACTTTAATGTACCCCCCAATGGCAGAGGATACCATCTCACAGAATCCCTCGCCCACCACCAACACCTAGGCAGTCTCTATGGGGGGGCACTGAGAGGGGCCTAGCTCCAACACCAAATCCACAAAATGTGGAGCATGATCCGCAATAACTATTGCTGAGTATTCCGCCTTCTTTACCCCAGAAAGGAGAGATTTACCCACCACAAAAAAATCAATCCGAGAGTAGACCCGATGTACCTGAGAGAAAAAGGAAAAATCCTTCTCACTCGGTGGTTAAAATTGTAATGGTTCTGCCCACTCCCACATGGTGCCTTTGCCATCCCAAAGGACTCAAAGACTTAAGTCTCGATCTATTCACCTGAAGGTCCAATACAGAATTAATGTCCCCCCCCCCCCACCCCCCCCCCCCCCCCCCCAGAATAAACTGGTGCAAATTCAGATTGAGAATGGAAGCCAGCAAATTGTTGGCAAAAGCTTGGTCCCAGTTCGGTGCACACAAATTAACTAGGACCACTGGAATCCCTGCCAATGACCCGCTAACTATCACATACCTCCCGTTTGGGTCTGCCAATATTTTAACTGCTGAGAAAGATACCCTTTGATTAATCAAAACCACAGCCCCCCGGGCCTAACCGTCAAATCCCGCATGGAATACCTGCCCCGCCCAGCCCTTCCGTAACCTTGTTTGGTTCTTGATCCGTAAATGGGTCTTCGGCAAAAACACTACATCAGCATTCAAACTCTTAAGCAGCGCAAATACCCTGGATCTTTTTACTGGGCCATTCAATCCCCTCACATTCCAAGTGATCAGCTGATGAGAGGGACATCTACCTCCCCCTCCCCCCCTGTGTCAGCCATTCCCATCATGTGAGATAACCCAGCAATGCCAGAGAGTGCCAACACCAGGTTCACCCAAGGTGGCCACCAAACCCCCATCAGAACAGAACAAAGAAAAAGTTGTAGTCACCATCAGAGAACCCTCCCCACCCCCTGCCTCCCACCAACACCACACCCAAATAAACCAGCAAGCAGCAACAAGGCAAACAAAGGCCCTACTGTTCCCCCCCCCTCCCCCCCCCCCACCCACCCTGAACCCTTTTCATCTTCAAGAGATATCACAGATTAAGTGAAGAAGTGGAAGAGGTTACAGTAAAAGGTGAGGGTGAAATAGATCCACGGGATATGTGACTCCATGGTTGACCGGTTTCAGAATGGGGGAATATCATGGAGATCAGGATAAAGCTGTACACCTTGAATGAACAGGCATCTTTTGCAGGATAGGAAGCCTTGAGGCTTTTTTTTTAAAGTGATGAAAGAAAATGGAGCTGTTGAGTTATGAGGATGGTGAATGAACATTCGTGGTCTGTGCAGTGCTGTCACCTCCCATGGTATCATTTTTAGATGAGAAGCATTTGATGCACAATCCACATTTGATCGCTTTGTTACTCCCATCCTGATGTCTGTTCCGATATCTAGTTACAAAAAACAGGTAATATTATAATAAAAGCAAACTATTGTGCATGCTGCAAATCCAAAATAAAACAGAAAATGCTGGAAATCTCGGCAGAACTGGCAGCATCTGTGGAGTGAGAAACAGTGTAAACATTTCTGGTCAATGACCTTCTACCAGAACTAAAAGAAATTAGCAAATTAATGGGTTTTAATCCTGTACACGAGGCAGTGAAGGAGGAGAGGTAAAGCAGGAGAGATTAAACAACATAAGGGATGAGACTGCTAGTCAAAAAAAAAAGACAATGGCCGGAATTCTCCAGTCATCGGGGCCGGGATTCTCAAATCCCGCCCCGACGCTGGCTGCCCTATGCTCCGGCGCCGTTTTTCGGGCGTGGGCAGTATTTCCACCACGCCGGTCGGGGGCCGTTGACAGCGCCCCCCCCCCCCCCCCCCCCAGCGGGCCCCAATGGGCCTAGCGGCCGTCCAGTTTTGGCCAGTTCCAAGTGGCGGAAGTAGATTCCTGTCGCCAGCGAATGGTGCACCGTCGAGAAACACGCGGCTGGGGGAACAGAGAAACACGTCCAATGTTTCTGCTTTTCCCATTTACATTTCTCTATGCCACCTTTTGTCTCATTACCATCTCCATGCTGCAGCCATTCAGGGAGCACCAGGCACATAGAAGACAGGTACTAAGGGAGTTAATACAGAAGAGTGATTAGTTGCTATCTGCATTCAATATGGCAATGCTTAATTTATAAAGCTGATTTGGAATGTTTACTTTGTGTTGGTTTTTATTTTAGCATTGTGGCAAGTGGACACTGATGATTCACGACAGAAGGTAGGTAAGGTGTGGGATTGTTGGTGAATGGGGATCAAATTGGGGTTGTCTTTCCTGGTAATTGCAGTCAAAGCAGCCATCCATCGTAGGCCCAGCCACGAAGGGGCTGTATTAATGGCCTCTTAACTTCCTCCTGCTCTTCAGCAGGTTGCTGCATACTTGGTGGAAATGGCAGTGCCTTCATCATGGCTGTGCAGAATGAAACCTGTTCTGCTGACAATTGAGAGCCAACCCCAGTGTGATCCAGGCAGTGGAAGCGTTGTTTCAGCAGGCCAGTGGTATGCCCCATCACATTTTGTGTGGCGCCATTTTTGATGCATGCTGCTTGTATTTGTATAGGTTGCACATTAAAGCCATGAGCTCTGTGATCAGCAGATAGCTCTTGTCACCCAGAAGCCACCCTCCTTTGTGGTCGCTCAAATACCCCAGATGGAAAGAGTTGGAGTGCCACAGAAGGAAGACATCATGACTGTGTCAGGATACTGGCTGTGGAGTTGAATGATGATGTTGCTTATGGTCACATACCAGTTGGACATTTAAGGGGTGGAATCATTTTCAGTTACGGCATATTTCAGAGTTGACCTGTAGTGTCCTGAGGTCAATAAGTATTGGGTCAAAGACGCCCTGCACCGGGGGAAAAACTAGCAATCTTCGTAAAAGTCGCAAGCTCGCTCTACCTGCTGCTCTCTGGTAAGAGAGCATGATATGTAGTCAGCTTTACTGAGAGTCAGTGACCTTTGTTATGCAACAATGGATAGAAAACTGGGAGCGATTTCAAAGGAACCATTAGCATGAATGTTCTTGGCTACGGTCGTTTTGCAATAACCGGCAATGCCATCCTTGCCCTGCTCTGAGAATGCAGTTAGCAAGTGGAAGATTTCAATGAGGCCCTCTTTATTGAAGCATGACTGGGCACGATTCAATAACCATGCTGCATTCGAAAAACAGCTCCCCATGGTGCAGCATGTCTATTGAAAGCTGGGAGACCCTGCTCCTGGGATCTATCCGGCTCACAGCGCCTCGCAAGATTCAACATGATCTCGCGAGACGTTGCGATATGAATCCTGCCTACAATGGATGGGATCACTTTTTGATGAATCTGCATATTAGAGCGAGGCTGTAAGCCTCACACTAATGTGCAAATTCCCGAGGGACCTGAGGCTTTGGGATTCAAAGTCTTCGCCTGGGAGACCTTGGGTGAGTGCTGTTTGCTACTGGTCCCCACAAACGGGGACCAGATGGAACGGCACTCGGGGGGTCTCCAAAGGGATTTGAGGCCCCCAGCTACAGCAGGGTGGTGCCCTGGGCACCCTGGTAGTGCCAGTTTGGCACCCTGGCAGTGCCACCTGGGTGCCAGCCTGGCACTGCCAAGGTGCCCAGTTGGCACTGCCAGCTGGCTTTTCATATGTGCGCACACGATCAGGCTGTGGTTGCCTGGTGTGGTTGTCGGGGGGGGGGGGGGCAGGGGAGAAGAGGGGCCGGGGACCCTCCTATGCTGCATTTGGGCTGGGGGGAGGGGAGGTCGGGATTTGTTTCGGGGGTCTCCGAGATCGGGATGCCAATTAAAAATGGATAAATTCAACTTGAGTCACGTTGATTAGCCATGTGTTTCTCTACACTGCGAGTTCCGGGAAACACGTGGCTAAATGCGCTTACTAGGGAACTGTGTTTCCTTTTGGGAGAATCGCGCCATTGTTCCTTGTTGAGGATCAGGTAGAACTGCCCCCTGAACATCTTGGCTAGATACGGACTACTGCTCTTTCTCTCCCCCCTGCTGCTGTCCAACGGGAATGCCTACAACTGCAATCAGATTGGATTGGATTTGTTTATTGTCACGTGTACCGAGGTACAGTGAAAAGTATTTTTCTGTGAGCATCTCAACAGATCATTAAGTACATGAAAAGAAAAGGAAATAAAAGAAAATACATAAAAGAAAATACATAATAGGGCAACACAAGGTACACAATGTAACTACGTAAGCACTGGCAGGGGCTGTTTAGCACAGGGCTAAATCGCTGACTTTGAAAGCAGACCAAGGCAGGCCAGCAGCACGGTTCAATTCCCGTAACAGCCTCCCCGAACAGCGCCGGAATGTGGCGACTAGGGGCTTTTCACAGTAACTTCATTTGAAGCCTACTTGTGACAATTAGCGATTTTCATTTCATTTTCATTTCATCGGATGAAGCATACAGGGTGTAGTGTTAATGAGGTCAGCCCATAAGAGGGTTGTTTAGGAGTCTGGTGACAGTGGGGAAGAAGCTGTTTTTGAGTCTGTTCGTGCGTGTTCTCAGACTTCTGTATCTCCTGCCCGATGGAAGAAGTTGGAAGAGTGAGTAAGCCGGGTGGGAGGAGTTTTTGATTATGCTGCCTGCTTTCCCCAGGCAGCGGCAGATGTAGATGGAGTGGTGAAGATGGAGTCAATGGATGGGAGGCAGGTTCATGTGATGGACTGGGCTGTGTTCACGATTCTCTGAAGTTTCTTGCGGTCTTAGCCCCCTACTCTACTCCATGTACACACACGACTGCGTTGCAAAATCTGGTTCCAACTCAATCTACAAGTTTGCTGACGATAGTGGGCCGGATCTCGAATAACAACGAGTCAGAATACAGGAGGGAGATCGAGAACCTAGTGGAGTGGTGCAGCGACAACAATCTCTCCCTCAATGCCAGCAAAACTAAAGAGCTGGTAATTGACTTCAGAAAGCAAAATACTGTACACACCCCTGTCAGCATCAACGGGGCCGAGGTGGAGATAGTTAGCAGATTCAAATTCTGGTTAGGACAAGGCAGAGGTCTTTAGTTAAAGCTAGTATCGTATTAACCCACAGTCTAAGTATGTTTAAACAGTTAATGATTCAATAAAATAGTGTTGCACTATTTCAAGTGTTGGTCACCTGTATGTGATCCAAAACACCCAACACATCAGTGAACACAGCCCAGTCCATCACATGAACCTGCCTCCCATCCATTGACTCCATCTACACCTCCCGCTGCCTGGGAAAAGCGGGCTGCATAATCAAAGACCCCTCCCACCCGGCTTACTCACTCTTCCAACTTCTTCCATCGGGCAGGAGATACAGAAATCTGAGAACACGCACGAACAGACTCAAAAGCAGCTTCATCCCCGCTGCTACCAGACTCCTAAATCACCCTCTTATGGACTGACCTCATTACCACTGCCCCCTGTATGCTTCATCCGATGCCGGTGCTTATGTAGTTACATTGTATACCTTGTGTTGCCCCATTATGTATTTTCTTTTCTCCCCTTTTCTTCCCATGTACTTAATGATCTGTTGAGCAGCTCGCAGAAAAATACTTTTCACTGTACCGCGGCACACGTGACAATAAACAAATCCAATCCAATCCAATCCAATCCTGGGCCGAACAGTTGCCATACCAGGCTGTGATGCAGCCAGATATTTGGGAGCAAGTGGTTTGTACAGAATCCTTAATGTCAGGACAAAGTGCTTCAGCACCTGCCACACCATCCCCTACAGACTTTAACAACTCTGGGGGAAAAACACATTTACAATGGCGGCAACAGCCAGCAGAAAATCTACCAGTAACTGACCATCCCCATCCCCTTAAATAGCATTGGTGGGCGGTCGTTTCTGTTGCTGAATACTTGTGTGTCTTTCTGTTCGCTTGTGTGTCTTTAAGCGAGGATGTTTGCTGGAGAGAGGATAGTTGAGCTCCAAAATGGCACCACTGGCATCAAATCAACATTATGTGCTGATTGACATCACGGGCGAGATTCTCCGACCCCCCGCCGGGTCGGAGAATCGCGGGGGGCTGGCGTGAATCCCGCCCCCGCCGGTTGCCGAATTCTCCGGCAACGGAGATTCGGCAGGGGCGGGAATCGCGCCGCGCCGGTTGGCGGGGCCCCCCCCGCGATTATCCGGCCCGGATGGGCCGAAGTCCCGCCGCTAAAATGCCTGTACCGCCGGCGTAGATTAAACCACCTACCTTACCGGCGGGACAAGGCGGCGCGGGCGGGCTCCGGGGTCCTGGGGGGGGGGGGGGGGGGCCCACTGGCCCACTGGGAGCGTTAGCGGCCGCTGGCGGCATTCCCGCGCATGCGCCACCAGGAGATGTCATTTCCGCGCCAGCTGGCAGGGCACCAAAGGCCTTTCCCGCCAGCTGGAAGGGCGGAAATTCGTCCGGCGCGGGCCTAGCCCCTTAAGGTTGGTGCTCGGCCCCCCAAGGTGCGGAGCATTCCGCACCTTTGGGGCGGCGCGATGCCCGACTGATTTGCGCCGTTTTGGGCGCCAGTCGGCGGACAGCGCGCCGATACCGGAGAATTTCGCCCCTGGTTCTGATTATTCTGTTTACTTCCAGGCGTTCCCTGTGTGGGCCGGCCCTGCCGGAGATACTATTTTGGAGCCATTACAGCCAATTGTCGTGTCAAAAGTCTGGGTGTAAAGGAGTCAAATTTTGTGGCCTTAATTTTTCAGTGAACTGGTAAAACTCTGATATTTAGAAGACAATCTGCAAGCCAAATGTATGTTTCTTGAATGCTGAAGAGCTACTTCCATAACAAATTTTTGCAAGGCAAAGTGAGGGGTGTGTAATGCGGCTTGATAGACAGTAATGAGTGTTGAGTGTTCGTAGCACTTGGAGGTTCCTCAGATGCCATGTCATTAGTGATCAATATAAAATTATTCATACCGCACAGAAGGGGGCTACCCCCTCACAGTTCACAAAACATCAAGAATTAGCCTCATCCTCTCCAGGCCAGTAGTGGAATAAAAGAAAATCACCCAAGATTTCCCTCTTCTGCTAACCATTTAACAATAGGTGCTGGATGTGAGTGAATGTCTTCTGAGGAAAGGATTGCCGTTGGCTTTACTGACCTGAGTAAATAGCCTGTGGACACATTTGTTTGCAAGTTATGTAGGATGGGCAAAGTATTGGAGGACAACAGTAAAAGTTAATTCAGACCTCATCATAATTGATCTTTTAGGAGAGGTGGTGTAAGATCTGCAAATTTGGGGAGGGTGTAAGTAACTACAACATTTAAAATCCTAACCATTTTGTGTGTGTATGTGTGTGTGTGTATACATGCCCACCTGACAATATTAAATGCTAATGGTTAAACAGCAATTAGCCAATAAAGTCTTACCTTTGGAAACCGACAACTGCAAGAATGATGCAGAAAATACTGCCGCAGACGACAACAACTATTATGATGATAATTTTTGGATCCTTTGAAAGATTATCTGTATGAAATATTTAAAAAAACAGATCTGTTATAGTGAAAATTTGTGAGCCAGTAACTGAGTGATATTGTAGGGGAAACTCAGCCCCTAACAGTGGTGTTGCAGCAGTCTACAGGGTGTCCACTGATGGTACTGAAGGAACACTTGAGTTGGAACCCGATAATTGAGCAGTTAATGCTCAGCATCTAACAGTTGTAGTAGAGAAGGTGCTTAAATCCAATCTTTAATGTACATTTGTGATGATTCAGTTTCCATTCTGATTCAGCTAAATTTTTGATACTTTAAGTAACTTCTTCATTAATTATATAGTCAGCCATTGTCGCACTGTTTAAAAACTAGTTGCTGGACTGTGTAGAGGTTTTTTTTAGGGCAGCCTAGAATTAGAGGCCACAGTTTAAAAAATAAGGGGTGGGGATTCTCTGTCGGCCGACGCCAGAATCACGATTGGGCGAAGAATCGCCTGTCAGCTGAAAATTGATGTCGCCATGGGCACCGAACGGAGTGCCATGCTCTGGCCCCTTGATTGCAGCGTGATGTGGTCCATGCCACGCGCCGGCACGGGCATGCAAAATGTACAGTAGCATGTATTAACATCCTATTAATGAGCCCGATCTGCTGGTCTCCGGTCTCCCGTGATTCTCCGCCTCCGCAAGGCGGATTTGGCGTTGGCGTGGTTCATTTGTGGTATTTACAATTGAGAAACAGGCGCTGAGGGAAAGAAAGGATATAGGTCATGTCCCCAAAATCGCAACAACGACTGGCAGTCGTGCCGCTGTCTAGGGGGGCCTGCCAGGGCCAGGGTGTAGCAGGGGAGGCGACCAGGGAATGGGCCGTGGAGTTTAGGTGGCCCCTGGGACACGGACCACCATTGCTGAGGTCTGCAAGGTAGCCAATTGGCTGCGCACCCCACTGACTCCCCAATGTGGCCCGTGGACGCACAGATCGCCACCGGCCATATGCGTGCCTCCCCGCCCTCTGGCCACCCCTTCAGGAACTCTGAGGCCCACACGACCCATCAATGGGATGGGCATGGTCCAGTGCAGCCTGTGGTCCACCAGGTGTTGGCACATCCAAGTGCACCCATCAGAGACATTGCCCCACTGCAGGAGCAGCAGGGGAGTCATGTAGCGCGCCTCGACCAGCGGACGCACACATCGTAGGCATCGGCACTCTACCCCTCGCAGGGCAAACGTCCCACCAGTGACACATTCAGCTATGCCAACCCACAGGACCAGTGGCTGTCACCAAGTCCTGCCTGCCCGCTGCGCCTCTGCCACATCCATCCTGCCCCCAGACAAGTAGGCACAACCGGTGCGTCGCACGAAGGACCCACAGCACACCGCAGCTACGGTCCCAACAAGTGCCCACCCCCCGGCCAAACCCCACACATGGGTCCTGCCTGCAAGCGTGCCACCAAGCATGGTGCCGGTAGGTGGCGCACTGCGCCCCCCTGCACAACTTGGTGCCGCCCTGCTGGTAGGATATCACATGGCCCACCCAAGGGGGGCCACTCACAGTAGAACCCACAGGAGGGCACAGGACAGGGGCTGCAGAGGGTATTGCTGACATGGGTAGCGCCAACCACTGATACCTCTGCCGGCAGGGACGGGTGATGGGGTTAGAGGCCCTCTATGCATGGGCGGCACAATACATCAACATGAATATGGACCGAACCCACCAGGTTTCCCGGGCAGTGAGGATTCGGCATCATCGCTGGGATGCCCCAGGGTCCAGGGGATGCTTGATGGGACACATGGACCCTACGAGCACCGCTGCTGAGGGGTGGTCTTCACAAACCAAAAGGGATTCTGCTCCCTCATTGTGTAGTTGGCATGTGACCACCAGCTGCACATCATGAACATCTGCGCCCGATACCCAGGCAGCATGCACGATGCCTCCATCATGGCTTACTCGACGGTTCCTGACACCTTTGAGTAGTTCCTTCGGGTGAGGGATTGACTCCTGGGTGACAGGGGTTATCCTCTGCAGTTGCGGTTGATGACGCCTATCTGGAGGCCTCAGACTGATGCGGACACCCGTTACAACGACTCCCATGCAGCAACCAGGACTATCTCAAGTGGTGCATCGGCATGCTCAAGGTGCAGGTCCCTGGGCCGCTCAGGAGGGGACCTCCAATGCAGACATAGAATGGTCTCCCACATCGTGGTGGCCTGCTGTGTTCTTTACAAAATGTGTGTGCCAGGGCTGCTGCGCACGGGACAATCTAATAGCCTCCAGGTTCACCGGCTCGGCAGCCTGGCCACCAGCATGCCAGACGTCTCGTCCTACCCCATACACTGCTCTCCACCCCACCATCGCCAGCCATTCCTGCCATGTCCACCCTCACTGCAAACCACTCCCCCCACTTTCTCACACACCCTCTCCCCCCATGCTTCCCACTTGCATTAAGACAGGGTGCTAGCCCTAGGTTGGCAGTATCAATGGGTCAGGTCCATGGATGGAGAATGATGAACACCCACTCCAAGGAGCTCTGGTGCTTCACATCGTTTGACAAAGTCTGACTCCTGCCCCCGGTAGCACATTCCACCGTCTGCCCAGATGATCCCTGCATGCATGCTGGCCATTCCATCTCACGGCCCAATCGAACCCCTGGAGTGGCGGGGGTAGGGCAGGATCCTGTGTGGGGGTGGGGGGGGGAAGAGATTGGATATCAGGGCGGTGTGCGGTGGTGGGTCACGCACCGGGTATGATCTACCACATGTCGCCCCCTCATATCTGGCCCCCTGCACTGCCGCCTCCGAGGAAGGCTCCAGGGGTAATGTCCGACTGCCCTGGAGGTCCAGGCCCCTGTCCATCTCTAACAACTCGGTCCCTCACCTCCTACTGCCTGCCGGTCTGACACCCCCTCATGTAGCCCCCAGCTCTGCGCCTGCCTCTCCAATATTGATGGGACAACCTTTCCTGAAACGTGAGACCCATCTGGACGGCAGCTACTCCCTGGGGTCGGGCCGCCCTGTGACCATCCGCCCCTCGGGGGTTCACCTGCTGTACTGCATGTGTGTGATGCGCAGCAGAGTGTCCTATAAGCATCTTCAATAACATGTCCAACCGAGGTGAGTGTCTCTGGGATGGTGTAGGGTGTTAGTGACAGCTGTGACGAGAAGTCGGTGTCGGCCCTGGACATGTCCTTGTGATGTTGCTGGGTTGTGGTGGGGGGCCCTGGATAGTCCCACTCCGTCGTCTGGTGGGTTGCATGGTTGCGACTGGAGGCTTGGGGTACTAGCCCGACCTGCCTCGTCGGGAGGTAACCCTGCAAGACAAAAGACAAGACGCATGGTTAGATTGTAGGTGTGCTGTGGAGGGGGCGGGGTGCCATAGGGATGTCACAATGCATTGGGGCTAGTTGGTTGTGCCATTCCAACCTCCGGCTCGAGGACTGCCCACTCTCCCACTCCGCCAACCAGGTCCGACATTCTCTGCTCTGCTATGGTGAGGTGCCGCAGGTCCAGCTGGCCCCCTCTGGTCCTTTCCTGCTCCCTGCGGTTGTGGGCCGCCTTCTCCTGGAGGGACAGATAGTGTGAGACACTCGGACGCAGGCAGCACATGGGCACAGGGGGTCTGCTACTGGTGCCCTGTGTGTGCAGGGCACCCGGAAATGGTGGGCGGTATTGGTGTTGGCATGTGGTGCAGTGTGAGGGAGCTGCAGGCGGGTGAGGTGCTGTTACCCTGGGGGGGAAATGTACGGTGTAGGGTGGGGGGCATGTGGGACGGGTGGTTCCAGGGGCACGGAGGTGGTGGCTCAGCACGTCTGGCCAGGGGGTTTCCCATTTTGGGCCCGCGCTACCTGCCGGTCTGACTGTTGGGGGCCTCATTGGGATGGGGAGGGACATGCGGGTCAGGGGTGGTGCCAGGGGCACGGTGGTGGTGGTGCCTCACCCTGGTCGCATGAGAAGGTCATGCAGCTTGTACTGGCACTGCTGCACGGTCCTGGCCATGGAGCCCACGGTGCTCACGGCCCCGGCCACGTGCTCAGGCCCAGTTAACGTCGGCAGGAAGCAACCTGTGCCCCACCCCAGGGAACAGGGTGTCTCGCCTCTCCTCCACGGCATCCAGAAATGACTCCAGCTCTGCATCTGATAATCTCAGGGCCGCTCTCCAGAGTGGCATCCTCTTGGCTGGAATGAGAGTGTGTGGGGAGTCAAGTGTTTATATACTGCTCCAGCTCATTGGGCTCTCCAGTGGCAAACCCGACCGCCGTGAATCCGATGCTGGCATCTGTTGGAATTGCACTAGTTCCAAGCGGCGCACGGGCTGGCCCATTTGCATGCCCTGAATTGCTTCGGCAGTCGCACCCCCATAGTCATCGTAGAGGTCCCGCGGTTCTGTCCCGGCCTCAGCACTGATGAAGGGCGGGATTCTCCGTCCTGCCGTATCAGATTTCTGTTGCGGCGCCCCCCCCGGGATTCTCCGTCTCACCAGCTGGCCAGTGCGGTTTCCCATTGTGGGCGGCCCCATGCCGTCGGGAAACCCCCGGGCTGCCGAGCGCAATGGAGAATCCCAACAACGGAGACGTCACCCGTAGTCATTTCAAACAGAGAATCCCTCCCCAAGGAATCTCCCATTTAAGACCGAGATGAAGAGGAATCTCTTCTCTCAGAAGATCACTCATCTTTGGGATTTTCTTCTCCTGAGAGAAGTGGAGGCTGAGTCATTGAATATATTCAAGATTGAGTTGACCTAAAAGTGAGTCAAGCGTTAAGGCGAAACAGGCAGGTATATGGAGTGAAGGCCAGAATCAGATCAGCTATGGCCTTATAAAATAGCGGAGCAGGCTCGAGGGACCGAATGGCCGGTTCCTGCTCCAATTTTCTTAATGATTTTATTGCGTGCTTAACCCATGCTCTGGTTAACCTGGGTATATTTGACACTGACTCTCGTGCTCCATTTCTGAATACTTACATTGCTCACCGTGGGTGGTGGAAATATCCTCTGTAAGAATTATGTTACAGGATGACTGTAAATCTAGACATAGTCACTTCCATTGATCGCACTGCATTGCCTGGTGAATATACCACTTTGTATTTAAGTATTTGCTGTGCTCTGGCATGAGTGTGCTATGAACCAGGTAACTACTGTTTGGCTCAGTGTTTTCACCTCTCCTCCAATTGGCATCACTGTCTCAGAAGATTTGCTTTCTCTTTTCTGCTCACATTTCCTTCTCCTCCATCATCTCTTAAGTCTTTGTAAAGTCCAAATCGGTCCTATACTTGTCTGCTGCTCCTATATCTGGGGGTCTCTCTTAGACTCCACACCAAAAGGACAAAGGCCTAACATTAGTCAATCTTTAACCTTTACACGACAAACTCTATCATTGCCATGTTTCTTATTTCTTTTTTAGTTATATTGTGGTTGTCAGCAATGTGAACTTTCCTCTCTTACTCCTTCTAATCTGCCTCCCATTCTACACATTTCCTCCTCCCACTGCCCCCAATGTTGAAATGACACTAATTGCACCATTTTGTACATTAAACTCATTCGTACTCGGGATGTCAGAATTTCTTATTACCTCTTGTCTTGACTTCCTTCTAAAATCTAGAGGTTTTCGTAAAAAGAACAAGCTTGCCTTACCTAACCACTGGTTCCAGATTTGCCCCCTACTTTTTTCGACCTTCGTGATGCTTTATACTATGAGCACTGATTCTTCATTTGAGTTTGAGAGAACGCCCCCCCAAAAATAAACATAATTCAAATGACAGATGATCACTGTTTACAGGAGCCTGATGGACTGCCCCCCTTAACTAGGTTGTGAATCTGCGGTGATTGTCCCTTTAAGGACAACACAGCAGCATACGGGTCACTTGACCTGTGTGACCAATCAGGACTCAGAGCAGCGAATCACCCCAGGGAGAGGAGTTATTTTAGGGAGAGGCATTTCAGAACTGGCTGCAGATGTGTTGCTGCTTTTGCAGATCCTTGCAAATAAATCCTTTGTTGTTCATTAATGAAGTCTCTGAAAGTGCAATATTACACAATCTGAAACACTAATGCATTCAGGGTGAATCTGAGTGGGAGGAGAGTAATTCTAGAATTCAGAAAGTGGGCAGTTAGTCTATCTGGTGTTCCCACAAATCATTTGTGGGTATGCTTTATGATTGTGCTGCGTCAATGCTCAGACCGAGGAGAGTTAGGATGGTGAACTCTGAGGTACCTTGGCATGTTGGTGCTGCAGAACTCCATGCTCCAGTCAAGGGGTCACAGGTTAGAGATGAAGTTCCAACAAGTTTAAATCCAGCGTGACATTCAAAATGGATGGATGTGTTGCAAAAGAAGAAGTATGCCCTTTCCACTTTGGGAACCTCTCCACAAGGAATTACTGTGGGAAACAGGAAGATAAAATTTTAACAAACTCCTGGAAAGCTAACATCCTTTTGAGTCAACAGAATACCACAGGGCTAACATTGCTAGGATTTCTACCAATCATTTCTTTGGCATCTGACTGCCCTGGTGAATCAGTTCTCTAGGGGATCAGCTGTTTAAATGCCTCATGTTTTTATTCACAATGGATGTCACACCTTCTGTAACTTTGGTATCAGCAAGTGTCAGAATTCATCTCTCAGAATTCAAGCTGTTCTCCCAGCTCAGCTCTTCTCTTTGTGCCAGCTGATTCTTGTCAAGTTTGAATAATTGCAACAAAACAACCCCATTTTTCTTGGTCAGCCAATGTGACACAAAATAATGCACCCTGGGAAGGTCCTGATTTCAGACAGGAGGAGGCCCTTTGGCTGTCTTTGGCACCGTGAGGGGGGCAGGGTGGGAGGAAAATGGCTGTATGTCTCCTGGATAGTGCACATGTGAATCTTGGTTGAGGAGAGAACTGAATTCTGCAGTGTATCATTCAGGTGAAATATCCTCACACCTGAGTGAGGTATTGGAGTAGCATGAAAACTTCATGGAACTAGCAAGTGTCAAGATATTTGACCATGACAGCATTTCAAAAATGGGCGGAATTGCATGCACTGAGCATCGTACACACTGCCGATATTACAGACCTAATATTGTATATTAGGCATGGGTGTACATCGGACACAGGCTATATACATCGGATGAGGATGTACATCAGGTATGGTGTACTTTGAGAAAAAGAATATTTGAGGACCAGGATCTCAAATCCGAGATTAGGATCATGGGGCGAAATTCTCCGGAAACGGCACGATGTCCGCCGACTGGCGCCCAAAACGGCGCAAATCAGACGGGCATCGCGCCGCCCCAAAGGTGCGGAATGCTCCGCATCTTTGGGGGCCAAGCCCCAACCATAAGGGGCTAGGTCGGCGCCGGACGAATTTCCGCCCCGCCAGCTGGTGGAAAAGGCCTTTGGTGTCCCGCCAGCTGGCGCGGAAATGACATCTCGGGGCGGCGCATGCGCGGGAGCGTCAGCGGCCGCTGACAGTTTCCCACGCATGCGCAGTGGAAGGAGTCTCTTCTGCCTCCGCCATGGTGGAGACCGTGGCGGAGGCGGAAGGGAAAGAGTGCCCCCACGGCACAGGCCCGCCCGCAGATCGGTGGGCCCCGATCGTGGGCCAGGCCACCGTGGGGGCACCCCCCGGGGCCAGATCACCCCGCGCCCCCCCCCAGGACCCCGGAGCCCGCCCGCACCGCCTTGTCCCGCCGGTAAGGTAGGTGGTTTAATTTAAGCCGGCGGGACAGGCATTTTAGCGGCGGGACTTCGGCCCATCCGGGCCGGTGAATCGAGCGGGGGGGCCTCCCAACCGGCGTGATTACTGCCCCCACCAAATATCCGGTGCCGGAGACTTCGCCAACCGGCGGGGGCGGGATTCACGCCAGCCCCCGGCGATTCTCCGACCCGGCGGGGGGTCGGAGAATCTCGCCCATGGTTTATCAGGCAGCAGTGATTTCCATGCTCCGATATGCTTCATAGACCAGCTATAGTAGGCACTTGCAAAGCACTGGAGAAGTATCACCAGCAATGCCTTCACAAGACCCTTGAAATCTGGTGGCAGGAAAGGCGGTCCATAACACCATCCTCCCCCAAGTCAACTTACTTAGCATTGGCAGCTCGATGGTTCAGTGGTTAGCACTGCTGCCTCATGGCGCTGAGGACTCAGGTTCAATCCTGGCCCTGGATCATTGTCCGTGTGGAGTTTGCACATTCTCCATGTGTCTGCGTGGGTCTTACCCCTACAACCCAAAGATTTGCAGGGTAGGTGGATTGACCACGCTAAATTGGCCCATCATTTGAAATTGTTTTTAAAACTTACTATTGAGAGTTTAATCGCTCAAACCAGCTCCACTGGGTGGGACATGTTCTTCATATGTTTGACACCTGGGGCGGGATTCTCCGCAATCGGCGCGATGTCCGCCGACCAACGCCAAAAACGGCGCAAATCAGTCCGGCATCATGCCGCCCCAAAGGTGCAGAATTCTCCGCATCTTGAGGGGCCGAACCCTCACCTTGAGGGGCTAGGTCCGAGCCAGACTGATTTCCGCCCCGCCAGCTGGCGCGGAAGTGACTTCGCCGGATGACGCATGCGCGGGAGCGTCAGCGCAGTGGAGGGGGTCTCTTCCGCCTCTGCTATAGTGAAGACTAAGGCGAAGGCGGAAGGAAAAGAGTGCCCCCACGGCACAGGCACGCCCGCGGATTGGTGGGCACTGATCGCGGGCCAGGCCACCGTGGGGGCACCCCCCGGGGCCAGATCGCCCCGCTCCCCCCCCCCCCCCCCCAGGACCCCGGAGCCCGCCCGCACTGCCTTGTCCCGCCGTTCGAAAGGTGGTTCAATCCACGCCGGCTGGCGTGGGTTGACAGCGGCGGGACTTCAGCCCACGCGGACCGGAGAATCGCCGGGGGTGGGCCCGCCGACCGGCGGGGCGCGATTCCCGCCCCCGCCGAATCTCCGGTGGCGGAGAATTCGGGACACGGCGGGGGCGGGATACACGCCGGCCCCCGGCGATTCTCCGACCTGGTGGGGGGGTCGTAGAATCGCGCCCCTGAATCTTGAAGCAACTGCTCTACCCACAGCAGAGTTGCAGCAGGAGACTCCCAGGAGCAGGATGACCTCAAAGCATCCCTGATGAGGCCATGGAGTCCCTGTCTTGTGTATGACCAAAATGGAGAAGGTTGAAAATGGGAAAGCACCAAACACATCGAGAGACTGATTCAAGGATGTGCAGAGACAAAGCTGAGGTGTGAGAGAAGTGCCATCGACTCAAGCCTTCAAGCATCACCTGCCTCGCATGTAGCAATCTCCAGTTTATGCATTGGATTTATTATCCATCTCCGAGCTCATTGAACAGGAGTGGTTTGAGTCATCCTCAATCCACAGGGGCTACCTAAGGGCTGAACACCAAATTCTACGTCCTTGCTAGCAGCGGTAGCGGGGTGGACTTGCAACGGAGACTCCAAGCTGGGTGTTCATCTGGCATGGGGTGTACATTGGATGAGGGTGTACATTGGGAATAGAGTGTGTTGGGCCTGAGTATATTGGGTGAAGGTGTATATTGTGCAGTGTATATGTTGGGCCACAGTATATCAAGTGGGGGCTTTATTTTGTGGGGTGGGTCTATTGTATAGGGTTATATCAGATTGGAGGGTATCGTGGACAAGACCTGTGTATCAGGCTGTGGGAACATTGATCAGGGGTATATGAGTTGAGTGAGTTTATACAGGAGGGATGTACTTCTCTTGGCTTCCTGATGTGAATGTACCGGTCACAGAGGTTAGAGCAGGCTGTTGTATGGATTTTCCCCAGCAGGAAAGAAGACATCAGTACTAATCCCATCATCCACATCTGCCTTGTCCCGATCTCGCGCTCTATTCTCCTTCATCCCAATAAGTGCCCTACCTACCACTCTCCTGACTCCTGCCGCTATTCCAACCTATTTTGTTCTATGCCTTCTCTATCCAACCACGGTACTGCCCTGATCCCGCCCGCACTGCCTTGTCCCGCCGTTCGAAAGGTGGTTCAATCCACGCCGGCTGGCGTGGGTTGACAGCGGCGGGACTTCAGCCCACGCGGACCGGAGAATCGCCGGGGGTGGGCCCGCCGACCGGCGGGGCGCGATTCCCGCCCCCGCCGAATCTCCGGTGGCGGAGAATTCGGGACACGGCGGGGGCGGGATACACGCCGGCCCCCGGCGATTTTCCCCAGCAGGAAAGAAGACATCAGTACTAATCCCATCATCCACATCTGCCTTGTCCCGATCTCGCGCTCTATTCTCCTTCATCCCAATAAGTGCCCTACCTACCACTCTCCTGACTCCTGCCGCTATTCCAACCTATTTTGTTCTATGCCTTCTCTATCCAACCACGGTACTGCCCTGATCCCATCTCCCTCCTCTTGTCCCTCGTCTTCCCCCTTCCCCTGTTCCTCCCACCCCACTCCCACCTTTGTGCCTCACCTAAATACCACCCTTGGTCTGGATTTAGAATGAGCAAGTAGCAGCTACTGACCTGTGATGTTCTCCTTCCAGGCAGACAGATTGAGTGAAGGGATGGCAGAACTCGTACAGTCTACAAAGTCGTTGGGATACTCATTATGTGAGAACACATCCACGGGTATTCTCTGAATCCTGGTGTTGTCGCATATGATTCTGGACAGGGTGGCCTTTCCTAGCGTTTCTTTCTGCTGGTCGGTAAACACACCTTTATTTTCCCACCAGAACCTAGTGTGAAACATGCAGCAGGGTCAGGTCCAGAACTTGGATAAGGTGCTAACTGAAAATTGTGAAATCTGAAATAAAACAGAACATGCTGGCAAGACTCAGCAGGTCATGCAGCATCTGTGGTGAGATAAATAGATGGTGGAATAATCCTGCACCCCCCCGCCCCCGCAGCGGACACAAAGATGTGTTGCAATTCCCCTTGGTTTTCCCGCTGCCTGGAATGTCATTTACATCTCATTAAGGCTCAATACACAGCTGCTCGTTGGAATCTCTTTTTTTCCCAAAAAGTAAATAGGTAATCTTTATTCTGAATGGACTAAAATCTTCTCACCCACCCAAGGCTAGTAGCAGACCAGAAAAGTCATTTTACTTACATACATGGAATACTACCCTTGTATCTAAAGACAGTTCAAACAGGTTTCCAAAACATCATTGTACAATTCACTTGCCATAGTCTACAAAACGGCAGCTGCATACACCCGCTTAAAAGGGCAGCTTACTTGGTTTTCAAAACAATTCTTGCCCCTCATCTCGAAGAAATGTAACACTTAGTTTGAAATCTAAACCCTTGCTCATGGACGATCCAACAGAGCACATTAACCTCGACATCATATAGGAAACCTCAAGTGTAACAAGTGTAGCTGGATACTTGAGGTAGCACCACATTCGTCAGAAGAAAAAAGTTATTTTAAGAACGGTTACAGTTGAGGTTACACATAACCCATTTACTGCTGAACTTCAGGCTACAATTATCAGGACAGTACATTTTGTTACAAGATCTTGAATCTTATCTTGAACCGTCTGACGAAGTGCTTCGGCCAAGTTATGAAGACTGCAACAACACCACGGAAGTTGCCCATAGCCTGAAGCCGGACACAGCAACTGGCTTTTCCTCGGTCAGAGCCCAAGTCAAAAAGGAAAACTTAACTCGGAAACACTCCAGGCGAATATCGGAAAGTCTTCGGCGAAACAAGAGGATTACCAATAAAAAATACATAACGAAGCACAGGCAGGAGCAATACAACCTTCTCATTACAAAAAGTAAACTCAAAAGGGAATGTAAAAAAAAAACACTGACTGAACCTGGTAGCAAACGAGACCCACACGACTGATAACTGCAGCCCCCCCCCCAAAAAAACCAAGTCAGAAGAAACCCAAAAAGTAAAATAAAAACGACCAAAACCTCGTAGCAAACTGCAACCCACCCACAACTGACAAACACCCCCTTCAAAAAAAAATCAGGCAAGAAACCAGCATGGTAATGAAAAATTAGTGGTAAGAATTTTTTTTTCCAGAAAAGCACACGCTTCAACCAGTAACAAAGGAAAATAAAGGAGGGGACGGGATAGAAACAAAACAGAGAGATGGGAGGGGAGGGAATGAATGTAGAGGAAGGGAATGCCAGGAGTCCCTTGTGTCCGTGTGGGAGAAACAAAACAGGAGGGGGATGGAGAGGTTGCCATGGGTCCTGTGGTGACAGGGGGGGGGGGGGGGAGACTCGTTGGAATCTCCCCACATCTTCCAATCTCGTGTCATGCCAGTGGGAAATTGCAGCAACCTCAAACCCGTTTGAAAAAGTGTGCATGCGAGGCTTCCAGGTGAGTGCAACATGCATAGTCTACCTGCTATAGCACAGTAAGAAGTCTTACAACACCAGGTTAAAATCCAACAGGTTTGTTTCGAATCACTAGTTTTTGGAGCACTGCTGCTTCCTCAGGTGAATGAAGAGGTGGGTTCCAGAAACATATATATAGACAGAGTCAAAGATGCAAGACGATACTTTGAATGCGAGTCCTTGCAGGTAATTTGCAGGTAATCGCAGGTAACTTGCTATAGTGTTGTTGCGCTCCTGCTGCGCTGAATGCTACTCTGCTAGGGCAGATGGGTTTGCTCCTTCCAGCTCCATCCTGAACTGGTCTTTATGGATAGAACTGTGCTGTGGAAGTCATGGACCCTCTCCTTTTATTGACTCTGATCAGTACTGCGGCTGGGCTTGGGGAGTGCAGGGATCTCATTGCCCGACTGACCGATCGAGGGTGGGTACGAGTTGAGGATGGCACTGACAAAGACAAGGGGGTCAATAGGGAAGGAGGACGGGCAAGGGTGGGGTGGGGGGGAGGGGGCATGATAGCAGGCAGAGGGACAAGGAGATGGACGAGGATGACAAACAATGCAAAGCATTGGTCTTTTCCCTGCCCAAAGGGCAAAGTATTTGAGGGCAAAGGGTACAGGAGTGTCTGGGAAAAGTAATACTCCTCTGGTGTGGATGGTGCATGGAGCAGCGGACGAGGAGCACCACAAGAAAGAAAGTGCTGTTGGGGCAGGAGAGTTTTCGTCAGGTGCCACAGGGAAAGATGGCAGAGGGCAAGAGGGCTGGGCTGCCCGCCCAGTGGTTGACAGAGCAGATGGTGGAGTTCCTCAATGATAGGTTTCAGCAGCAGACGAAAGAGGCCCTGGAGGACCTGGCCAAGGTGGTGGAGCCGCTGAGATCTGGGATGGAGTGAGTTAAGCAGAGGCTGGAGTCCCAGTGCCGAAAGTGGAGGAGGCAGTGGGGGAGCATGAGGAGCAGTCGGCCTCATTAGTGGCTGAGATGGGGTGATACGAGACAGCCAGAAAAAGCTGAGGGAGAAGGTGGAGGATTTGGAGAATCGCTCCAGAAGGCAAGACCTAAGGATTGTTGCGATGCCTGAAGGCATTAAAGTTGCGGAGGCCACGGTGTATGTGGCAAAGGTGTTGGAGAAGTTGATGGGGAGGGGGCATTTGACCTGCCCCTGGAGGTGGACCGGGCGCAAAGGGTGCTGAGGAGGATGCTGCAGGCAGGCGAGCCCCAAGGCTAATGGTGGTGTGGTTGCACCACTTTCTGGACAAGAAGGAGATCCTTCGATGTGCGAGGCAGACCAGGAAATGTACCAGGGAAGGGAGCGAGCTGTGGGTGTACTAGGACCTTAGTGCGGAACTGCCGAAGAGGATGGCCGGGTTTAACTGGATCAAGGCTGCCCTCTTCAAAAAGGGGGTGAAGTTTGGAGTACTGTATCCCGGCCCGCCTGTGGGTGACTTTCCAGAAGCAAGAGTTTTATTTCGACACGCCAGAGGAGGATATGGAATTTATGAAGGACAATGAACTGGAAGGAGTTTTGTGTGCTCTTTAAAGTGTTTGGTGGTGGGTTTTCAGGGGCAGGTTTTCATGGGGGAGCAACAATGGTGAGTGTGCAAAGATTCCTCCTGCGAAATGAAAAGGAGCCACGGATACGGGCAGTCTTGGGACTACAAGGGCTTCACAGTCTGAAGTCAGAGACCGTGGTGGGAAAATTATTGAAGAAAATTCTGAAGAAGAGAATTAATTTCTGCTTGAATTAGGGATAGTCAGCTTGGCTTTGTCAGAGGGAGATCATGCCAAACAAATTTGATAGAATTTTTTGATAAAGTGACCAAGTGTATGGGTGAAGGAAATGCAGTTGATGTAGTTTATATGGATTTTAGCAAAGCCTTTGACAAGGCCCCACATGGGAGACTGATTTAGAAGGTTGAAGCACATGGAATTCAAGGAAACTTGTCGAGATGAATCCGAAACTAGCTTCGTAATATGACACAAAGGGTAATGATAGAAGGCTGTTTGAGTAACTGGACACCGGTGTCCAGCGGCATACCACATGGATCGGTGCTGGATTCCTTACTGTTTGTTATATATCTAAATGATATAGACGAGAACGTGGGGGGAATAATAAGTAAGTTTGCAGACTACGCCAAGATTGGTAGGATGGTTGACAGCAAGGAAGATGGTCGTACGTTACAGGAAGATATAGCTGGGATTCCCCAAGCTCGTGACACGTGGGAGAATCGGCAGGGGCGCGGGAAATTCCTGCCGCTCTGACGCCGGGCCGCCGATTCTCCGGCCAAAGGTGCCTGCGTGGTCGCCGCGGCACTGGTCGGGGGCCTCTGAAATAGGTCCCCGCGGCGATTCTCCTTGGGCAACGGGCCGGGTTCCGTCGAGTCCCGCTGGCGTGGTTCAAATCTGGTTCCACCTGGCGGGAGCTTGGACCCGCAGCTGCTGTGGACGTCCTGGTTGAGGGGGGGGGGGGGGCGGGGGGGATCTGACTCCGGGCGGCCCCCCACGGGGTCCAGGCCCGCGATCGGGGGCTTCCGATCGGCAGGCGGCTGTGATCTGGAGGGGGCCTACCTCCTTCAGCGCGGGCCAGCTGTTATGTCCCCAACATGTTGCTCCGCGCTTGCGTGGAGACGGCAATCACACACATGCGCCAGCGTGGAGACGGCCGTTGTGCACATGCGCTGGCCTTGCAGGGCCACCTTTCGGCGTAGAGCAGCGCGCAACACTCTGGCGCCGTGCTAGCCCCCTAAAAACCAGGAGACCCATTGATGCCAGCGTACACTACTCCGGTGTTTACGCCCCCTAAAAACTGCTGGGCCAGGAGGCCCGTTGACGCCAGCGTACACCAATCCAGCGTCAACACTTGGCCGGGATTTCGGAGAATCCCGGCCATATTTGGGTTGGTCAGATGGGCAGAGCAGTGGCAGATGATATTTAACCCTGATAAGTAAGAGGTGATGTACTTTGGAAGAAGAATCAGGACAAAGAAGCTCAGAGGAACAGATGGGTCTTGGGGTCCTTGTTCACAGATCCCTGAAGGTGTCAGAGCAGGTGAATAGGGTCGTTAAGAAGGCATAATGGACACTTGCCTCAGTTACAGCACATAATATAAGAGCAAGGAACTGTACAGAACATTGGTTAGGCCGCAGCTGGAGTACTGTGTGCAGTTATGGTCACCTCACTATAGGAAGGAGGTTATTACATTGGAGGGGGTACAAAATGATTCACTAGGATGTTGTTGCCTGGGATGGAGCATCTGAGGTATAAGGAGAGACTGGATAGTCCTGGATTGTTTTCTTTAGAGCAAGGAAGGCTGAGAGCGGATATGATTGAAGTGTTTAAGATTAAGGGGCAGCACGGTAGCATTGTGGATAGCACAATTGCTTCACCGCTCCAGGGTCCCAGGTTCGATTCCGGCTTGGGTCACTGTCTGTGCGGAGTCTGCACATCCTCCCCGTGTGTGCGTGGGTTTCCTCCGGGCGCTCTGGTTTCCTCCCACAGTCCAAAGATGTGCAGGTTAGGTGGATTGGCCATGATAAATTGCCCTTAGTGTCCAAAATTGCCCTTAGTGTTGGGTGGGGTTACTGGGTTATGGGGATAGCGTGGCGGTGTGGACCTTGGGTAGGGTGCTCTTTCCAAGAGCCAGTGCAGACTCGATGGGCCGAATGGCCTCCTTCTGCACTGCAAATTCTATGAAATTCTGAGGGCTTTGGATAGGATAAACACCTGTTTCCCTTGGTTTATGGGTCAATCACATGGGGGCATGTATTTAGTGTGAGGGGCAGGAGATTCCAGAGGGGATTTGAAAAAAAAAAATCCACTCAGTGGGGTGAGAATCTGGAATAGGATGCACTGCCTCGGAAGGTAGTGGAAGCTGGAAACCACGCAACTTTTAAAAAGTATTTGGATGAGCACTTGAATTGCCATCATATTCAAGGATATGGGACAAGTGCTGGGAAGTGGGATTCTTTCTTTCATAAATTTTTAGAGTACCCAATTAATTTTTTCCAATTAAGGGGCAATTTAATGTGGCCAATCCACCTAACCTGCACATAAGAACATAAGAACTAGGAGCGGGAGTAGGCCATCTGGCCCCTCGAGCCTGCTCCACCATTCAATGAGATCATGGCTGATCTTTTGTGGACTCAGTTCTACTTTCCGGCCTGAACACCATAACCCTTAATCCCTTTATTCTTCAAAAAACTATCTATCTTTATCTTAAAAACATGTGCAACATCTTTGTGTTGTGGGGGCGAAACCCACGCAAACACAGGGAGAATGTGCAAACTCCATACGGTGACCCAGAGCCGGGATTGAACCTGGGACCTCAGTGCCATGAGGCAGCAATGCTAACCACTGTGCCACCGTGCTGTTCATGGTGACTGGGATTAGCACGAGATTAGGGGTAGTTATTCTCGGTGCAGACTTATTGGGCCAAAGGGTTGTTTCTGCACTGTACGACTCTGACTCTATAGGAGACAGCACAAAATAGCAGTAGGCATGCAGAAGGTGTAATCATTGGAAGCATAGTCTACCCCAGTTGCAGGGAGGAGCAAGGTTTCTGTGCTCTGCAGGAGAAAAGCACAGCTTGGTGTGCAGGGGTGTCCTATAATCGATGTCCCTGGGCATAGCGGGCTCTGTACTGGGCTGCAGAGGGAATGGTAATGGTGACTGGGAACATCTGCAACTTGTAGATAGGTATGGAGGAGGTGCAGAATTGTCATGGTGGGGGATCACCTCTGCACATAACGGTGCACACAGCCTCCAGATGGGATGGGTAGAGGTTGACATGGGACATGGGTGCCTCACAAGTGATGGGTTCTGCGAGGGAATTGGAACATCTACTACTGCAATGTTGGCATCCAGTATTAGTGAGGGAAACTGGAGAATATCAGGAGGTCGTTGTATCTGCACATCATGAGGCTCCAGGTAAATTGGAAGCACATAAGCGGATCCATGGTATTTCAGAGCGCCAATGATGACTATCAGTGAACTTGGTTCATTACTAATTGGACCTGGAGGATTAGATGGGGCACTGGTGTTAAGACCATAAGACCATATGACATAGGAGCAGAATTAGGCCATTTGGCCCATCGAGTCTGCTCTGCCATTCAATCATGGTTGAAATTTTTCTTATCCCCATTCTACTGCCTACATAACCCTTGATCCCCTTATTAATCAAGAACCTATCTATTTCTGCCTTAAAGACACTCAGTGATTTGACCTCCACAGCCATCTATAGCAAAGAAATCCACAGATTCACCACTCTCTGGCTGAAGAAATTCCTCCTCATCTCAGTTTTAAAGGATAGTCCCTTTAGTCTGAGACTGTGCCCTCGGGTTATAGTTTTTCCTACAAGCGGAAACATTCTCTCCACGTCCACTCTATCCAGGTCTCACAGTATCCTGTAAGTTTCAATAAGATTCCCCCTCATCCTTTTAAACTCCAACAAGTACAGACCCAGAATCCTCAACTGCTCCTCATATGACAAGCTTTCCATTCCAGGGGTAATTCTTGTGAACCTCCTCTGGACCCTTTCCTAGGCCAGCATATCCTTCCTTGGATACAGAGCCCAAAACTGCTCATAGGCACGGTAGCACAGTGGTTAGCACTATTGTTTCACATCGCCAGGGTTCCAGGTTTGATTCTGGCTTGGGTCACTGTCTGTGCGGAATCTACACGTTCTCAGTGTCTGCGTGGGTTTCCTCCGGATGTTCGTTTACTCTCACAAGTCCTGAAACACATGCTGTTAGGTAAATTGGACATTCTGAATTCTCCCTCAGTGTACCCGAACAGGCGCCGGAGTGTGGCGACTGGGGCTTTTCACAGTAACTTCATTGCAATGTTAATGTAAGCTCCTGTTAAACATATAGAGAATATAGAACATAGAACATAGAAAATACAGCACAGAACAGGCCCTTCGGCCCACGATGTTGTGACGAACCTTTGTCCTAGATTAATCATAGATTATCATTGAATTTACAGTGCAGAAGGAGGCCATTCGGCCCCCTGAGTCTGCACCGGCTCTTGGAAAGAGCACCCCACCCAAACTCAACACCTCCACCCAACACCAAGGGCAATTTGGACACTAAGGGCAATTTATCATGGCCAATCCACCTACCCTGCACATCTTTGGACTGTGGGAGGAAACCGGAGCACCCGGAGGAAACCCACGCAGACACGGGGAGGACGTGCAGACTCCGCACAGACAGTGACCCAAGCCGGAATCGAACCTGGGACCCTGGAGCTGTGAAGCAATTGTGCTATCCACAATGCTACCGTGCTGCCCTTAAGAACAAATAAATCTACACTATACCATTTTACCGTAATCCATGTACCTATCCAATAAGGTCCCTAATGTTTCCGACTCAACTACTTCCAGAGGCAGTGCATTCCATGCCCCCACTACTCTCTGGGTAAAGAACCTACCTCTGATATCCCTCCTATATCTTCCACCTTTCACCTTAAATTTATGTCCCCTTGTAATGGTTTGTTCCACCCGGGGAATAAGTCTCTGACTGTCTACTTTATCTATTCCCCTGATCATCTTATAAACCTCTATCAAGTCGCCCCTCATCCTTCTCCGTTCTAATGAGAAAAGGCCTAGCACCCTCAACCTTTCCTCGTAAGACCTACTCTCCATTCCAGGTAACATCCTGGTAAATCTTCTTTGCACCTTTTCCAAAGCTTCCACATCCTTCCTAAAATGAGATGACCAGAACTGTACACAGTACTCCAAATGTGGCCTTACCAAAGTTTTGTACAGCTGCATCATCACCTCACGGCTCTTAAATTCAATCCCTCTGTTAATGAACGCGAGCACACCATAGGCCTTCTTCACAGCTCTATCCACTTGAGTGGCAACTTTCAAAGATGTATGAACATAGACCCCGAGATCTCTCTGCTCCTCCACATTGCCAAGAACTCTACCGTTAACCCTGTATTCCGCATTCATATTTGTCCTTCCAAAATGGACAACCTCACACTTTTCAGGGTTAAACTCCATCTGCCACTTCTCAGCCCAGCTCTGCATCCTATCTATGTCTCTTTGCAGCCGACAACAGCCCTCCTTACTATCCACAACTCCACCAATCTTCGTATCGTCTGCAAATTTACTGACCCACCCTTCAACTCCCTCATCCAAGTCATTAATGAAAATCACAAACAGCAGAGGACCCAGAACTGATCCCTGCGGTACGCCACTGGTAACTGGGATCCAGGCTGAATATTTGCCATCCACCACCACTCTCTGACTTCTATCGGTTAGCCAGTTCGTTATCCAACTGGCCAAATTTCCCACTATCCCATGCCTCCTTACTTTCTGCAGAAGCCTACCATGGGGAACCTTATCAAATGCCTTACTAAAATCCATGTACACTACATCCACTGCTTTACCTTCATCCACATGCTTGGTCACCTCCTCAAAGAATTCAATAAGATTTGTAAGGCAAGACCTACCCCTCACAAATCCGTGCTGACTATCCCTAATCAAGCAGTGTCTTTCCAGATGCTCAGAAATCCTATCCTTCAGTACCCTTTCCATTACTTTGCCTACCACCGAAGTAAGACTAACTGGCCTGTAATTCCCAGGTTTAGCCCTAGTCCCTTTTTTGACCAGGGGCACGACATTTGCCACTCTCCAATCCCCTGGTACCACCCCTGTTGACAGTGAGGACAAAAAGATCATTGCCAACGGCTCTGCAATTTCATCTCTTGCTTCCCATAGAATCCTTGGATATATCCCGTCAGGCCCGGGGGACTTGTCTATCCTCAAGTTTTTCAAAATGCCCAACACATCTTCCTTCCTAACAAGTATTTCCTCGAGCTTACCAGTCTGTTTCACACTGTCCTCTCCAACAATATCGCCCCTCTCATTTGTAAATACAGAAGAAAAGTACTCGTTCAAGACCTCTCCTATCTCTTCAGACTCAATACACAATCTCCCGCTACTGTCCTTGATCGGACCTACCCTCGCTCTAGTCATTCTCATATTTCTCACATATGTGTAAAAGGCCTTGGGGTTTTCCTTGATCCTACCCGCCAAAGATTGTTCATGCCCTCTCTTAGCTCTCCTAATCCCTTTCTTCAGTTCCCTCCTGGCTATCTTGTATCCCTCCAATGCCCTGTCTGAACCTTGTTTCCTCAGCCTTACATAAGTCTCCTTTTTCCTCTTAACAAGACATTCAACCTCTCTTGTCAACCATGGTTCCCTCACTCGACCATCTCTTCCCTGCCTGACAGGGACATACATATCAAGGACACGTAGTACTTGTTCCTTGAACAAGTTCCACATTTCACTTGTGTCCTTCCCTGACAGCCTATGTTCTCAACTTATGCACTTCAATTCTTGTCTGACAACATTGTATTTACCCTTCCCCCAATTGTAAACCTTGCCCTGTTGCACGCACCTATCCCTCTCCATTACTAAAGTGAAAGTCACAGAATTGTGGTCACTATCTCCAAAATGCTCCCCCACTAACAAATCTATCACTTGCCCTGGTTCATTACCAAGTACTAAATCCAATATTGCCCCTCCTCTGGTCGGACAATCTACATACTGTGTTAGAAAAGTTTCCTGGACACACTGCACAAACACCACCCCATCCAAACTATTTGATCTAAAGAGTTTCCACTCAATATTTGGGAAGTTAAAGTCACCCATGACTACTACCCTGTGACTTCTGCACCTTTCCAAAATCTGTTTCCCAATCTGTTCCTCCACATAGACATAGAACATACAGTGCAGAAGGAGGCCATTCGGCCCATCGAGTCTGCACCGACCCACATTAATCCCTCACTTCCACCCCATCCCCGCAACCCAATAACCCCTCCCAACCCTTATGGACACTACGGGTAATTTAGCATGGTCAATCCACCTAACCTGCACGTCTTTGGACTGTGGGAGGAAACCGGAGCACCCGGAGGAAACCCACGCGGACACGGGGAGAACGTGCAAACTCCGCACAGACAGTGACCCAGCGGGGAATCGAACCTGGGACCCTGGCGCTGTGAAGCCACAGTGCTAATCACTTGTGCTACCGTGCATCTCTGCTACTATTGGGGGGCCTATAGAAAACGCCTAACAAGATGACTGCTCCTTTCCTATTTCTGACTTCAATGCACAATATGTACAGGAAATCACTCCAATGACCCAAGTCCAGGGAGCTTGACCACCCCAGATGTGTTTGTCACTGAAAGTGAGATTCTTCCAGTCCACTTCTGTTCAGTATGAAAAGCAATGCTCTATTGGACAGCGGATTCTTGTCCGATGTACAGATGTGCTGCACAGAGCTTCAGCTTGTTAAATTTGTGAAATACTCTAACACACATCTGAGGATCTTTAAACTATGGGTCTTGCCAAGTAACTTGTAAACTATGAATTTTGCCCTTTCTGCCATAATTCCATATCCCAACAGAGTAGATGTATTCTTGCTATTTGGATTTAGGGAATTGCGGTCTTTCCCCTATAGCAAGCACCAGGAACAGTAGCTTAGTTTGACTTTGCTAGGGTCAAAGGAAAACAAATTAAACACAAAATGTATAAAAATGTGTGTGCAGTACTTTCATGGCCAAGGGCTAGGAATTTCCATACACACCTGTCTCCATCCCTCACAACCTGGAATTGCTTCCCAAGAACGCAGGCCAGGAGTTCACCAACCCGAGCTCCGGGCAGGAATGGCTCTGCTATTGCACCAATCCACACATCTATGTTCTCCGGGGTCTTGTACACCGACATGAGCTTTGCGACCAAGTCCGTATTGTTAAATATTTGCATTAATTCAGAGATATTCCTGGCTTCCTGCAGTCCGCAGAACTGTCTCCAGGCATTGTAACCTACACAAAAAAAAGGACATCCAAACCACTCTTTGAAAATAAGTTGCAGTCATATGCGTAGCTTCAAAAACCACTGTGGATATCTATAATTTGCATGACATTAATGGAAAGACACATTTGTACATAGCCATAGGTGTTGGGATGCTGAATAAGGGTTGTTTGGCTGTTAGTTGCATTGTCCCAATTCAGTGAACTAGACAGTTGTCTGGGGTGGCAGAATTTGTGGAGAGGAACGGCAAAAAACTGCCACCTTTGAAGATAAATAAATAAATCAGAACTCAATGTCAGCTATATTTGTTTCCAGCATTTATGTGATTGAAAGGAAGGGATCGTGACAATTACTTTAGCTGTGTTTTCCTTTTAGAAATGTTGGTCACGACTTCCGGTGGAGACATGTAGGAGGAGGTCGCACATTCGGTCACTCCTGCCAGGGTCCTCGGCTTTTGTCCTTTTTCCCCCACATTTTGGAGAGAATTTGATTGGAAACCTCTCCCAATTGAATGTTGGTTATGAAAGGATGTCTAAAAGCCAAAGAAAGAATACTTTGAAGAAAAAAAAACATTTATCCAGATCCTGGTCAGATGTGCCCTATGCACCACCCTGAACTGAATCAGCTGAGCCTAGCACATGAGAATGTGGAGTTGCCCATATGAAGAGCCTCACTCCACACCCCTCCATTAAAAACAGGACCAGCTCCCTCTCCCATTTCCATTTTACCTCAACCAGCAGAGCTAGCTCCACTGACAAAATCCGACCATAAATATCTGATATCCTCCCCTTCCCCAACTCAGCCAGCAAAAGGACCCTATCCACCTTGGGTAGGGTGCTCTTTCCAAGAGCCGGTGCAGACTCGATGGGCCGAATGGCCTCCTTCTGCACTGTAAATTCTATGATGGGTGGGACGGGTGTTCCATTCAGGACTGGATAGGAAGATGAGGCGGGGTGGCGGTGCTTGTGAATAAGCGGGTGGAGTTCGAGGCGGGGAGCATTGTGATAGATTCGGGAGGGAGGTTCGTGATGGTGAGTGAGAAGCTGGAGGAGATGTAGATTTCATGAGGCGGGTGCTGGGGAAGATTCCTGACCTGGACTCGCACTGGTTGATCTTGGGAGTGGATTTTGGATAATGGTTATAGAGCCAAGCTTGGACTGGTCGAGCCCGAGGTCGGGGAAGGTTTTGGCAGTGGTGAAGGAGCTGAAGGGGTTTATGGAGCATATAGGACGGGAGGTGGACACGTGGAGGTTTGGGAGGCTGAGGGCGAAGGAATTTTCATATTTTTCACATGTGCACCCATTCCTGGAGTATCCACTGGCACTGGGTGGATTTGCGAGTGGACCGGGGAAGGGGGGGTTGCCCAGCCCCCAACGTGGTGGCTGGATGTAAGGTTGTTGGCAGATGAGGAGATGTGCGAGTGGGTGAGGCCTGCAATTTGGGGGTATGTGGAACTCAACGATACGGGGGAGATCACGGCCGCCACGCTTTGGAAGGCACTCAAGGCGATGGTTTGGGAGGAGTTTATTTCAATTTGGACGCATAGGGAGAAGGCGGAATGGGCAGGCTGGTAGAGGAGATCCTGAGGGTGGACAGGTATTCGGAGGCACCAGAGGCAGGGCTGTTTAAGGAGAGGCAGAGGCTCCAGATGGAGTTCGGATTAGTGTCCACGGAGAAGATGGTGGGGCAGCAATGGAGGGCCAGAGGGGCACTATATGAGTACGGGGAGAAGGTGAGCAGGATGCTGGCCCACTAGCTGAGGAAGCAGGAGGTAGCGCGGGAGAATGGCAGAGTAAAGGACCAGATGGGAAGGGTGATGTTGGACGCGGTTGGGGTGAATGGGGCGTTTGAGGCTTTTACAGGGGATCATATAAATCGGAGCCCCCGCCTAGGGGGGAAGGAATACGGTGATTCCTGGATGGGCTGGACTTTCCCAGGGGTGGACGAGGAATTGGTGCAGTTCGGGGGCCCCTATTCGGTTGAGGGAGGTGATGGAGCAATGCAGGCAGGGAAAGCCCTGGGCCTGGTTGGATTCCCGGTGGAGTTTTATAAAAGGTTTGGAGGAGACCTGGGGCCAGTGCTGGTAAGGGCATACAACAAGGCTAGGGAGAGGGGGGAACACCACCCTACACTGCCGCAGGAATCCATCTCTTTGATATTGAAAAATCAAATCATTCTCATTCTTCATCCTCTTCATTCACCTGAGGAAGGAGCAGCGCTCCGAAAGCTAGTGACATCGAAACAAACCTGTTGGACTTTAACCTGGTGTTGTAAGACTTCGTACTGTGCTCACCCCAGTCCAGCGCCGGCATCTCCACATCATATTGAAAAATGACAAGGATCCTGAGCAGTGTGGATCATACTGTCAGATATCATTATTGAATGTAGACGCCAAATTGCTGGCGAAGGTGTTGGCTTTGTGAATTGAGGGCTGCGTCCCGGGCGTGATGGCAAGGACCAAACAGGGTTGTGATTGGGAGACAGCTGTCGGCGAATGTGAGGAGGCTGCTTAATGTGATTCTGATGCCTTCGGAGGGGCAGGAGGTGGAGGTGGAGAATGCTTTTGACCGGGTGGAGTGGGTATATCTGTGGGAGGTGCTGGGCGGTTTGGGTTCGGGCAGGGGTTTGTGGACTGGGTCCGGTTACTGTACAAGGCACCGATCGCAAGTGTGCGGGCGAACAGGGTGAGTTCAGGATACTTTGGGCTGCATCGGGGGACAAAGCAGGGATGCACGCTCTCCCGTTCCTCTTTGCCTTAGCAATAGAGCCACTGGCAATGGTGCTTCGAGCATTGAGGGATTGGAAAGGATCGTGCGCAGGTGGGGGGCGTCGAGCACAGGGATGTACACGGATGACCTGTTGTTATACATTTCGGACACACTGGATGGCATTAGGGGCATTATGGGGATCTTGAAGGACTTTGGCCAGTTCTCCATGTTCAAATTCAACATGGGAAAGAGTGAGGTGTTCCCGATTGAGACCAGAGGGCAGGAGAGGAGGTTAGGGGAGCTGCCGATTAAGGTAGTGGGGCAGGTTTCAGGTACTTGGGCATCCAGGTGACGCGGGGTTGGGCGCAGTTGCAAAGTTGAATTTGACTCAGTTGGTGGAGCAGGTGAAGGGGATTTTAAGAGGTGGGATGTGCTGCTGCTGTCACTGGTGGGACAGGTGCAGACGGTAAAGATGACGGTGCTGCCAAGGTTCCTGTTTGTATTTCAGAACCTCCCGATCTTTGTCCCAAAGTCGTTCTTTCAAAAGGTTAGCGCACTGTTCTCTGGGTTTGTGTGGGTGTGGAAGACCCCACAGGTCAAGTGGGCTTTTTGGGAGTGGGGGCAAGGAGGGGTTTGGGGGGGTGGTGGGCTGGCATTGCCGAATATAATGAACTACTACTGGGCGGTGAACATCTCCATGGTTAGGAAATGGGTAGTGGGGGAGGGGGTGGTATGAGGGCGGATGGAGGCGGCTTCTTGTAGGGAAACGAACTGAAGGACGTTTTTAACTGTGCCTCTGCCGTTCTCGCCGGCCAGGCACTCTGTGAGCCCAGTGGTGGTGTCGGCCTTGAGGGTGTGGGGGCAGTGGAGGCAGCATTTGGGACTGCAGGGTGCCTCGGTGTGGTAGTCACCACTAGTGGCATATTATATGTATTATGGCATTGCCCGTATATTCGAGGTACAAGGGTAAATCCCTGCCTGCTGGCTCCGCCCAGTAGGTGGCGTATAAATGTGTGTGCCCACCGGTGCTGCAGCCATTCTGGTTCCAGCTACAGGAGGCACAACATCTTTGCTCAATAAAACCTCGATTATTCCACTACTCTCGGCTTTGTGGTAATTGATAGTGCATCACCCGGTGTGGGCACCGATCTGTGAGAATCATAGGCTTGCACTGGAGGGCTGGATGCGCGGTTTCGCGGGTGGCGGCCGGCAGCGATTGAGCAATTAGGGGATCTGTTTATAGTATGCAGTATCGTATAATTGGAGGACCCAGAGGAAGAGTATGAGCTGGGACCCAGAGGAAGAGTATGAGCTGTCCAGTAGAAATGGTTTCAGGTACCTGCAGGTTCGCGATTTTTTGAGGGCCGTCTTTTCCTGGGTCACTGTCCTTGGGGTTCCAAGGGAAGGTGCTGACGAAGGAGTAGGCAGGGGAGGGGAAGGTGTCTGAGGTCTACAAGGAGGTGATAGATTGGGAGGGAGTCCCAGGGGGGGATATAAGGCGTAAGGAGGAGCTGTGAGGGGAGGTGGATGCTGGGTCGTGGGCTGAATGTGTCCTCGTCGTGCGCGAGGCTAAGTCTCATCCAGTTTAATGTAATTCATCGAGCACATATGACGGTGGCGCAGATGATAGGTTTTTTGAGGGGGTGGAGGATAGGTGTAGGCGGTGTGCGGGGAGGCCCGCGAATCACGTCCACATGTTCTGGGCATGTCCGAAGCTAAAGGGGTTCTAACAGGGGTTTGCGGACGTAATGTCCAAGGTGCTGGGAGTGAAGGTGGCCCCAAGTCCAGAGGTAGTGATATTCGGAGTGTCGGTAGACCCGGGACTCCACGGGGCGAGAGAGGCTTTTGACATGGCCTTTGCCTCCTTGATAGTCCCATTTTAACCCCCATAACCCCTACTTCCCCCCCCCTTCCCGTGACTCGGATGGAGGGACTCGGAGCCGCCGAGAGCAAGGGTGTGGGTGAGTGACCTGGCGGAATTGCTGAGGCTGGAGAAGGTCACGCTCGTCCTGAAGGGGTCGGTTGATGGTTTGCTCGGAGGTGAAAGCCATTCATCAAATTCATTGAGGAGGATTGAGGAGTCAGCAAAAGATGGGGGGGGGGGAGTGAAGTTGGGGGGGGGGGGGGAAGGAGGGGTTAAGGGGGTCAAAATGGATGAAGCAGGATGGGAGAAGCGGGCGAGGTAGGGAGCAGGGGAGGGGGAGAGTGGGTGTTGGTTATTTATAATATTGTGTAATTCTGCTTCTGCTTCAGTTTGTTTTTATGAAATTCCTGAAGAAAACATATTTTTAAAAAATCAATTTTTCCAGGACTGCACGAAAAGGGGCCGGGGCCCCTTGGATTGCTCTGTCGAGGTCTTCAGAGACAGCCTGGCCTTATTTGAGCTTCCCCACCAAGATGTCTGTGAGCATCTCAGCAGTTAGTGGAGTGGCCAAAGACACAACACAAGCCGCCGCCATTTTCTCAGCAGATGATGTTTTCGAAGATCCCGAGTCCAACGACGAATCATTACTTTTCTGCTGCCTGGTTTTGTACTTATTGGGCATTCCTTTTTCGTGGGACTATTATCCGATCAAACGAACAAAGTTCCTCCCCAAATCACCCCTGCAAACCGGGCAAAAAGGGCCAAAATGAAGGTATACGCACTTGGTAGCCCGTGATCCCTCCCTCGCTGGAGGTTTAGTGATGCCAGATCTAATGCTACAGATGCCTTAGGCTGAAACAACTTTTCCGTTAGCTCATCAGGCATCATCTGTGTTTGTGTTTGAAGCTTGGCAGGGTTCAGTATAATTCCTCGGATGAGAGGGTCAGCTCCTCCTGCAATACAGCACAATATCATGGGTTAGCGTGTGGGACAATGCGCCTGCTACTGAAACAGAGGGGAACATTTTAACTTTACAACTGGGTGGAAACCAGCAGCAGCAGATAGGTCCATTTTAAACAACAGATGAGGAAAGCTGTAGGTTCTATTCGGATCAGGCATTTTAACCATATTGGGTGTTATAATTGGCTTCAACGTCTTGGGGGACAAAAGGAAGGCCCCAAATTTGTTTTGGAGAATGCCATACTGGCCTGTGGGCTGTTTTTGTTTCAGGCAGGGTGAGGAGTTGATGACTACCCACCCACAGGTAGTGTGGCATGTAGTCTATTTGGGCAATTAAATGGTCTATTAAAATCACTCAGCAGAAGAGATCCAATACGGACATGGGATGGAAACAGCCCCTCAGCGACAGGCTTTGTGAGAGGCGTTAGGAGCTCCATTCCACGTAGCTGTGGCTATTTTAAATTTAAGATTTTTTTATCTTCCCTTCAGAAGGTGCCTCCATTGTGAGGTGTCCTCTCTTGTTCTTACATGCATGGGGAATTCCCAACTTGCATCATGGAGCTGAATTAGGGAGGAGAGTTCCGACCAGGCCGCTGCTCCGTCATGGCCAAGTGTCTGTGCATGCGCACCGTACACATGTGCAGACACCAAAGATGCTCAAGCAGCGGCAAGAGGAGATCTTGAACAGTCTGTTCAGCCCTTGCGCAGAGGGATCAGGGGCAAATGACATCCCAGGAAGCCCCATGACAGGGGACGTGAAGCCAAATTCTGGGACAATCCTGGAAACTCCAAGATGGTTGGCTACCCTGGGCTGCCAGTGTGTCCTTGTTGGTGGGGCCTTCAGCCTTGGAACCCAATCGCCCTTCGTTCTTAATTAAACAGCAAACATGCTCCCTGCATGTCTGATTATTGATCGTCCCTACAGAAATCATGTCAGGTGGTTGAGGCTGGTACAACATGGGGTCAGGATCTGGAATATGACCTGATGTCAGGGTCCCAACCCCAAAGCAAAATCCAGCTCTTTAAGTTTGAACTCTGGATGGGAAGATGTTTGCACCTGGCCAGCTGGCATTCGCTGTCCAGATTTACAGATAAAGGATGCTATGAGTTTGAATAAAGAGTTACAAAGCAGGCCGCATCGTGGAACCAAATGACAAGAAGAGGGGGATATGATTAAAAACTAACATGAATGGATTTTGCTCTCAGTGTATTGGCCCAATCCTGGATGAATTTGTTGTGTTGCATATCTCGAATAGTCAACATTCTCTTCTTACCTTCTTCTATAATTCTCCAGGGAGAGAAGAATGACTGGTGCAGAAAGAGACTTGGGTATGCAGGGTTCTCTCTGTAATTCTCATCTAGTCGGTATACTATTGGTTGAATAGTAACGTGCCCAAAACGAAACACTGCAGTGGCAAATACATTAGAAATCCGAGGATCAATTGTCTCATTATAACCCTTGTAGGGAGGCATGTGCTGCATCGTGGCATCTGGTCCAAGGACTTTAGGTATATACTCTTTACAGTTTATAATCTGTATGGAGAGGAAGGGAAGCTCTAGTTACATCGCCTTCTCCTCACACCATTCACCGGCTCAAAACTTAAAAGCTGAAAGCAAAATGGCTTCTCAACCGCATTAATCTAGCCGTGCATTTTAGTTGGCATCACTCTTTCTTTGCACTAATTCATACCCCCTTTAATAAGCATTTGTATCTCCACTTATACACTTAGTTCTTTACTCCTCCAACTTTATTTGTGCTGTCCCAGACTTTGTACTTGCTCTGCTTCCACCCCCCCACCTTCCACTACCACCCCCCCCACACCCACCCAGCCCCCACATTCCACTACTACCCCCCACACCCACCCAGCCCCCCACATTCCACTACCACCCCCCCACACCCACCCAGCCCCCCACATTCCACTACCACCCCCCACACCCAACCAACCCCCCACATGCCACTACCACCCGCCCACACCCACCTCCCACCTTCCACTATCACCCCCCAACCCCACCCCCCACCTTCCACTACCCCCCCCACACCCATCCCCCACCTTCCATTACCACCCCCCCACCCCAGCCCCCACCTTCCACTACCACCCCCCACCCCCATCCCCCACCTTCCACTACCACCCCCACACCCATCCCCCACCTTCCACTACCACCCCCCCACCCCCACCCCCCATCTTCCACTACCACCCCCCACCCAGCCCCCCACATTCCACTACCACCCCCCATACCCACCCCCCACCTTCCACTACCACCCCCCCCACGCCCACCCCCCACCTTCTACTACCACCCCCCACACCCATCCCCCACCTTCCACTACCACCCCCCACCTTCCACTACCACCCCCCCCAAACCCCCCCCACCTTCCACTACCACCCCCCTCCTTCTACCACCACCCCACCACTTTCCACCACCACACCCCCATCCATCCCCACACACCTCCTCCACCCCCACACCCATCCACACACCTTCACCCCCAACCACCTCCACACCCACCCACCCCCACCATCCCCATACCCACAACCCAAACCGTGATTCAATCATGCGTCATGTCTTATGTGTTGCAGGATCATCTGGCGATAGGCGGGCCCTTTGGTGCCCCCTGCCCCAACCACAACCCTAAGTGGATAGCAGAGAGGAAGTAATGGGAGCTCTCGCACGTCCGCCCATGACATCCTGGAGCACCAGTCTGGGGATGACACTGACTTCCCGTCACAGCTGTCTCCAACACTCTCCACCATCCCAGAGACACTCACCTCGGTTGGGCATTATAGTGAAGAGGCTCCTGGGACACTATCTGGTGCACACCACATACTGTCTGCTGCACATCAGGTAGAGAACGGAACCCCCAAGTGGGCAGACAGTCAGAGGGCGGCCCGACCCCACGAGCTAGCTGCCGTCCAGATGGATGTCGGGTTTCTGGAAAAGGCGGTCCCATCGATGCTGGAGATGCAGTCACAGAGCCGGAGACTATATGAGGGTGTGGCAGCAACTCACCAGTGCCCGCAGGTGCAGTTGGAGGAGCCCAACAGCCTGCAGGAGCAGGAGACGGTGCCGGTCATGTGTGCCAACCAGGTCAACACCGCACAGGTGGCGTCCGCAGTGGAGGCCTTGGGGGTGAGGTTATCGGCCATGGGTCTTGATGTGCAAGACGTGGGGCACTCTGTGCGGGCGGTGGCCGAGGCCCAGGACAGGGCTTCCCTCTCACAGGCAGCCATGTGCCAGGGCCACCTGGACATTGCAGCGGTGCTCCAGAGTGTGGTCCAGTCACAGTGGATCATGGCTCAGGGTGGCAGTGGCATTGCCCGGGCGCTGGCCACACTGAGCCTGTCACAAAGGGAAGTGGTGCAGTCACTGGCCGATGTGGCACCGATCCAGAGGGTGGTGGCACAGCCAAATGCCAATGTGAAATGAAAAATGAAAATCGCTTATTGTCACAAGTAGGCTTCAAATGAAGTTACTGTGAAAAGCCCCTAGTCGCCACATTCCGGCGCCTGCTCGGGGAGGCTGGTACGGGAATTGAACCATGCTGCTGGCCTGCCTTGGTCTGCTTCAAAAGCCAGCAATTTAGCCCCGTGCTAAACCAGCCCCTGGTCGTGGTCCACTCCCTCTGCTCCTTGGCTGTGAGCATTGATACCCTGGTAGACACAGGAGCCTGCTTCCAGGACTGGCAGCGCCAGGTGGTGGGAGAGCCTCAAGCGTTGGCTCCGGTCTCACCCCCATCCAAGGTGATGCCCGGGGGCCATCGGCCACTTACGGGGAGGAGGAGGAGATGGGGTCCATGCCAGTGGCACACGCAGGTATGGTGCCTGACACCCCAGCGCTTTGGACTCCCCCCCCCCCCCCCCCTCCTGTCTTTGGCGCATCTGATGGGCAGAACAGGCTGGCACCACGCCACCTGGGAAACAAGAAAAGCAGTCGGGCTCATCCAGGCCCGGTCGCGCCAGAAGACAGTCACCATAGGAGACCCAGGTCACAGGGCGGGAACTGCAGCAGGCTGCCTCCACTCCTGATGTTCTGTCTGGGGATTCATCCAGATGTGTTATGGCAGGTAACATCAGAAAGGTAGACACCAGGTAAGTTGGCACAAATGCAGCACACAGTTTAGCGATAGGGACTAGGGCACAAATCTGGAAGTATCTTTTCATCGTTCCACATTAAACACCTTGGTGCTCTGTCAGAAGAGTGTGAGGGATGGGCTGGGCTATGCTGGCTGACCCATCCTTCCTCACACGACCCCCCCCCAACCCAAAGGTTCGGTGGGACCTTGTAATGGAATGGCCAGCTCGCATGCAGGGATCATCGAGGTGGACAGTGGAAAGTACAACCGTGGGCAGGAGTCAGGCGGTGTAAAATGGTGCGGAGCACCAGAGCTCATCGCAGAGCAGGTTCCATCATCCTCCCTCCTATGGACCAGACCCGCTGTTACTACCACCGCAGGGCCCGACCCCACAGTGAGGCTGGTAGGAATCACAGAGGGGTTTGCAAAGGGGGTGGGATGGGATGTCTGTGCTGCTGTTCAGGCACCCAAGGCGGTAAACCTGGAGGCGAATAGAGCGTCCCAGGCATGGTGACTCTGGCTCATACATTGTGCGGCCTCCTATAAGAAGATAAGAACTAGGAGCAGGAGTAGTCCATCTGGCCCCTCGAGTCTCCTCTGCCATTCAATAAGATCATGGTTGATATTTTTGTGGACTCAGCTCCACGTACCCACCCGCTTAGCCTCAACCGCTTCACTAGGCAGGGAATTCCTCAGATTTACAACCTTTTGGGTGAAGAAGTTCCTCCTCAACTCATGTCCTAAATCTGCTCCCCCTTAATTTGAGGCTATGCCCCTTAGTTCTTGTCATGATATGCGGACACACACATAATGATATACAGACAAGCAGCTAATGGACACAGAGAACAGGACATGACCAATAAGCAGGCAGGACACTTCGGGGTGGGATCTGACGAGAAAAGACATGAGGCACTCACACTCCGCCTCTTTCCACTGAAGGATGTCTCGAGGTGAGTCAAGGGTGTTGTTTCAATTTCACACCCCCTCCACTTGGCTAAGAGCTAGCTGGTTCAGTCAGACAGAGTAACCACACTTAAGTTAGCAGAGAGTTGAACTCACAGAGGATGCAGCGCATCCTCCTCAAACTCAGAAGGTACGACTTTGACCTGGTCTACACGCCTGGCAAGGAGCTCATCATTGCCGATACACTGTTCCGCTCCATCACCGTGCCTAGTGAAGCACTGAACGTCATCCGGCAAATTAAGTCACAGGTTGAGTCACAGGTGCAGCTGTGTGCTAGCACCCTCCCGGCATCTGATGAGAAGGTAATTCGTATCCATGAGGAGCCAGCCAAAGACCCCCTCTTTCAGCGTGTTGTGCAACACCTTGCCAATGGCTGGTAAAAAGGGCAGTGCCCTCAATTTTTCAATGTAAAGGACAACCTGACAGTGGTTGATGGCAGCTTCCTCAAACTGGACCGGATTGTCATTCCACTCAGTCTCCAGAGCTTGGTGCTCCGCCAAATCCATGAGGGCCATCTGGGTGTGGAAAAGTGCAGACGCAGAGCCAGGCAGGCTGTCTACTGGCCCGGGATCAGCCAGGACATCGTGAACATGGTCCTTAACTGTGTGACCTGTCAACGCTTCCAGCCAGCGCAGAGTGAGGAGACACTTCAGCAGCATGAAATCGAAACCTCTCCGTGGTCCAAGGTTGGCACCGACCTCTTTCATGCAAATGGTCGTGACTACGTGTTGATTATTGACTATTTCTCCAATTACCCTGAAGTCGTGAAGCTCTCAGACCCCAAATCTCGGACCGTCATCAAGGCCTGTAAGGAGACGTTCTCCAGGCATGGTATCCCACTCACTGTCATGAGTGACAATGGCCCATGCTTCAGCAGCCATGAATGGTCTCTGTTTGCCCAGTCGCATCAGTTCAAACACGTCACTTCCAGCCCACACTATCCGCAAACGGAAAAGTTGAGAAAGGGGTGCAGATAGTGAAGCAGCTCATCTGCAAGGCCACGGATTCTGCGTCTGACATTCACCTTGCGCTGCTTGCGTACAGGGCGACCCCACTGTCCACTGGCATGTCGCCGGCTCAACTCCTGATGAACAGGGACATGCGAACGACACTTCCAGCCATACACGTGCCCAACCTGGATCACCACCCGGTGCTGCAGAAGGTGCAGCAGCTCCGTAACCAGCAAAAACAGGGCTATGATGCTCATGCCACCGATTTGCCTGTGTTATCCCCGTCCGACACTGTTCGGGTCAAGATCCCTGATGGAGGCTGGTCAGCTCCAGCTGTTGTTGTTCGACAGGCTACCCCCCGCTCGTATGTTGTGCGTCTGGCTGATGGTTCTGTTGTGTGACGAAACAGACGGGCACTGCGCACATTTGCCTGCCCACAACCACATTCTTCTCCGTTTCCACCCATTGTTTTGCCACCTCCTGATACCTCAACTCACGAGGCCACCAGTCAGGCTTCAATCCCGTCCATCAAGGCGCTGTCGTCCCCACCACCACCTCTCCAGCGGTCGACCAGGATCAGAAGCAAGCCACAGAGACTGGACTTATGAACATTTGTTCTGTTTGCTATGTTCTGTGTTCTAGCATTAGACAGCTGTTTTCACATGTACATACGTCCACATCCACTGCATATATATATGTTAATATTGGCCTATTCTTGTAAATACGTTCACATATGTCATCCAAACATAAAAAAAAGGGGAGATTTCATGATATGCGGACACACACATAATGATATTCAGACAAGCAGCTAATGGACACAGAGAACAGGACATGACCAATAAACAGGCAGGACACTCAGGGGTGGGATCTGACTATAAAAAACACGAGGCACTCACATTCCGCCTCTTTCCACTGATGAACATCTAGAGAGTCAGTCAAGGGTGTTGTTACAATCTCACCCCCCCCACCACGTGGTCAGTCAGACAGAGTGACCACACTTAAGTTGGCAGAGAGTAGAACTCACAGAGAACTGTGCTAACTGTGCTATTAGTTCAATAAACCTGATTGTACTAACTTCAAGGTCTGGAGTATCTTTTTGATCTATGCTGCATCCAGTTGCAGCCAGTATTATATGAGTGTAACTAACACAACATGATACAAGGAGACTACTAATTTAAGGTGGCTAACCTCAGTCTGTTCCGTGACGACCAGCAAATGTATCCCGGCACCATGGAGAAGATTCAGGCTCCTCACCAGCTCAGGGACCTCTAGCAATCTCAGCGCCAACTGGCGGATATTCAAGCAAACGTTTCTGCTGTACATCGCAGCTTCAGACCTCGAGGGTGCGTCTGATGCAAGAAAGATCGCGCTTCTCCTCTCGACAGCAGGTGATCAAGCCATCGATCTCTTCAACTCATTTAACTTCACCGAAGGCCAGGACAAGACAAAGTTTCAGACCATCCTGGACAAGTTCGATAGTCACTGTGAAGTGGACACCAATGAAATCTTCAAGCGCTGTATATTCAAACAATGGCTTCAACGTAAAGATGAATCTTTCAATGCCTTCTTAACTAACCTCCGCCTGCTAGCGCTGTCCTGCAACTTTGGTGACATTGCTGATTCCGTGATCAGAGACCAAATCGTGTTTGGAGTTCACTCTGATCCTCTGAGAGAGCAGCTACTGAAAATCAAGCATATACCCTGCCAGTTTGATTGAAACATGTACAGTGCATGAGCACGCAAAAAATCGGTATTCCCAATACAAATTGGCTGAAAATGAGAAACTTGCCTCCCACGAGGCAGTGAGTGTGTAGGCCATCTCCCGGATGCAGCGCCTCAGCATTGAAGACAGTGGCCATCTCGCACGCTTTTCCTGGAGCCCCACGTTTGCGCGATGCGAACGGGATAATGAAGTGGCCGACACCCACACTGCGCAGGTGCAGACGTCTGCCGACCGCACTGTGCACGTGCGACGACGTACACCGCGTCACGACGCCGACGTCATGACGTGCCCGAACTGCGGCAACGCCCACTTAGAGGGACACTGCCCTGCAAGAGGCAGGCGATGTTTAAACTGCTTAAACCTGATTGAACTAACTTCAAGGTCTGGAGTATCTTTTTTTATCTATGCTGCATCGAGTTGCAGCCAGTGTTATACCAGTGTACCTAACACAACAGTTCTAGTTTCACCCGCCAGTGGAAACAAACTGCTTCTATCTTATCTATTCCCTTCATTATTTTATGTTTCTATCAAATCCCCCCTCATTATTCTAAATTCCAATGACTTTAGCCCAATCCTCCAGTGCCAGTACATCCTTTCTCAAGTAAAGAGACCAAAACTGTTCACAGTACTCCAGGTGTGGCCTCATCAGCACCCTATACAGCTGCAACATAACCTCCCTGGTTTTAAACACCATCTCTCTAGCAATGAAGGACAATATTCCATTGCCTTCTTAATTACCTGCTGCACCTGCAAACCAACTTTTTGTGATTCATGCACAAGGACACCCAGGTCCCTCTGCACCACAGCATGCTGCAATTTCTTTGCCATTTCAATAATAGTCCATTTTGCAGTTATCCCTTCCAAAATGGATGACCTCATATTGATCAACATTGTACTCCATCTGCCAGACCCTTGCCCACTCACTTAAACTATTTTGCACATGCACCAGATGGGAACTGGCCGGCACACAAACAATCTGTCTTCTTTTGTTCCTTCAGCTGGGGAACAGCCCTGCACGCTTCTGCAGCAGAAAAAGCCTCAAAGGACCAAACCTCAAAGGACCAAACCTGTTTGCACTGAGTGCTGAATTTGGTGCTTTTTGAGTGCGATAGTGAGAGTTTGGTGACCGAGAGAGTGCTGAATTTGGTGCTTTTTGAGTGCGATAGTGAGAGTTTGGTGACCGAGAGAGTGCTGAATTTGGTGCTTTTTGAGTGCGATAGTGAGAGTTTGGTGACCGAGAGAGTGCTGAATTTGGTGCTTTTTGAGTGCGATAGTGAGAGTTTGGTGACCGAGGGAGTTAGGTGCGGAGGGAGTAAGGTGCTCCTTTCATTTTGTTTCCGACATTTCCGCAAAGAGTGCGAAGAGAGCCAGGAGTTTACAGGAAGTGTAGCTGACTGGGAGCAGAGTCGGAGGGCGGAGATCTAGTTAGTCCACACAGCAGCTAAAAAAAAAAAGAGCTAAGAGAGGGCATGAACAATCTTTGGCGGGTAGGATCAAGGAAAACCCCAAGGCCTTTTACACATATGTGAGAAATATGAGAATGACTAGAGCGAGGGTAGGTCCGATCAAGGACAGTCGCGGGAGATTGTGTATTGAGTCTGAAGAGATAGGCGAGGTCTTGAATGAGTACTTTTCTTCTGTATTTACAAATGAGAGGGGCGATATTGTTGGAGAGGACAGTGTGAAACAGATTGGTAAGCTCGAGGAAATACTTGTCAGGAAGGAAGATGTGTTGGGCGTTTTGAAAAACTTGAGGATAGACAAGTCCCCCGGGCCTGACGGGATATATCCAAGGATTCTATGGGAAGCAAGAGATGAAATTGCAGAGCCGTTGGCAATTATCTTTTCGTCCTCACTGTCAACAGGGGTGGTACCAGGGGATTGGAGAGTGGCAAATGTCGTGCCCCTGTTCAAAAAAGGAACTAGGGATAACCCTGGGAATTACAGGCCAGTTAGTCTTACTTCGGTGGTGGGCAAAGTAATGGAAAGGGTACTGAAGGATAGGATTTCTGAGCATCTGGATAGACACTGCTTGATTAGGGATAGTCAGCACGGATTTGTGAGGGGTAGGTCTTGCCTTACAAATCTTATTGAATTCTTTGAGGAGGTGACCAAGCATGTGGACGAAGGTAAAGCAGTGGATGTAGTGTACATGGATTTTAGTAAGGCATTTGATAAAGTTCCCCATGGTAGGCTTCTGCACAAAGTAAGGAGGCATGGGATAGTGGGAAATTTGGCCAGTTGGATAACGAACTGGCTAACCGATAGAAGTCAGAGAGTGGTGGTGGATGGCAAATATTCAGCCTGGATCCCAGTTACCAGTGGTGTACCGCAGGGATCAGTTCTGGGTCCTCTGCTGTTTGTGATTTTCATTAATGACTTGGATGAGGGAGTTGAAGGGTGGGTCAGTAAATTTGCAGATGATACGAAGATTGGTGGAGTTGTGGATAGTAAGGAGGGCTTTTGTCGGCTGCAAAGAGACATAGATAGGATGCAGAGCTGGGCTGAGAAGTGGCAGATGGAGTTTAACCCTGAAAAGTGTGAGGTTGTCCATTTTGGAAGGACAAATATGAATGCGGAATACAGGGTTAACGGTAGAGTTCTTGGCATTGTGGAGGAGCAGAGAGACCTTGGGGTCTATGTTCATACATCTTTGAAAGTTGCCACTCAAGTGGATAGAGCTGTGAAGAAGGCCTATGGTGTGCTCGCGTTCATTAACAGAGGGATTGAATTTAAGAGCCGTGAGGTGATGATGCAGCTGTACAAAACTTTGGTAAGGCCACATTTGGAGTACTGTGTACAGTTCTGGTCGCCTCATTTTAGGAAGGATGTGGAAGCTCTGGAAAAGGTGCAAAGAAGATTTACCAGGATGTTGCCTGGAATGGAGAGTAGGTCTTACGAGGAAAGGTTGAGGGTGCTAGGCCTTTTCTCATTAGAGCGGAGAAGGATGAGGGGCGACTTGATAGAGGTTTATAAGATGATCAGGGGAATAGATAGAGTAGACAGTCAGAGACTTTTTCCCCAGGTGGAACACACCATTACAAGGGGACATAAATTTAAGGTGAAAGGTGGAAGATATAGGAGGGATATCAGAGGTAGGTTCTTTACCCAGAGAGTAGTGGGGGCATGGAATGCACTGCCTGTGGAAGTAGTTGAGTCGGAAACATTAGTGACCTTCAAGCAGCTGTTGGATAGGTACATGGATTACGGGAAAATGATATAGTGTAGATTTATTTGTTCTTAAGGGCAGCACGGTAGCATTGTGGATAGCACAATTGCTTCACAGATCCATGGTCCCAGGTTCGATTCCGGCTTGGGTCATTGTCTGTGCGGAGTCTGCACGTCCTCCCCGTGTCTGTGTGGGTTTCCTCCGGGTGCTCCGGTTTCCTCCCACAGTCCAAAGATGTGCGGGTTAGGTGAATTGGCCAATGATAAATTGCCCTTAATGTCCAAATTGCCCTTGGTGTTGGGTGGAAGTGTTGAGTTTGGGTAGGGTGCTCTTTCCAAGAGCTGGTGCAGACTCAGGGGGCCGAATGGCCTCCTTCTGCACTGTAGATTCAATGATAATCTATGATTAATCTCGGACAAAGGTTCGGCACAACATCGTGGGCCGAAGGGCCTGTTCTGTGCTGTATTTTCTATGTTCTATGTTCTATGTATCCCTCTGCAGACTTTCAGTATCCTCTGAACACTTGGCTCTACCACTCATTTTAGTGTAATCTGCAAACTTTGACACATTACACTTGGTCTCCAACTCCAAATCATCCATGTAAATTGTAAATAATAGCAGCCTCACTTGGGTCTTTTGCACATGCACCAGATGGGAACTGGCCGGCACACAAACAATCTGTCTTCTTTTGTTCCTTCAGCTTGGGAACAGCCCTGCACGCTTCTGCAGCAGAAAAAGCCTCAAAGGACCAAACCTCGGCCAAGTGACGCAAACTACAGTTCAGGTAACCTGAGCAGGGGGACCATTACGGAGGCCCACTGAGTCAGACACAGCTACGGGGACAGGAGAAAGGTCCTAGGACTTCCAGAAGTAAAGTTAAAGAGAGCTCCAAGTTTAAAGAAAGAGCTGCAAAGGGAGCAGACTTGAAGCAAAGTGGACTTGAAAGATGCCATGAAGATTAGAAGAGGCACCCGAAGGTTGGTGACTCCTTATGTGGGTCTGGAGGTGAAACTTGAGTGTGTGTTTCACAGGCTAATTGCATAATCTTGAAACAATTATTTTTTATTTGCTGTATTCTTTGCTGTCAGGTAACAAAAACCAGGGGCGAAATTCTCCCGAAACGGCGCGATGTCCGCCGACTGGTGCCCAAAATGGCGCCAATCAGACGGGCATCACACTGCCCAAAAGGTGCGAAATGCTCCGCATCTTTGGGGGCCGAGCCCCAACATTGAGGGGCTAGGCCGATGCCGGAAGACTTACCGCCCCGCCAGCTGGCGGAAACGACCTTTGTTGCCCCTCCAGCTGGCGCGGAAATGACATCCCCGGGCGGCGCATGCGCAGGAGCGTCAGCGGCCGCTGACAGTTTCCCACGCATGCGTGGTGGAGGGAGTCTCTTCCGCCTCCGCCATGGTGGAGACCGTGGCGGAGGCGGAAGGGAAAGAGTGCCCCCACGGCAAAGGCCCGCCCGCGGATCGGTGGGCCACGATCGCGGGCCAGGCCACCGTGGGGGCACCCCCCGGGGCCAGATCGCCCCGCCCACGCCCACGCCCAGGACCCCGGAGCCCGCCCACGCCGCCTTGTCCTGCCGTTCAAAAGGTGGTTTAATCCACGCCGGCGGGACAGGCAATTTATCGGCGGGACTTCGGCCCATCCGGGCCGGAGAATCCAGCAGGGGGGCCCGCCAACTGGCGCGGCCCGATTCCCGCCCCTGCCGAATATCCGGTACCGGAGACTTCGGCAACCGGCGGGGGCGGGATTCACGGCAGCCCCTGGCGATTCTCCAACCCGGCAGGGGGTCGGAGAATGACGCCCATGTTTTGTAATAACAAAATAGCTTACTTGATTATAGACTGAATGAAATGTTGTTGTCCGAGTCTTTCTATTTTGAAGTAGATGAGAGGAGTTTCTGAGAAGACAGCAAACGTTCAGTACAAGGTGTTAAGTAGCACGTCATTCCATTCATGTCATCCTGTGGACTTCGATACCACAGAAAACAGTAGAGGGCAAAAGATTGTGAGTGGGATTCTCTGTCCCGCCGCACCTATTTTCTGGCGTGCCGTGTTCTCGCCGGCAACGGGACACTCCGTCCTGCCAGCCCGCCAATGGAGTTTCCCATTGTGCGCGCCCACTCCTTCAGGAAATTCGCTGGTGTGAGTGCACTGCCGCTGAAACGGAGGATGGAGAATACAACCCTGTATGTTTTCAAGAAGCAGCTGGATATAGCACTTGGGGTGAAGAGGATCAAAGGACATGAGTGGCAGGATCAGGCTATTGAGTTGGATGATCAGCCACGATCATAACGAATGGCGTAGCAGGCTCGAAGGGCCAAATGGCTTCCTCCTGCTCCTAGTTTCTATGGTACACATTGCTGCCACTGTACATCAGTAGTGGAGGGAGTGAATTTTTAAGGTGGTAGATGGGTATGTTTTGTTCCAGGATGGTGTCAAGCCTCTTACGTTGCTGGAGCTGCACTCATCGAGGCAAGTGGAGAGCATTCCATCGCAAGCTCCAGGGTCCCAGGTTCGATTCCCCGCTGGGTCACTGTCTGTGCGGAGTCTGCACGTTCTCCCCGTGTGTGCGTGGGTTTCCTCCGGGAGCTCCAGTTTCCTCCCACAGTCCAAAGACCCGCAGGTTAGATGGATTGGCTATGCTAAATTGCCCTTCGTGTCCAAAGGGGTTGGGTGGGGTTGCTGAGTTACGGGTATGGGGCGGAATTGTAGGCTTAAGTGGGGTGCCCTCTCCAAGGGCCGGTGCAGGCTCGATGGGCCGAATGGTCTCATTCTGCACTGTAAATTCTATGTTGTAAGCCTGACCTGTATCTTGTAGATGAATAAATCAAAGATATATAAAAATAAACTTTGGGCGGGTTTTGAATGAAGCATTTTGCAATATGTCATAGGAGAAAAGTCTGTGCAAAGGTGTGCATCAGAGATCTTAACCCCGTATAATGCTGTACTAAAGAGAGCAAATATTCCTGGAATTTCCTTTGCTTTTTTATGGTGTGGCTTATTGGTTTTGAACATTTTTTGGTTAACTGTGAAGAAATCCATGACTTTATGATTTTCAGATGAAAATATTCTGTACAATCTTAGTTTAAGGAACCGAGGCTGAGAATTTATCAGGAACTGCTTCTCTCATGGCTTCATTGGACGTATGGATGTGTGTATAGATGCAGGGTAATTGAAGAATCTTGAAACAAATATTTTTTACTTGCTGTACTCTTTGATGATAGGTAAAAAAAACAAATTTTGTAATAACTAAATAGTTTACTTGGTTCTGAAATGTTGCTGTCCGAGTCTTTGACAAAGAGTTAACGGACGCGAAATGTTCACTCTTTCTCTCCCTACAGATGCTGCCAAACCTGCTGAGACGCATCCAGTCGGACGTTCTGCACCTTTAACACCCCATTTGGCCGGTATTGCTACAACCGGATGCCATTTGGCATCATCTCTGCATCGGAAGTGTTCCACAGAATAATGGAGCAGGTGATGGAAGGTATCGAAGGGGTTCGTGTATATGTGGACGACATCATCGTCTGGTCTACCACCCCGCAGGAGCACATTGATCGCCTCCAACGCGTCTTCCGACGAATCCATGAGCATGGCCTCCACCTCAACAGGGCCAAATGCTCCTTTGGTCAAACAGAAGCTAAATTCCTCGGAGACCAAATTTCACAGTTTGGCGTGCAGCCGGATACTGACAAGGTATCTGCCATTAAGGCCATGAAGACACTGGAGGCCAAGAAGGCTGTCCTCCGCTTCCTGGGCATGGTCAATTTCCTGGGGAAATTCATCCCTAACCTCGCCTCCCACACCACGGCTTTCAGGAACCTGGTTAAGAAGACAACCGAGTTCCAATCGCTCCCCGCCCACGAACAAGAATGGCAGGAACTCAGGGCGAAGCTGACCAAGGCCCCGGTGTTGGCATTTTTCGATCCAGCCAAAGAAACAAAGATCTCCACGGATTCCAGTCAGTCCGGCATTGGAGCAGTGCTCCTTCAATGTGACAACGCCTCCTCATGGGCTCCTGTCGCATATGCGTCACGTGCAATGACGCCCACTGAACAGCGCTATGCACAAATTGAAAAAGAGTGCCTGGGCCTTCTTACCGGAGTCGTCAAATTCCATGACTGTGTCTATGGACTCCCAAAGTTCACAGTCAAGACAGACCACAGGCCACTGGTCAATATCATTCAAAAAGACCTTAACGACATGACGCCACGCCTGCAGTGCATTCTCGTTAAACTCAGTCGGTACGACTTCAAACTCGTCTACACCCCGGGTAAGGAGCCCATCGTCGCCGATACACTCTCCCGATCTGTCACCACACCCTGCGACCCAGCGGGCTTCGTGTGCCAAATTGATGCTCAGGTGGCATTCGCCGCATCCAATCTGCCTGCCATGGACGAACGACTCATCCAGATTCGGCGTGAGACGGCCAACGATCCCCTGCTCCAACGTGTCATGCGCCACCTGACAGACGGGTGGCTAAAGGGCCAATGCCCTCAATTCTATAACATTAAAGATGACCTGGAGGTAGTAGATGGAATTTTACTAAAGCTGGACAGGATCGTCATCCCGCACAGTATGCGGAACCTCATCCTTGAGCAGCTTCATGAGGGCCACCTGTGGGAGTGGAGAAATGCCGCCGACAGGCCTGTGAGGCAGTGTACTGGCCTGGAATCAACGAGGACATTGCCAACGCGTTCTTAACTGCCCAACATGCCAGCGTTTCCAGCCTGCTCAGCCAAGGGAGACCTTGCAACCCCATGAGTTGGTCATGTCCCCCTGGACCAAACTGGGCATCGACCTGTTCCATGCACTTGGCCGGGACTACGTCCTCATAGTGGACTATTTCCTAAACTACCCGCAGGTAGTTAGGCTACACGACCTCACCTCAACTGCGGTCATCCGTGCGTGCAAGGAAACCTTCGCTCGCCATGGCATCCCGCTCACGGACATGTCCGACATGGGCCCGTGTTTTGCCAGTCAGGAGTGGTCCAATTTTGCCAAACGATACAACTTCACACATGTCACGTCCAGTCCCCATCACCCCCAATCCAATGGCAAAGCTGAAAAGGGGGTGCACATTGTCAAACGACTCCTGTGCAAGGCGGCCGATGCAGGATCCGATTTTTACCTCGCCCTGCTTGCTTACAGATCAGCTCCATTGTCCACCGGCCTGTCACCGGCTCAATTGTTGATGAATCGCACGCTGCAGACAACGGTGCCGACCATTCATGTCCCGGACTTGGACAACCTTCCAGTCCTTCGTTGAATGCAGTTGTCTCGGGCCCAACACAAATCGGCACACAACACCGGCGCCACGGATCTCCCTGCTCTGCCTCCTGATGACGAGGTCCGTGTCCAACTTCCCGATGGTGGTTGGTCCGCCACCGCTGTGGTGCTCAGACAAGTGGCCCCCAGGTCATTTTTGGTTCGTCTACAAGACCGCTCTCTTCTTCTCCGAAATAGGTGGGGACTATGACTCCTTCCTCGCTCGCCACCAGATCATCAGGTCCTGCCTCGCCGTCATGACGAACCCGTCACGGACTTTGCAGATCTCCCTTTCGCTCTGCCACCCTCTGAGTCTGACACAGTCCAACCCATTCCAGAACAGGCGGCTCCTGACCCACCCTTGAGGCGGTCAACCAGAATTCGTCCCCACCTCAGAGACTGAATTTATGAACTGCCTGAATTCATGGACTCTTTGAACTCATGAACTGATTGTTTCGTTACCCTGTTTGATTAACTCACTGGTTTGTACATACTGTTGTTCTAGTTTTTTTTGTGTTACATACTGTCCATCTGCACTCGACACCTTCCAATGTAAATATCTTAGAGTTTCTGTACATAGTCCTGTAAATATGCTCGCATGTGCCACACATAATTAGGAAAATTCGCATACTACATTATTTATTGCCACGAACACACATTTTTTTTAGAAAAGCGAGGATGTCATAATATACACATCAGTATATGATGGTGCAGAGACACACACTGACTGACACACTGCAAGACCAATCAACACACACAACACAGCAGCCTATCACCAATTAAGGCACGGTCACTATAAAGACAGAGGGCACTAGTTTTCCCGCTGATTCGGGATGCAGCCTCTGAGGCAGACAGAGCCCGCAGTCAGTAGCACAAACATCCACCATGTGCTAGCAGTATAGGCTGGTCAGGTTAGGCATAGATCTTTAGTCAATCTAACATAATGTCGACCCACAGTGCAAGTGTGTTTAACAGCTCTTAGTTAAATAAAATAGAGTTGTACTATTACAAGTGTTGGTAGCCTGTCTATGTTACTGCTAAGGTAAACGCAGTCTCCACAGATCCAGAGTACCCAACACATCAAGGATTTTCTGAGCAGATAGCAAATTTCTCGTACAAAGTATTCAGTAGCACATCATTCCATTCATGCCGGCCTGATTACCATAGAAAATAGTTGAGGGCAAAAAGTTGTGGACGGGATTCTCCGTTGGCTGATGCTGAAATCGCGAAATGCGATTGGGCAGAGAATAGGTTCCAACGCTAAAATCGTCGTGGGCGGCGATTTGACGCAACCGCGACAGAGGCATTAATGCGTTCCGGAACGCATGTACAGTAAGCACCGTTTGAATATCATTAGTGGGCCTGACCTGGTATTCACCTGGCCTCTGCTATGCCCCATCTCCGATGGGCAGAGTTCCTGACTGCATGGTTCACTTGTGCTTTTAAAAATCGAGAAACAGGCATGTTGGCTGCTGAGGGAGAGAGAGAGAGAGAGGGGGGGGTGTACGGAAAGTGTCCAACATCGGTATAATTTGCTGTCAGTTGTGCCGCAGGCCGGCAAGGGGGGGGTGGGGGGGGGGGGGGGGGCGGCTTCTGCCAGGTTTGGGAGAAGTAGCGGAGGGTGGCCAGGAGGTGGGCTGTGAGGCAGGGGTGGACGGGTACGGAACACCATTACTGCAGCCGGCAAGGCAGCCATGCAGCTGCACACTCTGCTAACAGCCCACTGTGAACATGGGTCGTATAGATGGCCCCCAAGGCCACCCCGCTAAGTGCCCTCTGGCCCCAGCCAACCCATCAGCTGTATGGGCACGCTCCAGTGCAACCAGTGCCATCCTTTTGGCTGTGATAACTGTGTGTAGGGAGTGTAAGGTGTCTATGTGGCTGCAGCTTGTCAGCCTCCCGAGGGTCAATCACGGACCCGGCGAATCCGGCACCATTTTACATTGGAATCGATTGTGTTCCACGTGATGTCGGTGCTAGCTCCTCCTCAGTTGCTGAATCGATCCAGGTTCGGTGCCGGCTTTGTTGTCGTGAAAGTCCACGAATTTTGCGTCGGCCTAACATTAGTCTCAGAAATGGAAAATCTTGCTCTGCATTTTATGAAGAAGCAGTTAGATATCGCACTTGTGGCGAAGGGGATCAAAGGTCATGGTGGAGGGAGGTGGGACCAGGCCATTGAGTTGGATGATCAGCCACGATCATAACGAATGGCGGAGCAGGCTCAAAGGGCCGAATGGCCTCCTCCTGCTCCTAGTTTCTATGGTACACATTGCTGCCACTATACATCGGTGGTAGAGGGAGTGAATTTTTAAGGCGGTGGCTGGGTGTGCTTTGTTCCAGGATGGTGTCAAGCCTCTTATGTTGCTGGAGCTGCACTCATCGAGGCAAGTAGAGAGCCTTCCATCGCAAGCCTGGCCTGAATAAATCAAAGATATATAAAAACGTCTAACACCCTCTCTGACTCCCTTACAGATATTGAACGCTCTGGCAAGGATATTGAACGCAGATGTTGCCCTAGTGGTGCTGCTGCTAGGCCGGGCGACCAGAACCTGGAGACGGCGGCAGCAGCAGAGCTGCAGATGCTTGAGGTGGTGGCCCATATGCCGGCCCCCGCCCCACACCCTGAGGCCCTGGCCGCCCACCAGTCTAGGGAGGGACCCAGAGGGTGAGTCACATAACAGCCCAGGGTGTACAGGTGTCATAGTCGTTTGAACAGATGACGGACAGCGAGTGCCGCAGGAGGCTCCACCTCAACAAGGAGAGATGCGACATCTGTGCCATGTCCTCGTGGACTTGGTGCCACTTGGAGAGGGAGGACACTCACTCCCGGTGGCCGTCACTGCAGCCCTGAACTTTTATGCCTTGGGATCATTCTAGGACTCGAGCGGGGACCTGTGCGGAATCTTGCAGGCTACAGCCCACAGATGCATTCAATAGGTTATGGATGCCCTGTATGCCCGGGCAGAGAACTACATCAACTTTGACATGAACCAAACCCAACAAGCTGCCTGGGCAGCAAGTTTCTCTGCCATCGCCGGGATGTCCCACGTCCAGGAGGTCACAAATGCTACATATTTATCAGGAACAGCTCCTGTCATGGCTCCATTTGACATCTGCCTGAAACTCCACCCAGGCTCACAGAAAATTTAACTTTTAGACCGTGACCTTTCTCCTCCATCATTCATCCTTTTTAAAAAAAGTGCCGAACATGTGTTGCCTCAATGCAAAAACCTACTCCGTCCGCTCCCCTCCCACACCAGGCCATCTGCCTTGTGTTCTTGAGGTTGCTACATTTTGTTGTAATCTCTCACGACTACAGTTTAATATCTAACACACTTCCCCTCTCCCTCTAATTCTGATGAAAAGTCAAATGGACTCGAAACATTATCTCGGTTTTCTCTCCCTATAGATGCTGCCAGACCTGCTAGGTTTTTCCTGTATCTTTTATTTTGGCGGCAGAAAGCAACCACTGTCTCTTGTAGTGTACACATCCTGCCCCATCACAAAACCAGAGTGCTGGCAGTTATGCTTCTATGCAAGATGTCATGCTGGCTGTTAAGTAAATGGAACTGATGTTATTTCATATTAGGTAACTTTGCACAATTTTTATAAATTGATGGATGTAGCTCCATTCATTAGTACAGAAACTGTGGTTAGTCAATTCGAAAGCTAATTTACAATGCAGTCTTGTCGTGATCATTATCTACAAGTATATTATATTCATCATTGGAGAAAGAAACTTCACTGAGGCACCTCTCGGATATCTCTGACAGCTGGCTAAAGAGCAGCTTAGACGCAAGCATTGAAGAAAGTCATGTAGCCCCAATCTCAAGCAGAATTGCTACACAGTCGACAAGTATCTGAGTAAAGGGGTAAAGAAATCTCTTGAACTGTACAGGGATCCCTATCTTGCCAATAGCAGTCCTCTTCCTTACCTGCTGGTAGGCTCCAATGATTTTCCGTGCTTCCTGGTACAGGGTCTCTCCACTCCAGTGCGGATTCAGCTGATGCAGTTCCGATGCTATTCGATTGTGCTCTCGTAAGAAGATTATGTGCAGTATCTGCAACCCTAAATGTTCGTTTGTTCGGGAATCTCCTGCATAACAGAAGTATACAAAGAAAATTTAGATAGCGTTAAAATTCTCGAGTACTACAGAAAAGGGGCAGTCTTGCTGCAGAATGCCAATTCTATTGCTGTCAAATTTGAATGGGCCTGCTGCAAAAAACTGGCCTTCAAGGTCACTGAAATATGAGTGTATAACATTTTGCATTATTTATAGGTATAAATTGTTTGGGGTTTTTTTTCAGATCTATGGGCTGAAGGTCACTTTGGTTAACACTCTGCTATTATCTCCAGCAGGAACATTAAATTCTCACAGTGGGGTGTTCGTAGAAGTTGGTAAATTTACAAAGAGTTAGGGCGGCATGGTGGCGCAGTGGTTGGCACTGCTGCCCAGGGCACTGAGGACCCGGCTTCAGTCCTGGCTCCAGGTCACTGTCTGCGTCGGGTTTGCACATTCTCCCCGTGTTTGTGTGGATCTTACCCACACAACCCAAAAGAATGTGCAGGTTAGGTGGATTGGCCATGCTAAATTGCCCCTTAATTGGGAAAAAAGATAATTGGGGACTCTCAATTTTTTTTTTAACTTACAAAGAGTTGGTTCCAACTCCAGACTGTTCAGGCCTAACCTGATGGAACTGCTGGTCTCTACCATTGAGTCATGCCTCATTCGATGGTGTTGCGCTGTGAACTGCGATTTCAGCATCTCCCATTCTTTGTATGCTAATCTTCTCTTCCTGTTTCCAGAAGACATTGCTGCTTTGCTGGCATATAGGAGCACTCTGGTGCCTTTCTTGTGCATAGAGAGCAAGGCCTGAATTTTCACGCAAAGCAGAGGCTCTCTGTCTTTGTGAAAATAGTGCTGGAGACCCAAATCTGAACTTTCAGACCACTCTTTCAACTTTTGAGTTGATCACTCTTGAGTTCATGGAGCTGGGAATTCTCCGGCTCTGCGCACCCGATGTGAGTGTGAAAATGCAAACCGGAAGTGTTGGGAGACCTTTCTGATGCGACCACCAATTCACTCGAGACAGAGAATAGAAGTGAACAGAGGCTTTAATCAACGAGAGCAATGCCTGCCTGCGACTGCTCTGCTATGAGAGCCGCCTACAGGGCAGCTGCTCTTTACTCTGGAACACGCTGTGCGATCTGATTAACCATGTCCGCTATCCGGGGGAGGGGGTACGCATCGAGGTGCGTGTACCGGTTTATGGTTTGGCTGTAGTCTGCAACCATCCGGTTCTTTTCCCTGGTCCTGACAACTACCACCTGAGTTCTCCAGGGGCTATTACTGGCCTCGATGATCCCTTCCCGCAATAGCCGCTGTACCTCGGACCTGATAAAAGTCCTGTCCTGGATGCTGTACCGCCTGCTTCTGGTGGCGACTGGTTTACAGTCGGCGGTGAGATTTGCGAAGAGCGGGGAGGATTGACCTTCAGGGTCGCGAGGCTACATACGGTGAGAGGGGGTAGAGGCCCGCCGAACTTCAGGGTCAGGCTCCTGAGGTTGCACTGGAAGTCCAGTCCCAACAGAAGAGGAGCACAGAGATCGGGGAATACGTATAGCTTAACGTTTGCATATGCTACGCCTTGTATTGCGAGGTCCGCTTTGGTGTACCCCCGGATCTGCACTGAGTGCGATCTGGAAGCGAGGGAGATTGTTTGAAGTGCGGGGGAGATTTGGAGCGAACAGCGCCTTACTGTGTCTGGGTGAATGAAGCTCTCCATGCTCCCGGAGTCAAACAGGCAAGGTGTTTCATGTCCATTGACCCGGACAGTCATCATGGAGTTCCGGAGGTGCTTTGGGCATGACTGGTTGAGGGTGACCACGCCGAGTTGCGGGTAGCTGGCATGGTCAGAGATGGTGGGGTGGTCCCAAGATGGCTGCCCCTGTCGGTTGCACGTGTCGGGCGGCGTTGCAGATGGCGGCCAAGGTGGCGGCCCCTGTTGGTCGCACGTGTTGGGCGGCAAAGAAGATGGCATCCAAGATGGCGGCCCCCGTGAGTCACACGTGTTGTGCGGAGTTGAAGATGGCTGCCCCCACGGACAACACGAGGCAGATGATGCGTCCGGAGGGGGCGGAGCCGGCAGGCACGCAGCCACACTGCGGGGTCTGCGGGCCTGTGAGTCCAAGAGTCTGGCCTGCGATTTGGAGGACTTGGACCCAAAGTGTCCTTTCTTGCCGTAGTCGCTGCAGTTCGCGTTCCGAGCCAGGCAGCGTTGCCTGGGGTGCTGGCCGCAGAAATAGCAGGGTAGCCCCCCAGGTTGGGCGGGTAGCCACGCAGCACAGGCCTGGGCTACTCTCTGGTCGTGGGTCCACGAGGGGTCGCGTGATCGGACGGGAAAGCGTTGAGGCTTTGGAACGCTACTTCTAGGGAGGTGGTTAGTTTTACTGTCTCTTCTAGGTTGAGGGCGCCCTTCTCGAGCAGGCACTGTCTGACTTAGTTGGACCGGACTCCAGCCACGTAGGCATCCCGGACGGCGAGTTCCATGTGTTGGGAGGCCGTGACGGCCTTGTAGTTGCAGCTTCGCGCGAGGACTTTGACGTCGTGTAGGTACTCCTCCAGCGATTCCCCAGGGCGTTGGCGGCGAGTGGTGAGGAGATGCCGTGCGTACACTTCGTTCACCGGCCTCACGTATAGGCGCTTCAGCATCGCGAGGGCGTCTGCATATGTGGTCACTTCCGCGAGTTGTACGAAGATTCGATGGCTCACCTGGGCGTGGAGGAGGCTCAGCTTCTGATCATCAGTGACGGAGGGCGAGGAGGAGGCGGCGAGGTAAGCCTTTGGCTTCCGCGGCCTGCAGGTCGAGTTCCAGTCGGTCAGGTTTGAGGGCTGATTCCATTGCGGTGTTGTAGTTGATTAAATTGATGAGACCATCAATTCACTTGAAACAGAGAATAGAAGTGAACAGAGGCTTTAATCAACTAGAACAGTGCCTGCCTGCGACTGCTCTGCTATGAGAGCCCCCTACAGGGCAGCTGCTCTTTATACCTCCCCTCAAGGGGGCGGAGCCAGGGGTGGAGCCCACAAGGGCACGAACATGGGCAACAGGGTGATACAATGTAGTACAGTGGTGAATGGTTACTATAATACGTTCACCACACTTTCAGTGAACTTTCACTGGGAAGTCAACGCAGTGGAAGAATTTCGCAATGGAGATCACTGATAAGCACAGGGCTGATTTTTTGTTTCCTCAATGCTGTTAGGCAGTGAAGCTGATTGTAGCACCACAACAGACACTCCAAATCTGATCAGACAACGTGGCACAGACTGGGAAATGAACAAAGGTGTTTGGAGCTCTAAGGCTCACTTCTACTCATTCCTATCAGCTACTAATCCATTAGGTTATTGTCTTATTCACTGGACTGATGGTCTGTGGTTTAAATCAAGAAACATTCTAAAGGTGGAACTATACAATCGTAAATAAAATGTGTACGTGAGTAATGGCAGAATCAAACCTTTGAGTAGTTTGTTAGAGGTCAGAGTGTAAGAGTAACTTGGGACAAGTGCAGCTTGATGGAGCATTAGTTGGAAGTGGATCTAAGGACAATATTTAATAGTCACTGGGAACCTGTCACTAGTGAGGAGGTCACAGTATCAAGACCAAGGGGTACTCTATAGTGTGGAAGTCTGGTGGCCATGCAGGGGACACTGGAAATGGCTCAGAAAGGTGCTGCTTGATTGTCAAAAACATTGGGAAGTAAGGGGTAACCAACATATGTTGAAGTTAGGAGGCCATGATCAGTACTCCTGTGATCAGGAAATAGCATTCCAGCGTCAGTTTAATCCTATAGCAGTCTATCAAAATCTTACCCTCGAGGCGGAAGAGAGTGGGATCTCCATCAAACTAGCGACTACAGCCAGAACACCAGTTTGATGCAATGGCAATTCTACCCAGGTAAGTATTAAAGGAAGAAAGTGAAAATGCAATTTTGTAATGACAATTAGGCAAAAAACACCAGAGATTAACAGATAGATCCACAATCAACAACCATGACACAACATATTTAAATATATTTTCAAAGTGTAGGTACCAAATCAGCACTGAATTCAAAATGAGGAGCTGTAACTCCTTACACATGACACTTCACAGATCTATAAACGCATGGGAAGACGATACTGTTAAGGGACGAGATACCTATGAATCATTGGACTGAAAGTCCATGGGACAAAAACCTGAAGGAATCCGGAGGATGGCATAAAACAAAGTTCTTGAATCCAAAAGGATGAGACAGAAGAGCCGCATGGACGGTTAATGATCAAGAAAAAACTTTGAAAGTAGATTATGTTGTTCAGAAGAAAGACGAGAAGTTACACTGCACAATAAAGAAGGGCAAAGAGTTGTTCCTTAAAGGTATCTTTTTAAGGAACTTTTAAGAAGATTGGCATGAGATAACAGAAAGAAACAATTTTGGAAGAAACTTGAAACGGAACATCGAGAGCTGTTGGGAATTCAGGAATCAAGGGTACGAATAGGGCAAAGAATCATGAAAATACTTCTGCAGAAATCATTGGGCATAACATTTTATGGTTACAGGAGACTTTGCTACCCTGTTTTATACACATTTATATGCTGAATTCCTGCTTAATAAAACCTCTATTTTCTTTCTTAAATAAACATTGAATAATTTGTATTAGTAATGTAGGAGACTCAGGTCCTCTAGGTTGCAAAATACTACCCCCCGTGACCTATCTCTAATCTCAGTACCTTTCTCTTTCACATTACAATGATAAATTTGTGGCACCTGTGCCTTGTTGTGGATTTACCTGCCAGAAAACATGGAATGTCTGACGTGTTTGCGGTCAGCGATTGGTTTCTGGTCAGCGCACAAGGGTTTTGAAGTTTCTTGCTCATGAAGGGTAGGTAGGCTAGGCCATCATCAGAGTACTCCTGGTTAATGGCCAGATACCCGAGATCATTGGTTAGGTTCCTCAGTTTCCGTGCTAGGGAGCCTGTGCTCCCGTAAACCATGCTGGCATCCACAAAGGAAGTGATGCTATTCATTTGTTGTCTGGGTTGGAGAGTCTCTGTGGAGATTCCACATGTTGGTGCAGAACGGAAGAATGGCATGCACATCTTGCCTTTACCTGCACGGGGGTCATCATCGGGGATCTGAAATATTCAGATTTAATCAGACTGTAAGCAAAAGTTCAAATATCGCATCAAAGCATACATGGATGATTCAGGACAGATACTTGCCTTTATTGGGAAGCACGGGCCTCTGTTGTGACATGATAATGAACAGTCACTGCTGTCGTTAAAGGAAGAGGAACTGGCAGTTTGTGGTGCCAGGTCGATATCGTGGTCAATCCACTGCCCCCATTCCACCAGAATGTGGGCATACATGCTGTCGAGAGAAATGTTCTCATTGCGGGTGTGCAGGATTTCAGTCGACACTTTCCTAACCTGGAAAAAACCAATACAATCATAAATTCTTTTGTTTTCATGATAGCATGATCATCTCTATATACCCACCTCACCTCAGCATGCCCCACTACATACCGGTGGTAAGGGGAACCCATTATACTCCTTGCTTTCGTTCCATCCTCTTGGAATTGAGTACCCATCTTCGTATTCTGCATCTATCCATCGAGCAAATGGCGTGTTTGATGCCCCCAACCAGGGTTTCTGCCTAGAGTCAAAAAAAATACAATGAATGGTTATTTAGTTGTGGTGAACAGATATTTGAAGAAATGTAATGCAGGTTGTCCCCAAAGCTCTCAGGGAACAAGCTACATTTGCAAAGTAAAAGGGAGAACATCTATTGGTGGGGACATACTTATACTTATTAACCAGCACATTATAAGAGATATTGTGAAATCCCAGCATGGCGGAAGCTATGCTTTCACATTAATCACATCTGGTGAGGTCAATAAGACATGCTCCAGGTCAAGAACAGATCTCCACACCACAGCCGGACTCTGCAAGCTTCCACTGTGTTATTGAAAATATGGAAAGATGTGTCATTTGAAACATGGAAGTCTGGCAATATCTGGTCTGAGAGAAACATGAGAGGATACAGGGAAAGATCCCACAAAGGGTTAACAGCAGCTGCCAGGGAAGGATTGTAAAATGCAGATAGCCTTGTTCATCAGGTTTAGCAAACAAGACAAACAGGATTTTGAATGAAGCCAAAAACAATGACTCACACCTTCATTGAAAGTAACTATCTTAGTAAAGATCTGGTAAAGAATGGATGAGGTTCAGTTGAATTTGGTGATAATTCTAGGTGTGAAAATTTGCTAATGCCAGGTTTATCAGTCTACGAGAAACATAATTTAAAGCCAAAATCAAAGTCAAAATTATGAACTGAGGACACAATTGGAAAATAAAATGATAGAAATGACAGGAATTAAAAGTAACACCTCTTGAAGTCAAAGCATTTTGAACATCACAAAGGAAACAATGTAATCAGGTCAATGAGGTGAAGTCATGTCAAAATGAATACTTAGTTGGATTAAAAGGTTTAGATCAAAGATTCTTTTTACAATCAAAGAAAATAAGAGTTACTTTACAATAACATCATAAAAACTTAATTGTTTGAAAGCGAATATAAACCAAGAGACCAGGGCAGGAACTACCAGAAGCAGAACTCAGAGGGAGAGAGGGGAGAAGCAGAGACACATTACAGTCAGCTCGGTCATGGGAAAGAGACAGGGCAAAGCAGCCGAGCTAAAATAGCTCAATACATCTAAGGAAGACCAGACTTTAAAGAAGATTGATTGTCAAGTTGGGCCTGAAGGTCCCTTTAACCAACCAGAAGGATCCAGAAGCAAGATCTTTTTACTTTTCTGTAAAGACAGTGATTGCATCTTTTAAAAAGAAAAAAATATATATAATAATAAAATAACTTAAAAGTTTTAACCTGAAACAGTGGTTATTAGTCTACTTTATTTACTTAGCAATGCGGGACCCAGGATCGATGCTACTAAGTGGTAAGTAGATGAAATCTTCGGTGAAGGTATGGGTTATACCGGGGGATAACTTGAAAATATAGTTTGACCTGAATAGCACCCACTGAAGCTTGCATCAGAGTCGGGGAGTGAGAATCCCTGATCACCATTTAGAATGTCGGCCCTTTTTGGTATAGGGGGACTTCTAAGAATAGTGGTGAGTTTTCAAAAACAACTGGCTGTGAGCATGTGTCAGAAAATCAGTGAACACCTGCACACCCAATACACTGGGTGCTGCGAATTGTGGTGAAGAAAGTATTCAGGAGACTGTGCTGCTGGAGGTCTTCTCAGAGGATCAACAGAGGCAGAGGCTAGCCCTGATCCACTGAGAGCTATCCACCTGAAAGTTGTTCCTTGTTCAAGTAATATGGGCACTATGATTCATTGTCCCTCTCGGAAATTTCAATTTCTGTGCTGGGTAGACTGCCCAAGATCTTCTTCAAGAAAACTGAGAAGAAGAAGTCACTCAGTGTACACAGGTGCCACAAACATCAGTGAGAAGAATAACCAATAAATTTGCCTCGGTACTGGTTAAGGGCTGAATGGTGCCCAGGATATTGGGAGAACTTATTCTTCTTGGAAAAGTGCCCATGGGCGTTTTTTTATGTTGACAGAGAACCTCAGTTTAACACCTCAGCAAAAAGGTGAAACCTCTGTCGATACATTGCTCCCTCAGCCCAATGCTTTAGTTTACCTGAAACCCTTCTTTGGAATCAAGATTAGTGATGGTTTTCCTTCTTAAAATAAATCAGGGAAGGATTCCATGCTTTCTGCTGCGGTAACCAGACAGTTGCCTTCCCCCTTGTGAGATTTCTCATCTCCTTTCAGGCTCTTGAAATCTAAGCTTGGTATCACTCATCATTATCTCTTCATTTCTCATCCTCTTTTCAAATGAGTATTTTTCATCAGTATTCACCAAAGAGAAGGACTTGGTGGATGATGAGTCTGGGGAAGAGTGTGTAGATAGTCTAGGTCACATTGAGATCAAAAGGGATGAGGTGTTGGGCGTCTTGAAAAACATTACGGTAGATAAGCCCCCAGGGCCTGATGGGATCTACCCCAGAATACTGAGGGAGACATGGGAGGGAGCCTTGACAGAAATATTTGTATTCACACTGGCTTCAGGTGAGGTCTCAGAGGACTGGAGAATAGCTAATGTTGTCCCTTTGTTTAAGAAGGGTAGCAAGGATAATCCAGGAAATTACAGGCCGATGAGCCTTACATCAGTGATAGGGAAATTATTGGAGAGGATTCTTTGAGACAGGGTTTACTCCCATTTGGAAGGCAATGGGCATATTAGCAATAGGCAGCATGGTTTTGTGATAGAGAGATCGTGTCTCACTAACTTGATTGAGTTTTGAGAGGAAGTGACGAAGATGATTGATGAAGGCAGGGCAGTGGATGTTGCCTACATGGACTTCAGTAAGGCCTTTGACAAGGTCCCTCATGGAAGACTGGTACATAAGGTGAAGTCACACGGAATCAGAGTGAGCTGGCAAGATGGATACAGAACTGGCCCAGTTGTAGAAGACAGAGGGTAGCAGTGAAATGGTGCTTTTCTGATTGGAGGGCTATGACTAGTGTCTGCAGGGATAAGTGCTGGCACCTTTGCTGTTTGTAGTATATATAAATGATTTGGAGGAAAATGTAACTGGTCTGATTAGCAAGTTTGCAGACGACACAAAGGTTGGTGGAATTGCAGATAGTGATGAGGACTGTCAGATGATAGAGCAGGATACAGATCGTTTGGAGACTTGAGCAGAGAGATGGCAGATGGAGATTAAACCGGACAAATATGAGGTACTGCATTTTGGAAGGCCTAATACAGGTGGGAAATATACAATAAATGGCAGAACCCTTAAGAGTATTGACAGGCAGAGGGATCTGGGTGTACAGGTCACAGGTCACTGTAAGTGGCTGCGCAGGTGGAGAAGGTAGATAAGAAGGCATACGGCATATGGTAGATAAGAAGGCATAAGGCATACATGCCAAGTCATGCTGCAGCTGTACAGAACTTCAGTTAGGCCACACTTGAAATATAATGTTCAATCCTGGTCGCCACATTACCAGAAGGATGTGGAGGCTTTGGAGAGGGTACAGAAGAGGTTTGCCTGGTATGGAGGGCATTAGCTCTGAGGAGAGGTTGGATAAACTCGGTTTGTTCTCACTGGAACAACGTAGGTTGAGGGGCGACCTGATAGAAGTCTACAAGATTACGAGGGGCATGGACAGAGTGGATAATCAGCAGCTTTTTCCCAGGGTGGAAGAGCCAATTATTAGGGGACATAGGTTTAAGGTGTGAGGGGCAAAGTTTAGAGGAGATGTGCGAGGGAAATCATTTGCACAGAGGGTAGTGAGGGCTTGGAACTCGCTGCCAGTGGAGGTGGTGGAATCAGGTACAAAAGTGACATTTAAGGGACGTCTTGACAAATACTTGAATAGGATGGGAATAGAGGGATACGGACCCCGAACATTGAAGATTTTAGGTGAGACCGGCCTGTTCCTGGTCCTGTTCCTGTTGCTGCTGTACTTTACTTTGATCTTTGTTCTTTTGTTCTTTGTATCCTGTGTCATTGACTTTCACCTGAGTTCATCAACTTAAAAATAAGCTGCCAATTGTGCCACTTGACTGAGGGACTATCCTGGCAACAGATAAGTCTGACAACACCATTGACCAAATTGTTCTTTCTGCTGGTGCAGTACCTGTTGTTGCAGATACCGGTGATGTTCCGATATTTGTTCAGTAGGCAGGAATTGGAGCAAGTTACTGGCCGCATCTGAGCAGTGCAACCTGTCGCCTTAGCCAATGCCTTAAGATTGTGTGCGCTGAGCAGATCTGAGGAACAAAACACCATCTCAATTAGAGGCTGTAAGCTATGATCTCAATCAGGCAAACTGCCCTATGTGTTTAATTCCCCCCCTTGTATGTCTTAAAGGCACTGATTCAGAATGAAAACTTCACCAGAATGATCATTCTTCAGGTGTGGATCATGTCAGGGGGGTTTTATGAAGTTTTCCCACCATTCAGGGGATCGGAGCCGAGCTGTATTCCTGCCCTCAACTGATAACCACGTGTGCATTTTCCAGCAGGTTCAGGAGTTGGGATCCTGGCTGATTTTCCCCCATTTTAAAATATTGCATTTCAACTAATACCCGAGTTTAGATCAGATAACCCGGTACAGAAATATGGTTGAAGCTGAGACACTTTAGCCTTTGTGCCTTAACTTCCGTTATTCATGGAAACATTAGAATAGTTAACTTGGATCTGTATTGAGATCAGAGTAGAAGAACATACGTTTCAAACAATTGCAGGATTTTTCCTTCGGAGATTGATGCACTAAGAGTCAAGAACCACAAAGACATGTGAGACTTTAACCAAGGCTTTAATACACTACATAGGAAGCTTACCCGACACAGACGACCCCAGACAAAATGGGTCAGGTCTCAGAAGTTGGGTCTTATACTTAACTCCCGGGGGAGTGGCTAAGGCGGAGCTCTGCGTGGCCAGGTCAGGTTACATACAGGTGACCGAACCTCTACAGAGCTACAGTACAATACACAGTACAATACACAGGATTAAAGGGCCACGTTACACACAACTATTATATAACTATGTACAATGCTAGGGAAGTACAGTGGTGTATCACCACAGAGATTGTGTACCAACAGTTAGAAAGAACATTTTCCAAATCCCCTAAACTCCACCATCTGGAAGTTCCCTTCCAAGCCGTGAACCAAACTGGCTTGGAAATATATCACCGTTCCTCCATCATCACTGGGTCAAAATCCTGAAGCTCCCTCCCTAACAGCACCTAGAGATTACAGACATCACATGGGCTGCAGCAGTTCAATAAGGTGGCTCATCACCCCTTTGTAAAGAGTAATTGGAATTGGCAATAAATCCTGGCCTTGCCGGTAGTGGTCACTTCCCATGATTGAATGAAAAAAATTGCTCATTCACTGGAGATTTTACTCTGTTCTCACCTTCTGTTGAATAAAGTACACGGTACAAGGGTGTGTGTAAAAGTGAAAGAGCGATACATCTATGAAGAAGTTCTTTAAATTCCTTTCTGGGGTGTCAGTGTTCCTGACCAGATCAGCATTTGCTGATTGTCCTTAATTGTCTTTAAGAAATGTCTCATGACGCTTGTACGAAAATGATGGAAACTGGTGGCCCATTGACCCAGTCTCACAGAACAACTCAGCTTTATGACCCCCAAAGGTGCTCACCCTCTAGCAACTACATAATCTCCTGGGAAAGCAAAAAACAAATTTAACAATAAAGTACCAAGCCGGCTTTCTGCGGCAACATGTAGGTGGAGGTCGACATTGGGTGGCACCCGTTAGAGCTTTTGTTTTTTGACCCTTTTTACCCAGTTTTAGTTGAAAACCCAACAGAAGAATACGGCACAAAAAGGAACAAGCACTAATCCGCTTGCGAGCTTGGGTATCGGTGCAGAATTCTGTGGAAGGAAAGATGGCAGGAGCAAGCTCGCCGGGTGGGGCTGCACTCATTATGGTGGACACACTGGCCGAGGTGATGGCGATGGAGTTTGAGCAGCAGTTTGCCAAGCATTTTGAGCGGCATGGAAAGGAGATGATGGGAACGCTCAAGCAGCTGCTGAACAATATGCTGGCCCCGATAAAGGAGACTCTTGGAAAGACGTCGACGGCAGTGCGAAAGCAAGGAGAGGTGTCGAAGGGGGTGGAGCGGGCATTGTCGCGGCACAGCTACCAGCTCACCTTGATGGGAGAGGAACTGAGAAAGGTGGAGGGAAGTAACAAAGGGCTGAGAGCCAAAGTGGTCAGGTTGGCAGAATTTGCGGATTGTGGGGCTGCCTGAGAGGGTGGAGGGCCAGAGGCCGACAGAGTACTTTTCGGAGATGTTCGGCAAGTGATTGGGGGAGGAAGAGAACACCTCCCTCTTTGAACTGGTCAGGGTTCACCGGTCGCTCCGGCTGAAGCCAAAGGTGAATGGGCCACCGAGAGCTGTGATAGTTTGTATTCACAGCTATCAGATGAAGGAGAAAGTGCTGAGATGGACCAAGCAGAACCAAGAGGTAAGGCCGGAAGGCAGTGATATTCATATATACCAGGATGGTGGAGTTGGCAAGACGTCGGGTGCCTTTAACAGGGCGAAGGCGGCGCTTTATAAGAGTAATGTGCAGTTAAGGGTGGTCTACCCAACAAAATTGAGAGTTACGCATAATTCCAAGAACTATTACTTTGAGACGGTGGAGGAGGCGGAGGTGCTCGTGCGGGCTGAAGGACTGGGATTGAACTGAGTTTCGACTTTGTTTTCTTTTGTTGTGGTCGGAAGGGGTGTTTTGGGGATGGTGGGATGCTGTGAATCAGGTATTCCACTTGGGCTTTGATAGCTGGGCCAGGAGTATAGCGGTACTAGTCGATAAGAGAGCTAGGTTTCAGATGGAGAAGGTGGTGGCAGATCAGGGGACCAGATACATTACAGGAACGGATGCTTTGGGAGGTTGGTGGTCTTGGTTGGCGTGTATGCCTCAAAGTGGGATGATGTAGGGTTTATGAAGAGGATGTTGGCTGCCTATCAGGCCTGGACACACAACAATTAATTTTAGGGGGGGGATTTAAATATGGTGCCGCATCCGAAGATGGAAGCCGTGTTCATTGAACCCTTCGGTGATGGTGGTGGTGGGCGGGAGGATGTTGGGGGGATGGGGGAATGAACCCATGGCGGTTCTTACATCCAGGGGGTAGGGAGTATTCCTTCTTTTGCCAGTGCATAATGTGTTCTCAAGGATTGACATCTTTATTATGAGGAGCTTGTCGTAGCCCTGGGTGAGAAAACCGGACTACTCGGCAATTCACATTTTGGATCATGCTCCGCATTTGGTGGATGTGGCCCTGGAGAGGAGGCCTACACTGAGGCTGGCATTGAGGTTGGATGTGCGGTTGCCGGTGGATCCAAGTCTTTGTGTGAGGGTGGGAAGGGTGATTGATGGTTATGTGGGGTTCAGTAGGAATGGGGAGGTCTCACTGTTGGTGGTTTGGGAGGCTCTGAAGGTGGTGGTAAGGTATAAGATCATCAAATATAAGGTGCAGGTGGATCGGGAGGCAAGACTGGAGTGGTAGCTACTGGTAGATTAAATCTTGGAAGCTGATGGGAAGATCCCACTCTGAAGCTTTTGGTCAGTAGAAAGGAACTGCAGGCGCTGTTTGACCTTTTGTCTTTAAGAGCGTTACGTCAGTTGAGGGGGCGACGTGTGTGGTGTACAAATACGGGGAGAGGGCCAGTCACTTGTTGGCAGGTCAACTACATCAGCAGGTGGCTTCGTGAGAGATTGTTCAGTACCGGGATGGGGCAATGGGGTTGGTGGTGGCGCTGGAACAGGTGAACAGGGCATTGGAGGAGTTTTATAAGAGGTTATATAGGTCGGAAACTCCATGGATGAGTCGGATGTGAGGGAGTTCTTGGAGGAGCTGGAGTGTCCTAAAGTAGGAAGGAGGAGAGGGTTGGGTTGGAGGAGCTAGTGGAAATTGAGGAAGTTCAGATAGGGAAGATGCAAACGGGCAAGGCACCTGGACCTAATGGGATCCCGGTGGAATTATATAAAAATGTTTGGATAGGCTGGCACCGCTGTTGGTAGAAATATTTGAGGACATGACATGGTGGTTAAGGGGGTGCTCCCAGAGACGATGGGACAGGCATCTATTTCGCTGTTGTTAAGAAAGGATAAGGACTGGGTGAATTGTGGGCCGTATCGGCCAATATTCCTGTTACATGTCAATGCCAAGTGTCTTGCCAAAGTGTTGCCGCTTAAGTTAGAGGAGTGTCTTCCACAGGTGATTGCAGAGGATCAGACAGGTTTTGTGAAGGCTAGGCAGTTGTCCTTGAATGTGCGGCGCTTTTGAAATGCTGTGCTCTCCCCATCAGAAGGGGTGAGCCGGAAGTGGTGGTGGCACTTGATGCGGAGAAGGCGTTTAATGGAGTAGAGTGGAATTATTTGTTTGTGGTGTTGGAGCTGTTTGGGATTAGGTTTAAGTTTGTGGCATGGGTCAAATTGTATATAAGGAACGGAAGGCGAGTGTATGTACGAATGAGGTGAATTCGTAATATTTTCAGCTGCATAGAGGAACGAGGTAGGGGTGTGCCACATCCCCCCTCTTGTTTGTGTTCACAATAGAGACTTTGGCCATTACGCTGAGGTGTTCGGATGAGTGGAGGGGATGGGGGGAGGTGGGGAGCATTAAATGTCCTGTATGATGATGACCTTTTGTTGTATATTTCTAACCTGGGCCGCAGGGTGGATGAAACAATGGGGCTGCTCAGGTAATTTGGGGCCTTTTCGGGATACAAATTGAATTTAGAGAAGAGCGAGTGTTTTTGGTTTCTTCACCAGGGGTGGGAGCTGGCTTGAGGGGGTTGCCGTTTCATGTGTCGACTGCTCACTTCAGGTACCTGGGGTGCAGGTGGCTCCGTAAATTGAATTTTACCAGCCTGCTGGACAAGGTCAGGACAGATTTGTTGAGATGGGATAGCCTCCCCTTACCATTAGCAGGCTGGGTGCAGATTGTAAAGGTTAATAGGATGTCCTGTTCCTCCCAAGGTCCTGGAGGGTCAGCCACAGGGCAGCCAGTGCTGCCTGGGTTGAAGTAGCGGCGGCTGTGAGCTCAGGGAGTGTGACCAGGAGGTCTGACCTCCAGTGCAGGAAAAAGGTCAACAACCTATACCGGGAAGCACGAGTGAGCAGACACCAATGTTTCCCCTCCCTTCCCTGGGACCTTTCTGCCCCCACGCAAGCATCCATCCCCCAACTCACCATGCAACCCCCACCCTCCCTCCACCCACCTCTCCCTTCAGGCCCCCCAACCCTCCCTTCACCCCCTCTCCCTTCAAACCCCAACCCTTCCTTCACACCCCCCCCCTCACCACTGTGAACCACGCATGTGGCTCACGATGCCCTCTCTGTGTCTCCTCAGGAAGAGCTCTCCCGCAATCATCAGGAGTGGGCCCAGACTGACGGTGGGGTGCCAGACATAAGCATCGCCACCTCCTTCGATGAACGGGCCCTGGAGGTGACTTGGGTGGCCGGGACAGGGGAGCCGCAGAGGTGAGGAACCTTCAGGCTCCACCAGAGAAGCTGTCAAATATGAATTGTTATTGCCTTCTGACTGATCCATCTCTCCCTTGACCACATGTCCATTCTCCCACAGGTTAACCAGATGAAGGCGCTGGCCCACCCCAGGCGGACCCCTCTCATGGCTGCCAGGAGACCACCTCGGAGGGGACTTCCGAGGAAGACACGATCAAGGCTTCCCAGCTGTCATCCCCACACTCCACAAATGCAGATACACGCACCTTGTGGGAAGTGTTAATGGTCAGGCTCATGGGCACAATCTGGGACGCACCACACCGCTCACAGATGGGAATGGCCGAGGTGCTGTGGAGCTTGTCCCAGTTACAGGTGAGCATTGCCGAGGCGCTGCAGAGCATGTTTCAGTCGCTGACGATCATCGCCGAGGGTGGCGACACCATGGACATTGGGGAGCCGCCAGGGCTGGCAGAGTCAGATGATGGAGGGGATGCTGGGGCTTGAACCATCTACCCCTCTGTCCCAAGTTGAACCCCAGGGCCCTAATGGCAGCGATCGGAAGGAGGGAGTGCTAGGTGGCAACCTGGACCAGTGGAAATGGTGGCCACCAGCTCTCCCGGGTTCCACCCCTCTGCTGAGGCCGCATCTCACAGTAAGCACCTAGAACAGGCCGGCATGGCTGTGCATGTGCCACCGACAAGTGCACCAGAGCCCCCTGAGGATGGCTGCCAGGGGCATTGAGGGCCATGGGACGTGCGTGCCCGCTTCCCCCAAGAGCCAGCCACCCATCCTAGGATGCTCCTCAAAGAGACAAGGGATGACCGACTGCCCCAGGATGTAGCTGTCATGGATACTCCCCGGGAAGCGGGCACACACGTGCATGATCTTCATGTGGTGGTCGCACATGAGCTGTATGTTTTGGGAGTGGAATTCCTTGCTGTTAAATAGGGTACTCCCGGATGGCGCGGTGAGCGCAGGGCAACATGTGTGCTATCTATTACGCCTGACCTGGGGCATCCCGGCAATGCTGGAGAACCCTGCTGCCAGGCATCTTGCTGGGCTTGGTCCATGTCAAAGATGATATAGTTTCCCACCCGGACAAACAGGGATTCCATGGCCTGTCGGATGCACCTGTGGGCTGTGGCCTGCGAGATGCCACACAGGCCCCCGCTCGAGCCCTGGAAATATCCCGAGGAGTAAAAGCTCAGGGCTGCGGTAACCTTGACGTCCACCGGGAACAGGTGTCCTCCTCCTCCTCCATGTGGTGCCAATTCCACGAGGACGAGACCCAGGTGCTGCCTTGCTGAGGCGGTGCCTCCTGCTGTTCAAATGACCAGCGACGGCTCTACACCTTGGGCCGTCACGGGACTCCCCTCTGGGTCCCTCCCTGGCCTGATGGGCGGCTGAGTCCTCAGGGTGTGGGGCGGGGTCCGGCACATGGGCCGCCGCCTCGAGCACCTGCAAATGCTGCTGCTGCTGCTGCCGTCTCCGGCGTCTGGCCTCATTATGAAGCAGCAGCACCACTAGGGCCTGTTCTGCTGGGTCCAAAATCCCTACCACAGCATTCAATAGTGAGAGAGGGTATAGACTGACAAACAGCGGTGGCTCCCACCCGGGACACTCCAATCCCCCATTGATCCCCCCTCCCTGGAGCGCCCTGCCCATGCACTTCCGGACACAGCAGGCTCCCCTCACCGGATCGCAGACCCTGTACGCCACACACCCGCTCATAATGTCACCTGGACCGGGTGATGGTCTTCTCCCCATAGCACTCACCCACCCTCCGGCCATGGACATGTCCACGAAGCTGTGTCCCATCCCTTGGGTGTTTGGATGTTGGCTGCTGCGTGTGTGGTGTTGCCTCCTGCAGTTTTCAGGCAGTGTCCAGGCATCACGGTCTGATTGGTATGCTAGGCAATGACTCCCACATGCTACATGGCCCGCCCACCCATGGGTATCAACTTGGGTTGTGTGAGGTGCTCACTTAACCATAATTGCCAATTCCCTATTAGCAATAGCCTTCAGCCGCACGGCCAGAGGCCTCGGCAGCCGATGGGGGTTATGGGTGGTCGGTGGGGCAGACGGGCAGGCACAAGAGTTACCCTTGGAACGGATACACCGATCCAGGTGTTGGCATGGTGGTGCTGCATGTGGTTGCCCACCTCGGTTGCACCCCCAGCGCCTCCCCCTACCCTCCCATAGAGGTCCATCTCACAGGAGTACTTCCGCCAGGTTCACGTTTTTAAATGGGAGTACTAATCGGCGCCATCATGACCACTTTCTGGGGAGGCCGCTGATTAACAGGAGGCCGTCGGAGATGGGGTGGCTCCCGTTAATTTTATAGAAATAGAGTTTAAGCAGTTAATTGGTTTCTCGCCACGCTACGGCGAGATCCTGATTTCGCCTTCGGGAACAGGCCGGTGCGGTTCTCGTTTTTGGCCTCTCCCCCTAGTCACTGGCCTCGTTTCGCTCGAGCGAGAACATAACGAGGCTGGAGAATCGCGTCCATCGTGTCATTTTGGGTAGATTTCGCAGGGTGATTCTTGCCAGGTGTCTGAGCAGAATCTCGACCTGTATTCACCCACACTTAGTCATTTTTTTGGAGCTTGGGGATTTTCTCACTGGAACATCCCACACAGTTGGGGCACAAATATCCTGGGGGGGAGATTTGTTAGTGCTCTTTGGGGGGGTTTAAACTAATGCAGCAGGGGCATGGGAACCTGGATTGTAGTTTTAGGGTAAGGGAGAATGAGAGTATAGAGGTCAGGAGCTCAGATTTGACGTCGCAGGAGGGGGCCAGTGTTCAGGTAGGTGGTTTGAAGTGTGTCTACTTCAATGCCAGGAGTATACGAAATAAGGTAGGGGAACTGGCAGCATGGGTTGGTACCTGGGACTTCGATGTTGTGGCCATTTCGGAGACATGGATAGAGCAGGGACAGGAATGGATGTTGCAGGTTCCGGGGTTTAGGTGTTTTAGTAAGCTCAGAGAAGGAGGCAAAAGAGGGGGAGGTGTGGCGCTGCTAGTCAAGAGCAGTATTACGGTGGCGGAGAGGATGCTAGATGGGGACTCATCTTCCGAGGTAGTATGGGCTGAGGTTAGAAACAGGAAAGGAGAGGTCACCCTGTTGGGAGTTTTCTATAGGCCTCCAAATAGTTCTAGGGATGTAGAGGAAAGGATGGCGAGGATGATCCTGGATAAGAGCGAAAGTAATAGGGTAGTTATTATGGGAGACTTTAACTTTCCAAATATTGACTGGAAAAGATATAGTTCGAGTACATTAGATGGGTCGTTTTTTGTACAGTGTGTGCAGGAGGGTTTCCTGACACAGTTTGTTGACAGGCCAACAAGAGGCGAGGCCACATTGGATTTGGTTTTGGGTAATGAACCAGGCCAGGTGTTGGATTTGGAGGTAGGTGAGCACTTTGGGGACAGTGACCACAATTCGGTGACGTTTACGTTAAGGATGGAAAGGGATAAGTATACACCGCAGGGCAAGAGTTATAGCTGGGGGAAGGGCAATTATGATGCCATTAGACGTGACTTGGGGGGGATAAGGTGGAGATGTAGGCTGCAAGTGTTGGACACACTGGATAAGTGGAGCTTGTTCAAGGATCAGCTACTGCGTGTTCTTGATAAGTATGTACCGGTCAGGCGGGGAGGAAGGTGCCGAGCGAGGGAACCGTGGTTTACCAAAGAAGTGGAATCTCTTGTTAAGAGGAAGAAGGAGGCCTATGTGAAGATGAGGTGTGAAGTTTCAGTTGGGGCGATGGATAGTTACAAGGTAGCGAGGAAGGATCTAAAGAGAGAGCTAAGACGAGCAAGGAGGGGACATGAGAAGTATTTGGCAGGAAGGATCAAGGAAAACCCAAAAGCTTTCTATAGGTATGTCAGGAATAAGCGAATGACTAGGGACAGAGTAGGACCAGTCAAGGACAGGGATGGGAAGTTGTGTGTAGAGTCTGAAGAGATAGGCGAGATACTAAATGAATATTTTTCGTCAGTATTCACTCAGGAAAAAGATAATGTTGTGGAGGAGAATGCTGAGCTCCAGGTAAATAGATTAGATGGCATTGAGGTACGTAGGGAAGAGGTGTTGGCAATTCTGGACAGGCTGAAAATAGATAAGTCCCCGGGACCTGATGGGATTTATCCTAGGATTCTCTGGGAGGCCAGGGAAGAGATTGCTGGACCATTGGCTTTGATTTTTATGGCATCATTGGATACAGGAATAGTGCCAGAGGACTGGAGGATAGCAAATGTGGTCCCTTTGTTCAAAAAGGGGAGCAGAGACAACCCCGGCAACTATAGACCGGTGAGCCTCACGTCTGTAGTGGGTAAAGTCTTGGAGGGGATTATAAGAGACAAGATTTATAATCATCTAGATAGGAATAATATGATCAGGGATAGTCAGCATGGCTTTGTGAAGGGTAGGTCATGCCTCACAAACCTTATCGAGTTCTTTGAGAAGGTGACTGAACAGGTAGACGAGGGTAGAGCAGTTAATGTGGTGTATATGGATTTCAGCAAAGCGTTTGATAAGGTTCCCCACGGTAGGCTATTACAGAAAATACGGAGGCTGGGGATTGAGGGTGATTTAGAGATGTGGATCAGAAATTGGCTAGCTGAAAGAAGACAGAGGGTGGTGGTTGATGGGAAATGTTCAGAATGGAGTTCTGTCACAAGTGGAGTACCACAAGGATCTGTTCTGGGGCCGTTGCTGTTTGTCATTTTTATCAATGACCTAGAGGAAGGCGCAGAAGGGTGGGTGAGTAAATTTGCAGACGATACTAAAGTCGGTGGTGTTGTCGATAGTGTGGAAGGAAGTAGCAGGTTACAGAGGGATATAGATAAGCTGCAGTGCTGGGCTGAGAGGTGGCAAATGGAGTTTAATGTAGAGAAGTGTGAGGTGATTCACTTTGGAAGGAAAAACAGGAATGTGGAATATTTGGCTAATGGAAAAGTTCTTGAAAGTGTGGATGAGCAGAGGGATCTAGGTGTCCATGTACATAGATCCCTGAAAGTTGCCACCCAGGTTGATAGGGTGGTGAAGAAGGCCTATGGAGTGTTGGCCTTTATTGGTAGAGGGATTGAATTCCGGAGTCAGGAGGTCATGTTGCAGCTGTACAGAACTCTGGTACGGCCGCATTTGGAGTATTGCGTACAGTTCTGGTCACCGCATTATAGGAAGGACGTGGAGGCTTTGGAACGGGTGCAGAGGAGATTTACCAGGATGTTGCCTGGTATGGAGGGAAAATCTTATGAGGAAAGGCTGATGGACTTGAGGTTGTTTTCGTTAGAGAGAAGAAGGTTAAGAGGAGACTTAATAGAGGCATACAAAATGATCAGAGGGTTAGATAGGGTGGACAGTGAGAGCCTTCTCCCGCGGATGGAAATGGCTAGCACGAGGGGACATAGCCTTAAACTGAGGGGTAATAGATATAGGACAGAGGTCAGGGGTAGGTTCTTTACGCAAAGAGTAGTGAGGCCGTGGAATGCCCTACCTGCTACAGTAGTGAACTCGCCAACATTGAGGGCATTTAAAAGTTTATTGGATAAACATATGGATGATAATGGTATAGTGTAGGTTAGATGGCTTTTGTTTCGGTGCAACATCGTGGGCCGAAGGGCCTGTACTGCGCTGTATTGTTCTATGTTCTATGTTCTATGTTCTATAAAGTCACCAGCAAGACCGGCGCCTCAGGGGACTTCCGGTGACGGCGGGCGGGAGGAAGCCGCACAATGGAGGGCTCCCGTTCGGGAACGGCATTTTCGGGGGCTTTCAGCCCGGTTCCAGGGTCCACAGAGGCGGCAAAAGCAGGGAGAAGGCACAGAGGAGGCACAGTGAAGGCACAGTAAAGAAAAATGTCGTGGGTGAGCAAAAAAACGGCCGTAAAAAAAACAGCTGAAGGTACGTCGGGGAGTGGAAAAGTCACCGCGGGGTCACTAAGGAAAATGGAGGCTGGAGCACCAGGGTAGGCCACATTGCTTATGGCTGAAGAAATAACTAAGGTGATGGCTGCGGAATTCGAAAGGCGGTTTACAAAATACATGGAGACAATGAGGAAGGAGATGAGAGAGGTTTTGAGTGTGCTGGTGGAGGAGGCGATTACCCCGGTGACAACGGCAGTGGCGAGCGCAGTGGTGGACGTGCAAGAGCAAGGGGAGGCGCTAAAGGAAGTGGAGGAGACATTATTGCAGCACGGTGATCAACTTGCCTCGATGGGGAAGGAGATGCGGAAGGTGATGGAGATTAACAAGGATCTGTGAGGAAAAATGGAAGACCTGGAAAACAGATCCAGGCGACAGAATTTGACGATTGTGGGGCTGCCCGAAGGAGTTGAAGGACCGAGGCCGACTGAGTATTTTGCCGCGATGCTGGCGAAACTATTGGGAGAGGGGGAGGATCCCTCCCGATATGAACTGGATCGGGCTCATTGGTCGTGGAGGCCTGTACCAAAGGCGAGTGAGCCACCAAGGGTAGTGACTCTGTGCTTCCGTAGGTACAGTGTGAAGGAGAAGGTCCTGTGCTGGGCCAAGCAGAAGCAGGTGGTGCAGTGGGCTGGAGCTGGTATACGTGTATACCAGGACTTTACGGTGGAGCTGGCGAGGAGGTGGGCTGCCTTCAACCGGGTGAAGAGGGCACTGTACATTAGCAAGGTGCAGTGCATCATTGTATATCCAGCGAAGCTGAGGGTGACTTACAAACGCAAGGACTTTTATTTTGGAACGGCGGAAGCAACGGAGGAGTTTGCGAAGGCAGAAGGACTGTGGCAGAACTGAGAAATTGAGAAATGGCCATGTGCCGATGTAACCTCATGACTGTGGATGGGCTAAAGGAGTCAATGTTGTTTATATTTGGACAAGGGAAGTGACGGGACTTTCACACGAAATGAGGGCTCTTTGGGGTGTAGGTGGATATGCGGAGTTTGTGTGCTAAAAGGGGATTTCTGGGCTGTCCTAGGGCCGGGCAAGGGGGGAAGGGGCTCGGGCGGGGTCCTCCACACTGGCCAGTTTAAGCCGGCCAGTGAACGGGAGTGAGGTGGTGGGAGGATGGTATTGCTGGTATTGTTAAGGGGATTGATTTAGTATTTGTTATCGTTTACTGTTTGTGGGTGGAGTGTAAATGTTAAAGGAAAATGTGAAAATGGAGAATAAAAACATTTAAAAAATAAGACCGGCGCCTCAGAGATCAGTGTGTCAATTTTAAAAGGTGCCCAGATCTGAAAGTGGGGATGAGGGCCCCCCACACACCCAACCACGGACATCAGAACCGCCCCCCACCCCCCCCCCCGCAGACATGGGCAATATCCCACAACCCCGGAGGGGCAACCCCCCCCCCCCCCCATCGCTAAAGGTCCGTGTGACCAACCCCCGCCCACCCCCCCCCCCCCTCCCTCCCCGCTATACCGCCCAGGTGACCTGGCTGGGACACTGTGACCTCAGTCTGGTTGCGCATATTTAAATGCACCTAATGACTCTTTTAAATATACTTAACTGGATCCAGATCATGCGAGCTTAGCGGGTCAAGTTCATCAAGCCCGTCGCCCGCACAAAATCCGTTTTTTTGCCTCTCCTGCTATGCACCCAGGATTGGCGCCAGGCGCAACGAGGTGGGAAAATCGCGCACTTTCAGTCGCAACAATAAGACTGAGGACATTGTTTTCAGAATGTGCCACGAACTATACCAATTTTATTGTCTGCTCCGTGGTCCTTCCTCTACTTCTGTCTCCCACTTGAAATTTATTACTAATTTGCAAAATGCCCTGGAACACTTTTAGAAAATGTTACCTGAAAGTTGCTGTTGTTTACCTGTTGCATTGGTATAAGCCATCTGCCGTATCATTTCTATGGTGTTTTCCATCAGCTCAGCTGATTTCACTGCTTTATTGGTCTCAGCTGCAGCACGCTTGAAGAAACAGAGCAGGCCTTCGGCTGTAATATTTTTGGACCGTGTTGCTTTATACCTGGGAATCAAAGAGCACATCTTAGAGCAGTGGCTAGTTTATCCTTGGCAGTGTAAGTCTTTGACGAGAAGCCTTCCCCTGCCTTCCCAGCGAAAGTGTAGAACATGGTCAAATAGAAGGCATAAATCTAGTTGTATGAGCTTTACTATTGTCAAAGGGATAGCCCCTTATTTGAAGGAATTCAACTGAATCAGTTGCAGAGAAGAAAATGCCTCATCTATGGTGTGATGCAGTTTGGCCATAGGGGTACACATTCCACCTGGGAGGCTTTGTTCATTTTCTGATGCCTTTGTCCAGCCAATCAGTTGGAGGCATCACCTTAAGTAACACCATTTGTCTGGATAAGTGCAGCTCCAATAACACTCAAGAAGCTCAACACCACCCAGGACAAAGCAGCCGACTTGGCTGGCACCCTATCCATTATCTTAAACATTCCCTCCCTCCACCACAAATGCACAATGGCAGCAGTGTGTACCATCCACAAGATGCATATCACTAACTCACCAAGCCTCCCACGACAGCACCTTCCAAACTCACAACCTCTGCCACCAAGAAGGGCAGCAGACACATAGGAATGCAAGTTCCCCTCCAAACCACACACCATCCTGACTTAAAAATATATTGCTATTCCTTCACTGCCTCTCGTCCTAAATCCTGCAACTCCCTCCCTAACAGCACTGTGGGTATACCTACACCTCATGGATTGCAAAGGTTCAAGAAGTCAGTTCATCATCAATTTCACAAGGGCAATTAGGGATGGGTAACAAATTCTGGCCTCACCAGCAAAGCCCACATCCTGCGAAAGAATTTAAAAAACAGGTAAATCTATCTGGAAAATTCTTCGAGGACCATTTGGTCTTGATTTCTTTATTATATTAAAGGCGTGATTGTGTGATCTAAGATTATGGACACGATTGAATGGCCACGCTGCGCCCAACAAGCAACGTTCCATGGTGCGAAGTGTCCGATAGAAGCCGAGAGACCCCGCTCCCAGGATCTACCCGGCTCGCAATGCCTCATCAGATCTAACGCGATGTATGCGATGTGAATCCTGCCCATTGTGGGCAGGATCACCTTTTAGCAAATCTGCATATTAGAGTGAGGCAGCTAGTCTTGCTCTAATATGCAGTTTCCCAAGGTACCCAAGGGGTTGGGATCTATCCCCTCTGCCTCCCTCGGACACTTCGGGTGAGCGCTGTTCAATACTGGTCTTCACAACTGTGGACCAGACATGGGCATCTCCCAGGGGTTTAGAGGCCCCCAGATGCATGCCGTTTGGGAAGGATGGTACTCAGGCAGAGTCCCTCAGTGCAGAAAATAGGGCTATGTGCTGCCTTGGTATTGTGTTTCTCGACACTGCAAGCATTGGGAAACATGAGGCTAAACACACTCGCAATGGAACTTTATTCCCAATTAATTACATTGCATCCTAGATCATCAGGCAAATGATCCTGCTTGATCTAACAATAGTAATGATAAAATAATTTCCTAATATTTAATGGTATCAGGTGGTAGCAGTGAAACATTTCCTGCCTAGAGTCGTTGTACTTCGTTGCAGGTGGTTGACATTAACCTTTTCTCTTATGTTCGTATTTCACTATTCAGAATTGAGTAAACCAGGAAACTCTTGCTAACAGCAAGCACACAGGTTACATCAGATTCTACTGAACAACATCAGATTCCATTGAACACTTCCAGTTCAGCAACAGGATGAGATAGCAAACTTCCTACCACCACACTCTGCCATCAAGTACTTTCAGACCAGGTACAACACCGGCTAGATAGGAAAATGACTTGCTCTCATATAGTACAATGTCACATCTCTGATGTATCCCAAATCACTTCACATGGTTGTAGTGATCTCTATATGTGCATGTACACAAGGGGTTAATGTGTAATCAGTAGCACCACATGATCTCTAAAGGGCCGGACCAGCAGGGGTATAAAAGGCAACCACATTGAGTCTCTCTATCTCTCTTGGGTGCACTGTGACCAGGGCAATAGCAGGCTAGCTCAGATGGCTTGTGGAGTTACGTATAGTTACCGTAGTTAGATCTTGTTAACCTTATCACTCGTATCAAAGTTAAAGTAAAGAACTCATGCAATTATTGTTGTAGTTACTCTATAAACCTTTTGTTACTACTGGACGAGTTCGTATCTTCTTCATCAAGATTCAGGATACCTCATCATTAGCCAACGATTGAGTAGCACATGTTACCTACCACACAGGTAACAAAACAATGGTAATTAACATTGAAGTGCAGTCCTTCATGTTTATGTAGACAGAGGTCGGCAAGATCCCACAATGACCATGAAATGAAAGACCAGTTAATCTGTTGAAGGCAGAGCGAAGTGTATTAACCAGGATAACTACTTGAAATGAACAGGTAGATAGCCTCAGCTAAGTGTCTAGTTCAGAGAGTGACGCCTTTAACAATACAGTGCTCTCCCTGTGAAGGACTGAGCACTAAGTTTCATGGGATATTTTTTACTAATTTAAAGGTGCTACATAAATGCAAGATTGTGTTAAAGTATCAGTTAGATTATGGCGTGATGTTCTGTGGCCTTAGATGTTCTGTGTTCTCTGTCACGGAGACAAAATTATTCCTGAGTCAGTCAACATTTAAATGCAGGGTAAGGCTTCTTCTGTACTGTGTTAATAACATGCCTTAACCTCAAGTCTTGCATGATGACATTTCTTTTCTTACACCAACTACTTCTGAGATATTTCTGAATGAAATTGCCAATTTGCTGGCCCAGCTATCGTTCTATGGTATAGTTCCTGTCTGGTTCTTGATAAGCTCACAATATTCTGTTCATTACATTGTTCCCACTGCATGTATCTTTACTGTGCTGAACTCAACATTCCGACACATTCTTCTACAATTAATTTAAAATTCAGTGTCATCTACTCAGCGCATCCAGGCTTATTTCAACTTGTTGCCGAGTCTTTTCACCTTAAAAGAGTTATGTACAATGGGCCTTAGCATGTAACTTGTTTTCCACATTTAACAGACCCCGCTTTGTTCTTTTCTTAACATGTTTGAATCTTACCTCGCTGCAGATCTGAAGGAACAACTGACAAGATCAAATGCTTCCCTCAATGTCTCATTCATAAACTCATTCACTTGCTGAGATAGACATCCTGTAAGATCCAAAGAAAAATCACATGGTTTACAGATTGAAGCAATGGATTTAAAAGTAGAAATATAATGGAGGTCGTAGGTTAAATAGGAATAATATCTATTTAGTTCCAAATGTTCCAATTCTGTTAAGTTTCCCTGAGACATTTTAGTTCATCTTCATCTTGAAATGGGATCTTTAATGAAAATCTGATCTAATCATAGATGAATCATAGAATCCCTACAGTGCAGAAGGAGGCCATTCAGCCCATTGAGTCTGCACCGGTTTTCTGAAAGAGCACCGTACCTAGGCCCACTTCCCCGCCCAATCCCCATAACCCCACCTAACCTGCGCATCTTCAGACACTAAGGGGCAATTTTAGTATGGCCAATGCACAGTGAAGACACATGCATGTGGAGAAAGCCGGAGCACCTGGAATAAACTCGCGCAGACACGGGGGAGACTCCAGTCAACCAAGCCCAGAACTGAACCTAGGACCCTGACGCTGTGAGGCAGCAGTGCTAACCACTGTACCACCATGCTGCCCTTCCCCTCTGTTTTACATTGCTTCTGTCCAATGGCTCCTCGCCCGCCGACCAGAAAACTTGCCCTTTGTTCCCATGTCAAAGATACTGAATTGAAATTGTTTGGAGTCTCGTGTTTCCGATGGTTCAGCTGGCAAAGCCAGCAGTAGCGGAGGTTTAAAACCCGGAAAACCACAGTATCTGCACTGAAGTAGCTGAATAGCTAAGTGTGTAATTAAAGGTTCTGCTTTCTGAATCAAAAGAAGTCACCAACTATCCCAAACTGTTCACTGACCCTTGGATCTCACTCCTATCTCTGATGAAGACGGAATGGATTCAGCTTTGTTTTCATACTCGAGCATTGTTGTACAGATTGCTGGAACAATTGCAGGGTGGCACAGTAGCACAGTGGTTAGCACTGTTGATTCTCAGTGCCCGGGTCCCAGGTCCGATTCCGGGCTTGGGTCACTGTCTGTGCGAAATCTGCACGTCCTCCCTGTGTTGCGTAGGTTTTCTCCGGGTGCTCCGGTTCCCTCCCACAAGTCCCGAAAGATGTGCTGTTTGGTAATTTGGACATTCTGAATTCTCCCTCTGTGTAATGGGGGCTTTTCACAGTACATTCATTGCGGTGTTAATGTAAGCATACTTGTGACAATAATAAAGATTGTTATTGTTATTGTTGTTAAGTATGGAAAGAATTTTTCTCGGAAAAAAAGAGCTAAAGAGGAAGTGTTTCAATTTAAATGGCTGGAAATCGGTGGGCCCCAATCGCGGGCCAGGCCACCGTGGGGGCACCCCCCCGGGCCAGATCGCCCCACGCCCCCCCCAGGACCCCGGAGCGTGCCCGCGCCGCCTTGTCCCGCCGTTCAAATGGTGGTTTAATCCACGCTGGTGGGACAGGCATTCCAGCAGCGGGACTTCGGCCCATCGTGGGCCGGAGAATCGGCGGGGTGGGCCCGCCGACCGGCGCGGTGCGATTCCGGTCCCCGCCGACCGCGCGGTGCGATTCCCGCCCCCGCCGAATCTCTGGTGACGGAGACTTCGGGGGCGGGATTCACGCCAGCTCCCGGCGATTCTCCGACCCGGCGTGGGGTCAGAGAATCCCGCCCCTGATTTAGGAAACAAAATAATTGTCACTTGGAAAAACATGGAATTTTAATTCGTTAAACATAAGTAACGTCTGATAAATTTGATTTTGACCATTGATGAAATAACAGAGAGGTAGTACATGAACGTTCAAAAGGTGTTTGACAAAAGTGTCACATAAAAGACTTGGGGCTGGATTCTCTGCAGCTCCGCCCCAAAATCAGGCCCTCCGCCGCTCCGGTGATTATCCGGGCCCCGAATATCCGCGCGGCTATGGGGCCATTGCCAGAGGTTCCCCCCACAGCGATACTCCGCTCCCGACGGCGTGGAACTAACATGGTACGGCCGGTCGGGACTCTCGCATGGCAGCTGCGGGCTCAGTCTGTGGCTGCCCTGGTGGTGGCGCGGGGGGGGGTGGGGGGGGGGGGGGGGGGCGGCCGCGGCCGCGGCCTTATGGGCTGCCGGGAGAGATTGGGCTGGACGGATCCTCGGGCGTGCGGCCGATCGGGGAGCCTAGTTTCTTTGTGTGGGTCCACGGTCCGACTCCGCCATGGCGCTCGGCGAGGCTGCCGGAGGCCGCCGCCATTCACATGTGCAGACTCAGAACTGGAAGTGCGGGGCCTGTATCCACAGCCAAAGTTGCGTGAAGCACTCCGGGTCCCTGCTACCTTCCTGGAGGTAAGTGAATCGGGGTTTTTTTTCAGGAAACTCGGGAGTGCAATGCCTGCGTTTTTACGTTGGCGTGGGGACATAGCCCCATTTTGGGAGAATCCAGCCCTTGTTTGTAAAATTGGAGCTCAAGGGATAGAGACAATGGTAATGTGGATACAAAATGAACAGTCAAAAAGCAGAGGGTAGAGGTAGTTGTTTTTTCAACTGGATGGAAATATACTCTGGCGTCCCCTAGGGGTCAGTATTAGGACCCCTGCTCTTAATATAATGTTAATGACCTGGACTACAGCATTCGTGACCTTTTTTCAAAGTTTTCCAATGCCACAAAGCTGGGAAGTGTAGTAAACAATGAGGAGGATAGTAGCAAATTTCAGGAGAAATTAGACAGACTGGTGAAGTAGGCAGACACATGATAGGTAGATAAAAATTAAGGCAGACGAAAAGAAGTGGTGTATCTTGGAAGGAAAAATAAGGAGAAGCTAAAAAACTATTTGTAATTTTATAGGGGGTGCAGAGACATAGATGCCTGCCAATAAGTCTTCAAAGATGCCAGGAGAAGTTGATGAAGCTGTTTAAAAACACGTGGCATCTGAGGCTTTACAAAAGAGGCACGCAGTACAAAATCAAGAATGTTCTGCTAAAATGTTATCAAGCACTGGTTAGGCCCCAGTTGGAGGATGGTGTTTAATTCTGGCACCACACTTTAGGAAGGATGTTAAGGCCTTGGAGAAGGAGCAGGGAAGATTTACAAGAATGGCGCCAGGATTGACAGACTTCAATTCTGTATAGAAGAACGAGAGAAGCTGGATCTGTTCTCCTTAGAGCACACAATGTTAAGAAAAGACTTTTTAAAAAGTGTTGAACATTTGGGCGGCATGGTGGCACAGTGGTGAGCATTGCTGCCTCACAGCTCCAGGGACCCGGGTGACTGTGTGGAGTTTGCACTTTCTCTCGTGGTTGCATGGATTTCCTCCGGGTGCTCCGATTTCCTTTCACATGCAAAGGTGTGCAGGTTAGGTGTATTGGCCATGCTAAATTGGCCCTTCGTGTGCAAAAGGTTAGCTGGGGTTACTGGGTTACGGGATAGGTTGGAGGCGTGGGCTACAGTAGTATGCTCTGTTCAAGGGCCGGTACAGACTCAATGGGCCGAATGGCCTCCATCTGCATTGGAGGGATTCTATGATTACAAGAGGTTTTGATAGATTAATGATGCAATGTTCTAAGAATACTTAAGAAAGAAGCCATGCCTCAGTAATAACGGATGGCACGCCCAACAAAGTGGTGGCAAGCAAAATTGCACGTCCTGGAACACCCACATGATAGTGACTGTGGGGAAATGTCTTCATTACGTCAATGAATTAACCAGGACTCAGATAAGCGTGGTCCATCTACTGCAAGGAGACCTGTAGCTTTTTGTAACATTGGACTGGCTTGTCCGCTGATAATAACAACCAGCCGCAGCCTAAGACTGTCTGAATGTCTTTGTGAAATGTGCGGCCTTATGACCTATGGAAATGGTGCTGTAAGAGTTATTCTGTGAGCGCCTTGTGTAATGTCAGTTCCAACAGACAGGGAGCCAGCTGCTAAGTTGCCCTTTCACTGGGCTGCAGACTTGTTCCTGCTTTCCTTTAATATCAATTCTACTTCAGCCTAGTTAGATTCACTAGTTTAATTGCTCCCTTTACATTACATTTCACTAGCACACTAGTTTCCATCACCGACCAGCTGTGATCATTGAACCCTTCCAAATCTGCACACATCCAAATTGAAGCAGAGCAAATCCTGCTCTAAAATCGAGGAAAATGTTATTATTGGACAGGTCGTGAGTCTCCTATAGATTGATTGGCCCATAACTTCCGGGTCCCCAGTGCCACATTTAGGAGGTACCCCTATGATGCGCTGGGGAATCCCTCTCGGAGGTTCCCAAGTAAGGGTTTACCTGGCAATTACCCAGAAGAACTAAATTCCTCTGGACGATTGTGCTGGGCTGGGAACCATTGGACAGAAGCAATTAATTTGCTAACTTTCGATGGTTCTTTAAGCTTTACTCTAATAGTTACTCTGAAAGAGTTAGAAGGAAAAATAAACTTCTAACTCCAGAGTAACTATTTAAGCACCAAGACCCAGCCTTGCACCAGACACCACACACAATCACAATCCCAGGGGAACAACCACCCCACCCCCAACCTGACCCCCTCTCCCGACTCCCTATCCGACTTCCCACTCCCTTCCACTTCCCCCCTCACACCTCCGCCTGCTGCGACCCAGTCCGACAATTCCCCTCTTAGACTGACCCCCCCCGCCCGCGCCATTGAATTCCCGTGCATCAAATTGCTGATGTTAGAACTCTGGGCGGGATTTACCAACCGCCCCGCCGCATGTTTTCCGACGGCGAAGGCGGCCAGCCAGTGGGAACCACTGGTCCTACCACTGTCAACGCGATTTACCATTGACTGTACCTCATGTCGCCCGGAAGCCCGTGCCCCGGCGTGGGACTAGAATTTCCTGCTGGCATGAACAGCTGGTAAATGCTGCCCTCTATCTCCGAGGCACTCCTTGTGTGAAAACTCGGTGGGTTGGTGTGGTATTATCAGGTATTACAGTATTACAGTACCCGAGAGGCTGAAGACCATTGGGCTGCCCCCTGGGCTGCGTGGCATCCCGCAGCGGCAGCCCCACAGACCTCCCCCGTATCCCCGCAGGCCTGCGCTGTAAGACGGCCCGCTAACTCCGTCGGGCCCCACTGTTTCATCTGCGGGCAGGCGAAGCATCCCCACCAGCGCTGCCCGGCCCGCACCTCCACCTGCAAAGGGTGCGGCAAGAAGGGTCATTTTGTGGGGGTCTGCCAGGCACGATCCGTGGCCGCGGTCTCCAGCGACTCCGGACCACCGCGGCAACCTTCCCTTCGTCCAGCGTGGTATCCGAGGGGCAAGATGGCCGCGCCTGTGGGTCGCAGGTGGCCCGAGGATAGGGGGGTGGCGGTGAGTGCTGGCCGCCATTTTGTCCATCCCCGCCGCCATTTTGTCCATCCCCGACCACCATGGGCGACCCATGGGAGACGCCATCTTGGATGGGGCCCCAGGCCCCCAGCACGGCCGACTACACGCTGCCCAATCAAAACCTGCAATTGCTTCATCTGGCCTCGGTGACTCTGGACCAAAATCGACCTCGGACACTCGCAACAGCAACGACGACGGTCTTCATCAACGGCCATGAGACGTCTTGCCTGATCGACTCTGGGAGCACGGAAAGCTTTATACACCCCGACACGGTAAGGCGCTGTTCACTTGTTACCCACCCTGTAAACCAAAGAATCTTCCTGGCCTCCGGGTCACACTCGGTGGAGATAAAGGGGTTCTGCCGAGCAAACCTCACTGTCCAAGGCAGGAATTTCAACAAGTTCCGCCTTTATGTTCTGCTGCACCTCTGCGCGGCTACACTCCTGGGGTTGGACTTCCAATGTAACTTGCAAAGCCTGACATTTAAATTCGGCGGCCCTTACTGCCTGCGGCCTCGCGACCCATAAGGTCGACCCGCCTTCCCTGTTTGCGAACCTCACCCCGGATTGCAAACCCGTCGCCACCAGGAGCAGACGGTACAGTGCCCAAGATCGGACCTTCATCAGGTCAGAGGTCCAAAGGCTACTGAGGGAAGGGGTCATCGAAGCTAGCAACAGTCCCTGGAGAGCTCAAGTAGTGGTGGTAAAGACCGGGGAGAAGCATAGGATGGTCATTGGCTACAGTCAGACCATCAACAGGTTTACACAGCTGGACGCATACACTCTACCCCGCATATCCGACCTGGTAAACAGGATCGCGCAATACAAGGTCTTCTCCACGGTGGATCTCAAGTCTGCCTACCATCAGGTACCCCTCCGTACTAGTGACCGCAAATACACTGCCTTCGAAGCAGATGGGCGGCTCTATCAATTATTAAGGGTTCCCTTTGGTGTCACTAATGGGGTCTCGGTCTTCCAGCGAGAGATGGACCGAATGGTTGACCGGTACGGCTTATGCGCAACATTCCCGTATCTTGATAACGTCACCATCTGCGGCCATGACCAGCAGGACCACGACACCAACCTCCGAAAATGTTTCCAGAATGTGAAAATCCTTAACTTAACGTATAATAAGGATAAATGCGTATTTAGCACCGACCGCCTAGCCAACCTCGGCTACGTGGTGCGAAATGGAGTTATAGGCCCGACCCTGAACGCATGCGCCCCCTTATGGAATTCCCCATCCCTCACTGCTCCAAGGCCCTGAAGCGCTGCCTTGGGTTTTTCAGTTATTACGCCCAGTGGGTCCCTAACTACGCAGACAAAGCCCGACCCGTAATCCAGTCCACAACCTTCCCCCTGTCGACGGAGGCTCGCCAGGCCTTCAGCCGCATCAAGGCAGACATTGCAAAGGCCACGGTGCACGCCATCGACGAGTCCCTCCCCGTCAAGATCGAGAGCGATGCGTCCGACGTAGCTCTGGCCGCTACCCTCAACCAAGCGGGCAGACCCGCGGCCTTCTTCTCCCGTACCCACCATGCTTCCGAAATTCGCCATTCCTCGGTTGAAAAAGAGGCACAAACCATAGTAGAAGCTGTGCGACATTGAAGGCATTACCTGGCCGGCAGGAGATTCACTCTCCTCACTGACCAACGGTCGGTGGCCTTCATGTTCGATAATGCACAGCGGGGCAAGATAAAAAACAAGATCTTGAGGTGGAGGATAGAACTCTCCACCTACAACTACGAGATCTTGTACCGTCCTGGAAAGCTAAATGAGCCTCCTGATGCCCTGTCCCGCGGCACATGTGCCACTGCACAAGTGGACCGCCTCTGAGCCCTCCACGAGGACCTCTGCCACCCGGGAGTCACTCGTTTTTTCCACTTCATTAAGATCCGCAACCTGCCCTACTCCATCGAGGAGGTCAGGACAGTCACCAGGGACTGCCAAATCTGCGCGGAGTGCAAACCGCACTTCTACCGGCCAGAGAGGGCGCACTGATAAAGGCTTCCCGTCCCTTTAAACGCCTCAGCATGGACTTCAAAGGTCTTCTCCCCTCCGCCGACCGCAACACGTATTTCCTGAACGTGATTGACGAGTACTCCCGGTTACCATTCGCTATCCCCTGCCCCGACATGACCACAACCCCCGTCATCAAGGTCCTCCAGGGTATCTTTACACTGTTCGGTTTCCCCGCGTACGTACACAGTGATAGGGGGTCCTCCTTTATGAGCGATGAACTGCGTCAATTCCTGCTCAACAGGGGATTTGCCTCAAGCAGGACGACCAGTTACAACCCCTGGGGAAATGGGCAGGTAGAGAGGGAGAACGGAACGGTTTGGAAGACCGCTCTACTGGCCCTACGATCCAGGAATCTCCCAGTCACCTGCTGGCAAGAAGTCCTCCCGGAGGCCCTACACGCCATCCGGTCTCTGCTCTGTACAACTACCAACCAGACACCTCATGAACGTCTCCTTGTCTTCCCCAGGAAGTCCTCCTCCGGGACCTCGCTCCCAACCTGGCTAGCAACACCCGGACCCATCCTGCTTCGGAAGCACGTGCAGGCGCACAAGTCGGACCCCCACCAGAATCACCACCGAAGCCCAGACGATCCAGGAGGACGACCAGGCCACCCGACCGACTGATTGCTTCACTGTAACTGCAACTGTAAACGAACACTGAATGTAGATATCATCCACGCTTGTAAATGTTCTCGACAACTCTGAAATCATATCTGATCATACCATGTTAGATGAAATTGTAACCACTGGCCACCACCCCCGCCGGACTCTTTTTTAACAGGGGGTGAATGTGGTATTATCAGGTATTACAGTATTACAGTACCCGAGAGGCTGAAGACCATTGGTTAAACCTCGGAGTTTACCATTGGCTGTTGGTACGTAGCTCCACCCTGACAGGCGAGGTATAAGAACCGGTGCCGTCCCAGCAGCCCTCATTTCTGTACCGAAGCTGCTGGGGAACAGTTCTAGTCGATGAAAGCCTTCAGTTATGTTACTACTTCATCTTTGATTGTAATTGATCGCGCGTCAGTTGGTAAATATTGTTTGCTGTACACTAAATGCATGGATTGCAGAAACATTTACCTGGTACTTCGTCAGGTGTGTCGGCCGAGGTAGAAATGGAGCTCAGGTAACTAAGTAGGAGCAACAGCTGGGGGATTCCTCTGCTTAAGACCTACATGTGAAAAAATAAACAGTTAGCACAACAGTGACATTGTCATTTCATTGGATATAAGCCGAAAAATGACAATAACTAAGTTAGCAGAGTCATATTTGAATTAGACCAGCTATAATGGCTGTGATTTAATGAGAGTAAAGAGTCCTGTTGTGGGCAAGTTTAGTGCGGTGTTTTCCGGTGCTTGTAGTGCCGGATCAGAAACTACCACAAAATGAATCCGGCAAAATACTGAAAACATCCGATAAAAAGTTAGCCATTTAAATTAGATGTTCCCTACATGGGGTTGTATTTCATCCTGGGCGAGAGTTCCGCTTTAGCCCTGGGGCTGAACATTTATCCTGGGCTAAGGGAGCTGAAATGATTCTGCATCCATTGACAAATGTTGTGTGCCTGTGCCATGGGAGTTGTAGTTTTCAGCCTGCTCCTGTGTTTCCAGAGGTACGAGACAAACTCATCAATGATGAGTATCTTTTGCAAATGTGCGTTATTTTAGAAATTTACCATTGGTTAGTGGCCCCCCAAAAAATCCAACAATGTGACACACATTATCTCAAAGATTTGGTATAATCGTGTAATTTGTGGGCTACCACCAGAAAAAATAATTCTGAATCTCCAGCTGTTACTGCCTGTAGCTATTCCCACCAGGAGATTTGCTGGAATGGTATGCCACACTTGTCTGTCTTGCACCATCCTCACATCCTCTGTAGCTCGTTTGCAACCACTCTGATATCCATTACCCAACTATGCATACGTTGACGTCTCTTTCTGCTGTGCTCCACTTTGCCATCTCAAAGAGATCCCTGTAACTATTCGGCCCTGATCAAATGGGTGGAATGCTGGCATTTTCTTTATTGGATGTCACTTTTTAGAATTCTTTTCATTCTTCCAATTTCAAGCACCTCTTCATTGGTCTTATAGTAGCACACGTATGTGCATCCACATTTCAAAAGCCTCTATTTTCTTCCATAGATCTTTATTTATTGTCAAGGTTTCTGAGACACACAGGAAAGTGGATAGAATGTAACATTTTATGAGATTTCCCTTGGTACAAGCTTGTTAACATATCCTTCATCTTCACAAAATTGCTTGCATCTACCTTTCTTCAAATTGTGACACCACAACTGCCATAGAATCATAGAATTTACAGTGCAAAAGGAGGCCATTTGGCCCATCGAGTCTGCACAGGCCCTTGGAAAGAGCACCCTATTTAAGCCCACACCTCCACCCCCGTAACCCAGCAACCCCACCTAACCTTTTTGGACACTAAGGGCAATTTAGCATGGCCAATCCACCTAACTTACACATTTTGGACTGTGGAAGGAAACCGGAGCACCCGGAGGAAACCCACGCGGACACGGGGAGAACGTGCAGACTCCGCAGAGACAGTGACCCAAGCCGGGAATCGAACCTGAGACCCTGGAGCTGTGAAGCAACAGTGCTAACCACTGTGCTACCATGCTGCCATCTTTTGTTATGATTTGTCTTAAATAAACAAACTTAGCTACTTGTTTCAATGTGACACCATCCACTTCAATCTTCACACCAGTTTCTTACAATGTATTCTTTCTAACTACCATTTCTTTTGATGTTCATATACATTCCATATTCTAAACTTCTAGTTTTACTTGATCTATGATATGTTATATGCCCTCTTCTGATTCTGCAAATAGTGTCATGTCATCAATGCACCACAAGTTAGTTTTGCTTTTGCCTTAATTTTGACCCTGGAAATACAACTAATTCTCTGAATATTTGCTCTGTGTACAGATTGAATAATTTTGGTGACAGCACACAGCTTTGTCGTAGTTCTCTCTTCACTTGAAATGTGTCTGATTGTTCATCTTCCAGCCCGATGCTCACTAATTGCTCCCAATATGGGCACTGGATAAAACTCACATCTTTACTGTCAATGTCACATTTCAGCAGCATGTCCATTGACTTTTGGTGCCATCCCTCGCTCATCTGGCCTATACGTATCTCCAATCCTACACTACAGGGATGACTTTTAATGGCTTCTGATGTGGCCAGTGGCCAGTTGTAAACAGTTATTAGAAAATTTTATGTGAGGGAAGAATCAGATGGACCTAATACTTAAGTCAAATGAGATTATCAGTTATTGTCCAAAATTAACAGGTAAGTCAGTAACTTTTTCATAATAAGCAGCATGAGAAAAGCAGGAGGACAGGCTGTATTCTGACTGAGTGACTTCAGTGTTTCTCACTGAGAATGGCTCAGTTGTACCACTATTGACTTGTTGGATGGTTCCTGAAGGACATCACTGCCAACCTGGGCCTGGGTCAGGTGGTGAGGTAACCAATATGTGGCAGGAACCTAACTGATCTTTGACCTCACTAATCTGTTGCAGCCAAGTCTGACCATGATCGCATTTGTCCAGATGAACCACCTCAATTCTTATGGCAACCAAGACGTTGATTGTATTCCCACTGGATGACTTGGTAAGAAATTAACTACCTGTGTTTTCCTACCAACTGACTATAGACACCGCCCAGCAGGAATAATTGAAAGTATCCCTTAAGTATTTTCTGATTGGTCCACAAAAAGTCTCGCACCTGAAAAAACCTAAATAGATTAGGCTTTGAAAGCTGGAATTTACCCAACCAATCTTCAATACCGGTGAACTTCCTCTCTATAAACAGGTCCCCAAACCGCTCCAACCCCTCCCTCCCCCATAACCCAAATGACGAATCCAAGACCGCCAGGCCAAAGCGATGATTTCTGCAGATTGGGGCTAACATTGACATGGCACCCAACTTAAAATTTTGCCTGAACTGTCTCCATATCCTCAGAGTGGCCATCGGGCTTCACATAAACTTTGCGGGGGAAACAGAAGCAAAGCTGTAACCAAGGCCCTCAAACTAGTACCTCTACAATTGCTCGCCTCCATCCACACCCAAATGAAATCCAGATCCTTAACCCCGTACTTAAAATACAAGTGCAAACTCCAAATCCCAGCTGGCACCCCAACATATCCTAAATATCATCTGTCCACCCCCAAACAGACATCTCACAACAAACACAGTTCATCGTTAGCTCGACCCCAGTTCAATCTTCTGCTTCTGTTTCAAAATAGTAATCTTTCAATTCTTAAGTTATTTGGAGACGCGCCGGGTACACCACAGCAAATTGAATGTTGTTCCTGCACACCACGGCCTTGGCCTTGTTGAATGTTGCACGCCTCTTAGCCAGTTACGCTCCCACATCCTAGCAGAGCTTAATAATTAAACCAAAAGACATCGGAGCAGAGTTAGGCCACTTGGCCCATCGAGTCTGCTCCGCCATTCAATCATGGCTGATGTTTTTCTCATCCGATTCTTCTGCCTTTTCCCCATAACCCCTTATCCCCTTATTAATCAAAAACCTATCTATCCCTGTCTTAAAGACACTCAGTGATTTGGCCTCCACAACCTTCTGTGGCAAAGTGTTCCACAGATTCACCACCCTCTGGCTGAAGAAATTCCTCCTTATCTCTGTTATAAAGGATCGTCCCTTTAGTCTGAGATTGTGTCCTCTGCTTTTAGTTTTTCCGACAAGTGAAAACATCCTCTCCACATCCACTCTATCCAGGCCACGCAGTATCCTGTAAGTTTCAATAAGATCCCCCCTCATCCTTCTAAACTCCAACGAGTACAGACTCGGAGAGCTCAACCGTTCCTCATTCGACGTGGCCCTCCCATTTATAGTCCCGATGGTCCTTCCGCAAGATTCTTTTCTTGGTAACTGTGAAAAGACACGATGATTGCCCGCGGTGGTTCACCAGAACGGGGCTTCTGCCTGAGTGACCTGTGGGCTCGATCCAATTCGGGAGGCGAAGCCATTCCACCCTCCCCCACCATCTTCACAAACAGCTGCGGCAAACATTTTGTTGGGTTCGGACCTTCCAGACTCTCTGGCAGCCAAACAATTCTCAAATTCTACCTTCTGGAGCGATTCACCAGATCGTTGACCTTGGCCCTTAACACCTTGTTGACACCAGCCATCCGTGCCATCTCCACTTCCAGAGAGGGATCTGATCACTCTGCCTTTAAAGGGCTGCATCCACATCCTTTAGCACCGAGCCTTGCACCTTTCCTGTCAAATCTGTTTTTGCCAGGCCCCCTTCGATTGCTCTGTTGGAGTTTTCAGAGACAGCCTGCCGCAATTTCTTAAGTTCCACTGCCAATATGCCTGTAAGCACCTCAGCAGTTAGTGGAGTGGCCAAAGACACAGCAGGAGCCACCGCAATTTTCTCAGCAGATGTTGTTTTCGAAGCTCCTGAGTCCAACGACGATTCTTTACTTTTCTGCTGCCTGGTTTTATACTTACTGGGCATTCCTTTTACGTGAGACTCTTACACCATCAAACTAACAAAGTTCCTCCCCAAATCACCCCCGAAAACCAGGCGAATAGGGCCACAATTAAGGTAGTCTGGCGGGAGACACCTCGTGTGCGACTGCTCTCTGCATGCCACCACTGAATTCCCCACAATGACAGACATAACTTAGGATGTGACAGTAACTCGGGGTAACTGCAATTCAGGGTTACCTGTGAGCTAAGCACCCAAAAGTAGCATTCTTTGCAATCCCATGGCCTAGGGATCAGAACAAATTTCTCGAATGCTTCACACCCAACATGACAATGAGCAACTAGGATATTAATAGGAATGAGAGGCTCAAGGAACAGTCCTTTTTGCAACTATGGTGAAGCCAGCATGTCAATGCAAGAGACATGGCTGAAGTTTTTCCCAACATCTTGAGCTAAAAGTGATGAGTTGATGGTTTGACTCATCTTTTCTTGAGGACCACTATCATAATTAATACTGTCCTGGTAATCCACTCAACATTAAGAGGTGCCTAAGAGCATGGAAGGAAGTAAGTGACAGCTTCTTCTCTGAGTGGAGCTTATGATGATAACATTCTGAATATAGTGCTGGAGACCTCTGTGCCAGAACTAGCTACCCTCTAAAATTCTATAGAATTCAAACAGAAGAAGAGGACAGGTAACTCCCGGCGGCACGGTAGTACAGTGGTTAGCACTGTTGCTTCACAGTGCCATGGTCCCTGTTCGATTCCTGGCTTGGGTCACTGTCTATGCGGAGTCTGCATGCACTCCATGAGCTAGATTCTCCGCCGGCGGGATTCTCCGTTTTGCTGACAGCCCGGGGGTTTCCTGATGGCGTGGGGCTGCCCCACAATGGGAAATCCCATTGACCAGCCGGCGTAACGGAGCATCCCGCCGGCGTGGTGAGACAGAAACGTGGCGGGGCGGAGAATCCAACCCCCTGTGTCTGCGTGGGTTTCCTCCGGGTGCTCCAGTTTCCTCCCACAAGTCCCAAAAGACATGCTGTTAGGTAATTTGGACATTCTGCATTCTCCCTCAGTGTACCCGAACAGGCCGGAGTGTGGCGACTAGGGGCTTTTCGCAGTAACTTCATTGCAGTGTTAATGTAAGAAACTTGTGACAATAAAGATTATTATTATTATTAGAATTGGCGAGGCGAAGAAAAAGAACGATGGGACAGAGAAACTCAAAAGTACAAATCGAGGAGGGAGTGGGGGACAAAACCACATAAAGGATAGAGAGAATAAGCAAAGGAGAGAAATTCTCCGTTGGCTGATGCTGAAATCGTGATTGGATGGAGAATAGGTTCTGATGCCAAAATCGCGACTGGCGGTGATTTGACGCCAAATCGCAATTGTCTGTCCCCTCGACAGTGGTGACAGTAAGGTCCAGAACGCACATATAGTAAACACCGTTCGCATGTTATTAGTGAGCCTGACCCGGTATTCTCTGGGGCCTCCGCGATGCTCCGCCTCCGGTGGCCAAGTTCCCAATGGCGCTGTTCACTTGTACTTTTAAAATTCGTGAAATCGGCGTCTTGGATGCTGAGGGAGAGAGTGAGGGTACAGAAAGTGTCCAACACAGCCATAGTTTGCTGACAGTTGTGCCGTTGGCTGGGGGGGCTTCTGCCAGGGCTGGGGAGAGTAGCGGGGGGTTGACCAGGGGGTGGGCTGATGGGTCGGGGTGGATGGGCACGGAACACCATTGCCGCAGCCGGCAAGGCAGCCATGCAGCTGCGCACGTTGCTAACAGCCACTGTGAACATAGGGCAACAGGCCCTCTGCCCCAGTTGGCACATCAGCTGTATGGGCCCGTTCCAGCACAACCAGTGCCATCTTGTTGGCTGGGATGGTGTGTGTGAGGAGTGCAGTGTGTATGTGCGTCTGCAGCTTGTCAGCCTCCCGAGTGTCAATCATGGACCCGACGAATCCCGCACCATTTTTCATTGGAATTGATTGTGTTCCACGTGACGCCAGTGCTAGCCCCTTAACAGCTGCTTAAACGACCCAGGTTCAGCGCCAGTTTTGCTGTCGTGAACGTCCACGAATCCTGCGTTGGTATCAATTCTTATTCTCAGAAACCGAGAATCGTGCCACATGACTCTGGGAAAAAAAGAAGGAAACCAAAGGAAAAACAGGAGAGTGAACCTGGAACGGCAAAAGACGGTGAACAAAAAAGAGAGAAAATCAGAAATTCAAAGTGCAAATCAGAAAAGCGGAGAGAGAAAGGGAAATAATGTAGACCACCGCATTCAAGGTGCTGCTTCTTGGAGGCTCTTTGGGTGCCATTTAACAGCCTCGTCGTGCCTATCTTGGGGAAGCGATCAGGCCGTTGAATTTCGCGAGAGGCCTTTTTGCAAGATTTGCGACGCTCAAAATGCCTTGCGATCTCCCGATGCCCAGAAACCATGGGCTGGATTCTCCGACACCCCGCCGGGTCGTAGAATCCCCGGGGGTCGGCGCGAACCCCGATCCGCCGCCGGCTGCTGTATTCTCCGGCGCTGTTTTTCGGGCGGGGGCGGGATTCCCGCCACGCCGGTCAGGGGCTGTTGACAGCGGCTCCTCCTGCAATCCTCCGGGCCCCGATGGGCCGAGCGGCCGCCCATTTTTGGCCAGTCCCGCCAGTGTGAATTACTCAACTCACGTACCGGCGGGACCTGGCATGTAAGTTGGGGGGGGGGGGGGCGGCCTTCAGGGGGGGGGGGGGCGCGGGAGAATCCGACCCCGGGTGGGGCCCCCATGGTGGTCTAGTTCGCGATCGGGGCCCACCCACTGATTTGTGGACGGGCTTGTTCCGTGGGGGCACCTGTAGGGCTCTGCCATGGCTGGTGCGGAGAAGAGTACCACTCGCACATGCGGCAAAATACGCCGGTGCTCTGCGTTTGCGCGGAACCTCGTCATCCGTTCCGCGCATGCGCAAGATCACGCCTGCCCTTCGGCGCATGCGCGAACTCGCACCATTCCTTTGCCGCTGGCTGGAGTGGCGCCAACCCCTCCGGCGTCCACGTAGCCCTCAAAAATGCGGAGAATTCCCCACTTTCGGGGGCTGTTGACACCGGAGTGATTGGCGCCAGTTTTCCCGCTGGCGTGGGGTCTTAGTCCCCAGAAGGGAGAATCCCGGTCCAACAGCCTCACCTGAGTGACTTTGCCAGAGCACTGTCTAGCACTGGTCCACACAAAAATGGGCCAGATGTAATGACATCTGGGAGTCTCTCAGGCCATTAGAGACCCCCGGCTGGTTTGACTCTGGGCAGGGTGGTACCCTGGCACTCCACTGGCACTGCTGGCCTGGCACCTCGGCACTTCTTATTTTTATAAAGAGTACCCAATGATGTTTTTTCCCATTTTTCTTTCCAAAGGGTCAATTTAGCGTGGCCAATCCACCTACCCTGCACATCTTTGGGTTGTGGGGGCGAAACCCACGCAGACATGGAGAGAATGTGCAAATTCCACATGGACAGTGACCCAGGACCGTGATTCGAATCTGGATCCTCAGTGCCGTAGGCAGCAATGCTAACCACTGTGCCACATGCTGTCCTACCTTGATACTTCTACTGGCACCCTGCCAGGGTGACACTGCCAGGGTACCGGGGTGGCACTCTCAGGCTGGCAGAGGAGGTGTCAGAATGGCAGTTCCAAGGTGCCCAGCTGTCAAGGTGCCGGTGCCAGGGGTCAAGTCCAGGGGTGTCTTACCTTTAAGAGGTGGGGTGATGCGGGGCTCGAGGAACCCCTTGTGTAGAGGTATTATGGTAACTGGTAATGCTGGAACACCATTGGTAGATATTGTATGTTTCCTATTGGTCAAGTTGTATGGTAGCTACGCCCTGCAAGGCGGGGTATAAGAGCCCGTGGCGCCCCAGCAGCCTTCTTTCTGTACCTGAGATGCTGGGGGAAACATCTAGCTTATTAAAGCCTTCAATTGGACTACAACCTCGCTTTAGTGGTCATTGATCGTGCATCACCCCTAAAGTGCAAGTTGTGTACTGTGGGGGGATCCAGAGACCGGGTGCGATGGCTCAGGGGGGATCGAAAGATCGGGACGGCATTTAAAAATAGCGCCCTATCCACGAGACCTCTTCCTGCACTGGCGAGTTGAGGAAAAGATGGAAGTCTGACCTCAGTGGGACGTTCCTCATTGAGGCCAAAAAAGCAGAAAAGTCCTGTTAAATAGCGCCATGTTTCTTGACGCTGCAGGCGCTGAGAAACACCCCGCTGCATTGCGCTGGTCAGGGAGACACAGCCTGAGCGAGTGAGACACAGGCAGAGTGAGAATTTGGTAATTTGGTGCAGTGAGGTAACCAGGAAAGGTAAGTGGTTAATCTAATTGTGCTGTTTTTCAGTTAAAAGTGCAGTGTAGATTAGTGTCTGATTGGCTGAAGCTGCCCCCACCCTAATTGCTGAGAGGCAGTTATCTGGCAGTCACCTGAGGCCTGTTAAGGGGCACAACGGTACACATTGTCTTCTTCTCTTTGAAGTTTTAGTGTGAGTCATCCTAAAGTCTGTATAAAAGACAGACAGAAAGCGCACTTAGTAAGCATTGCGCAGGTCAAGGAGACACAGCCTGAGTGAGTGAGACACAGACAGAGTGAAAATTTGGTAATCTGGTGCGGTGAGGTAATTCGGTGAAGAGTGGGACAAGGTGCTTTTTCCCGACTGTTTTGTTCTCTCTCTTTCTTTGGGCCTAATTTCAGGAGCCGTTCAGAGGAGGAGGCGCAGTCTCTGTGAGTATAAAAACCTAACGGTAACTTCGTTTTCCAGTTTGTTTGTTTTTTTCCCCAAAAGTGACGTCAGAGGGAAGCTGTGATCTGATTGGTTGATAGCAAATCTGCCCCAAATTTAAAAAAAACACCGCTAAACTCGTAAACTTAAATTAAACTAATTAATTAATGAGTGATGGCTGATCAGGTGATGTGCTTGAGCTGCTTGATGTGAGAGCTGGCAGACCCCATTGCGAGCTGCAGCGACCACATCTGCAGTAAGTGTTGGCTGCTCGAAGAGCTCCGGCTCAGATTTGATGAGCTGGAGTCTGAGCTTCAAACACTGAGGCACATCCGGGAGGCGGAGACTTACCTGGACACTGTGTTTCAGGAGGCAGTCACACCTGTCAGAGTAAGTAGTTTAAATCCTGCCAGTGGCCAGGGACAGCAGGGTGTGACTGCAAGTCAGGCAGGTAAAGGGAACCAGCAGTCAGGAACTCAGGAGCCTCAGCCCTTGACCCTTCCAACAGGTATGAGGCACTTGCTCCCTGTGTGGATGGCGAACAGGGCTGCAGGAAGGATGAGTCAGCTGACCAAGGCACCATGGTTCAGCAGGCCATTCAAGGGGAGGGAGTAAATAGGCAAGTTGTAGTTGTGGGGGATTCTATTATCAGGGGGAGAGATAGTATCCTTTGTGAGCAGGATAAAGAGTCCCGCATGGTATGTTGCCTGCCCGGTGCTAGGGTGCGGGACATCTCTGACCGGCTTGAAAAGATACTGGAGAGGGAGGGGGAGGATCCAGTTGTTGTGGTCCATGTTGGTACCAACAACATAGGCAAGTCTAGAAAAGAGGACCTGTTTAGAGATTATAAAGAGCTAGGATTCAAATTAAAAAACAGGTCCTCAAGGGTCATAATCTCCGGATTACTGCCCGGGCCACGTGCAAATTGGCATAGGGAGGCAAGAATAAGGGAAGTTAACACGTGGCTGAAAGAGTGGTGTGGTAAAGAGGGGTTCCTTTTCATGGGACACTGGCATCAGTTTTGGGACAGGGGGGACCTATACCGTTGGGATGGTCTCCACCTGAACCGAGCTGGGACCAGTGTTCTGGCGAAAAGAGTAAATAGGGTGGTCAATAGGACTTTAAACTAGAGATTGGGGGGGAAGGGAAAGTCAGGGAACCAAGAGGTGAAGTAATCAGTGGGAAGCGTAGCTGCTTAGGAATACAAAAAAGCACGAAAAGACAAAACTCAGGAGAGGTTACGATAGTCCCCATCCCACAAAATATGACACAGTGTATGGAAAGGCTCAGTAAACCAAGGTCCACCACACTAAGAAAACAAAAAGGGACGGTCAATAGAGAATTAAAGGTGCTATATTTAAATGCGCGCAGTGTACGGAACAAGGTAGATGAGCTTGTGGCCCAGATTGTGACTGGCAGGTATGATGTGATAGGCATCACAGAGACGCGGTTGCAGGGTGTTCAGGATTGGCATTTAAACATCCAGGGATTCACAACCTATCGAAAAGACAGAGAGGTGGGCAGAGGGGGCGGGGTAGCCTTGTTAATTAGGAATGAAATTAAATCAATAGCACTAAACGACATAGGGTCAGATCATGTGGAGTCTGTGTGGGTAGAGTTGAGGAACCACAAAGGCAAACAAAACATAATGGGAGTTATGTACAGGCCTCCTAACAGTGGTCAGGACCGGGGGCACAAAATGCACCACGAAATAGAAAGTGCATGTCAGAAAGGCAAGGTCACAGTGATCATGGGGGACTTCAATATGCAGGTGGACTGGGTAAATAATGCTGCCAGTGGACCCAAGGAAAGGGAATTCATTGAATGTTTACAGGAGGGCTTTTTGGAACAGCTTGTGATGGAGCCCACGAGGGAACAGGCCATTCTGGACTTAGTGTTATGTAATGAGCCAGACTTGATTAAAGATCTTAAAGTAAGGGAACACTTAGGAGGCAGTGATCATAATATGGTAGAATTCAATCTCCAATTTGAAAGAAAGAAGGTAGAATCAGATGTAAACGTGTTTCAGTTAAATAAAGGTAACTACAGGGGCATGAGGGAGGGAGGAACTGACGAAAATCGACTGGGAGCAGAGCTTAGTGGCAAAGACAGTAGAACAGCAATGGCAGGAGTTTCTGGGAGTAATTGAGGACACAGTACAGAGGTTCATCCCAAAGAAAAGAAAGGTTATCAGAGGGGGGTTTAGGCAGCCATGGCTGCCAAAGGAAGTTAGGGAATGCATCAAAGCAAAAGAGAAAGCCTATAATGTGGCAAAGAGTAGTGGGAAGTCAGAAGATTGGGAAGGCGACAAAAACAAACAGCGGATAACAAAGAGAGAAATAAAGAAAGAGAGGATCAATTATAAAGGTAGGCTAGCCAGTAACATTAGGAATTATAGTAAAAGTTTCTTTAAATACATTAAAAACAAATGGGAGGCGAAAGTAGACATTGGGCCGCTCCAAAATGACGCTGGTAATCTAGTGATGGGAGACCAGGAAATAGCTGAGGAACTAAATAAGTACTTTGCGTCAGTCTTCACAGTAGAAGACATGAGTAATATCCCAACAATTCCAGAGAGTCAGGGGCAGAGTTGAATATGGTAGCCATCACAAAGGAGAAAGTGCTAGAGAAACTAAGAGGTCTAAAAATTGATAAATCTCCGGGCCCAGATGGGCTACATCCTAGAGTTCTAAAGGAGCTAGCTGAAGAAATAGTGGAGGCATTAGTTATGATCTTTCAAAAGTCACTGGAGTCAGGGAAAGTCCCAGAGGATTGGAAAATCGCTGTTGTAACCCCCCTGTTCAAGAAGGGAACAAGGAAAAAGATGGAAAATTATAGGCCAATTAGCCTAACCTCGGTTGTTGGCAAGATTCTAGAATCCATTGTTAAGGATGAGATTTCTAAATTCTTGGAAGTGCAGGGTCGGATTAGGACAAGTCAGCGTGGATTTAGTAAGGGGAGGTCATGCCTGACAAACCTGTTAGAGTTCTTTGAAGAGATAACAAATAGGTTAGACCAAGGAGAGCCAATGGATGTTATCTATCTTGACTTCCAAAAGGCCTTTGATAAGGTGCCTCACGGGAGACTGCTGAGTAAAATAAGAGCCCATGGTATTCGAGGCAAGGTACTAACATGGATTGACGATTGGCTGTCAGGCAGAAGGCAGAGAGTTGGGATAAAAGGTTCTTTTTCGGAATGGCAACCGGTGACGAGTGGTGTCCCGCAGGGTTCAGTGTTGGGGCCATAGCTGTTCTCTTTATATATTAACGATCTAGATGACGGGACTGGGGGCATTCTGGCTAAGTTTGCCGATGATACAAAGATAGGTGGAGGGGCAGGTACTATGGAGGAGGTGGGGAGGCTGCAGAAAGATTTAGACAGTTTAGGAGAGTGGTCCAAGAAATGGCTGATGAAATTCAACGTGGGCAAGTGCGAGGTCTTGCACTTTGGAAAAAAGAATAGAGGCATGGACTATTTTCTAAACGATGACAAAATTCATAATGCTGAAGTGCAAAGGGACTTGGGAGTCCTAGTCCAGGATTCTCTAAAGGTAAACTTGCAGGTTGAGTCCGTAATTAAGAAAGCAAATGCAATGTTGTCATTTATCTCAAGAGGCTTGGAATATAAAAGCAGGGATGTACTTCTGAAGCTTTATAAAGCATTAGTTAGGCCCCATTTAGAATACTGTGAGCTATTTTTGGCCCCACACCTCAGGAAGGACATACTGGCACTGGAGCGGGTCCAGCAGAGATTCACACGGATGATCCCAGGAATGGTAGGCCTAACATACGATGAACGTCTGAGGATCCTGGGATTATATTCATTGGAGTTTAGGAGGTTGAGGGGAGATCTAATAGAAACTTACAAGATAATGAATGGCTTAGATAGGGTGGACGTAGGGAAGTTGTTTCCATTAGCGGGGGAGACTAGGACCCGGGGGCACAGCCTTAGAATAAAAGGGAGTCACTTTAGAACAGAGATGAGGAGAAATTTCTTCAGCCAGAGAGTGGTGGGTCTGTGGAATTCATTGCCACAAAGGGCGGTGGAGGCCGGGACGTTGAGTGTCTTTAAGACAGAAGTTGATAAATTCTTGATTTCTCGAGGAATTAAGGGCTATGGAGAGAGAGCGGGTAAATGGAGTAGAAATCAGCCGTGATTGAATGGTGGAGTGGACTCGATGGGCCAAATGTCCTTACTTCCACTCCTATGTCTTATGGTCTTATGGCCTTGAACATACCCAAAATGTGACTGTTTTTGTCCCATTAAATTGTACCTGTCATGGAGAGAAAGCTTCATGGTAAGAGCGACCTTGATTACAACTTTAAAATTTACAAAGTCATGGATTGTGCTGAGAAAGTATTGTAATATAAATGTTGATATTATTATCACATGCCTCATAGGCCACTGCTGGGAATCTTGATGTAATTATTCTTTAATTATTGTCTTACTTCCTGAACTTTAAGTTGCTGCATGTTTCCTCAATTCTGGCAGACACATGTGAAAGAATAGGTTAATGGGTCGTGGAATATAGGTCATTAACAATTCACAAATGCACATCAAGAGGCTGTCAAAAAATTCTGAAATGAACAATTGAAAGGATGCCAGGGGTGTTACAGTAATTTGCTTCCTGAAGTCAATTACCAGCTCTTTAGTTTTGCTGGCATTGAGGGAGAGATTGTTGTCGCTACACCACTCCACTAGGTTCTCTATCTCCCTCCTGTATTCGGACTCATCGTTATTCGAGATCCGGCCCACTATGGTCGTATCGTCAGCAAACTTGTAGATGGAGTTGGAACCAAGTTTTGCCACGCAGTCGTGTGTGTACAGGGAGTAGAGTAGGGGGCTAAGTACGCAGCCTTGTGGGGCGCCGGTGTTGAGGACTATTGTGGAGGAGGTGTTGTTGTTCATTCTTACTGATTGTGGTCTGTTGGTCAGAAAATCGAGGATCCAGTTGCAGAGTGGGGAGCCAAGTCCTAGGTTTTGGAGCTTTGATATGAGCTTGGCTGGGATTATGGTGTTGAAGGCGGAGCTGTAGTCAATAAAGAGGAGTCTAATGTAGGAGTCCTTGTTTTCGAGATGCTCTAGGGATGAGTGTAGGGCCAGGGAAATGGTGTCTGATGTGGACCGGTTGCAGCGGTATGCGAATTGCAGTGGATCAAGGCGTTCTGGGAGTATGGAGGTGATGCGCTTCATGATCAACCTCTCGAACCACTTCATTACGACTGAAGTCAGGGCCACTGGTCGGTAGTCATTGAGGCACGTTGCCTAGTTCTTCTTTGGTACCGGTATGATGGTGGTCTTCTTGAAGCAGGTGGGGACCTCGGAGTGGAGTAGGGACAGGTTAAAGATGTCCGTGAATACCTCTGCCAGCTGGTCCGCGCAGGCTCTGAGTCCACGACCAGGGATCCCGTCTGGGCCCGTCGCCTTCCGAGGGTTCACTTTCGGGAAGGCCAATCTGACTTTGGAAGCTGTGATGGTGGGTATGGGTGAATTATGGGCTGCTGGGGCACTCGCCAGCGGATTGTTGGTTACCTGCTCGAACCGAGCATAGAATGCATTGAGTTCATCAGGGAGGGGTGCGCTGCTGCCAGAGATACTGGAGGTCGTTGGTCGTCTTCTTACATTGGAAGGCGGTCCTCCTGATCACGCATCCTGCACTGACAGCCACTGCCACTCCACTGTCTCCCAGGTGGTATTGCTGATCCTGCTTGTGGTCTTGTGATGCCAACACACTGGGAGTGGAGAGGAGCGGGGGACAACTGGAGAGCAGCCTGGAAAGGTAAGTGATACAAAAATGCACCCTGGGAATCTGCGGCATTCACACGGGGGAACCCACGCAGACTCCGCACAGACAGTGACCCAAGCCAGGAATTGAACCTGGGTCCCTGGCATTGTGAAGCAACGGTGCTAACCACTGTGCTACCGGTAACAAGAGATGATACAATCGGTAGATTTTATGAATTTGCACTCACAACAAAAAGTTTTGTGTCAATTGGGAATTCAGGTGGGAACTCAGGATGTGCACTGTTTGTCACTAATCTGTAAAATCTAGGTCAATATACCACCAAGAAAGCACAGGAAACTAAGGAAATTCGGCATGTCCACATTGACTCTTACCAACTTTTACAGATGCACCATAGAAAGCATTCTATCAGGCTGCATCACATCCTGGTATGGCAACTGCTCGGCCCAGGACCGCAAGAAACTTCAGAGAGTCGTAACCACCGCCCAGTCCATCACACAAACCTGCCTCCCATCCATTGACTCCATCTACACCTCCGCTGCCTGGGGAAAGCGATCAGTATAATCAAAGATCCCTCCCACCCGGCTTACTCACTCTTCCAACTTCTTCCATCGGGCAGGAGATACAGAAGTCTGAGAACACACACGAACAGACTCAAAAACAGCTTCTTCCCCACTGTCACCAGACTCCTAAATGGCCCTCTTATGGACTGATTTCATTAACACTACGCCCTGTATGCTTCATCCGATGCCAGTGCTTTTGTAGTTACATTGTATATGTTGTGTTGACCTATTATGTATTTTCTTTTATTCCCTTTTCTTCCCATGTACTTAATGATCTGTTGAGCTTCTCGCAGAAAAATACTTTTCACTGTACCTCAGTACACGTGACAATAAACAAATCCAATCCAATCCAATCCAATGTGCTGCAGGGGTACGTTATCACCTCTCTCCTGGCATCAGTTCCCCCGTCACTCTTCAAATTCCCCGTGTCTATGTGGCTTTCCTCCGTGTGATTCGGTTTTCTCCCACAAGCCCCGAAAGACGTGCTGTTAGGTGAATTGGATATTCTCGAATTCTCCCTCAGTGTACCCGAACAGGTGCCAGAGTGTGACGACTAGGGGATTTTCACAATAACTTCATTGCATTGTTAATGTAATCCTACCTGTGACACTAATAAAGATTCTTATTATTACATCTTTAAAACGGGTTAGCTAGAAGGAACAGAAACGATATCTTAAAGAGTAATTAGCAAATTGTAAAGCAGATTGACATAAGGTAACAGGATCAGTAAAAGGGAAATCAAGCTAAAATAGGAAGACAGAATGTGAATAGACAAAGGCCAAAGTTAGAACAAAAATACAAACAAAGTAGGTAATCTGGGAGGAAATTTGATCAAAGGCGAAGATTAAGTAAAAAGATAGAGGGTGCAATTTAACGGAAATATTTCTAAGTGTCATTTTGGGAGCGATTGGCGGCGTGTTTCTTGACACCCATGTTTTTTTTTTAAAATAATTTTTATTAGGGTTCTCCCAAAATATCAACAGCAGAATGGAAAAGAAACCCAATAAAATTAAATACAGAACAAATTAAAACAACCCCCATGCCCCCCTCCCCCCCCCATACATAAATAATAAATTAACACCCCGAGTTTAACACAAAGCAAACATAGCAAATATATACACCCCCTCAGATCCCCCAGGGTAAAATAAACAAAAATAAAATTGACGCCCCCCCCCCCCCCCCCCCCCCCCGCCCGGCCGCCCGGGTTGCTGCTGCTGCTGACCATTGTCTACCATTCTGCCAGGAAGTCCAAGAACGGTTGTCACCGCCTAAAGAACCCCTTTACCGATCCCCTCAAGGCGAACTTCACCCTCTCCAATTTAATAAACCCCGCCATATCGTTGATCCAGGATTCCACGCTTGGGGGCCTCGCATCCCTCCACTGAAGGAGAATCCTTCGCCAGGCTACCAGGGACGCAAAGGCCAGAATACCGGCCTCTTTCGCCTCCTGCCTCCGGCTTCCCTGCAACCCAAATATTGCGAGCTCCCAGCCCGGTTTGATCCTGGATCCTACCACCCTCGACACTGTCCTTGCTACGCCCTTCCAAAATTCCTCCAGCGCTGGGCTGGGCAGAACATATGGGTGTGATTTGCTGGGCTCCCTGAGCACCTAACACACCTGTCCTCACCCCCAAAGAACCGGCTCATCCTTGTCCCGGTCATGTGTGCCCTGTGCAGCACCTTAAACTGTATGAGGCTGAGCCTTGCACACGAAGAGAAGAGTTCACTCTCCCTAGGGCATCTGCCCACGTCCCCTCTTCGATCTCCTCTCCCAACTCCTCCTCCCACTTACCTTTCAACTCCAACACCGAGGCCTCCTCCTCCTCCTGCATCACCTGGTAAGTTTCCAAGATCTTCCCCACTCCAACCCACCCCCCCGAGAGCACCCTATCCTGTACTGTGCGTGGCAGCAGCCGTGGGAATTCCACCACTTGCCGCATGGCAAACGCCCTCACCTGTAAATATCTGAAGGTGTTCCCCGTGGGGAGCCCATACTTCTCCAGCTCACCCAGGGTCGCAAACTTCCCGTCCACAAACAGGTCCCCAACCTTCTTATCCCTGCCCTGTGCCACCCCGAAAACCCTCCATCTATTCTCCCAGGGACAAACTGGTGGTTCCCCCGTATTGGGGTCCACACCGAGGCCCCAACTTCCCCCCTGTGCCGCCTCCACTGCCCCCAGATTTTGAGGGTAGCCACCACCACTGTGCTTGTGGTATACCTCCTTGGAGGGAGCGGCAGCGGCGCCGTTGCCAGTGCCTCCAGACTTGTACCCTCACAAGACGCCGTCTCCAGCCTCTTCCATGCAGCCCCCTCCCCCCCATCACCCACTTGCGCACCATTGCCGCATTGGCGGCCCAGTAGTACCCACAGAAGTTGGGCAGCGCCAGCCCCCCCCATCCCTACTCCGCTCCAGGAACACCCTTCTCACCCTCGGAGTCCCTCGCGCCCACACAAACCCCGTTATGCTCCTGTTGACCCACCCAAAGAAGGCCCTCGGGATAAAAATGGGGAGGCACTGGAACAGGAACAAAAACCTTGGGAGCACTGTCATCTTGACTGACTGTACCCTACCCGCCAGGGACAGCGGCAGCGTGTCCCACCTCTTGAACTCCTCCTCCATTTGCTCCACTAGCCTTGTGAAATTAAGTCGATGCAGGGCTCCCCAGCTCCTGGCCACCTGGACCCCCAAGTACCTGAAGCTCCTCTCCGCCCTTTTTAGCGGGAGCTCACCAATCCCCCTCTCCTGGTCCCCTGGGTGAACCACAAACAACTCGCTCTTCCCCATGTTGAGCTTGTACCCTGAGAAATCTCCAAACTCCCTGAGGATCCTCATTACCTCCGGCATTCCCCCCACTGGGTCCGCCACATACAGCAGCAAGTCGTCCGCATAGAGCAACACCCTATGCTCCTCCCCGCCCCGCACCAACCCCCTCCAGTTCCTCGACTCCCTCAATGCCATAGCCAGGGGTTCAATCGCCAGTGTGAAGAGCAGGGGGGACAGGGGACACCCCTGCCTCGTCCCTCGATGCAACCAAAAGTACTCAGACCTCCTCTTGCTCGTGGCCACACTCGCTATCGGGACCTTGTACAACAACCTAACCCACCTAACAAACCCCTCCCCAAACCCAAACCTCTTCAGCACCTCCCACAAGTACCCCCACTCTACCCTATCGAAGGCCTTCTCAGCGTCCATCACCACCACTATCTCCGCCTCTCCCTCCCTCACGTTCAGGAGCCTCCGCTCATTCGCGTTCAACTGCCTCCCCTTCACGAATCCCGTCTGGTCTTCGTGGATCACCTGTGGCACACAATCCTCAATTCTCGTGGCTAAGACCTTCGCCAGCACCTTGGCATCTACATTTAACAGCGAAATCGGCCTGTAAGACCCACACTGCAGGGTATCCTTGTCCCGCTTCAGGATCAAGGAGATCAGTGCCCGGGACCTCGTCGAGGGCAAAGCCCGCCCTCCCTTGCCTCATTGAAGGTCCTAACTAGCAACGGGCCCAACAGGTCCATATATTTCTTGTAGAATTCAACCAGGAAACTGTCCGGCCCCGGTGCCTTCCCCGCCTACATGCTCCCTATCACTTTGACCAGCACCTCCAGCCCAATCGGGGACCCCAATCCCGCTACCAGTCCCTTCTCCACCTTCGGAAACCTCACTTGGTCCAGAAAGCGGCCCATCCCTCCCTCCTCCCATGGGGGATCGGATCGGTACAATTCCTCGTAAAAGTCCCTGAAGTCCTCATTGATGTCAACCCTGCTCCGTACCACACTCCCTCCCTCCCTGTCCTTAACTCCCCCGGTCTCCCTAGCTGTGTCCCGCTTCCGAAGCTGATGCGCCAGCATCCGGCTTGCCTTTTCCCCATACTCGTAGACTGCCCCCTGGGCCTTCCTCCACTGCACCTCCACCTTCCTGGTGGTCAACAGGTCGAATTCGGCCTGGAGGCTACGCCTCTTCCTCAGCAGTCCCTCCTCCGGCACCTCCGCATACCTCCTGTCTACCCTCACCATCTCCCCCACCAGCCTCTCCCTCTCCCTCTGCTCTCTCCTCTCCTTGTGGGCCCTAATGGAAACCAGCTCTCCCCTAACTACCACTTTCAGCGCCTCCCATACCATCCCCACTCGGACCACCCCGTTATCTCCAGGTATCTCTCTATGCTTTCTTGGACCCGCTCACTCACCTCCTCGTCCGCCAACAGCCCCACCTCCAAACGCCACAACGGGCGCTGGTCCCTCTCCTCCCCCAGCTCTAGGTCTACCCAATGTGGGGCGTGATCCGAAATGGCTATCGCCGAGTACTCGGTATCCTCTACTCTCGCTATCAGCGCCCTACTCAAAATGAAAAGGTCGATTCGAGAATAAGCCTTATGGACATGTGAGAAGAATGAAAATTCCCTAGCCCCTGGCCTTGCAAATCTCCAAGGGTCCACCCCTCCCATCTGGTCCATAAATCCCCTCAGCACCTTAGCCGCCGCCGGCTTCCTACCCGTCCTCGACCTGGAGCGATCCAGTGCCGGATCCAACACCGTGTTAAAGTCTCCCCCCATTATCAGGCCCCCCACTTCCAAGTCCGGGATCTGACCCAACATGCGCCACATAAAACCCGTATCGTCCCAGTTCGGGGCGTACACATTGACCAGCACCACCTTCTCCCCTTGCAGCTTACCACTTACCATTACGTACCTGCCGCCATTGTCTGTCACAATGCTCGACGCCTCGAACGACGCCCTCTTTCCCACCAAGAGCACCACCCCCTGATTTTTGGCATCCAACCCTGAGTGAAACACCTGACCTACCCACCCCTTCCTCAGTCTCACCTGGTCTGCCACCTTCAGGTGTGTCTCCTGGAGCATGACCACATCCGCCTTCAGCCCCTTCAGGTGCGCGAACACCCGGGCCCGGTTGATCGGCCTGTTCAGTCCCCTTACATTCCAGGTTATCAGCCGGATCTGGGGGCCACCCGCCCCCCTCCCCCGCCGACTAGCCATAACCCCTCCTTGGCCAGCCATGTGCCCACACCCCACACCCGGCCCGTTCCCCATGGCGGCAGACCCCCGTCCCAACCCCCTCTACTCGCTCCAGCTCCCCCTTGACCACAGCAGCAGCAACCTGGTTCCACCCCCCCACCCCCCACTCTCTCCCAGCTTGGATCCCTCCTAGCTGCTTTACTCCCCCCATTGCACTCCCACAAGTCAGCTGACTCCTGCTGACCCCGGCTACTCCCGCCTCTCCTTCGACTCCTCCCATTGTGGGACATATCCTCCTCCTCCATTACCCATCCACAACCTCTCCGCCTCCCCCTTCCATCCCAAGCGCGGGAAACAACGCTCGCTTCCCCGCGCCAGCCCCGTCCCCTCCAGCCTTCAGCACGGGAAAAAGCCCGCGCTTTCCACCTGCCCGGCCCCGCCACCCCTGTTGCCGTTCCTTTTCCAGGCCCAGTCCCCTCACCCCCGACTCGGGCCTCCCCCTCCCCCGCGGGGCCCCATCCCCCCTACCGGCCATCCACCTCTACTCCATTTACTTACCCCCCTCCAAGAGCCCTCCCGACAGACCCAACCAAAACAGTGCCCAACCCACCCTAACCACCCTCATCGAACCAAACAGAAATAAGGGGAAAGAACCCCCCTCAAAGTGTAACACCCCAACAACAATCCCCAACCACCCATCCTGACCCTCAAGTTTGTGTCCAGTTTCTCGGCCTGAACAAAGGCCCACGCCTCCTCCGGAGACTCGAAATAATGGTGCCGGTCCTTGTAGGTGACCCACAGTCGTGCCGGCTGCAGCATGCCAAACTTCATCCCCTTCCTGTGCAGCACCGCCTTCGCCCGATTGTATCCGGCCCTCTTCTTCGCCACCTCCGCACTCCAGTCCTGGTATATCCAAACCTCCGCGTTCTCCCACCTGCTGCTCCTCTCTTTCTTGGCCCACCTGAGCACGCACTCCCGATCAGCAAACCGATGAAACCGCACCAGCACCGCCCGCGGCGGCTCGTTAGCCTTGGGCCTCCTCGCCGGCACTCTATGGGCCCCTTCCTGCTCCAGGGGCCCCTGGAAGGACCCCGCTCCCATCAGCGGGTTCAACATGGTGACCACATAGGCCCCCACGTCCGGCCCCTCCAGCCCCTCCGGGAGGCCCAGAATCCGCAAATTCCTCCGCCTCGACCGATTCTCCATCTCCTCGAACCGTTCCTGCCATTTCTTGTGGAGCGCCTCGTGCGCCTCCACCTTTACCGCAAGGCCTAAGATTTTGTCCTCGTTGTCGGAGACCTTTTGTCGGACCTCGCGGATCGCCACCCCCTGGGCCGTCTGAGTCTCCAGCAGCTTGTCTATAGAAGCCTTCATCAGCTCCAGCAGTTCCGCTTTAATCTCCCTGAAGCAGCGCTGGATAACCTCCTGCTGCTCCTGCGCCCACTGCATCCACGCTGCCTGGTCCCCGCCCGCTGCCATTTTGCTCTTCTTCCCTCACACCTTCTTTGGGTTCACCACCACCTTTTTAGTCGCCCCGCTCCTGGTCCAAGCCATACACTGTCGGGGAACTATTGCAATCCCCTTCCCACACCGGGAAACTTCGAAAAAGTGCCGTTGGGGGCCCTGAAAAGAGCCCAAAAGTCCGTTTTTAGCGGGAGCTGCCGAATGTGCGACTTAGCTCCGCATAGCCGCAACCGGAAGTGTTGACACCCATGTTGGCAAGATCATGGCCTGCAAAGCCCTCACAAGCTTCTCGCCGTTACTGGTTGTCTCGTCGTCTAATTCGCCAGACTCACGCCTTACTGTGAATAAGGGGGAGCTGCTTTTAAACGCTCCCTCACCACACACTCCCAGTCAGCATACAAGTATGGCAGCGCACAAACCTGCTCCTCGTTTGGGGATGCCAACCTGGCCATGCTTCGCGACGCAGTGGATGAGAGGGGGTAGGAGGACCATAAGACATAGGAGCAGAATTAGGCCATTCGGCCCATCACGTCAACTCTACCATTCAATCATCGCTGATATGTTTCTCATCCCCAGCCTTCTCTTCATAACCCTTGATCCCCTTATTAATCAATAACCTATCTATCTCTGTCTTAAAGACACTCAGTGACTTGGTTTGCATATCCTCCTTGCGACAAAGAGTTCCACAGATTCACCATCATCTGGCTGAAGAAATTCCTCCTCATCTCTGTTTTAAAGGATCGTCCCTTCAGTCTGAAGCTGCGCCCTCGGGTTCTAGTTTCTTCTACTAGTGGAAACATTCTCTCCACATCCACTCTATCCAGGCTTCGCAGTATTCTGTAAGTTTCAATGAGATCCCCCCTCATCCAACGAGTACAGACCCAGAGTCCTCAACCGCTGCTCATAAAGGAAGTTCTTCATTCCATGGATCATTCTTGTGAACCTCCTCTGGATGCTCTCCAAGGCCAGCACATCCTTCCTTAGATACGGGATCCAAAACTGCTCACAATATTCCAGATGGGGTCAGACCAGAGCCTTATACAGTCTCAACAGTACATCCCTGCTCTTGTATTCTAGCCCTGAGGACATGGTTGCTAACATTGTATTTGCTTTCCTAACTGCCAATTAAACCTGCATGTTAACCTTAAGAGGACCCTGTTCTAGGACTCCTAAGTCATGTTGTGCTCCTGATTTCCAAAGCCTTTTCCCATTTAGAAAATAATCTATGCCCCTATTCTTCCGACCTCACACTTTTCCACATTGTATTCCATCTGCCACTTATCTTTGTGCTGGCTCTTCAGGCCCACTGGCACCCACCAGCACAACCCCTGTGTGGTGTGGTGCCCACATATGCCACCTGCTATGGACCCCTCGACCATCAAACATGCGGCTCACAATGCTCTCTCTTTGTCCCGACAGAGAAGATAGCCCATAATAATTGGGACAGGGCCACGGTGGTGGTGAGGGGGGGGGGGGAGTACCAGGGATTCGAGCCCTCATCCTTGATGAGAAACAGGCCCTGGTGATTGCGGGGTTGCCCGAGGAGAGAGCAGTCACCGACAGCGAGGTGGCCTGTGCCGCAGAGGTGAAGATCCACTGCCCCTTCACCCAGATGCCTGTCACAAGTGAGTTGAATATGTCAGACAAAATGATCTTTCCTCTCACTGACCACATGCCCATTGTCTTGCAGGATCTCCATCTGATGGGGCCAGGTCACCTGGAGTTGTTGCCCCACCCCCGCCATCCAAAAGACCACCTCAGAGGAAAGTTCCGAGGAGGCCATCATCGAGGCGTCCCAGCTATCACTCCCACCTTCCACCAGTACAGAGACACACACCTCAGGGGGAAACATGAATGGACAGACTTTTGGGGCACAATCTGGTCAGCACCACACAGTTGCTGATGCATATCAGCTGGAGGCAGGAACATCCAAGGGAATCAGCAGTCGGATGTCTGCTGGATTCCAGACTCAGCTGATTCCCAGTCAGATGCAGAGCCTCTGGACAAATTGATCCCAGAGCTGAGGCACATGATAGGACTTAGCCGTGAGATTCAGGAGGGTGTACCAGTGACATTGGAGCGAGTGCATAGCTCATTGGAGGAATCCCAAAGGATATGGCCGCAGGAAATTATGCTGACAATGCGTGGCACCAAGGCCAACACTGCTGGGGTGGCGGCTGCAGTTGAAAGCCTGGAGTAGCGGTGCCCTAGGCATGGCTCAGTCAGTGACGACCATGTCGGAGGGTCTCGACATCATGTTCCAGTTGATGAGCGACATGGCCCAGATGCAGGTGAACATTGCCAAGGCACTGCAGAGCATGGCTCAGTCACTGAGGAGCATCGCTGACGGCGTCAATATCATGGTGAAGACAATGGGGAGCAGCCAGGACTGGCAGAGCCAGATGACTCAGAGGCCTGTGGAGCTCACTCCAGCTGCCCCTCCATCCCATGGAGAACCCAAGGACCCTACGGGAACCATCAGGGAAGAGGAAGCGCTGGAGGCCAACACAGGGCTTGCCACTAAGGAGACGATGGCGGTCTCCAGTTCATCTGAATCACCTCCCTCCTGACACTGGCGCATATCAAGGGGAGCGGCCAGAACAGTGTGGCAAGGCGAGCCAGTGACACTGGTAAGTTGGCCGGGGCACTCCGGCTCCAGACCCTCCAGAGGATGTCCTCCAAGGCTATCAAAGGTCACAGGGCCCGGAAAGCAGCACCTCTGATGTGCATGTGTGGACACAGCTAGACGTAGCAGTAGACGAGAAAAGATCAGGAAGAGAGAGGGGCACTGATTGAGCATGGAAGGAGCGGGGGGGGGGGGGTGGGGGGGGGGGGGGAGGGGGGGGGATTATCTGTACCTAGGGGGAATAGAAATGTTAAGTATTCACTATTAAAACATATTGCACCTGATACATGTGAAGCCCCTGTCACGTCAAACTTCACAATGGGACTTTCTGCATGCTCACCCCCTGTTTCCCACCACACCCACACCCCCTACCCCCGAGCACAGTGGTCCAAGATCAAACGTCCCCGATGCGGACCCCGTTCAGAGGATGGATGTAAGCGCGCTGGGGTGATGTTGAACAGACTCTTGGAGGGTGGAACAGAGTAGTAGGGGGGAAGGGGAGGATTGGGGGGGACTGGAGGGGTGGGGGATTGGGGAGGACTGAAGGCAAGGAGGTGAGCTGACGGACAAAGCCTCCTCCTATGAGAATTGGGCAAGGCTAAAGGTCTCCCTGGTCTCTCAGGCATGCCGGACCCTTGCCACCTCCTGTTCCCCATCCTCCAGCACCTTCTGCAGCTCCTCCCTGTGCCCTTTTGGTCCATCTCCTCCTCCTCCTCCCCCAGCATGTCACCCCGCTGCTGTACCTGGTTGTGGAGGGCACAGAAGACCACCACAAAGTGGGAGGCCTTCTGGAGGGTGTACTGCAATGCACCATCAGCGTGTTTACAAATGTGAGGCTATCCATTTTGGTAGGAATAACAGCAAAAGGGATTATTATTTAAATGATAAAATATTAAAACATGCTGCTGTACAGAGAGACCTGGGTGTGCTAGTCCATGAGTCGCAAAAAGTTGGTTTACAGGTGCAACAGGTGATTAAGAAGGCAAATGGAATTTTGTCCTTCATTGCTAGAGGGATGGAGTTTAAGACTAGGGAGGTTATGCTGCAATTGTATAAGCTGTTAGTGAGGCCACACCTGGAGTATTGTGTTCAGTTTTGGTCTCCTTACTTGAGAAAGGACGTACTGGCACTGGAGGATGTGCAGAGGAGATTCACTAGGTTAATCCCAGAGCTGAAGGGGTTGGATTACGAGGAGAGGTTGAGCAGACTGGGACCGTACTCGTTGGAATTTAGAAGGATGAGGGGGGATCTTATAGAAACATATAAAATTATGAAGGGAATCGATAGGATAGATGCGGGCAGGTTGTTCCAACTGGCGGGTGAAAGCAGAACTAGGGGGCATAGCCTCAAAATAAGGGGAAGTAGATTTAGGACTGAGTTTAGGAGGAACTTCTTCACCCAAAGGGTTGTGAATCTATGTAATTCCTTGCCCAGTGAAGCAGTTGAGGCTCCTTCATTAAACGTTTTTAAGATAAAGATAGATAGCTTTTTGAAGAATAAAGGGATTAAGGGTTATGGTGTTTGGGCCGGAAAGTGGAGCTGAGTCCACAAAAGATCAGCCATGATCTCATTGAATGGTGGAGCAGGCTCGAGGGGCCAGATGGCCTACTCCTGCTCCTAGTTCTTATGTTCTTATGTTCCAGGCATCTGAACTGCATTTTGAGCAGTCTGAAGCACAGCCCAATGATAGCACGGATGGCAACATGGACCTCATTATATCAGGTACTCCGCCTCAGTCTCTGGCCTCCGCACTGGCATCATCAGCCAGAACCTCAGAGGGTACCCGTTATCCCCTAAGAACCAAGCCGTCATCGTGAGGTTGTCCTTGAAGATGCCGGGGATCACCGAGTCCCAGGATGTGGTTGTCATGTACGCTATCTGAGAATTGTACACATATGTGCATGATCCGGAGGTGGTGGTCATACACGAGTTGAACATTCAGAGAGGTGGAACCCCTTCCTGTTAATGAAGGGCAGTCCCAGATGCCCTGATGCACACATGGAAACACAGCATGCCACCTATTGCCCTCTGGACCTGCAACATCCCGGCGATGGTGGAGACTTGCAGCCCTGGTATCACGGAGGCCTGGTCCAGCTGAAAGTTACTATAGTCTGATATCCAGGCATACAGGGCACCCATGACCACACAGATGGATTTGTGGGCTGTAGCTTTGGAAATGCCACATAAGTCCCTGAGCCAGTTGCATAGATGTTCAGGGATGCGGTGACCTTCACGACCACCGGGAGAGGACCACGACCTCCTCCATGGGGTGCCACATTGTCTCTTTGTTGAGATGCAGTCTCCTGCGGCACATGCTGTCCATCATCTCCTCAAATGACCAACAATGCCTGTACACCTTGGGCCATTGATGATGTCCCCCTCAGGGTTCCTCCTCGGCTTGATGGGAAACCGGGTCTTCAGGGTGTGCGGTGGCCCCTTGTACATGGGATGCCCCTCCAGCCTGCGTGACACTGCTACCATCTCCTACGGGCTGTCTGGGCTGACCACCTGTGCTGCCACGAGCACCACGAGGGCAGCCTGTGCGGGACCAACATAACCAGCTATTTTCTGTATATGTGTAAGGAATTGGGGAAGGAGAGAGACCGACAATAAGTTAGGCTTCCATAGCTGGACCCTCAAATCCCCCAAGCCTTCCCACCCTTTTGTGTCTCACCTTCTCTCAGAGTGTCATCCACCGAGCCAGTAGTACTGGAAAACCTCGCTCTGCACACTCACACCTGGTCACAGCAGAAGCCCCTGGACCCCAAACCCCCGCTGGGAACATTAGAGTGACTGTGCTCAAATGCCCAACTCTTGAGTGTTTGATTGTTGACCGCTGCTTCTGTGGTGTTGACGCTTCTAGAGTTCAAGCAACTGTTCAGGCATCAAAGTTTTGATTGAAATACGATGCAATAATCATCGTCTGAGACATGGCACATGTACCCACAAGAATCCACTTGAGAGCTGTGAAGTGCTCTCACAACAATCAAGGCCAATTCCTCATTAGCAATAGCCTTCAACTGTGAAGCTAGAGGCTTCTCACAGTCAAAGGGAGTTACAGTGACGTTCAGCATAGAACCAAGAGCAGGGCTCGGTCCTTGAAGTGTTTGGCAGGACAGACATGCAGCAGTGGTAGTTGTCCCTGTTATGGGTATTCCTAACATGTAAAGATGACTTGACGATTTCACAGACGAGAAGCCCCCCCCCTCGCCCCCCCTCCCCGGCCCAGGAGCGACCCCTGATCTGGAACGTTTCTACCACTCGCCCAAGCCCAACCCCCTGAGGGATTCACCCACCCCAACGACCCCCCACCCCCAAGCACTGGGGCAGCAGCTCCAGTGTCCTTGAGCTTTATGCCAGAAAATGGAAATGGCTACCCACCTCCTCAGTTCCCCTCAGCAGCCTTTGAGCCAACTTCACATTTTTAAGGAGTACGAAACGACGCCAGCGTGATTTCTCGCTGGGGAACCGGTTTATTCCCAGGAGGCCATTACATTTGACTTCAATCTCTCTAATGAGATGGAAATTAATGCAAGGGGGGTTAATGATATGCTCACCATATTTGGGTGTGATCCGGAACTCGACATCGGGAGCGGGCCGGTTAGATAGTAAACTGATTCGTGCCTAGCGCGAATCTCGATTTTGGCCTTTCCTGCTATTTAACTGGTGCATCCGCACCGGATGCAATGCGGTGGTTAAATTACACCCACCGAATCTGAGAGGAAAAATAAATCCAGAACGCCAGTTAAAAGGAGAAAGAAACTCAAAGTGATGAGGCAGGAACAAGTATAGGTTCCCATTTTTCAAAGCTGTAAACTATATAAGTGATATATGCCCATTACATAAAGTGACCCTTGGTGACAACATAGCCAGAAGTAAGTATGAAGGAAATATTCATTATTTACAATGTTGGCACAGAGGGCGACAGATTTACAGCAAGCAATACAAAGTAGTGCAGGAACAAACACCTTTCACCAGAAGCCTAGTAACATATTTATTACAGGAGGAATGTTGGAAAATTTGAGAGAGAAAGTTTATTAACGTGTTTCTCATGAACTTGGTTGTGAATGTTCAAGAGAAATTTCTGTTCCTAATAAGAGGAGATTCCTTGTGTTATTCCAGTTTGTAACAAGTGCAAGAGGCTTAGGTGATTTATCAAATAATCTCTTAATAGAACTATCTCAGCAGGTGATGTGTACACTTTAACACACACCTTACGACTTCCGGGTGCGGCGATGACCAGCTGAGTCGCACGATTCGGCAGCTCCCGGTGAAACGGACTTTTGGGCTCTTGATAGGAGCCCCAACGGCAATTTTGACGGCTAAAAACACTGTGCGGTAAACCAGAAGGGAATCCCCCCTGGACACGGATGAAAAAAGGAGGAGAAAGTGGCCGGATTGCAGTGGATCCTTTAGAACAGCGGCAAGGAAGGCAAGCAAAAACCAAGATGGCGTCGGAAGGTGGCAGTTTAACATGGGGCCCTGAACAACAAGAGTTCTTGAAATGCTGTGTGGAAGAGCTCAAAAAGGAAATGAAGAAAGAGCTGTTGGCCCCGATATTACAGGCGATTGAAGGGCTAAAGGAGGAACAAAAAACCCAGGAGCGGGAGCTTCGGGTCGTGAAGGCAAAGGCAGCCGAGAATGAGGACGACATACAGGGCCTGGTGGTGAAGACGGAGACGCATGAAGCACATCAGAAACGATGTGTGGAAAGGTTGGAGGCACTGGAGAACAACGCAAGGAGGAACAACCTGAGGATTCTTGGTCTTCCTGAAGGTGTGGAGGGAGCGGACGTCGGGGCATATGTGAGCACGATGCTGCACTCGTTAATGGGAGCGGAGGCCCTGGCGGGTCCGTTGGAGGTGGAGGGAGCATACCGAGTGATGGCGCGAGGGCCGAGAGCAGGAGAAATTCCCAGAGCCATAGTGGTGAGATTCCTCCGTTTTAAGGATAGAGAAATGGTCCTTAGATGGGCAAAGAAAACTCGGAGCAGTAAATGGGAGAACGCGGTGATCCGCGTTTATCAAGACTGGAGTGCGGAGGTGGCGAGAAGGAGGGCGAGCTTTAATCGGGCCAAGGCGGTGCTTCATAAAAAGAAGATACAATTTGGAATGCTGCAACCGGCAAGAATGTGGGTCACATATCGAGGGAGGCACCACTACTTTGAGACGGCGGATGAAGCGTGGACTTTTATTGTGGAAGAAAAACTGGAATGAGCGGGTTATTAAAAAGAACGTTTGAACAAAGTGGTGGGGCGAATGTGGGGGGCAAAGAGGGGGGTTAAAAAGGGGGGAAAGAGGAGTTTTATGTACTAATCCTGCGATGTGGTAACTTTTCTCTCTCCCACAGGTGGTGATGGGGGAGGAGGGGAGGTGGAGGAGATGGGGCGTTGGCCATTGGGGGCGGGGCCAAGGGAGAAGCGCGGGCTTGGTTCCCGCGCTATGATAATCATGGCGGGAATAGAGAAGCAGGAAGGAGGGGGCGTCGCACGGTGCGAGCCGAGGTCACGGGGGGAAGCCTAGGTCGGCCAGAGTTTGCTGACTTCTGGGAGCAACATGGGGGGAGTAATTACGCTAGCGGGGGATCTAGCGGGGGGGGGGGGTGGGAGGGGGGAATTACTGGGTTGCTGCTGCTGGGGAGAGGGGGGAGCTGATATGGGAGGGGATGGGCGGGGGGGCACCGCCTGGGGGAGATACAGCTGCGTGGGAACCGGGTGAGGAGCTGGAAAAAGGTGATGGCTAATCGACAAGGGGGGGGGGTAGGAAGCCCCCCAACCCGGCTGATCACGTGGAACGTGAGAGGGCTGAACGGGCCGATAAAGAGGACACGGGTACTCGCACACCTTAAGAAACTTAAGGCAGATGTGGTTATGTTACAGGAAACGCACCTGAAACTGATAGACCAGGTTAGGCTACGCAAAGGATGGGTGGGGCAGGTGTTCCATTCGGGGCAAGATGCAAAAAACAGGGGGGTGGCTATATTAGTGGGGAAGCGGGTAATGTTCGAGGCAAAGACTATAGTGGCGGATAACGGAGGCAGATACGTGATAGTGAGTGGCAAACTACAGGGGGAGACGGTGGTTTTGGTAAACGTATATGCCCCGAACTGGGATGATGCCAATTTTATGAGGCGGATGCTAGGACGCATTCCGGACCTAGAGATGGGAAAGCTGATAATGGGGGGAGATTTTAATACGGTGTTGGAACCAGGGCTGGATAGGTCGAAGTCCAGGACTGGAAGGAGGCCGGCAGCAGCCAAGGTACTTAAAGATTTTATGGAGCAGATGGGAGGTGTAGACCCGTGGAGATTTAGCAGACCTAGGAGTAAGGAGTTCTCGTTTTTCTCCTATGTCCATAAAGTCTACTCGCGAATAGACTTTTTTGTGCTGGGAAGGGCATTGATCCCGAAGGTGAGGGGAACGGAGTATACGGCTATAGCCATTTCGGATCACGCTCCACACTGGGTAGACTTGGAGATAGGGGAGGAAACAGGAGGGCGCCCACCCTGGAGAATGGACATGGGACTAATGGCAGATGAGGGGGTGTGTCTAAGGGTGAGGGGGTGCATTGAAAAGTATTTGGAACTCAATGATAATGGGGAGGTCCAGGTGGGAGTGGTCTGGGAGGCGTTGAAGGCGGTGGTTAGAGGGGAGCTGATATCAATAAGGGCACATAAAGGGAAGCAGGAGAGTAAGGAACGGGAGCGGTTGCTGCAAGAACTTTTGAGGGTGGACAGACAATATGCGGAAGTACCGGAGGAGGGACTGTACAGGGAAAGGCAAAGGCTACATGTAGAATTTGACTTGCTGACTACGGGCACTGCAGAGGCACAATGGAGGAAGGCACAGGGTGTACAGTACGAATATGGGGAGAAGGCGAGCAGGTTGCTGGCACACCAATTGAGGAAAAGGGGAGCAGCGAGGGAAATAGGGGGAGTGAGGGATGAGGAAGGAGAGATGGAGCGGGGAGCGGAGAGAGTGAATGGAGTGTTCAAGACATTTTATAAAAAATTATATGAAGCTCAACCCCCGGATGGGAGGGAGAGAATGATGGGCTTCTTGGATCGGCTGGAATTTCCCAAGGTGGAAGAGCAGGAAAGGGTGGGACTGGGAGCACAGATCGAGGTAGAAGAAGTGGTGAAAGGAATTAGGAGCATGCAGGCAGGGAAAGGCCCCGGGACCGGATGGATTCCCAGTCGAATTCTATAGAAAATATGTGGACTTGCTCGCCCCGGTATTGGCGAGGACCTTTAATGAGGCAAAGGAAAGGGGACAACTGCCCCCGACTATGTCTGAAGCAACGATATCGCTTCTCTTAAAGAAGGAAAAGGACCCGCGGGTCCTATAGACCTATTTCCCTCCTAAATGTAGATGCCAAGATCCTGGCCAAGGTAATGGCAATGAGAATAGAGGAATGTGTCCCGGGGGTGGTCCACGAGGACCAAACTGGGTTTGTGAAGGGGAGACAGCTGAACACGAATATACGGAGGCTGTTAGGGGTAATGATGATGGCCCCACCAGAGGGGGAAACGGAGATAGTAGTGGCAATGGATGCCGAGAAAGCATTTGATAGAGTGGAGTGGGATTATTTGTGGGAGGTGTTGAGGAGATTTGGTTTTGGAGAGGGGTATGTTAGATGGGTGCAGCTGTTGTATAGGGCCCCAATGGCGAGCGTGGTCACGAATGGACGGGGATCTGCATATTTTCGGCTCCATAGAGGGACAAGGCAGGGATGCCCTCTGTCCCCATTATTGTTTGCACTGGCGATTGAGCCCCTGGCGATAGCGTTGAGGGGTTCCAAGAAGTGGAGGGGAGTACTTAGGGGAGGAGAAGAGCACCGGGTATCTTTGTATGCAGACGATTTGCTACTATACGTGGCGGACCCGGCGGAGGGGATGCCAGAAATAATGCGGATACTTGGGGAGTTTGGGGATTTTTCAGGGTATAAATTGAACATGGGGAAAAGTGAGTTGTTTGTGGTGCATCCAGGGGAGCAGAGTAGAGAAATAGAGGACCTACCGTTGAGGAAGGTAACAAGGGACTTTCGTTACCTGGGGATCCAGATAGCTAAGAATTGGGGCACATTGCATAGGTTAAATTTAACGCGGTTGGTGGAACAAATGGTGGAGGATTTCAAGAGATGGGATATGGTATCCCTGTCACTGGCAGGGAGGGTGCAGGCGGTTAAGATGGTGGTCCTCCCGAGATTCCTCTTTGTGTTTCAGTGCCTCCCGGTGGTGATCACGAAGGCTTTTTTTAAAAGGATTGAAAAGAGCATCATGGGTTTTGTGTGGGCCGGGAAGACCCCGAGAGTGAGGAAGGGATTCTTACAGCGTAGCAGGGATAGGGGGGGGCTGGCACTACCGAGCCTAAGTGAGTATTATTGGGCCGCTAATATTTCAATGGTGAGTAAGTGGATGGGAGAGGAGGAGGGAGCGGCGTGGAAGAGATTAGAGAGGGCGTCCTGTAGGGGGACTAGCCTACAGGCTATGGTGACAGCCCCATTGCCGTTCTCACCGAGGAACTACACCACAAGCCCGGTGGTGGTGGCTACACTGAAGATTTGGGGACAGTGGAGATGGCATAGGGGAAAGACTGGAGCCTTGGGGGGGGGGTCCCCGATAAGAAACAACCATAGGTTTGCCCCGGGGGGGATGGATGGGGGATATGGAATGTGGCAAAGAGCAGGAATAACGCAACTGAAAGATCTGTTTGTGGATGGGAAGTTCGCGAGTCTGGGAGCGCTGACCGAGAAATATGGGTTGCCCCAAGGGAATGCGTTCAGGTATATGCAACTGAGGGCTTTTGCGAGGCAACAGGTAAGGGAATTCCCGCAGCTCCCGACACAAGAGGTGCAGGACAGAGTGATCTCAAAGACATGGGTGGGGGATGGTAAGGTGTCAGATATATATAGGGAAATGAGGGACGAAGGGGAGACTATGGTAGATGAACTAAAAGGGAAATGGGAAGAAGAGCTGGGGGAGGAGATCGAGGAGGGGCTGTGGGCAGATGCCCTAAGCAGGGTAAACTCGTCGTCCTCGTGTGCCAGGCTAAGCCTGATTCAGTTTAAGTTATTACACAGGGCGCATATGACTGGAGCACGGCTCAGTAAATTTTTTGGGGTGGAGGATAGGTGTGCGAGGTGCTCGAGAAGCCCAGCGAATCATACCCATATGTTTTGGTCATGCCCGGCACTACAGGGGTTTTGGATGGGGGTGACAAAGGTGCTTTCAAAAGTAGTGGGGGTCCAGGTCGAACCAATCTGGGGGTTGGCTATATTTGGGGTTGCACAAGAGCCGGGAGTGCAGGAGGCGAGCGAGGCCGATGTTTTGGCCTTTGCGTCCCTAGTAGCCCGGCGCAGGATATTGCTAATGTGGAAAGAAGCCAAGCCCCCGGGGGTGGAGACCTGGATAAATGACATGGCGGGGTTTAAAAAGCTAAAGCGGATTAAGTTCGTCCTAAGGGGGTCGGCTCAAGGGTTCACCAGGCGGTGGCAACCGTTCGTCGAATACCTCGCAGAAAGATAGATGGAATGGAAAAAAGAAGGCAGCAGCAGCAGCCCAGGATCTGGGGAGGGGGGGGGGGGAGGGGGGGGGGGAGGAGGAACCAGAAGGACTCTCAGGGTTGTTAATATATACTGTATAATATGTATAGGTCGTTGCTACAGATAATTATATATTGGTCTGTTAAATTATATTTTTGGAGAGTGTTACTTGTGATAAGGCAGTTGCCAATTAGGGTTAGTTTTCACTTTTGTTATTTATTATTTATTCATTTTTTGTTTATAAAATAGGTCATTGCTATTTGTGTTGTTATAATATTGTGTAAAGGATGCACAATGTACTGTGTTGGTTGACCAAAAATTTTCAATAAAGTATTTATAAAAAAAAACACACACCTTACTCATTCCCGATGGAAAGACAACAGTTTCCAAACCCATCACAATGTCAGAGATAGTTATTTTCACAATGATAATAACTGAGATTAACTGGGAACCAGCATTGTGACCATTTGAGGAGTGACCAAGTTAGTGTGAATACTGTATTCTAAGGGTTATAAGGCAGATCTTACTTAGGTGGGAAAGTCATTGACAGAGGGAAGTCTAAAAAAGTGGATAATTCTGTGGTATTTAGGTGGAAGGACAAGCTCAGAAATCAAATGAAGACCTGATCAAATAATACAATTGACGATGTTTCACCCTGGAAAGCGTCTGAATAATTGGAAATCTAATATGCACATTGTTAAAGTATTGATCATCAGTAATAGTTTACTAGTCCACAGTGCGGCTCATAGTGCAACATTGAATTTGCTGCTTTAAAAGAGTGCTGCTTTTTAATAGCTTCTCTGATAAAAAGACTACCCAAAATCGATTGCATTCAATGAGGTTACTGACAGTTTGTACAAGAATCATCAATGGTATTCTGTTCGGTTTTTGAAATCTAAATCACAACTATGAGTAAAATACTGCTTAACCAATTTTCTAATAGGTTTTTTGCCAATGACTGGGCTGTGGTTGAGTTTTGTTAATTGAGTCGACTTACATCGAACAATTCAAGAGGCAAAGATGCATTTGCGAATTTTACAGATCAATAGTGTAGGAGATATATCATTGTCCATGATAATAGTTTAAACAAAAATGTTGTGAAGGCTACTTGTTTCTTCACTGTTTGCCAAGCAGGTGTTGCACTCTTCAAGTTCCACATTCCTGTTATCCTATTGTAAGTTGAGCTGAACTGAGGTTGTGATATTGTAATTCTGAACTGATGTTAGATTGGGCCTCACTGCTGCTGAGTTATTGTAATTCTGACACCAAATTAATTTTTTGTTTGTGATGATTATGTTAGTTATCATATTCTTCTTTATTATGCACTTGTACTCTCAAAATTAGTTATTAATGGTGCAATAAATAGAGTCTTACTTTTAAGATAAACTAAGACTTAGGTAATGTTTAACCAATGCTCCACTTAGCTTCTACTGATGGCTAAGTTATGGATGGCTTCTCGTCTGTGAGACCTTCAAGTTATCTTTACATGTTAGGAATACCCATAACAGGGACAACTACAGCTGCTGCCTGTCTGTCCTGCCAAACACTTCCAGGACCGAGCCCTGCTCTTGGTTCTATGCTGAAAGTTATGGATGGATTTTGTTTTTAGCTCAGTTACTTTTTTATAAGGCAACTAAAACTGTCAAATGATACCTTGGGCGTAAAAATCCTAAATAAAATCTGACATGCAGATTCATCATTCTTACAATTGGGCAACGTTTTGCAAATGTTCATTTCCAACCACTTTATTCTGCAATGTTACACTGCACCCAACAATGTTATTCGTTCATTTTAAACATAAACATTTTATTTGTCAGCACTTTAAAGCTTTGAAATGGAAATAACAAGTAACCATCCATTTAACAGAATGACAAAATAAGCTATGACGATTCTGAGCAGGTGCTCACTACAATGGCAGAAACATTTAGAGGTGATCCAAACTCTTCAAACGGTGAATTTATTGTGATGAAAGACACACACAAGTTAACCGAAGGTTTAAGACATGGCAGGAGATCTCAGACCCATGTCATGCTCCTCGTGTGCGATGTGGGAGCTCAGGGACACGTCCACTGTCCCTGGCTCCTTCACGTGCAAGAAGTGTGTCCAGTTGCAGCTCCTGTTAGACCGCTTGATGGCTCTGGAGCTGCAGATGGACTCACTTTGGAGCATCCGCGATGCTGAGGACGTCGTGGATAGTACGTTTAGCGAGTTGGTCACACCGCAGGTGAAAGGTACTGAGGGAGATAGAAAATGGGTGACCAAAAGACAGAGCAAGAGTAGGAAGGCAGTGCAGGTGTCCTCTGCGGTCATCTCCCTGCAAAACAGATATACCGCTTTGGATACTGTTGAGGGAGATGGCTCACCAGGGGAAGGCGGCAGCAGCCAGGTTCATGGCACCGTGGCTGGCTCTGCTGCGCAGCTGGGCAGGAAGAAGAATGGCAGGGCTATAGTGATAGGGGACTCAATTGTAAGGGGAATAGACAGGCGGTTCTGCGGACGCAATCGCGACTCCAGGATGGTATGTTGCCTCCCTGGTGAAAGGGTCTCGGAGCGGCTACAGGACATTTTTTTTTGGGGGGGGAGGGTGAACAGCCAGCTGTCGTGGTGTACATAGGCACCAATGATATAGGTAAAAAACGGGACGAGGTCCTACAAGCTGAATTTAGGGAGCTAGGAGTTAAACTAAAAAGTAGGACCTCAAAGGTAGTAATCTCAGGATTGCTACCAGTGCCACGAGCTAGTCAGAGTAGGAATGTCAGGATAGAGAGGATGAATACGTGGCTTGAGAGATGGTGCAAGAGGGAGGGATTCAAATTCCTGGGACATTGGAACCGGTTCTGGGAGAGGTGGGACCAGTACAAACCGGACGGTCTACACCTGGGCAGGACTGGAACCGATGTCCTGGGGGGGTGTTTGCTAGAGCTGTTGGGGAGAATTTAAACTAATGTGGCAGGGGGATGGGAACCGATGCAGGAAGTTGGAAGGTAGTAAAACAGGGACAGAAATAAAAGGCAGTAAGGGGGAAAGTGTAAGGCAGAGAATCCATAGTCAAAAATCAAAAAGGGCGACAGTACAAGGTACAGTGACTGAGGGGAGCTCAGTGAATAGGACCAGGAATACTAAAAGAAATAAAACGGGAAGTGAAAACATTAATGGTAAGCGACGCGGCAGGTTGTTACATGAAGATATGGGTTCAACGACAAGGAATATTAGGAGAAAGGTTAAGAGGAAATATAACTTAGGAGAGGTTACTGATCGAGGTGTTAAGATTCAGAACAGAGGTAAAAAAGCCAACATAAGTGTACTTTACCTGAATGCTCGTAGTATTCGGAATAAGGTAAATGAGCTGATGGCGCAAATCATCGTGAATGACTATGATTTAGTGGCCATTACTGAAACATGGTTAAAGGATGGTCACGACTGGGAGTTAAATATCCGAGGGTATCAAACTTTTCGGAAGGACAGAGTGGATAGTAAGGGAGGTGGTGTAGCTCTGTTATTTAAGGATGACATCCGGGCAACAGTAAGGGATGACATCGGTGCTATGGAGGATAATGTTGAATCCATTTGGGTGGAAATCAGGAATAGTAAGGCGAAAAAGTCACTGATAGGAGTAATCTATAGGCCACCAAATAGTAACATTATGGTGGGGCAGGCAATAAACAAAGAAATAACAGATGCATGTAGAAATGGTACAGTAGTTATCATGGGGGATTTTAATCTACATGTTGATTGGTTTAACCAGGTCGGTCAAGGCAGCCTTGAGGAGGAGTTTATAGAATGTATCCGCGATAGTTTCCTAGAACAGTATGTAATGGAACCTACGAGGGAACAAGCGGTCCTAGATCTGGTCCTGTGTAATGAGACAGGATTGATTCAGGATCTCATCGTTAGGGATCCTCTCGGAAGGAGCGATCACAATAAGGTGGAATTTAAAATACAGATGGCGGGTGAGAAGGTAAAATCAAACACTAGTGTTTTGTGCTTAAACAAAGGAGATTACAATGGGATGAGAGAAGAACTAGCTGAGGTAGACTGGGAGCAAAGACTTTATAGTGAAACAGTTGAAGAACAGTGGAGAACCTTCCAAGTGATTTTTCACAATGCTCAGCAAAGGTTTATACCAACAAAAAGGAAGGACGGTAAAAAGAGGGAAAATCGACCGTGGATATCTAAGGAAATAAGGGAGAGTATCAAATTGAAGGAAAAAACGTACAAAGTAGCAAAGATCAGCGGGAGACTAGAGGACTGGGAAATCTTTAGGGGGCAACAGAAAGCTACTAAAAAAGCTATAAAGAAGAATAAGATCGATTATGAGAGTAAACTTGCTCAGAATATAAAAACAGATAGTAAAAGTTTCTACAAATACATAAAACAAAAAAGAGTGGCTAAGGTAAATATTGGTCCTTTAGAGGATGAGAAGGAAGATTTAATAATGGGAGATGAGGAAATGGCTGAGGAACTGAACAGGTTTTTTGGGTCGGTCTTCACAGTGGAAGACACAAATAGCATGCCAGTGACTGATGGAAATGAGGCTATGACAGGTGAGGACCTTGAGAGGATTGTTATCACCAAGGAAGTAGTGATGGGCAAGCTAATGGGGCTAAAGGTAGACAAGTCTCCTGGACCTGATGGAATGCATCCCAGAGTGCTAAAAGAGATGACTAGGGAAATTGCAAATGCACTAGTGATAATTTACCAAAATTCACTAGACTCAGGTGTGGTCCTGGCGGATTGGAAATTAGCAAACATGACACCACTGTTTAAAAAAGGAGGTAGGCAGAAAGCGGGTAATTATAGGCCAGTGAGCTTAACTTCGGTAGTAGGGAAGATGCTGGAATCTATCATCAAGGAAGAAATAGCGAGGCATCTGGATGGAAATTGTCCCATTGGGCAGACGCAGCATGGGTTCATAAAGGGAAGGTCGTGCCTAACTAATTTAGTGGAATTGTTTGAGGACATTAACAGTGCGGTAGATAACGGGGAACCAATGGATGTGGTATATCTGGATTTCCAGAAAGCCTTTGACAGGGTGCCACACAAAAGGTTGCTGCATAAGATAAAGATGCATGGCATTAAGGGGAAAGTAGTAGCATGGATAGAGGATTGGTTAATTAATAGAAAGCAAAGAGTGGGGATTAATGGGTGTTTCTCTGGTTGGCAATCAGTAGCTAGTGGTGTCCCTCAGGGATCAGTGTTGGGCCCACAACTGTTCACAATTTACATAGATGATTTGGAGTTGGGGACCATGGGAAATGTGTCCAAGTTTGCAGACGACACTAAGATAAGTGGTAAAGCAAAAAGTGCAGAGGATACTGGAAGTCTGCAGAGGGATTTGGATAGGCTAAGTGAATGGGCTCGGGTCTGGCAGATGGAATACAATGTTGACAAATGTGAGGTTATCCATTTTGGTAGGAATATCAGCAAAAGGGATTATTATTTAAATGATAAAATATTAAAACATGCTGCTGTGCAGAGAGACCTGGGTGTGCTAGTGCATGAGTCGTAAAAAGTTGGTTTTCAGGTGCAACAGGTGATTAAGAAGGCAAATGGAATTTTGTCTTTCATTGCTAGATGGATGGAGTTTAAGACTAGGGAGGTTCTGCTGCACTTGTATAAGGTGTTAGTGAGGCCACACCTGGAGTATTGTGTTCAGTTTTGGTCTCCTTACTTGAGAAAGGACGTACTGGCACTGGAGGGTGTGCAGAGGAGATTCACGAGGTTAATCCCAGAGCTGAAGGGGTTGGATTACGAGGAGAGGTTGAGTAGACTGGGACTGTACTCGTTGGAATTTAGAAGGATGAGGGGGGATCTTATAGAAACATATAAGATTATGAAGGGAATAGATAGGATAGATGCGGGCAGGTTGTTTCCACTGGCGGGTAAAAGCAGAACTAGGGGGCATAGCCTCAAAATAAGGGGAAGTAGATTTAGGACTGAGTTTAGGAGGAACTTCTTCACCCAAAGGCTTGTGAATCTATGGAATTCCTTGCCCAGTGAGGCAGTAGAGGCTCCTTCATTAAATGTTTTTACATAGATTACATACATAGAACATACAGTGCAGAAGGAGGCCATTCGGCCCATCGAGTCTGCACCGACCCACATTAATCCCTCACTTCCACCTTATCCCCGCAACCCAATAACCCCTCCCAACCCTTATGGACACTACGGGTAATTTAGCATGGCCAATCCACCTAACCTGCACGTCTTTGGACTGTGGGAGGAAACCGGAGCACCCGGAGGAAACCCACGCGGACACGGGGAGAACGTGCAAACTCCGCACAGACAGTGACCCAGCGGGGAATCGAACCTGGGACCCTGGCGCTGTGAAGCCACAGTGCTAATCACTTGTGCTACCGTGCTGCCCTCTAAAGATAAAGATAGATAGTTTTTTGAAGAATAAAGGGATTGAGGGTTATGGTGTTTGGGCCGGAAAGTGGAGCTGAGTCCACAAAAGATCAGCCATGATCTCATTGAATGGTGGAGCAGGCTCGAGTGGCCAGATGGCCTACTCCTGCTCCTAGTTCTTATGTTCTTATGTTCTTATCACAGGCAGGGAGTGGGTGGGGGAGAACCCCAAGCCATCTTACAATCCTGATCAGAAATCTGAGCAATTCTATGTTTCTGAAAAGATAGATTGAGTCACAAGATTGTTTGAGGGGGTCAGGCTCTCAGAATCTGAGAGTGAAGCCTATTGCCTCAAGCAGATAATCTCAGAACAAGTGAGAAGGTTTGTCTGTGGAGAAACTCAGGAAAGGTGGGGGAAGAGAGAGAAATAGGCATGTGAGAAAGAAACCATGAAAGCCCAGGATAGACTGGGAAAAGTCTTACCTATGTGGGATGAAACATGGAATCCCAAATCCATATCATTAGCCACCCCGATGTGAAGTGTACAATTGGCTTCTTAATTGGTCTATAGTTTGTCTCCCCCAATGCTTTATCACAATCATATTAAAGAATTCCTACCTTACCATTCCGTCCCTTGCAAGATGCAGCCGTTCTCTGTCGTTTAATGGGATTCCCAACACTGAAGCTTGAATTTTTGGTCTCCGAGTTCTCACTGTTGAAACTAATGTTCCCAGTCCGATGTTTGCATTTCCCAGTTTGAAGCGGAAACCTTCAGTTGTATTTGGATTACCAGTTCTGAAGATTGGATTTCCGACCCTGTGTTTAGATTCTCAGTGCTGATTTCTATTGCTAGAGTTGAATTCTAGACTTGTGTGTATGCCTCTGAGTTATCCCTGTGTGTTTGTTCAGTGAAGTTCAGTTCACTTTTTATCTGTTGGATTTGGCTGTTGTATTGGCAGAACTCATTACTTCAGAACAAAGCTTCAACTTCTCCTAAATAATAGTCTCATTCATACAAACTTCAAAAAGATTTCTGGTTCTAAATATTCAAATTTGTGGTTTGGAGATTGATAGACTGTCTCCAACAAAATAGAGAACATAACTTCTGTCAGAATTCATCAGAGATTGAAGGTCAAGGAGATGTCTTTTCTCCTTCTGATAAGGGGCGTTGCTGGGGATTCCATGCATTTGAAAATTATGGCAGGGTATTTTTGAGAACTGTGAGATCATTCATAAAACAACAATCAGAGTAAGGTTTATTCTTGTTTTGCAATGCCTCCCAGTATTTCTCTCCTCCCAGTGTTGCGAATGCTAACGTGCATTGGTACTTGTATATCGTTATTAGTAACGTGTCTGTATAATTGCCAATGGTCGCTTGATGAATGTAAGTTTTTACTTCATACAAGATGGGAGAGAGATTTCAGAAACTCATTCGACTAAGCTAGCTGACGGACGCAGACTGAAACTACACTGTGATAGTTGACACCTTGGATTTGAATGGGAAATCTTTACATAGCAATGGTGACTGCTGACAAAATAAATGTGCTTGAAAATCACGACAGCTAGACGTTTTGTGGAGAAGAAATGCGGACGTCACTAAACATTTATGCACACATTGGCATGGAGGGTGTATTATGCCCTGCAGCAGCGAATGAGGTGAAACAACATCAACTTGCATTTATTAGCAAACATCATGAGATTGTTTACAGATGTAGAATCAGACCCAAAAAATAGAGCTGCGTGAAAGAAGGAGGTATTAAGAGGGTTGACCGAATACTTTGTTAAAGAGGTGGGTGTTAGAGAGGGACTTAAATGAAGAAGGAGCTGACAAAATGTAGGGATTTAGGGAAGGAATTCCAGTCTGGGTATTTGAAGATAAGGCTCCCAAAAGTGTGATAAAGGGATTTTTGAATTCCCTTATTATAAGTATTTTCCTCAGCCCTTAAATTTGGTGTCTTCCAATCTCCTATGAATAACTCGCACAGCCAGAGGTGGACTTACACTGAAACACGCAGTGCTGCAGTGCAGGGCTCTGGTTAGTGAAGGGTCCCATACTGAGAGGCGATTGGTGTGGGGACACCAATCAGATCCTGGTAGCTCTGAATTTGCTGATAGTTCAAGAATTAGCCTATCAGCAGCCAATAGAGAACAACATTGGGCCCTGATTAGTGGACTTCCCTTCAGAGTGGAAAAACAGTTTGTCAGACATTGAGAGGTGGTGGAGACTTAGAGCAGTTCAGACGGATCTCCTGAATTGGTGAGAGGTTTACTTTCATTGAGTGAATCAGCAGCCACATTTCTGACATTCAGCCGTGTAGGCAGCCTGATTACAAAGAAAGATCGCCTTCAGCAAGGCCAAGAGGAGGTGCTGGCCAATGGCCATTGAGGGGATCAGTGGGGTGGCTCTCGACCTCCAGGACAGGGCTGAGGAGGTAGGTGGGCAACCAACTTAAGAAGAGAGGCCAGGCCAGATAAAACCAGCAGCAATCAGGCAACCAGCCAGGAGCACACATGGTCAGCGAGACTTGAGACCCGGCAACCAGAGCGTGGGATGAGCAGTCGGGAGGTGAGAAGGCCAGGCAAGAGCCGGCATTGTGGTCTTCGGGGAGCAGTGGCCAGGGGGGCAACTTGACCAGAACCAGAAGCCAGGGTTAAGAATGGGGGCTGGCTGGTAGCAAGATTGGGTGGCCAGGTCAGATAGCCAGCAGCAGCAGCAGCCAAGAGCACACACGATGGTCAAGGCTTGGCCACCTGAGCGAAAGGTGTGAGCAATCGGGAAGTGTGAGAGCCAGGCAGGCACCAGCGTGCTAGATTTTGGGGAGCAGCAGGGCGACTTGATCAGAGGCTAGGCTGAGAGTGAGAGGGCTGGACAGCAACCAATTGCACTTCGGAATAATGACTTGGAATTCAGCTATTCTTAATTCAACGCAAAGTCCAGTTGCTACTGTCCACAAAGTATAAAGCCTTCCATGCTGAGATCCAATTCCATGAATTCTCCTATTTGGGATTCTACAGGGAAAGATTGAATGGGGCATTCTACCGTGACACTTTGATAAAGACTTTCCAGTTTTGTGTCAAGGCATGATGTTTCTCCGAGGAGCTGATCTACATTTCCATCTCCTGGGGGTTTAACTATCCCAGGCTTTAGAGGCGGTTTAGTTATCCTGAGAGGTGTGAGAGGACCCAACTTTTGAAACCGGTCAGGAAATGCCATTCCTGATCCAGTATGTTTACAGTTGGTTGTTTAATCTTTGACCAGTGATTGTATTGCTTTGAATTCCCACTGGGATGGTTGAGGCTGCCGATTTTAAAATTGGCTCTCTGTTCCTCACAGTTCAATGGGGGATTTCATCTGCTGGCCTTCGCCCAGAGTCCACTGTTTGAAAAGCAAGGGGAATTTTCACTTTTTGGGGGTTGTCTGAGAATTCTGCCATTTGAGAGTCAAAGCCAAATTCTTCTATTAGGCAGTCGACAGGAAATTCCAGTACCGTTTCCATTGTCCCCAACAAGCAAACATTCCATCCTCTTTGGAGTTGACATGCAATTCCATTTGGCATTCCTCAAGTTGCAGTTGGCTGGGGATTCACGTGGTTCTGTTTCTGCTGGGTGCTCCATTACTTCAGCACTCACCAAATGATGTTCAACTGGTGTGGATCCAGCTTGAGAGCCAATAACAGGCGGCTCCATCCATTCGGACATTTCAACTGGAAGGTTCATTTTGCAAGATTTGAATTCTTGGGAGTAATTTGGGTTTGAATGGGCACAGTCTTTGCATGATGACACAGTGGGGGTGTATTTTTGTCATGGCATTCTGAAACCTTACTGAATTTGTTGATGCTTTTGCTGTGATTATCATGGAGACCAGTTTTTCTTCTGCAGCTCTGTTGGAGTTCTAGGCACTTCACCGTTTTGCTGGACTGTCTCTTGAAATCTGTATTTGGCATACCTTTACAGAGTCAGTTCGCAACGCTGGTGTGGAACTATCTTCACTTGCTCTTGCATGTTGAATTTACTGCCTTTTGGATGGATGGCTCCTCCATCATTCTCAATACTCACACACAGAAAGTCTCTGAGCTGAGGGTGGGCAGGGTCAGGAGGGCATTGATGTCATTGCGGTGGGGCTTGACATCATTCTGGCAGAGGATTTACTGCATTGCAGGCGAGTTGTCACGTCACCGGGGTGGGGCTTGACGTGGGGGCCCAGCAAAGAGGGAGAGAATGGGGCCTCCAAAGATATAACTCTGCCCTGCTCACGGCAAACTCAAGATAAGATAAAATAAAAGGGTTGGCTTATCTCACATACACAAACACAATGTGGGAAAGGGGTTTTGCAATGTTTGCCTCTTTTTTTTGCATACCTACAATGAAAGGGGGACAAGGGAAAAACAGGGTAAAGGGCAAGACCATAATAAAATAAAAGTTATGGGCTGGAATTCTCTGATTACATAGATTAACATAGAATTTACAGTGCAGAAGGAGGCCATTCTGCCCATCGAGACTGCACCGGCTCTTGGAAAGAGCACCCTACCCAAGGTCAACGCCTCCACCCGATCCCCATAACCCAGTAACCCCACCCAGCACTAAGGGCAATTTTGGACACTAAGGGCAATTTATCATGGCCAATCCACCTAACCTGCACATCTTTGGACTGTGGGAGGAAACCGGAGCACCCGGAGGAAACCCACGCACACACGGGGAGAAAGAGCAGACTCCGCACAGGCAGTGACCCAAGCCGGAATCGAACCTGGGACCCTGGAGCTGTGAAGCAATTGTGCTATCCACAATGCTACCGTGCTGCCCCTTTGATCTTTGAGATCCACTTTTTCCACTGGCTGCGCACCCATGCCCGCGGGATCCTTGGCAGTGGCGGGAAATCCCATTGACAAGCGGCAGGAAGATAGAATCCTGCTACCAGCGAACAGCGCAATGCTGAGAAAAACGCAGCTGAGGAACTGGAGAACCCCGCCCATGGTTTTACTTAAGTCCAGAATCAAAAGTTTAATGGTGAATTCCTTCACAGGGTGGCACGCTGCCTATTGAAAGGTGATCCATCTTTCTAGAAGTGAAAACTTCCATGAGAGGAGAAGGCATGTCAAGTTGAATTAGGCTTGAAGGCACTAGTTGCAACATTCCAGTAGTTCACAATGTAGATGAGGGACAGATGTCTCTCTGTTGCTCCCTGCTCGATGGTAAGGTGGTAGACAGCGATTGGATGCTTGCCTGGAGTACTGTTTCTCTTCGGAGGTAATACAGTGATGAAGATAAGATTAATGGAGTTCCGACAGCTTGGGGGAGGTCATGTGACTTACTTGTTTTTCCAGTTGTTGAACTGGATGGGCTGGATTCTCTGCCCCATGGTGGCAGCAACGCGGATCACGAGCGGGCAGAGAACAGGGACTTCTGCCAAAATCGATGTTTGCACCAGGCATCAAGCTTACTGCAATGCTCCTGCCCCCCGCTGGTGGCGGGATTGGGGTTCGTGCCCACCCGCCAGTGGGAGGATGCTAATGGGCCAACGGGCCAAGCACCAAAATCTCCAGGCCCGCCTGATTCTCCAGTCCTCCAGGCCGGAAGTTTCGCGGGCACAGATCACTGCTGGTATTTACCAGCGTGGCCCTGACATGGTGGGCCTTGCAGCAGGCCAAGAGTGTAACTCCTTAAGGGAGTTGGCCCCAAAGTCCATCCAAGGCCACCCTGCCCACCCCTCTCCTACCAGTCCCCCAGTACTAACTCCCCACCCAGAGAACCCCTAAAATGGGAGATCCCCCAGGGACCCTCCAACTAAAGGAACTCCATACAATGACACCCCAACTAGAAGGACCCTCCACCCACAGTGTACCCCTAACTAGAGGGACCCCCACAGGGACCCCCTAACTAGAGGGACCCCCACAGAGACCCCCTAACTGGAGGGACCTCCCCCCCCACAGTGACCCCCTAACTAGAGGAACTCTTCCCGAGAGACCCCCTAACTTGCGTAAATCTCCACAGAAACCCCCTAGAGATGGAGCTCCCCACAGGAACCCCCCCTGCTAGAGGGTCCCCATACCGAGACCCCCCAACTAGTGAAACACTCCCACAGTGACCCCCTAACTAGGCAGACCCCCAAAGGGATGCCCTAACTAGAGGGACCCCCATACAGGCACCTCTAATTAGAGGGAACTCCCCACAGTGTTCCCCTAACTAGAGGGTCCCCCACAGAACCCCCCTAACTGGAAGGATCCCCACACAGAGATCCCCCAGAGAGGGAGCTCCCCACAGGGACCCCCAACTAGAGGGACCCCCATACAGTGACCCTCTAACTAGAGGGACCCCCCCCAACAGAGACCCCCAAAGAGAGGGTCCTCCCCACAGGGACCCCCTAACTAGAGGGACCTCCCCACAGGGACCCCCTAACTAGAGGGACCTCCCACAGAGACCCCCTAAGCAGAGGGAACCCCCTCACAGAGACACCCTAAGAGAGGGACCTCCCCACAGAGACTCCCTAACTAGAGAGACCCTCATAAGGGAACCCCTAAATAAAGGACCCCCACTGGAACCCCCTAACTAAAGTGACACCCCACAGGGACCACTCAACTTAAGGGACTCACTAACTAAAGGGACCCCTAACTTAAGGGACCCTCCAGAGGGATCCCTAACTAAAGGAGCCCTCTGATGGACTTTCGGGGCAACACCCTTAAGGAGTTACCCCTTTCGCCCACCGCGAGGTCCACCATGTCAGGCACGCTGGTAAATACCAGTAGTGATTTCCACCCACGTGCTTCCCGGCCCCAAGGACTGGAGAATCAATAAGCCTGCAGATTTCTGTGCCCGGCCCGCTAAACCCGGTAGCGCGAAACCCAATCACGGAACATCGCAAACTTGGGCGGCGATCCCATTTTGATCCCAGAAGCCCGCTACTGACAGCAGGTGGTGGAGAATCCAGATCTGTGCCTCAAGTCACTAGAATTCTTCTTTAGAAATATAAGTAGGCTCCATGCAGATCCAGGAAGGGGCATTTGTGCCTTTTTTAAATAGAGATAATGAGAGTTTGTTGTTTGTTTTAAGGTTAGTTTTTTTTCTGGTATGAGTCATGGCTAGTCAGGGTAAAGCCATGTCCATTTTTAAATAATACTTTTATAGAGTTGTTAGGATGACATAGATACATATACTTTCCTTCCTGTCCTCTGACTGGTACACTATGATCACTCTTCCTTAAATATTCCTCGACTCACATTTGATCCATTTGACCTATTTCACTCCCCAGATTCAGATCTAGCAATGCATCCTTCCTTGTTGGTCTGGAAACACGCTGATCAAGAATTATCTCCTGAACACACTTCAAAAACTCTTCAGCCTCTCTGCCTCTGACAGAATTACTATATTAGTTTATATTAGGATGACTAAATTCCCCCATTATTGCTACACTATAATTGTTTGCATTTCTCTGTAACTTCCCTGAAAACTTTTTCTTCTAGATCTTTCCCCACTAATTGTTGGCCGATAGAAAACATCCAGTAGTGTTATGGTGACTCCATTGTTTCTCAGCTTCAACAAAATAGATTCTGGGCTGAATTCTCCATCCCGCCAGCCCCGTTTTCCAGCCCGGTGCGCCCCCGCCGGTAGCGGGACCCTCTTTCCAGCAGCTGGCCAATGGGGTTTCCCATTGTGGCCAGCCCACGCAATTGGTAAACTCGCGGACATGGGTGCGCTGCAGGCGAAGCAAGGGATCCCGCCGACTGAGAATTCCGCTGCCTGTTCTTGACTCCTTCAGGAAATCCTCACTCTCCAGCACTGTAATATTCTCCTCCTTTCTTCCCTTCCCTATCTTCCCTGCACATACTTGCTACCCAGAAACATTTAGTTACACAAACCTGCCCTTTTTTGAGCAAGATCTCTGCTGTCGCCACAACCTCATTCTCCCTCATTGTGCAAGCAGCTCACCGGCTTTATTTACCATACTCCATGCATTCACACACATGCACAGTAAACCTAATTTAGTCCTTATTATATTCCCACTCACTCTGATCCCACCTAATACTTTATTGTTCCTTACTCTAATGCCGAATATCTCTCTCAATCCTTTGTGCACCTTTGTTTGTCCTTTCTAAGACTACATCCTGATTTCCATTCTCCAGTCAATTTAGTTTAAACCTCCCCAGTAGCACTAGCAAACCTGCAAGGAAATTGGTCCCGGTTCTGGGTGTAACCCATCCGGCCTGCAGATGTCCCACCACTCCCGAAACTCCCAGAAATCTAAAGTCAGCCCTCCTGCACCAGTCACAGATTCATCTGCTCTACCTTCCTTTTTCTATACTCACTTGCGCATGGCACCAGGAGTAATCTGCTTACCAGGTTCCCTCCTAGCTTCTTAACGCGGCGTGCAGGATCTCGGGCGTCATTCTCCGCCGGCGGGAGTCTCCGTTTTGCCGGCGCCCGGGGGTTTCCCGATGGCGTGGGGCTGCCCCACAATGGGAAACCCCATTGACCGGCCGGTGTTACGGAGACTCCCGCCGGCCGGTCGGGGCAGGAATGTGGCGGGGCGGGTAGGAGAATTTCGCCCCTCATCTCTCTTTCCACCTAGTCATTGGTCCCGATATGGACCATGACCACTGGTTGTGCATTCTGCCCCCTCACAGTGTTTTGCTGGTCTGACCTACCCATGGGACAGGAATAATGACGCGAGCAATCCGGGATACTGACTGAAAGATATAGATACCCGTTGGGACAGCTTTCATCAGATTCCAGATAGAGGATCAACAGGGCTGGACTGTGTAGATCTTGCCCTGATCTGATGTTGAGATTGGTGCTGATATTTTTCCATTTTTCCGACAATTCTGTCCATTGACAATTATTTGCTGATTGAGTAGCTTGCTAGGCTATTGGGAGAAGCATAAATGTGTAGGACCAGAATCAAATTCAGGCCAAATTGGGGAAGGGTGCAGGCTGCCCCCACCGAAGAACTTAGGCTGCCCCCACCGAAGAACTTTAGTTCACCAGTTTTTATAACAAGCTAGCAGCTTTTATGATAATCTTTCCAGGTGCTAGCCCATAAAGTACAAGATTTACTGAATTTAATAACATTTCACAACCTTCATTGGAGGGATTAGAACAGAGTTTCTGCTTTGCATGTCCGGTGCCATAACCACTATAAGAGGGATATAACCCTAATGTAATAGCCTCTTCTGCAAGCTAGATATCTGTGGAGCTTATTTGTTTATTTGAGATTTCCTCCTGCTGTCACTGTTGCTGACCTGAGAGTTATGGCCAACATCCAGGTGCCTGTCAACAGGGACAACAGGCCGAATGCCAGCGGCATGAGGCGTAATAAGAGGTGAGGACAGGTCGAGCGAGCTACAGCCTCAATACAGCTCCAAATTGTGATGCACAAGAGCTAATTGAAAGCACAGTGTTTCTCACTGGCTGGGTCCCACACTTTACATCAAAGATAAACATTCCCAAACTAAGGGTACTGCAACACATTCCCCAATTGCAAGAATGCAAGGCATTGTACAAATACTGCCACTAATCAGCAATTCAACATCAAACAGGCCTCTTTGAAGCTTTGACTAAATGGCAATAATTATATACTCAGGTACTGTATATCACGAATAAATATAATTCATAAAAATATTTTAAATGCCCCCACAGAAACTGGATTCAATAATGCCCATGGTGAAAGCCGTAGGCCTTAGGACTTTACTGTCATTACAGTCACATGTCTAGAGCAGTAAAATACTGACAATAGTTTTAAATAAAAACTCTGCCACAAGTACCAGAAAGCAGATAATTCAAGAATTGAGTGGCAAGAAGCATTGGAGAAGAATTAATCATTGAATTGTTCTAAAAATTGAAAAAGCTGGATAACCTCAGCAGGTCTGACAGCATCTGTGGAGAGAAACAGAGTTTACGTATCGGATCTAAATGATCCTTCTAGATCTGATTTAGATTCAAAATGTTGACTCAGTTTCTCTCTTCACAGATGCTGCCAGGCCTGCTGAGTTTATCCAGCATTTTCTGTTTTTATTTCAGATTTGCAACATCCACAGTATTTTGCTTTTATTTGAATTGTTCTTATCTGTTTAAACATTCTACCTTCATCACCATCATCGGAGCCTACTTCCAAATAGGTGACATATCCTTCAATCGAAATACCTTCCTTGAAAGTCACAGCTCAAACTGTTACAATGTAACAAACATGGCGCTGGATTCACCGTTTTTGATGAGTGCGGAGGATCTGTAGCGTTTTACATCAAAAAAATCGACGGTGCCCCCTCACCGATCCACCGACCGGTGAGGGGCTAGCAGCCACACCACATAAAACTCCCAGCTCCCATGATAAAAACGGCTGGAGAATGGCTGGGTCCGTATGCATGGTGCCGACCTGCAATAGCCGCAACGTAATACATGGCGCCGGTTGTGCATGGACCCGACCTGCCAGATAGTGTCCCCCTGGCCACCCCTGGCCACCCACCACCAGTCCGCTGAGCCGTTGTGGAAGTCCCCCCGGCCAGCAACACGGCTCCCGCCCGAATGTGGTGACGCTGGACACAGTCCGCAGCCACTACGCCGGGTTCCCGGCAGCTGAGCCCACAAGTCAACCGCACAGTCAGGAACTCATTCGGCCCACCGGGGTTGGAGCATTGGGGGAGGGCCTTCAGGCTGTCCCAACGGCATGCGGCGCACAATGACGCCATTTCGGACGGGGCAGAGCATACGAAACCGGCGTCAAAAAGGCGCCGTTCCTGATTCCAGAGTCAAAAGGGATTCTCCGCCCAATCGCCGATTATGAAATCGGTGTCGGGGAACGGCACATCCCACCATGGTAACCAATTTGAAGGCAGCAAGATCTCACAAACAATAAAGTGATAATGACCAAAACATCTGCTGATTATTTTTAGCAATACAATACTGTTTGAGGACTAAATACAGACCAGAAAACTGAGGCGAACTCCCTTGCTCATTTCCAAACCCTTCCTTCTATATCCACCTGAGAGGGCAGACTGGACCTCCATTTAGCATCTCATCCAAAGGACAGCTATTGACAGTGCAGTACTCCCTCTGTAATGTATTGGAGAGCCAGCTTAGATTATGTTATAAAGTCCTGCTGAATGTGAAATATTTATTTGAACTGTGAAAAAGTGACTCATCTCTGATGTTTGTTGTTTGGAGAATTCCAATATAGTTCTAACCTGCTGTACTGGTTCTTGCAACAATACGGTAGCATTGTGGATAGCACAATTGCTTCACAGCTCTGTCATGATATCCACAACAGCATATCATGGTGCAATCACACACACACTGATGGACAGGCAGTTGGACCAAACAGCACACACATAACATCGCAGCCAATCACCAGTGAGAGCACATGCACTATAAAACAGGGAACACCACAGTTCCCGCTCATTCTACCAGGAGATAGCTCAGAGCACAGAGCTCACAGCGCGCCACTCAGACACAGACCATGTGCTGAGTGCCTCACTAAGATAGTGATAGGGCTGGGTCCACAGGTTAGCTGGTGAAGCACGTACCCAAGCCAGTAGTTAGTTGTTACAGATGTTTAGACAATAAAACTGAGTTGTACCATCTACAGCCGTGTTGGATCATTTGTGCATCAGAACACCCAACACGACAAGCTCCAGGGTCCCAGGTTCGATTTTGGCTTGGGTCTGTGTAGAGTCTGCACATCCTCCCCGTGTGTGCGTGGGTTTCCTCCGGGTGCTCCGGCTTCCTCCCACAGTCCAAAGATGTGCTGGTTAGGTGGATTGGCCATGATAAATTGCCCTTAGTGTCCAAAATTGCCCTTGGTGTTGGGTGGAATTACTGGGTTATGGGGATGGGGTGGAGGTGTTGACCTTGGGTAGGATGCTCTTTCCAAGAGCCGGTGCAGACTCGATGGGCCGAATGGCCTCCTTCTGCACTGTAAATTCTATGATAATCTATGAATACTAACCTTCTTTCAAACTGCCACAGGTGATACATGTGCATTCCAGTGCAGTTTACACAATCCCGTGGAATGACCTGTGGGCGGCATGGTGGTACAATGGTTACCACTGCTGCCTTCCAGCTCCAGGGATCCGGGTTTAATTCAGGCCTTAGGTGACTGTGTGGAGTTTGCACTTTTTTCCGTGTCGGCGCGGATTTCCTCCGGGTGCTCTGGTTTCCTCCCACAGTCCAAGGATGAGAAGGTTAGGTGGATTGGCCATGCTATATTACCCCTTAGTGTCCAAAAGGTTAGGTTGGGTTATGAGGATATGGGGAAGTCGTGGGCTTGGGTAGGGTGTTCTTTCCAAGGGCCGGTGTGGACTCGATGGGCTGAATGGCCTCCTTCTGCACTGTAAATTCTATGATTATGATTCTGTGACCTTTCTTTTTACCCGAGTTTCCATGCGTTTCCTGTAGTTCACAATGGGCAACGTTCTCCGTGCACATTTGCACTGACTCCCATTCCTCTGACTCCATCAAACTTTGTAATTCATCCTCAGTCACATTATCTAATTTCACCCCAGTTGCCACACCTTGAATGAAATGGTAAGTATTGCAGGAATTGTGGCAGATGCACATGAGACCCTGCCATAGGTGGGTTGGATTTCCAACTCTCCTCTCTTTCAAAATTGTCATTTTCTTTCCTATTAGAACAAAGAACAAAGCACAGTACAGCACAGGAACAGGCCCTTCGGCCCTCCAAGCCTGTGCCGACCATGCTGCCCATCTAAACTAAAATCTTCTACACTTCCGGGGTCCATGTCCCTCCATTCCCATCCAATTCATGTATTTGTCAAGATGCACCTTAAACGTCTCTGCTTCTACCACCTCCTCCGGCAGCGAGTTCCAGGCACCCTCTATGTGAAAAACTTGCCTCGTACATCTCCTCTAAACCTTGCCCCTCACACCTTAAACCTATGCCTCCTAGTAATTGGCCCCTGTACCCTGAGAAAAAGCCTCTGATTATCCACCCTGTCTATGCCCCTCATAATTTTGTAGACCGCTATCAGGTCGCCCCTCAACGTCTGTCGTTCCAGTGAGAACAAACCGAGTTTATTCAACCTCTCCTCATAGCTAATGCCCTCCATACCAGGCAACATCCTGGTAAATCTCTTCTGCACCCTCTCTAAAGGTAGTGTGGCGACCAGAATTGAACACTATACTCCAAGTGTGGCCTAACTAAGGTTCTATACAGCTGCAACATGACTTGCCAATTTTTATACTCAATGCCCCGGCCAAGGAGGTAAGCGTGCCGTATGCCTTCTTGACTACCTTCTCCACCTGTGTTGCCCCTTTCAGTGACCTGTGGACCTGTACACCTAGATCTCTCTGACTGTCAATACTCTTGAGGGTTTTGCCATTCACTGTATATTCCCTACCTGCATTGGACCTTCCAAAATGCATTACCTCACATTTGTCCGGATCAAACTCCATCTGCCATGTCTCCACCCAAATCTCCAAACGATCTAAATCCTGCTATATCCTCTGACAGTCCTCATCGCTATCCGCAATTCCACCAACCTTTATGCCATCCGCAAACTTACTAATCAGGCCAGTTACATTTTCCTCCAAACCATTTATATATACTACGAACAGCAAAGGTCCCAGCACTGATTCCTGCGGAGCACCACTAGTCACAGCCCTCCAATCAGAAAAGCACCATTCCATTGCTACTCTCTGCCTTCGATGACCTAGCCAGTTCTGTATCCATCTTGCCAGCTCACCTCTGATCCCGTGTGACTTCACCTTTTGTACCAGTCTGCCATGAGGGCCCTTGTCAAAGGCCTTGCTGAAGTCCATATAAACACCATCCACTGCCCTACCTGCTGCTGTGGTAGGGCCTGCAAGAGGGGAAGGTTTAAACTAAGAAAGGGGGAGCCTAACGCATATGGATTAAAAACAAAGGGGCCAAAATAGATTAGGCCCCGCAAGGTTCTCCATACAGCATTAAAGGCTTTGGTGCAGGGGCGGACAGGAGAAGAGAGCTCCTCTACTCATTGCAGACTATAAAGGAGGTCATTGTGAGGATAGTATGAGCAGATCGCCATTACAGTCATCGAGGACCTGGTTGCAGGGGTTCCATGTACTTTCACAAATGGCCGAAGTAAGTGAAAGAATCTTTAAATGCCATACCAATTGCATCACTAGCCTGACACACTGCTTCTGCTCATCAAGCCTATCACTCACCTACCAACTATCTCTGTTAATCATAGTAAGAAATCTTGCAGCACTAGGGTTAAAGTCCATCAGGTTTGTTTCGAATCACTAGCTTTTGGAGCGCAGCTCCTTCCTCAGGTGAATCATTCGTTCCGAATGCACTCCGAAAGCTAGTGATTTGAAACAAACCCGTTGGACTTCAACCTGGTGTTGTAAAACTTCTTACTGTGCCCACCCCAGTCCAATGCCGGCATCTCCACATCATGGCTACCATCTATTAATCATGATTCATACAAAACAACCACAGCTTCATGTCATCCTCACACATTTCACATGACTGCAATTCTCACATCTACATCTCGTAGTGTAGCAGCGAGCCCCTTTAAGGTGGGGGGGGGGGAAGGTTTTGGGGGTGGTGGTCATGTAGCTTGATTAGCCAATCGGGCTGGAAAGTGCGAATCCTGGAACTGAGCGTGGGTTTTCCCAGCTGTGATGATATGCATAAGCAATCATGTAAATAGTAATGCATATGACTTCCAACCAGCAGGTGGCAGGAGAGAACAACCATATGACTCTGTTATCTCAGGGAGTTGGAGATGGTCGGCGTAGTGGATAGTCATCTTTGTAGTAGCTCTTGGATAATTTATAATAGTTAGTAGTTGTTTTGGGTAATTCTCTCAAGTTTATCTAACCCGCGTAATTATATAGCAATAAACATTTAACTGGTCAAGAACTAGACATTCTCTTGTGCATGATTCCTAATGGACAAGCACCAGAACGTAACACCAGCCAGTCTGGGACTGGAGTCCAAGTAGTCGGTTGCCCAATTCTTATACTCTGTACATAGTTTACTCCTTATAATAAATAGCTTGTTTAGTTACTAAACTTGGTAGTTGCCGATCCTTGAATTATTACATTGGCGATGAGGATCAATGGGAGCAAATTCAAAGTGCCACGAAGAAAGATGGAGCAGACCTCATGTGCAAGTCATTCAAGCTCGGTCCATTCAAGACTCAATAAGTCACAACAATGCCTCTGTTCAGAAAATTAGAGCCCTTAGACCCTAATTCATAAGATTAGGTTCAATACATCGAACGCTTGCAATACTTTTACAAAGCAACGAATTGGGGGTGGAGTGGAGAAGGCGAGGGTAATACTGCTAACAGCCTGTAGTGTCCAAAGCTACAATTTAATAAGGAGCTTGACGTCTCCAGACCCCCCAGCTCTAAAACCTTAAAAGAGCTAGTAGAAATAGTAAAACGGCATTATCACCTAAAGCCCTCGGTAATTATGTAGAGATATAAGTTCAGCTCAACAGCAAGAGCTCCTAGGGAAGCGATAGCAGCATTTGTGGTGAGACTGAGGCAAACGTCTGAACATTGTGAATTTGGGTGTGGCCGTAATGATATAGATTCATCGAATCACTACAATGCAAAAAGAGGCCATTCAGCCCATTGAGTCTGCACCAACCCTCTGAAAGAGCACCCTACCTAAGCCCACGCCACCAACCCATCCCCATAACCCAGTAACCCCATCTAACCTTTTGAACACTAAGGGGCAAATTAGCATGGCCAATCCACCTAACCTTGACAACTTTGGACTGTGTGAGGAAACCAGAGCACCTAGAGGTAACTCACGCAGACACGAGGAGAAAATGCTAACTCCACACAGTTGCCCAAGGCTGGAATTGAACCCGGGTCCCTGGTGCTGTGAGACAGTAGTGCTAACCGCACTGTGCCACCATGTTGAGAGATCATCTATTGTGTGGAGTAAATAATACTGCCATACAGAAAAAGCTGCTGGCAGAGGCAGAAAGAACGCAAGAATTTGCTCTTGCCTTGGAAAGCGCAGAAAAGGTGCAATGGAGCCTCAAGGAATGCAAGGTGGCTGGGTCCAAATATGGAGAGAAGCAGCAAGTGGCAGCAGTGCCAAGGATGAGGGCACAGAGCTTGGTGAGCAAAGAAATGCAGGGTGCATAGCTTTGAGAGATTGGGCCTACAAACCAAGATTTGTGAAGAGTGCTATTGGTGTGAGGGAACCCACCCCCGGGAAAAGTATAGGTTCAAGGACACTGTGTTATGCTTGTGGCAGAAAGGGCCATAGAAGAAGCAAATGTAGGGTCAAACAGGGCCAGCTTGGTTCTAGCAGGGTGAAGATTCCACCTCCAGTGCACAGCATGGAAAGAAAATTTGAAGGGGGGTGTGGCAAATGTATGGGTTGAATAGTATTAAAGTGGGAAAAGTAGCCCACATCTCGATACTGATGGTGAACGGTCATCTACTCAAAATGGAGTTAGACACAGGAGTCCCCGCCACAGTAGTGGAAGAGCAAACTAATCGATACCTACATGGAGGAGCCCAATTCTTGAGATTAAAAAACATTACCGTCAAACTGGCTACATATACAGGTGAAGCTATACAGATCATGGGAACAACAACAACTTCTATAAGATACAGGCTGCAACCTGCCCAACTGCCCTTAACTGTAGTTGTAGGTCAAGGCCCAAGCTTAATGGGTGGAGATTGGCTTTAGAAAATTAAACTTAATTGGCTAGAATTTTTTTTAATTAATGAAGAGGGTCTACATGGAGTCCTCAGTAGGTACCAAGAGGTATTTCAAGAAGAAATCCATGACTTGAAAGCCAAAATTCATGTGGATCTGGAGGCTACACCAAAATTCAATAGAGCCAGGCCTGTGCCTTATTCGTTGTGTGAGAAAATGGAGACCGTAGATGATTAGAAGATTTGGGTGTCATGAAGCCTGTGCAATTTGCAGAGTGGACAGCTCCCATTGTGTAAGTGGTCAAGCTGGATAACACCATTAAGAATATGTGGAGACAGGGCAGCAAGGTGGCGCAGTGGTTAGCACTGTTGCCTCACAACGCCAAGGTCTCAGGTTCGATCCCGGCTCTGGGTCACTGTCCATGTGGAGTTTGCACATTCTCCCCGTGTTTGCGTGGGCTTTGCTCCCACAACCCAAAGATGTGGCTGATAGGTGGATTGCCACACTAAATGCCCCTTAATTTAAAAAAATGAATTGGGTACTCTAAATTTATTTTTAAAAAGAATATGTGGAGACTACAAAGTGACAATAAACCAGGCTGCGAAATTAGACAGATACCATGAGCTGGATTCTCCATCCGCGGGAATCCTCCGTTTCGCCGGCAGCACACACATGCCTGCGGATTTTCCGACGCCGTGGGGGTGCTCAAAATGGGAAACCCCATTGACCAACTGCTGGGACGGAGGATCCTGCAGCCGACGGGGGCATGCCGCATAGCAAACTGGTGCGCGGGGCGGAGAATCCTGCCCATATACCTAAAATAGAGGACTTAGATGCAAAGTTGGCTGGCGGTCTAACACACACCAAATTAGACATGAGTCATGCATGTCAGCAGCTAGAGCTGGATGACGCTTCCAGGCAGTTTGGCGCTATTAATACACATAGGCTGTGATGAATGCAGGAATTTCAGATATATCTGTGTGAATTCTCCATCCCAGGACCCCGAAGCGCATTTCCTGATGGTGCAGAGAATCAGGCATGCAGCGGAAATCAACGCTCATCTGTTTCCAATGCTCCAACCTCCTGTTGGCGGGATCGCGGTTTGCATCCGTGCGCCAGTGGGAAATGTAAATGAATGTAAACGCGTCTCAATGACCCATTTGCATCCAACTAGCGGGCCTGGAACCCTATTCTCCAGCCCTTTGTGATTCTCTGGTTCTCTGGCAAAGGAATCACGTGGGAGGGGATTACTGCAGGCATCAGCCAACGTGAACCTGACGTGATGGACCCTGCGATGGGCCAAGGAGGTAATTCCGAAAGGAAGTTGTCCCTAAAGTCCATTTGAGCGCCAGCTCCCATCCTCCCTAAAATACACAACCTACCCGCTCCTCCTCTACCAGACCCACTCCACAGGTGCCACCTTAAAGAGAGGGACCTCTACTGGGGCCCCCTTAAATAGAGGGACCCCCTCACAGAGACCCCAGAAAAAAGACCTGTCTGAAAGCTAGGGAGCAGTCCAGACCGGGGCAGTGACAGAAATTATCTGGAAGCACCGGGTGTCCCTTCCTGGATGGAGAACAGCTGTGACCTGTGTTTAAACCCCTCAGATCCTGTAGATGCAAGCTATTCATTCATTTCTAGTAGTGGGCTGTGATTGACAGCTTCCACAAACCAGCTGGAGTGAGTGAATCTAAGTGCTGAAACTCAAATGTTTATAAATATCAAACACATCAAAGAGAGGTAAGTACATTGCAATCATAAGCTTGGAACGCGGGGTGGTGGCCAGCCGCAGGACCTCACTATTGTGCCGCCAACTCAAAATGGCAGGCCGATAGTGGGATTCCCTCGAAAATCCCTCCTATTCCTTGCCATGCAATTATTTGCATGGCAAAAGATACTGGGCGGGATTCTCTGATCCTGAGGTTAAGTGTTGACACCGTCGGAAATGCCGTCGCGTTTCTCGACGGCGTCAGCACGGCCCCAGGATCAGCAATTCTGGCCCCTGCAGGGGGCCAGCAGGGCGCTCGAGCGGTTCACGCTGCTCCAGCTGCTGATCCGGCCGTGGAATGGGCGCCGGGTCCGGCGCAGACCCACGCATGCGCAGTCCCACCGGCGCGATTTCCACACATGCGCGGTGTCTCCCTTGTCCGCGCCGGCCCCGACCCAACAGGAGTACAGGCGCCGGCTCGGAGGAAAGGAGGCTGGGAGACAGAGAGGCCGGCCCGCCGATCGGTGGGTCCCGATCGCGGGCCAGGCCACATCGGAGGTCCGCCCCGGGGTCGGATCCCCCGCCCACCCCCCCCACAGGCCGCCACCCGACCCTTCAACGGCGAGATGCTGCCGGCTAGGAGCAGGTTAGAACGGCGCCGGTGGGACTCGTTTTGTTTACGGCCGCTCGGCCCATCCGGGCCGGAGAATCGCGGGGGGGCTGCGCAGTGTGGCCCCCTATCGCGGCGCGCTGACCACGCCGGTCCCATTGGCGCAGATTCTCTGTGGAGAATCGCATCCAAGTGTTGGGGCGGCGTGGATCGATTTGCGTGGCTCCCCCGGCGATTCTCCGACCTGGCGCGGGGTTGGAGAATCCCGGCCACTGAATTGCTTCATGATTTGCGCTCCCTTCATGTGGGGACGTAAAACAGTAGCACAGTGGTTAGCACTGTTGCTTCACAGAGCCAGGGTCACAGGTTCAATTCCCGCTTGGGTCACTGTCTGTGCGGAGTCTACACGTTCTCCCCGCGTCTGCATGTGTTTCATCCGGGTGCTCCAGTCTCTTCCCACAAGTACAAAAGTTGTGATTGTTAGGTGAATTGGATATTCTGAATTCTCCCTCAGTGTACCCGAACAGGCGCCGGAATGTGGCAACTAGGGGATTTTCACAGTGACTTTATTGCAGTGTTAATGTAAGCCTACCTGTGACAGAAATAAAGATTATTATAAAGATTATTATTATATTCCTCTGGCGGGAGAATGTGGGCGGGATTCTCTGCACGCGGTCGGGAACACGCCCCATGGGGGGGCGGAGCATCGGGGAGGGCCTTCAGGTAACGTCCTGAGGCCGTTCCAACGGCTGTGGCGTACTCATCGATGATGTCATTTTGGAGGTGGCGCAGCATCTGAAAAACAGCGCCGCCCCCGATTTTGGCGCCAAAACGGATTCTCTGCCCAATCGCTGAATGCGATTTCGCCGTCGGTAATCAGAGAATCCCGCCCCTAGTGTTTCATTATCTTTTGTCAAAGCTTTGACAAATGGTCATCTGGACTCGAAACGTTCGCTCTTTTCCCTCCCTACAGATGCTGCCAGACCTGCTGAGATTTTCCAGCATTTTTTCTTTGTTTCAGATTCCAGCATCTGCAGTAATTTGCTTTTATCCAGTGTTTCATTATCTTTCTCCTACTTTTATTGTTGTTTCATGAAAGAGAGATTTGTGTTCTCACTGTTTCCGCAAACGTTTCAGACTAATATCCAAAAGAACAATACATCACATGACACATAACATCAGCGGGGTTTTGTAAAAGCACGCTGAGACCATGGGCGACATTCTCCGACCCCCCCGCCGGGTCGGAGAATCGCCGGGGGCTGGCGTGAATCCCGCCCCCGCCGGTTGCCGAAGTCTCCGGCACCGCAAATTCAGCGGGGGTGGGAATCGCGCCGCGCCGGTTGGCGGGCCCCCCCACTCGATTCTCCGGCCCAGATGGGCCGATAAATTGCCTGTCCCGCCGGCGTAAATTGAACCACCTACCTTACCGGCGGGACAAGGTGGCGTGGGCGGGCTCCGGGGTCCTGGGGGGTGCCCCCACGGTGGCCTGGCCCGCGATCGGGGCCCACCGATCCGCGGGCGGGCCTGTGCCGTGGGGGCACTCTTTCCCTTCCGCCTCCGCCACGGTCTCCACCATGGCGGAGGCGGAAGAGACTCCCTCCACTGCGCATGCGTCGGAAACTGTCAGTGGCCGCTGACGCTCCCGCGCATGCGCCGCCTAGAGATGTCATTTCCGCGCCAGCTGGCGGGGCGCCAAAGGCCTTTTCCGCCAGTTGGCGGGACGGAAATCCCTCCGGCGCCGGCCTAGCCCCTCAATGTTGGGGTTCAGCCCCCAAAGATGCGGAGCATTCCGCACCTTTGGGGCGGCGCGATGCCCGTCTGATTGGCGCCGTTTTGGGCGCCAGTCGGCGGACATCGCGCCGTTTCCGGAGAATTTCGCCCAAGATTTCTAATTAGCTAATTAGCTACACCATATTCATTCTTCTGTTGCAATCTTCTGACTTTCAAAATTTAAAAATATCCCAGCACAGCCCACCTATTTTGTAAAGCGGTTGCAGTACAGAACAGTGGATATTTAAATGAGCTCACTCTTCAGATTATGACAGGGCCAATGCTGCGGAAGATGGCTGCTGAATTAGTCCTACCAGCACTAGCCAGTTATAAATAGACCCTGAAACCCATTGTCAGATATCTGTGTTATTATTACAGAACACAGATTGTTCTCAGCAACGGAAGCCCAGGGACATTCATGGCATTACACTGAAGATGTGATTCAGAAACAGGCCATTGACCAAGAAATCCATGCTGGCATTTGTGCTCCACTTATCCTCCTCCTGTCTTTCATCATTTAAATCTGTCAGCTTAACCCTCTATTGCCTTTTTCTTCATATTCTTATCGAGCCTCCTCTTCATTGCATCCTCAATGTGCTTGGGGTAAAAAGTTTAATTTGAACCCTAGGAATATACAATTAAAAAGAATAAGATCACTTCCAATCACATCCAGCAAAGGTGTGGCCTAAGTGGCGTTTCCAGGAAGCCCCTTGTAGCCAGTTAAAATGGCTAACGCCCGATTTAAATTGGCTAACTCCCGATTTAAAATGGCGAACGGCAAAGGCTGATGGGAAAGTCAGCCAACAGGACACAAACGAGCAGCTGCAGGTTGAGTGTGTATTTACCTCTGGAAAGGCCAGGCAAGATCGATACCAGCAACCATCAGCATAACAAAACACCAGCCATCTGCATACTAATGAACAATCCCCAGGAACAATGAGCAACATTTAGACACATAAAGCAAAACCAGACTCTTCGGCGCCAGCAGAAGCCTACACAAAGGGAGGTGAACGACCACTTCAGGATCGCCCATCGATCAGGGAACCGCTCCAGCATTGGAGAAAATCGAACCAAGTGATTGGGACAAAGTCCAATCACTTGGAACCAGGTACAGAGTCCGCCCCGAAAGGCGGGAAGCCCCTGGGGACTATAAGAATCAAGCCAAGTTCAAACCGTTCTTCTTGACCGGGTCACTCAGCAACGCGAACCAACCCTTGACAGTGACCGGTTCAGCCGCCACCGATATCCAGTAAGTCTTGCTTCAACGCTCGCTACGAGATAGGCGCTCCTAGCTACCAATCCGTACCAACTTCGAATCCCACAGGCTCAGAACCCGAACGAAAGGCCATTCGTTTCCCTGACCTGGTGGGCCAGTTCCAAGTTAAGTATTGGCCTGTTGGTTGTAGAAGTAGCTTAGACGTAGAATTTGTACATGAGTAGTGATTACTGTGTATAACAAATGTGCTTTGATTTAAATCTTACTCAGCAGTGTATTGGATTATTGATCATTACTCGGACTTGAACCACGTGGCGGTATCATAAAGATACCTGCGACTCAAGAGCAAAGGTGATAAAACAGAGCAATTAAACTAAGGCAAAAGTTAGCAACACCCCTCCCTGGCTGCTATGGTGTCAAACCATTCCACTAACTAGAATTTCAGCAGATCCACTGTCAGGGTGAGATTATGGATGAGGGAAAGTTTACTATTTAACATTAGAGAAATGTTGACCTTGCGCTCGGTCCTTGGCTTGAGCATTGGAATAATGGACCAAATTCCTCATTTGGGAGGCTGACGCCGGGACTGAATTGTGTGCCTTCCTGTTGGGGGCGCTATTTGTGGAGCAATTCAGGACATGTTAATAGGCCAACACTCTGCCCACGTGAAACTAGAGCAATTCTCATTCCCGCAGATGTTGAATTCCCTGGAGTGGGAATTGGCCCCGGAGAGCTTGACAAGCTGGACCTGCTTATAAGCACTCCACTCCCCACACACTCTCATTCCAGCCAGGAAGATGGCCCAAAGAACAGCACCACGCTTCACCGAGTCAGAGCTCGATACAATGTTGGATGAGATGGAGGAGAGCCGGGACACCCTCATCCCCAGGTCGGTAGGAGGCTTCTGCTCATGATCAACAACTGAGCCTGGGCGGAGGTGGCCGAGGTGGTCAGTGCTGTGAACCTCACTGTCGTAATATACATCTATGTATACAATAGAGTGCAGACAGGCAGTGATTGACACACAGGGTGACCAGTAAGCACACAGAACAGAGCAGCCGATCACCAGACAGGACACGATCACTATAAAGCCAGAGGGCACCAGTTTTCCTGCGCTCTCGGGACCCAGCCACTGAGACAGTCAGAGTTAGTGAGCTGGCCAGTGCAAACACCATGTGGTAGCAAGTAAGTCTGGTTAGGACAGTATCAGGTCTCCAGTCAAGTCAGCATAGTGTCAACCCACAGTTGAACATGTATAATAGTTTAGATGTTAAATAAAATCGTGTTGCATCTTATCAAGTGTTGGAGGTCTGTCTCTCACTACACTGCATCAAGTGCAGTCCACATCGACCCAGCCTACCCAACACATCACTCACCAGATGGACTGGCATGCAGTGTCGCAAGAAGGAGAATGACTTCCTGAGAGCAGCTCCGGTGAGCCACCACACCTGTTCCCCTGGTATCACTCCTGCCCCTCACATCACACCCCCACTCCCATAGAGACCAATCAAAACCCACTTGCCTGCATCTCCCTCACATCCCACCCTGCACCAAACCCCACCACCTGCTTTATCCTCCTTGGCCAGGTACCATGCACACACATGCCTCCAGCTACAGACCCCCTTTAATTTGCCTCCATGCGTCTCACCATATTCTTTATGTGTCCCCTAGGAAAAGGCGGCCCATAACAGAAGGGAGCAAGCGAAGATTGAAGGGCTCTCATATCTGCCAAGCAGTGGGCAATGGAATTAGCTGGGGAGGTGAATAAGAGAGTTATCTCAAAGGCAGAGGTCGACATGTGACAACCAAGTGAGCCCCAATGCAAAATAATATCCCGATAGCAAGTGTGCCACCCCTCTTCCCCCAGGCAACTCCTTCCCAAGATCTCAATATGTTTCTTGCCTTTTGTCTTTCAGGACCACCATCAGAGCATGCTGGCACTTCAGATGTACCTCACCCTCAACCACAACCCCAGCATACCCTGGCAGACCAGTCCAGGAAAGATACCGATTTCGTGGCATTGCATTCACCTGCACCCTCCACCATCGCAGAGACTATCACCTTGGTGGGGCATTTTAGTGAAGAGGCTCCTTTGTCACCCTCTGGTACATACATCACACATGCTGCAGCACATCAGGTAGAGGTAGGGATTCTTGAGGGAGCGGACAGTTGGAGGGCTGGCCTATGCCCTAACAGCGACAGGTGTTGCGCTTCTGGACAGTACGTTCCCATCCCTAGTGGAAATGCAGATGCAGAGTCATGATCTTTAAGAGGCGGCATCAGCAACTTCCCAGCATCTGCAAGTGCAGCTGGAAGAGTCCAACCACCTTCAGGTGCAGGAGATGATGGCGACAATGTGTGGTACCCAGGCCAACACTGAACAGGTGGCATCGCGGTGGAAGCCTTGGGTCAAAAAGCCACAGCCATGGGTCAAGTCATCCACAGTTTGGGGCACACTGTGCAGTCAATGGCTGAGGTTCAGACAGGGGACCCTAATCATAGGCAGCCAAATGCCAGGTACACATGGACATTGCTGTCGGTTCCAGAGCATGGCCTAATCACAAAGGGTCATGGATGAGGGCGTTGAGAGCATTGGCCAAGTGCTGACTGACCTGTCACAGTGGGACATGACCGAGGCAGTGAGGGACATGAGGGATGTGGCCTAATCTCAGTGCTTCATGGTTGAGGGCATTGAGGCCCTGCTTCAGATAAGAACAGGCTTCCAGGTGATGGTGGAGCCTCCAGCGCTCACTCTGGCCTCACCTCTGGCCCATGAAGTAGCCCGATGGAGGAGGTGGTGGGGCCTCTGCCTCCTCCAGGGGAGGTGCTAGAACAGCTCTGTGCTTCTGAATCTCCCCCACCTGACACTGGCACATCTGATGGGCAGTGGCAGAACAAGGTGGCACCTCATCACCTGTGACACCCGAAAGTCGGCTGGGCCAATCCAGGTCCAAGCCCTCCAGAGGACGGCCGCCAAAGGTACCTCAGGTCAGAGGGCAAGATATGCAGCAGGCCGCTTCCACGCCTGATGTGCTGTCTGGGGTCACACCTAGAAGGAGCGGTAGGCCGAAAAAGATCAGAAAGTTAGATATCAGTTAAGTTTGCATTGGTTCAGCACATAGGTTAGAAGTAGGGGCAGGGCACAATAACTATATATTAGTCACTATTAAACACCTTTTCACCAATATTTTGACCTGCCTCAATCATCTGTCTGAAGGGTGTGAGGGATGGGTTGGACTGGATGTAGAGGGTGTGCTGAGTGGGGGTGGTGTTGGAGGTTGCTGTGTGAGGTGTGGATGTTGGAGGATGGCACAGGGCAGCATCCCCAGGACAATTGAACATTCCACCTCGGGTCACCTTGTGTGAGGCCGCCTTGCAGGACAGCTTACCCAGCGAGTAACCCATCACTCACCATCTACAGAAGGCAGGATACTGAAGACAGTAGTCAGACTTTGTCTAACGATGAGGAGCACTTGGAGGACCATAAGACATAGGAGCAGAACTAGGCCATTCAGCCCATTGAGTCTGCTCCACCATTCAATTATGACTGATATGCTTCTCATCCCCATTCTCCTGCCTTCTCTCCATAACCCCTGAACCCTTGTGAATCAAGAACCTATCTATCTCTGTCTTAAAGACACTCAATGACATGGCCTCCACAGCCTCCTGCAGTAATGAGTTCCCCAAATTCACCACCTTCTGGCTGACGAAATTCACCCTCATCCCGGTTTTAAAGGATCGTCCCTGCAGTCTGAGGCTGGCTTCTAGTTTCTCCTACTAGTGGAAACATCCTTTCCACATCCACTCTATCCAGGCTTCGCAGTATACTGTAAGTTTCAATGAGCTCCCCATATCCTTCTAAACTCCATCGAGAACAGACCCAGAGCCTTCAACCGCTCCTCATATGATAAGCCCTTCATTCCGGGGATCATTCTTGTGAACCTCCTCTGGACCTTCTGCAAGGCCAGCACATCCTTCCTTAGATACGGGGCCCCAAACTGCTCACTATTCCAAATGGAGGCAAATCTGGAGGTGATAAGGTTGTCCTGTGTCTGGTGGTGCTGGAGCTCACATTGGGCGGCAGGGACGTGTGCGTCTGCTGGGAGTGTAGCTGCAGTGTGACGTGGGTCCTTGGTGTGACACACACATTATGAAAACCTGTCCAAGGCAGGGTGGCTGGAAGCAGGGGCGAAGTGGTCAAGCAGGGCATGGACACAGCTGGTGGTCCTGCGGAGTGGGCTAGCTGATAGTGTCACTGTTGAGGCCTCTGCCCTGAGAGGGACAGTGTGCCAGGGAGGGTGCCAAAGACCACAGTGCCAGTATCCTTTGTTTGGGGTGAGCTCTGCTATTGCCCCGCTTCCCCTGCAGTGGGACTGTGCTTCTGATAAGTGCGCTGAGGAGTGCCAACACCTGGTTGGCCACTGATTGGGCTTGGTTACGCCCATCCTGTTGATGGGTCAGCTGGGGTCTGAGGGTCAAATATGCTAATCACATTTAAATGCATGTGAATGTCTGTTTTGCATTGTGCGGTCGGCCAGGGTGCAAACCTCGCCACCAGCAAGGGACTGGAGCATGGCACCCAAATTGGCACCGGGCACGGACCTCGATTTTGGCCGGATTTGGAGTCTTTGCCCGATCGCGGTTCTGGCCTCATGAGGCAGACCATTTCGCCCAACGTTTCCATTCCTGAGTTCATATTATTCTGCCTGCTCCACCCTCATTTTCATACTCACTGGAATATGGTTCCACAGGTACCAGTCACCCTCCAGTCTTTGCTCAGATGGCCATTGATTTACAAGTGGGTGTCAGGAAGGCCATTTGACCTGATTCTCTCTTCACTTCTGTGGTGATACACCACTGTACTTCCCTAGCATTGTATATAGTTATATAATAGTTGTGTGTAACGTGGCCCTTTAATCCTGTGTATTGTACTGTGTATTGTACTGTAGCTCTGTAGAGGTTCGGTCACCTGTCTGTCACCTGACCTGGCCACGGAGAGCTCCGCCTTGGCCACTCCCCTGGGAGTTAGGTATAAGACCCAGCTTCTGAGACCTGACCCATTTTGTCTGGGGTCGTCTGTGTCGGGTAAGCTTCCTGTGTAGTGTATTAAAGCCTTGGTTAAAGTCTCACATGTCTTTGTGGTTCTTGACGCTTAGTGCATCAATTTAATACACTACAGTTATAATGGAGGCTGCCCTGAAACCCGACAAGCTCTCGCTCGACCCCCACGCTCCACGTGCGGATCACCTTTTCAACTGCTGGCTCCGGTGTTTCGAGGCCTACCTGGAAGCACCCTCACCTTCGCCAAAACGGACGCTGACCGACTCAACCTCCTGTGCTCACGGCTCGACTACGGGCTTTTTGACCTCATCACGGGATCAACCACCTACGCCGATGCCATCGTGAAGCTCAAAAGCCGGTATGCACGAACTGTTAATTCTATTTACGCCCGCCACCGCCTCGCCTCCCGGCACCAGCAGCCGGGTGAAACCCTATCCGTGTTCGTTCGGTACCTCCGTGCCCTCGCGCTCACCTGCAACGCGCCAGCAGTCTCCGCTGAGCAGAACACTGAGGCCCTGGCGCTCGATGCCTTTGTAGCCGGCATCGCTTCCGTCCCAATTCGCCAACTCCTACTGGCACAAACTACCCTGACTCTGGACACGGCAGTCACTATGGCAGAGGCCCAACAGGCAGCCTATGACAATAATGCGTCCTACACGCCTGCCCAAACTTCCTATGCGCCTGCCCACATTCCCTACGTGGCCGCTACCTCCCTGCCGCCCGGCCAGCAACAACCCCTGCAAGTCACGGCCCACCCAGCCACACCAGCAGTAAAAATAATGCCAGGGCCCCAGTGTTACTTTTGTGGCCAGGCAAAACACCCCAGGAAACGCTGCCCTGCTAGAGATGCTACCTGTTCAGCCTGTGGCAAGAAAGGCCATTTTGCAAACGTCTGCCGCTCCACCGCTGCCTCGGGGTCCAACACCGCGGCCTGCTACTCCTGGGTGCCGCCATCCTCCGTTCCCGGCTCGCTATTCGACACGTGCGATGCATGGGCGCCGCCATCTTTGATTATCCCCGGCCCGGCTCCCTTCACTTCCGGTCCGCCGCACGTCACTTCCGGTCCGCCGCCGATCGTCGCTTCCGGGTCCACCCCGCCGCCGATTGTCACTTTTGGACCTGCGCACTCGACCGAAATGCTGCAAACAACTGAGGTGCAGCCAACGACAGCAACCTGGCCTCCAACAGCAGCCTACGACGCCTGGGCGCCGCCACCTTCTTCCGCAGGCCGCTCCCCGGATCCGGCACCCTTCTCCAACAGCTCCACCATCGCATCCATCGTCCTCGACCAGGACCGACCGCATCAGCTCGCCAGATCCACCATGGAGGTTCAGGTAAATTGTTTCACTGTTACCTGCCTCTTCGACAGCGGCAGCACGGAGAGCTTCCTCCACCCGGACACCATGTGCCGCTGCTCCCTCAAGGTACTACCCACGCGCAGGCATATTTCCATGGCCTCCAACTCCCAGTTGGCCGAGGTTTCGGGCTACTGCGTCGTCACCCTCTCAGTGAACGGCGCGGTGTTCCAGGATTTCAAATTCATGGTCCTCCCTCACCTCTGCGCCGCCGCGATCCTCGGCCTGGACTTCCAATGCCACCTGCGCAGCCTCACCTTGCATTTTAACGGCCCCTCCCCCCCCTCACGGTTTCCAACCCCCAGTTCTTCCCTGATCCCACCCTGGGTGCCACCTGTAGTCTCTCCACGCTCAGGATCCCCCCCTTCACTGTTTGCTAATCTCACCCCCGACTGCAAGCCCGTGGCTACTAAAAGTCGGCGTTACAGTTTCGGGGACCGCCAATTCATTCGAGTGGAGATTAAGCGCCTTCTCTCGGAAAAGATCATTGCTCACAGCACCAGCCCCTGGCGAGCCCAAGTGGTGGTAGTCAAGTCTAGCGAGAAACACCGCATGGTCATTGACTACAGTCAGACCATCAACCGGTACACGCTGCTTGATGCGTATCCCCTCCCCCGCATATCTGACATGGTCAACCGGATTGCACAGTACCGGGTGTTCTCCACCATAGACTTGAAATCCGCCTACCACCAGCTCCCTATCCGCCCGGAGGACCGTAACTTCACGGCCTTCGAGGCGGACGGCCGCCTCTACCACTTTCTTAGGGTACCCTTTGGCGTCACCAATGGAGTCTCGGTCTTCCAACGGGAGATGGACCGAATGGTGGACCAGAACAGACTGCGGGCTACCTTCCCGTATCTGGACAACGTCACCATCTGCGGCCACAACCAGCAGGACCATGACATCAACCTCACGAAATTCCTCCAAACTGCCAAACGCCTCAATCTCACGTACAACGAGGCAAAATGTGTTTTCGGCACCACCCGCCTCGCCATACTCGGCTACGTGGTGGAGAACGGTGTCCTCGGCCCCGATCCCGACCGTCTGCGCCCCTTCTCTAACTCCCCATTCCCACCTGCCCCAAAGAACTGAGGCGATGCCTCGGGTTCTTTGCCTACTATGCCCAGTGGGTGCCCGAGTACGCTGACAAGGCCTGACCCCTCCTCCGTATCCCCTCATTCCCCCTCCCGCCCGAGGCCTGCCAGGCCTTCCACCTCCTAAAAACCGCTATCGCCAAAGCCGCCATGCATGCGGTAGACGTGTCTGCACCATTCCAAGTCGACAGCGATGCCTCCGACTTTGCCTTGGGTGCCACCCTCAACCAGGCGGGCAGGCCCATCGCCTTCTTTTCCCGCACACTCCAAGGCCCCGAGATCCGCCACTCCTCTGTTGAGAAGGAGGCACAGGCCATAGTGGAAGCCGTCCGGCACTACCTGGCCGGAAAACCATTTACCCTCGTTACTGACCAACGATCAGTTGCGTTCATGTTCGACAACAAACAACGAGGTAAAATCAAAAATGATAAGATATTACGGTGTAGGATCAAACTCTCCATCTACAATTATAGTATCTTATACCAGCCAGGTAAGCTCAATGATCCTCCTGATGCCCTGTCCCGTAGTACTTGTGCCAATGCACAGGATGACCGACTGCGGGCACTACATAATGACCTCTGTCACCCGGGCGTCAGGCGGCTCTACCACTACACCAAGGGCCACAACCTGCCCTTCTCAGTCGAGGAGGTCAAGGCCATGACTAGGGACTGCCAAGTCTGTGCGGAGTGCAAGCCGCAATTCTACAAGCCAGACAAGGCGCACCTAATCAAGGCTACCCGCCCCTATGAACGTCTCAGCATTGACTTCAAAGGGCCCCTCCCCACCCATAACCGCAACACGTACTTCCTCAATGTCATCGACGAGTACTCGCGGTTCCCCTTCGCCATTCCCTGCCCCGACACGACCTCCGCCACCGTCATCAAAGCGTTGCACGACCTCTTCATGCTGTTTGGTTATCCCAATTACATTCACAGTGACCGGGGCTCCTCCTTCATGAGTGAGGAGCTGCGTCGGTACCTGCTCGCCAGGGGCGTTGCCTCGAGCAGGACGACCAGTTACAACCCCTGGGGGAGCGGACAGGTGGAGAGGGAGAACGCGACAGTTTGGAAGGCCGTGCTGCTAGCCCTCAAGTCCAAAGGCCTACCAGTCTCCCGTTGGCAGGAGGCCCTCCCTGCCGCACTCCACTCCATCCGGTCCCTTTTGTGTACTGCAACGAATGCTACCCCTCATGAGCGGATGTTTCTCTTCTCCAGGAGATCGGCATCTGTGACGTCGCTTCCGTCCTGGCTCCTGTCCCCGGGAGACGTCCTGCTCCGCAAGCACGTGCGGACCTCTAAGGCGGAGCCCCTGGTGGAGAGAGTCCGTCTCCTCCACGCCAACCCACAGTACGCGTACATAGCGTACCCCGACGGGTGTGAGGAGACAGTCTCCATCAAGGTCCTGGCCCCCTCTGGGGCCCCTGCCGCCCCCATCCCGCAACCTCCACCCCGCTCCCTCTCTGCTCCCGTCGATCCCTCGGCCTGTTACTACTCCGTGCCAGCCGCTGTCATCCCGCAGTTTCGCCTCGAGCCAGCCGAAGCGGTGGGGGACGTCATGCCGCCTCGCGACCCAGCACCACCGACCGCACGGATACCACCGGACGCTACCTCAGCGCCGCAGCTCCGACGTTCAAAGAGATCGACCAAACCCATCGTTCGTCTCGACCTCTGACGACACGGAACCTCCTGATGGACTCTGTTCGTTACTCCCTGTTTGTTCACTGTGTTTGCTACTCCATATTTTCACCCCGGACTTCCTTCTAAACAAGGGGTGAATGTGGTGATACACCACTGTACTTCCCTAGCATTGTACATAGTTATATAATAGTTGTGTGTAACATGGCCCTGTAATCCTGTGTATTGTACTGTGTATTGTACTGTAGCCCTGTAGAGGTTCGGTCACCTGTATGTAACCTGACCTGGCCACGGAGAGCTCCGCCTTGGCCACTCCCCCGGGAGTTAGATATAAGACCCAGCTTCTGAGACCTGACCCATTTTGTCTGGGGTCGCCTGTGTCGGGTAAGCTTCCTATGTAGTGTATTAAAGCCTTGGTTAAAGTCTCACATGTCTTTGTGGTTCTTGACGCTTAGTGCATCAACTTCACAGACTGTTATGCCAATAGGGGCAATGAGAGAATCAGAAGTGGCAGCCTTGGCTGATTTGCCCCTCCCCCTTCCCCGGCTGAACATTGCAGTAATTGTGCATACCAGTTTCAAGGTAAGGGGTTTACAGGGCTTTTTTAATGGAAAAATAGGTGAACAACTGGAATGTGTTACAAAACCCCACTGATGTTATGTGTGAGAGTGTTCCAATCTGAAACATTGGTTTTGCGTGGTGTATTTTTTGGGGGATATTAGTGAGAAACGGCTGCAGAAACAGTGAGAACTAAAACCTCTCTTTCATTAAACAAAATTAACTATTTATTAAAGTAGAAAAAATATAATGAAACACTACAAAGAACAATCTTATACTTAAGCACATTCATAGGATCCCTACAGTGCAGAACGAGGCCATTTGGCCTAACAAGTCTGCACCATCCCTCCGAAAGAGTACTCCACCGAGGCCCACTCCCCCGTCATATCCCCGTAACCCGGCGCATTTATCATGTCCAATGTGAACCTGCACATCTTTAGACTGTGGAAGGAAACCGGAGCACCCGGAAGAAATCCATGCACACACGGGGAGAACGTGCAGAGTCCGCACAGTTACCCAAGGCTGGAACTGGACCCAGGTCCTTGGCACTGTGAGGCAGCAGTGATAACCACTGTGCCACCGTGCCATCCCTCAAATACTGGAAATCCAAAAGCATCTGTTTTCCCCTTAAACCAAAACTCTACTGCGACCCCTCAGTTTCCTAAACAACAGCCATAATTCTATTGGTCAAATCTAGCCAGTGACTACCATACCGTTTGGCCTAAGTGACCAGGACTTAGGAATGGACTTTGGTTCAGCAAAGAAAATAATCATTTTCACAAACTGGCTTTTGCCTTCAGCACTTTGTCTCTAGCTGAGCTGTTTCCTGAGGTTGGCTGACTCACTCCCTTGCTATTGCTTCTGCCACACCTCAACCGTGACTAGCCTGCTTCTTGGCTCAGAGCACCCTGATTACTAAATATACCAATTGGAAAAAATTCCCTATTCCCTATTCTTTCCTGTTCCTTCTTTCTCTTAGTTGCTGCCCAAACAAGATTTACAAAATACATGGCAATTTGATTCTACTTGTGCAAAAACAATAGATTAATTTTAATCGCATCCTACAATTTCATGACTAATGTGATCCCCCAGGACCAATCGCAGACCAAGCTCCAGCTAAGTTGTACTTTTTCTTTTTCTCAGGTCTCACCAGTAAAAAAATGAAAGATTTTAAGACCAATATATTTACCGTGCTTCCCAAGAAAAGAAGACCTATGTATTGAGAAATGTAAATGGTAAATCAGCAGGCATATGCATGCTTATGTCATGTTTAGAAGCTACAGTGTTGGGCATAATCAGGACAGGAATTAAACAGAGGTAGGTGCACGTGACGGACGAAGAGGGTGTAATGAGTAGGCTGAATAATTTACAGCAATTAATGGGATTTGGTGTTGTGCCAATGGATAGGGAACCTTTCCTCTGTATCTGGACCTGAGCCTGCTGAAGGGAACTGATTATGTTACTGTGGTTAACCACTGTATTATATTGTACAGACTGTTCTTATGGTACTTACTGTTCTTACTGTTTGTTACATGTCTGGGTTTGTCCCTGCTGGCTCTGCCCCTCGGGCTCAAGTATAAAGGTAGCTAACCTCCAGCCCTGCCCTCATTCTGGGACCGGCTGCCAGCAGGTATCTTTTAGCTGATTAAAGTCACAGTTTACTCTTCTGACTCTCGTCTGTCGTCATTGATGGTACATCAATTTAATCAGCTAAAATGTTAAGATTGATCCATCGCTCAAGCCTGATCGCCTGGAGCTGGACCCCCAAGCAGCCGACGCCACTGCCACGTTTGAACACTGGCAAAGCTGCTTCAACTCTTACATTGATTCCTCCGCTGCAGCCGTCGCTGTGACCCACAAGCAGCGAGTCCTCAATTCCCGGGTGAGCCCGCAGGTTTTCCTTCTTATCAGAGACGCTACCTCGTACGAGGATGCAATAACGCTGTTGAAGGGGCAGTATATTAAGTAAGTCAACAAGGTGTAAGCTAGGCATCTCCTTGCCATGAGGCGACAATGCCCTGGAGAATCGCAGGCTGAATTTCTGCACGCCTTGCGGGTACTCAGCCGGAACTGCAGTTGTAAGGCTGTATCGGCTGTCAAGCACACCAAATTGCTGATCCGGGACGTCTATGTCACAGGCATAAAATCTAATTCCATCCGCCAGCGCCTACTAGAAGGGGGTACACTCGACCTCCAAGACACAGTACAGCTCTCGGACTCGTTGCAAGTGGCCATCCATAACATGGATGCCTACTCCTCTGACCACGCGGCACCCTCGTGGACATCGTGGGTGCCGCCATCACCCGACCCAGGGGCGACGCAAGCCTGTGCCGTGCAGCGACCCGCCAACTCCGGAGGCCCGAAATGTCACTTCTGTGGCCAGGGTAAGCACCCCAGACAACGCTGCCCAGCGAGGGGCACAATCTACAACGGGTGCAGAAAGAAGGGCCACTTCTCTAAAGTCTACCCAACCTGTTTCTAAACCCAGCAGCGCTGCATGTAGCCCGCGGGGACCGCCCCCATCTTCCATGTCATCCGCCACCTGCGACCTGTGGGGGCCGCCATCTTGGAATCACCCCGCCGCCTCCCGGAACTTCTGCTCACCAGATCTTATGCTGGCCTCCGCTACCCTCGATCAGCCCACGCACCTTCCGAAGCTCGCCTCCATCACCCTCGGCCAATCTCGACCTCATCACCTCACTAAATCCATGATGGCCATCCAGATCAATAGCCACGAGACGACCTGCCTCTTTGACTCCGGGAGCACGGAGAGTTTCATTCACCCAGATACGGTACGGCGCTGCTCCCTCCCAATTTTACATGCGACCCAGAAAATCTCCCTGGCTTCCGAATCACATTCCGTGGAAGTCTGTGGGTACTGTGTCGCATCCCTTACAGTACGGGGAGTCGAGTACAAAAATTTCAAGCTCTACGTCCTCCCCCAATTCTGCGCTGCCCTACTACTAGGTCAAGATTTCCAATGCCACCTCAAAAGTCTTGCCTTAGAGTTCGATGGACTCCTGCCCCCTCTCACCCTTAAGGTCACCCCACCCCCGCTCTTTGCTAACCTCACCCCGGACTGTAAAACCGTCGCCACTAGGAGCAGACGATACAGTGCTCGGGACAAGGCCTTTATCAGGTCGGAGGTCCAGCGACTTCAGCCTGTACTAGCCGCTGGAGAGCCCAAGTGGTGGTCATCAAAACTGGGGAGAAGCACCGGATGGTCATCGACTACAGTCAGACCATCAATCGGTACACGCAGTAAATGTTGAAAAGAATTCAACATTTGTCATTTGGTGCCGGAAACCCGGGATTTCTCCAGACGGTTTTCGACCAACTGCGAAATCAGAATTAGACTGATTTTGGACAAGGAAAGTGGAAACAGGCCCACAATGTGTGTAGCTGGAAAATGACACACATTGGTTTTCCCCTCTTCTTATGGTCTGATTGGTCTGGTCACTCGCGGTTGGTACGGAAAGATCGTCTCGACGAAATCAAAGGTCAGTCTGGGGATTAGAAAATTTAACTGATAGGATATCATAATTGATAGTTCGGTTTTGGGTTAGTTTTGGACCTGATGGGACCTCAGAGAGGAGGGTTTAGTTCCAAGAGTGTGTGAGTGTTTTGATGAACCGATGGGACCTCAGAGAGAGGAGGGTTCAGTTCCAAGAGTGTTTTTAAATCTATAGTAGATTAAGCTAAAATTGTATCCTTGGACTGTAGTGGCAAGAAACACAGTCTTGAGGACTAGTTAGAGATTATGGGGAAATGTTTGGATAAATTTCAAAACAAAAGAACATCCATAGAACTGGATGCTGCATGTTAGTTAAAGCAGAAGTCTCTCAAAGGGTTAACAGCAGCAGCCAAAGTTAACGACTACAGACAGTGCTTCTCACACGGGCCTTGAGATAACAGGCAGCTTGTGTTGTAATTGGATACCTTTCTTTTGAGTCAGTAAAACTCCAGCAAAGTTACGTTTTGAATTAATTAAAGGAAACCAGTGGATTTCTCCACCTCTTTGATAAAAGTTAATTATTTTAGCAAGCAATTGATTGAAATTGCCAGAATCTTAAGTTTGAATTACTTGAAATAATGTTTATCTCATTTTATTTGTGAATTAATAGAAACTTAAAGAAACTCACTGACACCATTTTAAAAAGTGTAAATCTGGAGATGACAGTTGACTTTGTTCCGGTATAAATCACCGCAGCTAACTGCTCCCTCATTGATAGCAGCCAACATTTTTGTGAATGTAAGAAAAACTTGTTAAAAGAAAAATTGTTAAGATAAAGAATGAATTAAGTTGTAAAAGTTATACAAGTTTGTGTTAAGCAAATTGTAAATTCAGTTCTGAGTTGAGATTAGAGCTAAGCTTGCAGCTTAGTTCAAATTCAATTTGAATTTTCAAACATTTTAAGTTTTAAAAGAACACTGTTAAGACCTTTTAAATAATTCTGCCAAGTAGCAAAAATTGCCATTGGTTATGAATAGGCAAATACATTTTTTTTTTAAAAAAAAAGAGAGCCAAAGTATGAAAGCTAAAGAGTTAATTAGATTATGGAGACAATATTGTCAACATGAGAGGGATAAGATTATGTTATTAAGTTGGCAAGAAAATGCCCTTAAAATGGGGATTCCAATTAGTGAAAGGGGGAACCAGAAAACTCTGGAGATCTTGAAAAAAGAGTGTGCATTCAAAATAAAACACGCAAGTAAAGAGAGGATGGACTCGAGTAAAAAAAAATAGCCCTACATGAACAGCCATGTAGTTCAATGGCTGGCCTTGCATTGACAGAAGCAGATGAGGACTTCGAAAATTGGACCATGTCGGCTAGAGTCCTGACTGCACGAGTAGCATTGTCTGCACTAATTCCGGAACCACCAGGGTATCATAATTTATATCCAGTCACTGCTCCCCAGATTCAAATCATGCCAGCCTCTCCAGCCCCTTTGGTTGATAGCTTGGGTCCGATTTCAGCATCTTCATTGTCTGTTAGTGAAGGCGAGCTCTGTTCAACAAGCCCAGTTAGCTCGAGGACCCGATCTCGGACAGTGAGAGAGCGGCCTGATCCTATCCAGAAACAATCACGCATACCACCTGGATCCCTTCAGGCTGATATGGTAGGACAGAAAAGTATGAGAACAAAGAAAGAGGATGGGAATGGTTCTGAGGAGCTGGAGCTCCCCCTAGTGGCAGGGAAGGACGTCAAAGTCTTTGAAGAGCCAGAGGAATCTGCTAGAGCGCCCCGTAGTGAGACTCTGAGACAGTTGCCGATTAGGAAAATACCAAACCCTGACGCTGTAACGGCGGCCGTCCAGCCCACGATAGACATTTATTTCCCATGGAGACCCAGTGAGATGATGGCTATTCTGGCTGCAATCCCAGACAGGAAGAAATCTCCTGCTGCTTTCGTGGATTATCTGAGAACTACCATCTCAGTTTATCAAGCTGATTCCAGGGACCTCTGGGCCCTAGTCCAGCAGGTTTTAACCCCAGCAGAGTACCGCAATCATCTCAATCACTTGAATTATGCTAGCCATGCCGCACTTCAGCAAGCCCATGCTTTGGACGATGATAGACGAGCACAAATTCTGAATGCGTTGAATGTCACATTTCAAAAGCCCATAAACATTTCTGCTATCTTAGACCTCAAACCTAAAAAGACTGAAGAGCCAGAAGAATTTCTGGAACGTTTTAATGAAATCTACCGTGGGCAGTCAGGCGACTTGCCGTACCAAAATGGTCAGAATTCCCCTCAATATTGTGCTATGTTAATGCATTGCCTACCACCTTCCGTGGCTACTGCCGTGAAATGTAATAACATGAATTGGACAGAGAACGACCCTTCTCAGATGGCTAGGGCAGTCAAATTTTATTGGAAGGAGGGTGTAGGCAAGGAAGGAGGCTCAGTTACAAAGATTAAGACTGAGTATGTAATGAAAAAGGATGATCTGAGACCCCAACCAGCGGCAGAAACGGTGGCTTACCAGCTGGAACCCCAATATTGTGACCTTGGGTGGGTGGATCAACATGGGGTAGGATATCAAACCCACCCAAATGGACCCTCAGCTCCTCTTAATGGCTCACCGTATGCACCAACAACTGCTACCCCCTCTGAGAGCCCATTGGTCTACTGGGAAAAGAGGACGGGGCAGATATAGAGGGAACAATGCGTGTCTTAATTGCAGCCGTGCAGATCACTGGCAACAGGAATGCCCCTTTAAAAGGCGGGCAGCAGAAGGAGACAATCCGACCCAAAGGAGGGGATACCCACCAAGGGGAGGACAGATGAGATATACTGACTTCTCCCAGGGCAAACCCTTTCCCAACACAGGATTGACTAGCTAATTTAGTCATAAGGACTCTCCAAACGGACAGGGAACCTATTATTTCTCTGCAGATAGGAGATCAACACTGCCCATTTGTAATCGACACTGGAGCAGCCATGTCTTCAGTGCAATCAGAACTTCGACTACCACTATCCGACCACACCCAGCATTTGTCGGGGTTCCAAGGACAGGTGTGTGAGTATCCTATTTCTGAACCTGTGACAGTCACTTACGAGAATAAGTCTGCGGATCATCAGTTTGTGGTGACTACTGGATTGGACTGTAATTTGTTGGCCCGAGATTTACTGTGTATCTTCCAGCTACAGCTAGAGTGCGGAGATGAAGGGGTAACGGTTCAATCATGGAGGATGAGACAACAGTGCTATATTTCTATCACTCCCCAGTGGTGGACGTTAGACATTGAACATTCACTGCATCACGTTACCCTGGTCTATGACAGAACCAGACAAAACAGGGAGTTGAAGGACAAATACCGGCCGTTAATTGGGACCGAATGGCCAGTCAAGGTTACAGCCACAGTCACGGGAAAAGAAGGTACAGCCGATTTTGTTACAATACCACCACATTTATGGCTACAGTCAGCTTCTGTAGGCCCTCATATTATACGTCAGGTCCACGACCAGTACCATGCCAAGGATCTGGGGCCTATGGGAAGGGTAGGCAGTGGATACCAAACATCGCTGTCTATACAAAGCTGCTGACGCCTTACACTAGTGAAGGGGGGAATTTTACTCTCACCACCGAGGCACTCGAAGCCTTCCATTGCCTGAAGCAGGCCTTGTTACAAGCACCGGCCCTCGGTAGGCCCTTGTATGACCGACCGTTCCAGATATACTGTACTGTTCTGGAAGGATGTTCAACAGTGGTACTCACCCAACAACATGGGGACAAACACCGGCCCGTAGCGTATTACTCTTCCAAACTTGATCCAGTGGCGTTGGGCCACCCTGTTTGCACCCAGATCTTGGCAGCGATATACAATAGTTTGCAGGCTGCTGCCAATATAACTCTCCAACAGGATATTACGGTGTAAAGCTCTTATGTATCACACTACTGGGGCAACTGCAGACTCAGCATCTTACCGCAGCTCGTCAGAATAGGTATGAAATATACCTTTTGAACAATCCACGTCTGACATTTAAATACTGTACCACTATCAATCCAGCCTGTTTTCTTAGTGGTCCCCCTGTCCATGAAGACGCACCTGGCCACGATTGTTTATCCTTGATTCAGGAAACTACCACAGTAAGGGACGATCTGAGTGATATTCCGTTAGAACAACCTGACATGATTATGTATGTTGATGGCAGTGCATTAGTAAGCCCCACTGGCCGGAGATTGTCCGGTTATGCAATCGTAGATCAGGATGGTCTGATCCTAGAAGCGGCCGCTTTTCAGACCCCTTATTCAGCCCAACAAGCCAAACTTTTTGCCCTTACCCGTGCATGTATACTTGGGGTAGATCATCGGCTAATTATTTACACTGACTCCCGATACGCCTTCGGGGTAGTTCATGACTTCGGACAGCTCTCTGGAAGAATAGGGGATTCCTTACCTCGGCCGGCATGGAAATATCCCACCGGGGTTTAGTTAATGACCTACTGCAGGCCCTCCTTATGCCCGCGCAGATTTCCATAATTAAATGCGCTGCCCACACAAACGGTAAGACCTCAGTTGACGTTGGTAATGAACAAGCAGATTGTGCAGCGTGGACAGCCGCGCAAATTCAGCAAGTGATGGTGCCTAAAATGTTAAGTCAGACTAAACGACCTGCTATAAATAGGTCTGCCTCTGACAAGCCAATGCCAACCATCCAAGACGTCATAAGGTTACAGGAGGACGCTCCTGTGAGTGATAAACAAATGTGGAAACGGTTCGGTTGTACATATGATTCTGTTTCCTCTTTATGGACCACGCCAGAATATCAGACTTGTATGTCTGATGTACTGGCTTTATGGGCCATCGAATGTGTACACTTTGCTGTACATTTTCATTGTGGAGCTCGGAGGACTGGTGATTTGTTGCTGGACATTTGGTGGCACCCTAAGATGCAGGGGTTGGCCCAGAGTATCAGTAATCGGTGTTTGATTTGTCAGCAAAATTACACCGGCAAAGGTATCCCTTGTGGTATGAGGCAAACCCCGTTGCCCAGTGGTCCCTTTGAGATGCTCCAAATGGATTACATTGAGTTGGAAAGATGTCAATGTTATAAATATGTTTTGGTCATAGTGGATGTGTTCAGCAAATGGGTCGAGGCGTATCCGACTACCGATAATAAAGCTGCTACTGGTATACCAGCTCAGTTAAGTTCTGATAACGGGCCTCATTTTATTGAACAGATTAACAAGGAGTTCTGCTCCCAGTTGGGCATACGGCAGCAGTTACACTGTGCGTACAGACCGCAGGCGGCCGGGTTGGTTGAGAGACACAATCAGACCCTCAAAACTAAATTGGCTAAATTAAGAGCAGACACGGGACTGACATGGCTTAAGTTGCTCCCCGTTGCCCTCTTCCAGCTGTGGGTTACACCTGCGGGACCGGCCCGGCTCTCTCCTGCCGAGATACTTTATGGCAGGCCCCTTAGAACTCCCTGGAGCCTGCATGTTCCCAGACTGGTTCAGTTTCACCATATGACTGAAGAGATGACCACCTATGTTCTAGCCCTCACTAAGGTCCTCAAGGAGCTTCATGGCCAGGTCCGCGCGGCTCACCCGCCACCGCCCCATTACCTAGCTCACTTTCAGTGCAGCCCGGTAGTTATGTCATGGTCAAAAAATTGGACTCGGAATGGGTTGGAGCCGCGATGGGAGGGGCCCTTCCAAGTTCTCCTTACCACCCCCACTGTGGTTAAAGTGGAGGGGCGGAGTGCTTGGGTCCACCTCTACCACTGTAAATTGGGTCCACCTCTACCACTGTAAAAAGGTTGGTTACTAACCTGCCTCCCTTTCCCAGCGCTGTTTTACAGGTGTGAAGCATGATGGGGTGGCTGCGCACCGCCTGTGTAATCTTCGGCCTCACCTCGCTTGGAGTGACATCGGCGACGGACATGAAAAAGGGAAATATCATCTACATCTGTAACCCCAACCAAACTACAAGGACATTTTGTTTATGCAGAGGTGATGTTCTTCGCTGCCCCCATGTACGAGGACATGGTATCGACTCATGGAAGGTTATCAGGTTAACGGACAATGCAGGACTCATGAAGAAATTGCGACGCTCCCGGCGATGGGAAGGGAACATTACATGAACATTGCCTTGTTTTTGGAGTACATGTAAATTTGATTTCGGATGAGATAAGATTGGTGCCATAAAGGTGAAATCAGACCGTCAGGAGAGGGTAGGAAGAGGTTGTGAGAGAGAGAGGGGGACTAGAGAGAGGACGGGCGTGTAAGGAGGGGAGTACAACTAGAAACGTAGGTTATCAAGAGATACACTTAATTCATTTATGACCCAGACTGAGGAAAACCCGGGGAGAATGAATCTCTTCTACTAGATTTACCACCGCTTGTCTGGCCAGGGACGGGCTGTCTGCTACCCGAACCCCGCAGCGGTGTCTAGGTTATTTTCTGTTTCACCGCTTTGGAGCACTCCCCAAACTGTGGTTTATTGTCAGCGTTCCGAGCCACCGCCCGAGCAAGTCACTCTTCCTTACGATCCGGGTTCAGCACCACCAGCTATTTGCCTTCCCCTGCCTTGGGATAATTCCCACTCACAGTATGATAGGCTGCAACGGTGGAGGGCGTACATACCTAGCCACTTCACTCCCAATAGGAACTCCCGGTCGTACGAGAATTGTTTTGGCAGTGATGGGTACGGCTGTTTGCTGGTAGAGGTGGAAATGAATATAACTTTTAATGGCACAGCGATCAATGTTTTGTCACCCCCATTTCCCCGCCAAATTGTTATCGGGACTCTAGTCCCCTGCCCCCCGGCGTGGATGCTGCATACTCAGTTAACCCGCCAGGCAGTCTCAGCTGAATTCTGCGAGAACTGGAAAATACCTCAGGTTCTCGCACCCAACCGGGGCCACTCAGCCGGGTGGGGAATTCTGAGCGTCTTGACACTGGGAGGTGTGGGGGGTTCCTTGGCAGTCAGCGATAGGAATTATTTTATTTGTGGCCTTACCATCCTGGGAAACGAAACCTTGGGAGCCCTCGGGGCAATAACCAAGGAATTGTCTCAGCTACGGTTGTTTTCAATGCAGAACCGGTATGCACTTGACTATCTTCTGGCCCGTGAGGGTGGGGTACGCGCCATAGTGCAGGGCAAGTGTCTCATGGGAGTTCAAGGCCTAACCGTTAACATCACTAAATTTATGGATCGCATACGGGATCACCTGGACGGAATGCAGGACCCTGGCTCTTGGGGTAACTGGGGATTCGGAGGTTGGAAGGACTGGTTGATAAATATGGCCATGTATTTAGCAGTGGCACTCGGCTGCATCTTTGTGGGCCTGGCCATCCTTAAATGTGCGATGGGTAGAATGCGGGGTGCACTGGAACAGATAGATGCCCCTAGAATCTTGGCTGTTAGGATCCACGAGGGTGCAGCAGATGAAGGGGGGCTACAACTTGGGCAAGATCAAGAATGACAAGATCCTAAGGTGGAGGATTGAACTCTCCACCTACAATTACGATATCTTGTATCGACCTGGGAAGCTCAAGGAGCCGCCAGATGCCCTATTCCGCGGTACATGTGCCAGCGCACAAGTAGACCGACTTCAGGCCCTCCATAATGACCTCTGTCCCCAGGGCTCACCCGTTTTTTTCATTTTATCAAGGCCCGCAACCTGCCTTACTCCATTGAGGAGGTCAGGACCATGACCAGAGACTGCCAGGTCTGCGCGGAGTGCAAACTTCTATCGGCCGAATAGAGCACACCTGGTAAAGACCTCCCGCCCCTTTGAGCGCCTCTGCATCGATTTCAAAGGGCCCCTCCCCTCCACTGACCGTAATGTGTACTTTCTCAACATCATTGATGAGTACTCACGTTTCCCTTTCCCCATCCCATGCCCTGACGTGACCTCTGCCACAGTCATCAAGGCCCTGCAAGGCCTCTTCACCTTGTTCGATTTCCCCACTTATATCCATAGCGATGGGTGTTCCTCCTTCATGAGTGATGAGCTGTGTCAGGTCCTGCTTAGCAAGGGCATCTCCTCAAGCAGGACTACCAGCTACAACCCCGGGAAAACGGACAGGTGGAGAGGGAGAACGTGACGGTCTGGAAGGCTGTCCTTCTTGCCCTACGGTCTAGACGTCTCCCTGTCTCCCGCTAGCAGGAGGTCCTTCCCGATGCGCTCCACTCCATCCGGTCACTCCTGTGTACCGCCACCAATGCGACACCTCACGAGAGAATGTTTGTCTTCCCCAGGAAATCCACCTCAGGGGTCTCGCTCCCGTCCTGGCGGACGGTTCCAGGGCCCGTCCTCCTCTGGAAGCATGTAAGGAGTCACAAGTAGGATCCCCTGATCGAACGGGTCCTTCTCCTCCATGCTAACCCACAATATGCCTACGTGGCACACCATGACGGGCGGGAGGACACAATCTCCCTTCGGGATTTAGCACCCGCAGGTTCCCCAGCGACCATTACCACTACCCCCGACTCTACACTGTCTCCCTCCATTGCTACTCACGACTCTACACCGTCTCCCTCCATTGCTACTGATCCGGAAGATGACACGCTCCTGGATACGCAGGCCTCAACACTTCATCCGACACCAGTGTCCTCACCACACCGGGACTGAGGCGATCACAGCGGAAGGTCAGAGCCCCCGACAGACTCGATCTCTAATTCAACCCGTCCACTTCACTCCCGACGGACTCTTTTTTTTTAACAGGGGGTGAATGTGGTGAACCACTGTATTATATTGTACATACTGTTCTTACTTATTGTATTTACTGTTCTTACTGTTTGTTACATGTCTGGGTTTGTCCCTGCTGGCTCCGCCCCTCAAATATAAAGGTAGCTAACCTCCAGCCCTGCCCTCATTCTGGGACCGGCTGCCAGCAGGTATCTTTTAGCTGATTAAAGCCACAATTTACTCTTCCAACTCTCATCTGTCGTCATTGATGGTACATCAGTTACCATGCTGTACCTGATCTGGGAATGATAAAGATGACATTGTGACAAAAGCAGTGAGCAATATTTGAAAATATAACATGTAAAATATATATTTTGAATGAAAAAATATATTTATATTTGCACTTCGCTCCTTGATTCTTATGGGACTGAAGAAAATCTCAACACTGACAGATAATTATTTATTTCTATAATGGGGCATGACATATATGTCTCACTAAAATATTAAACAGAACTAGATACCAATTGGAGAATAATAAATTGAATTTATATAGCACCGTTCATAGCTTTAGGAATGTTCCAAAGTGCTTTTCAACCAATGAAGTCATTTGTTGAAGTCTAATCACTGTAGCAAGACAGGAATATCAGAAAACATTTACTCTCATTTCCTCGTGAAACCATGGAAACTTGTGTATTATTTGCATGGTGCTGCCACCTCATGGCCATGTTTGTATAGTGTAAGACCAGATCCTGGTGTATGATTATTATGGAGACATGAATGCACTGTAGTACTGGACGGATACCTGGGAGGGTACCAATAAAAATCCTGGGATTTTGTAAAGGCATTATTCATTCATTAATTGTAGTAACCAGTGTCCCTCAAAGGTGGCACACTTATGCTGATGTCATGCACAGAATGTTTTTTAAAATGATTATTTCATGGGATGTGGGTATTTGTTACCCAACCCTAATTTCCCTTTGGAAGGTGGTGGTGGGCCACTTTCTTGAACGACTGAAGTCATGTAGTGTAGGAACGCTTGTATATATTTTCATGGACACAGAAGTCGTGAGCTAGGAACACTTTATTGAAGACGAGAGAGTAATGACTCAAGCCAAAATTATAGGCCAGCCCTGGAGAGTATATACAGAATTCCGTTACTTTACCTTAGGACTATCACATTTCCCTGCAGTTAGGGGCATGGGATGTGTGGACCAGGGAGGGTATCACAGTTGTAATTCTGATTTTCCTTTGATAAAAAAAATCATTAAAAATCTTTGAAATCCTAATGACCCAACATCACAAAGTAAATGGAAAGAAATATATACTTTTCAAACTCAGGCTTTTGGTTTCTGCTTTTCATTTTAGGAATAATGGGAGAGATTTCTCAAAACCTGCACCACTTTAAAAAAAAATCTTTATTGTCACAAGTAGGCTTACGGTAACAATGCAATGTAGTTACTGTGAAAATCCCCTAGTCACTACATTCCGGCGCCTGTTTAGGTACACAAAGGGAGAATTCAGAATGTCCAAATGAGCTAACAGCACGTCTTTCAGGACTTGTGGGAGGAAACCGGAGCACCCGGAGGGAACCCACTTCAAACAGAACAGCTGGGTTCTAATCGAGGCTGTGGGAATGATTTTCATAGAATTTACAGTGCAGAAGGAGGCCATTCGGCCCATCGAGTCTGCACCGGCTCTTGGAAAGAGCATCCTACCCAAGCCCACACCCCCACCCTATCCCCATAACCAAGTAACCCAACCCAACACTAAGGACAATTTTGGACACTAAGGGCAATTTATCACGGCCAATCCACCTAACCTGCACACCTTTGGACTGTGGGAGGAAACCGGAGCACCCGGAGGAAACCCACGCACACACGGGAGAACGTGCAGGCTCCGCACAGACAGTGACCCAAGCCGGGAATCAAACCTGGGACCCTGGAGCTGTGAAGCAATTGTGTTAACCACTATGCTACCGTGCTGCCCTATTGTCTTTCATTGAGTGGGCAAAAGTTTGGAAGATGGAGTATAATGTGGGAAAATGTGAACTTACCCATTCTGGAAGAAAAGAAAAGCAATATATTATTTAAATAGAACGAGGGGTTGCATAATTCTGGTACAGAGGGATCTGGGTGTCCAATATGTGAATCACAAAAAGGAGTACACAGGTACACAAATGAAAAAGTTGCTGTTTAGTGCAAATGGAATCAAGCAATAAAGTAATTGCAAAGCTCTGATGAAGAGCGAAGCAGGCTCAGAACGTCAACTCTGCTTTCTCTCTTCACAGGGGGGGGGGGGGGGGGGACTTACCAGGGGTAAGCCATGGGGTACGGGCCTCTGGCACAGAGTCTGTCCCTGTTGCTCAGAAGGGAAGTGGGGAGAGGAGCAGAGCATTAGTAATTGGGGACTCGATAGTCAGGGGCACAGATCGGAGATTTTGTGGGAGCGAGAGAGACTCACGTTTGGTATGTTGCCTCCCAGGTGCAAGGGTACGTGATGTCTCGGATCGTGTTTTCCGGGTCCTTAAGGGGGAGGGGGAGCAGCCCCAAGTCGTGGTCCACATTGGCACTAACGACATAGGTAGGAAAGAGGACAAGGATGTCAGGCAGGCTTTCAGGGAGCTAGGATGGAAGCTCAGAACTAGAACAAACAGAGTTGTTATCTCTGGGTTGTTGCCCGTGCCACGTGATAATGAGATGAGGAATAGGGAGAGAGAGCAATTAAACACGTGGCTACAGGGATGGTGCAGGCGGGAGGGATTCAGATTTCTGGATAACTGGGGCTCTTTCTGGGGAAGGTGGGACCTCTACAGACAGGATGGTCTACATCTGAACCTGAGGGGCACAAATATCCTGGGGGGGAGATTTGTTAGTGCTCTTTGGGGGTGTTTAAACTAATGCAGCAGGGGCATGGGAACCTGGATTGTAGTTTTAGGGTACGGGAGAAAGAGAGTATAGGGGTCAAGAGCACAGATTTGACGTCGCAGGAGGGGGCCAGTGTTCAGGTAGGTGGTTTGAAGTGTGTCTACTTCAATGCCAGGAGTATACGAAATAAGGTAGGGGTACTGGCAGCATGGGTTGGTACCTGGGACTTCGATGTTGTGGCCATTTCGGAGACATGGACAGAGCAGGGACAGGAATGGATGTTGCAGGTTCCGGGGTTTAGGTGTTTTAGTAAGCTCAGAGAAGGAGGCAAAAGAGGGGGAGGTGTGGCGTTGCTAGTCAAGAGCAGTATTACGGTGGCGGAGAGGATGCTAGATGGGGACTCATCTTCCGAGGTAGTATGGGCTGAGGTTAGAAACAGGAAAGGAGAGGTCACCCTATTGGGAGTTTTCTATAGGCCTCCAAATAGTTCGAGGGATGTAGAGGAAAGGATGGCGAGGATGATCCTGGATAAGAGCAAAAGTAACAGGGTAGTTATTATGGGAAACTTTAACTTTCCAAATATTGACTGGAAAAGATATAGTTCGAGTACATTAGATGGGTCGTTTTTTGTACAATGTGTGCAGGAGGGTTTCCTGACACAATATGTTGACAGGCCAACAAGAGGCGAGGCCACATTGGATTTGGTTTTGGGTAATGAACCAGGCCAGGTGTTAGATTTGGAGGTAGGAGAGCACTTTGGGGACAGTGACCACAATTCGGTGACGTTTACATTAGTGATGGAAAGGGTTAAGTATACACCGCAGGGCAAGAGTTATAGCTGGGGGAAGGGCAATTATGATGCCATTAGACGTGACTTGGGGGGGATAGGTTGGAGAAGTAGGCTGCAAGTGTTGGGCACACTGGATAAGTGGAGCTTGTTCAAGGAACAGCTACTGCGTGTTCTTGATAAATACGTACCGGTCAGGCAGGGAGGAAGGCGTAGAGCGAGGGAACCGTGGTTTACCAAAGAAGTGGAATCTCTTGTTACGAGGATTCTCTGGGAGGCCAGGGAAGAGATTGCTGGGCCTGTGGCTTTGATTTTTATGTCATCATTGGCTACAGGAATAGTGCCAGAGGACTGGAGGATAGCAAATGTGGTCCCTTTGTTAAAAAAGGGGAGTAGAGACAACCCCGGCAACTATAGACCGGTGAGCCTCACGTCTGTAGTGGGTAAAGTCTTGGAGGGGATTATAAGAGACAAGATTTATAATCATCTAGATAGGAATAATATGATCAGGGATAGTCAGCATGGCTTTGTGAAGGGTAGGTCATGCCTCACAAACCTTATTGAGTTCTTTGAGAAGGTGACTGAACAGGTAGACGAGGGTAGAGCAGTTGATGTGGTGTATATGGATTTCAGTAAAGCGTTTGATAAGGTTCCCCACGGTAGGCTATTGCAGAAAATACGGAGGCTGGGGATTGAGGGTGATTTAGAGATGTGGATCAGAAATTGGCTAGCTGAAAGAAGACAGAGGGTGGTGGTTGATGGGAAATGTTCAGAATGGAGTTCAGTTACAAGTGGCGTACCACAAGGATCTGTTCTGGGGCCGTTGCTGTTTGTCATTTTTATCAATGACCTAGAGGAGGGCGCAGAAGGGTGGGTGAGTAAATTTGCAGACGACACTAAAGTCGGTGGTGTTGTCGACAGTGTGGAAGGAAGTAGCAGGTTACAGAGGGACATAGATAAGCTGCAGAGCTGGGCTGAGAGGTGGAAAATGGAGTTTAATGTAGAGAAGTGTGAGGTGATTCACTTTGGAAGGAATAACAGGAATGCAGAATATTTGGCTAATGGTAAAGTTCTTGGAAGTGTGGATGAGCAGAGGGATCTAGGTGTCCATGTACATAGATCCCTGAAAGTTGCCACCCAGGTTGATAGGGTTGTGAAGAAGGCCTATGGAGTGTTGGCCTTTATTGGTAGAGGGATTGAGTTCCGGAGTCATGAGGTCATGTTGCAGCTGTACAAAACTCTGGTACGGCCTCATTTGGAGTATTGCGTACAGTTCTGGTCACCGCATTATCGGAAGGACGTGGAGGCTTTGGAGAGGGTGCGGAGGAGATTTACCAGGATGTTGCCTGGTATGGAGGGAAAATCTTATGAGGAAAGGCTGATGGACTTGAGGTTGTTTTCGTTGGAGAGAAGAAGGTTAAGAGGAGACTTAATAGAGGCATACAAAATGATCAGGGGGTTGGATAGGGTGGACAGTGAGAGCCTTCTCCCGTGGATGGAAATGGCTGGCACGAGGGGACATAGCTTTAAACTGAGGGGTAATAGATATAGGACAGAGGTCAGAGGTAGGTTCTTTATGCAAAGAGTGGTGAGGCCGTGGAATGCCCTACCTGCAACAGTAGTGAACTCGCCAACATTGAGGGCATTTAAAAGTTTATTGGATAAGCATATGGATGATAACGGCATAGTGTAGGTTAGATGGCTTTTGTTTCGGTGCAACATCGTGGGCCAAAGGGCCTGTACTGCGCTGTATATCTATGTTCAATGTTCTAGATGCTGGCTGACCAGCTGAGTTTTTCCAGCATTCTCTGTTCTTGTTTCATATTCCAGCATCCACAGTATTTTGCTTATAAAAGTAAAGAAACCTTGGCCAGAATTCTCTGATTGTTGGGATTCACATTTCTCGCTGGCAGCACACCCTCATGACGGCCTGTGGTGGATTCAATGGGAAATCTCATTGACAAGCAGCGGGATGATCGAATCCCGCTGTCAGCGAATGGGGTGCACGGGGGCCGGGGTGGCACTGCCAAGGGTTAGGGCCTGAGAGGGGCCATGCCCATAAAAGGTAGATGAGGGGGTATGATGAGTGGGGGTTGAAGGGCGAATATGAAGGGACCTCATAAATGTTAGAAGGGTGAAGGGTAGGGGTCCTAAAATGGGGAGTCCCAAAAGAGGGGGGTGGGGTGGGGTGACTTGAAAAGGTGGGGGTCCCTCAGTGGTCCCATATCAGGTGTCCTCACTTGGATGGTGGGGGAGGTAATGCCCATGTGTGCAGGGGGTGACATTGCCCCTTACTACTAAGCCAGTTTTGGATCCAGTTTGCCAAATTGCCTTAAATCCCATGGGCTCTTACCATCTTCACCAGCCTCCCACGTGGGACCTTGACAAAAGCCTCACTAAAATCCTTGGAGACTACATCAACCATGCCACCCTCATCTATACACTTAGTGAGCTCCTCGAAAAATGCAAACAAATTTGTAAGTCATGGGGCGGATTCTCCGTCGGCCGACACCAAAATTGGGAAAGGCGATTGGGCGGAGAATCAATCTTGATGCCGAAACTGTAGCGGGTGCCGGGGTCACGCCGAATCACAATTCTCCAGCGCCTTGACAGCGGCGGCAATGTGTTCCGCTCCGCATGTACAGTAAACGGCATTTGTATATCATTAGCGGGCCTGACCCGGTATTCTCCTGGGCCTCTGCGATCCTCCACCTGTGGGGTTTGCTTGTCCTTTTTTAATAATCGGGAAACAGGTGCCGTGGCTGATGAGGAAGAGAGAGGAGGTAGGACATGCAAAGACATGACCATGGCTGCTGGGCCTGGCACAGGCCAGGCTGGCTGGGGTTGGGGGTGGGGGGTCCGGGGGGGGGGGGGGGGGGGGCACTGACGAGGGTGATCAGGGGACAGGCTGTGGGGCCGGGGCGATCCCCCCATGAGACCGGTGTGTCCAGGTACGGATTGCCATTGCTGCAGCCTGCAAGGCAGCCATCTTGCTGCACACCCTATTGACCGCCCTCCGTGACCTGTGGTTGTGCAGAGTGCCACTGGCCATATGGGTGCTCACCCTACACCCTCCACCCCCTTTGCACCCCAGTCCCACTCTCCACCATACCAACCTCCCTAACCAGCCGCCACCTGCTGACAGGGCATCATGTGGCCCACCCAAGGGAACACCCACAGCAGCCCCTATAGCGGGGCGGACAATGGGGACCGTGGAGTGTACCACTGGCAAGGGCAGCACCAGTCGACTGTACCCCTGGCAACAGGGACAGGTGCCAGGGTCAAAGGCCCCCACAGTGCCTGGGGCCAGGGGTGCAGAGTTGGGGGAGGGTGACATGCGGGGGAGGGAGCAGTGTCACCGGGCCCACCATGTAGCACCGGGGTATGCACCATCCAACATGTCAGCCTTTCACCCCCTGCGGACAATGGATATTGGAATTCAACCAGCGATGGTGGCCTTCCTGCTAGTCGCCGCAGTCCTGGGGGACGCCCTGCGGCTGTACGGCTGGAGCTGCTCGAGGAGGAGGAAGCTGCAGCAGCGGAGTCTGCCCCAGAGGAACAGGAGGCAGCCGCTGTGGATGGAGAGCCGGCCATCCAATAGGACTAGGAGGAGGTGGGAAGGAGGTGCCGCATGAGGCCTCGTGTACCGGCAACGCCTGCCATTCGAGGACTCGCCGGACCGGGCATGCCGTTGAAGACTCCGGCTGAGCAGAGGGACAGTGGGACATATCTGCCTTATCATGGCGCACCTGGCACTGCGGGGGTATGGGGGAGATCACCCGCTCCCAGTAGCCGTCAATGTGATGGTTGCCCTGAATTTCAACGCAAGGGGTCCTTCCAGGTGCCGAGTGGGGGCCTGTCCGGGATCTCACGGAGGCCCTATATGCCCGGTTGGCACAATACATCAATTTCAATGTGGACCGAGCCCACCTGGATGCCCAGGCAGTGGGATTCATCACTATTTCTGAGATAACCAGGCTTCAGGGGGGTGATCAACAGGTGCATGTCCCCTATGAGCACTTGCAGATGACAGGCCAGTCTTCACCAACCAAAGGGGTTCCACTCGATGAACATGCAGCTGGTGTGTGACCATGAGATGTGCATCATGCACGTCTGTACCCAGGCAGTGTGCACGACGCCCTCATCCTGCTCACTTGACAACCCCTGGCCTCTTCGAGATGGCCGCCTGGCTGAGGGGTTGGGCTCCTGGGCAAATGGGGTTATCCACTCGGTCATAGCTGATGATGCCTATCCGAAGACCACAGATCGACACGTACACCCGCTACAACGGTGCCCTTGCCGCGACCAGGCACATGATCAAGCGATGCTTTGGCACTCTGAAGATGCAGTTCAGGTATCTGGACCAATTGGAGGGGCCCTATATATTGTATAGCGCTAGGAGGGTCTTCCAAATCATGGTGACCTGCTGCTTCCTCCACAACATTGCGCAGCAGGGGGGGGCGACATGTTGGAGGAGAAGTATGGATGCCATGATGTGGGGGAGGGTGGGGATGGACAGGATATGGGGCATAGGCAGGCACGGGGAGGCTGCACAATGTGTGCGCCAGGGCCAAAGCGCATGGGACACTCCAATCGCCTCCAGGTTCGCCGACTAGGAGGATTGGCTAGCAGCACAAACATCCCATCTCAACCCACCCCCCCCCCCCCACCCCCCCACCCCCCACCCCCGCCAAGCCAGACCTCCCCCTATGAAGGTCTGCACAACCTCCCTTCCTTCCCGCCCCTGGAAACCCCCTCCGTGATTCCTACCTGCCTCACTTCAGGGTGCAGGCCCTGGGTTGGCATTAGCAGCGGATCTGGTCCGTGGGATGGAGGATGATGACAACCTGTTCTGCGCTGAGCTCCGGTGCTCCGCGTCATTTGACAACATCTGACTCCTGCCCACAGTAGCACTGTCCACTGCCCCCCGGGGTAATCCCTGAATGCGAGCTGACCGTCCCATCACACAATCCCATTGAATCTCTGGTGAGAGGTGGGGACAGTGGGGGGGGGGGGGGGGGGGGGCGCTGCTGTGGAGTGGGATGGGGATGTGACGGTGTGACACCGGGGCGGTGAACGCTGCTTAACTACAGTCCATGGGCCATGCCCATCCCTAATGTCCACCCATCTTCCCCACCACCCCGCCCCCACCCCTGCCACCTGCACCCCTCTGTGGCAAGCCCAAACGAGCCCATCACTCACATCCCTCTGACAGAGCACTGAAGCAGGTTGTAACGTAGTGCACGGTGTTTATTATGAACACATACATACAGGTTTGTGCTCTAGCCCTTATGTGCTGCACCCGTTTCATACTAACCGGTGCCTACCTCTCGGGCCTTACGGGCCCTATCACTACTCCTAGGTAGATCCCCAGGTGGTATATCAGGAGTGGAAGCGGCCTGGTGCCACCGTGTTCTGTCCACTGCCCATGTGATGCACCAGGGACAGGACGGAGGGGCTGTGCTGTTAAGGGAGTCAACGGTACAGGCCCCATCACCTCCTCCTCTCTCGGGCTGCCCGATGGCTCCCGGGCTACTCCATGCGACGTGGATGCTAACGGAGCTAAACCCTGAGGCTCTCCCACCACATGGCGCTGCCAGTCCTGGAGGCCCGTTCTCGTCTCAACCAAGATCTCCATGCTCGCCGCCATGGGGCACAGGGGGTGGACCATCTCCCTCTGAGACTGCACCACATCACGCTGCGATTGTGCCATCACCTACCAGATCTGTACCACATCAGCCAGTGACTGCACCATCTCCCTCTGGGACAAGGCCACCTCCCTCTGTCTGCGCCATGTCAGCCAGAACCTGGACAATGCCGCCAATGCTCTAAGCTATGGCCCCTGTGACTGGGCCACGCTCTGGATCTCTGCAGCAATATCCAAGTGGCTCAAGTACATGGCTGCCTGTGATAATGCAGCACTGTCTTGGGCCTTGGCCACCGTCGACACAGATAGCCTTGGGCCTTGGACATCTTGACCCATGGCCGACACCTTTGTCCCTAAGGCCTCCACTGCGGAAGACACTTGTGCTGTGTTGGCCTGGCTGGCATGCATGGCCGGCACCACCTCCTGCTCCAGCACGCACTTGGATTCCTCCAACTGCACCTGCCAACAACCCCTCATGTAGTCCCTGGCACGGGCAGCATGGTGGCGCAGTGATAGCACTGCAATCTCACGGCGCCGAGGTGCCAGGTTCGATCCTGGCTCTGGGTCACTGTCCGTGTGGAGTCTGCACATTCTCCCCATGTTTGCGTGGGTTTCGCCCCCACAACCCAAAGATGTGCAAGGTAGGTGACTTCACAGCACCAGGGTCCCAGGTTCGATTCCCTGCTGGGCCACTGTCTGTGCGGAGTCTGCACGTTCTCCCCGTGTCTGCGTGGGTTTCCTCCGGGTGCTCCGGTTTCCTCCCACAGTCCAAAGACGTGCAGGTTAGGTGGATTGGACATGTTAAATTGCCCTTAGTGTCCAAGAAAAGTTAGATGGGGTTATTGGGTTACGTGGATAGGGTGGAAGTGAGGACTTAAGTGGATCGGTGCAGACTCGATGGGCCGAATGGCCGCCTTCTGCACTGTATGTTCTATGTCTATGACTGCAAGTCCACAATCGATGGGACCATCCGTTCCAGAATACCGAAACCCATCTGGATAGCAGCTAGTTCCTGGGGTAGAACCGCCCTCGACTGTCTGTCCTTTCGGTGGTTCCTACCTCCACCTGATGGACTGCAGCATGTGTGTAATGTGCACCAGATAGTGTCCCAGGAGCCTCTTCACTGAAGTGTCTAAACGAGGTGTGTGTCTCTGGGATGGTGTTGGAGACAGCTGTGACGGGAAGTTGGTGTCTTCCCTGGACTCGAGCTCAGGTGCGTCACAGGATGCGGGTCGAGGGCTCCCGTCTGTGTCCGTGTCCTCGGTGTCGCTGCTCTCCAATTGTGGTTGTTATTATGGTTGGGGGACACCAGAAGGGCCCGCGCCATCACAAGCAGCTCCTGCAAAACACAAGACAGGATCGTGGGCTGGGGGTGGTGGGGGTGTGTGGGGTAGGGGTGGGTGTGTGGGGAGGTGTGAGGAGGAGGGGAGTGGGGGTGTGGGGGGGGGGGGGGGGGGTGACACACGTGTCATGGGGAACCGCAACTCAGTGGGGTCTCACTTCCTCTCCCGACGCCGACATCCGCCTCGGCGACTGCTTTTACTTCGGGCCCTCCAACCATGTCCAGTGCCCTCTATTCTGGTGTGGTGAGGGGCCGCAGGTCCAGCGGTCCCCCTGCAGTCTTCTCCCGCTCTTGCCGATTACATGTGGCCTTCTCCTGGGGTGGGGGGTTAGGGGGCACGGTGGAAACAGAAAGCGCACAGTATTACAGTCTGCGTATGCAAGCTTTTTCCTCTGTGGGGGTAGGGAGGGTAGGGAAGAGAAGACATGTCAGCAAGGTGTGTACTCATCTAAATCCAACAGGCTACATGGGGATATTGAGTTGCACTTTAGCATCACCCTTCACATGCCCCCCCCCCCCAAAACACCCTCACCCCTCAGCCTTTCCCCCCCCCGATATGGAGATTTTCACAGTAACTTCATTGCAGTGTTAATGTAAGTCTACTCACCCGTGCCCCATCAGAGAGCGGCACAGGGCCTGTGATATGGGGAGCTTCTATCCCCATCATCCGTCCCTGTCAACAGGGGTACCTGTGGCTGCCACAAGCAGTATCAACGATAGGCTCTGTGACTCCTGTCCTGTATCCCCAGTGCGGTCTGCTGTGGGTGTCCTCATTGGGTGGGCCGTGTGTCATCCCATCAGCAGGGAGGTGCCAGGTTGTGCGGTAGAGAGGGTCACCGTGTGCCACCAATCGCCTCCATGTTTCGAGGCTTGTGTGTGGGCAGGTCCTTCAGATGGGGGTGAACGAGGGAAGTGTGCGTCTGTTGGGAGCTTAGCTGCACTTTGGTGTAGGTTCTGGGTGTGACGCACAAGTTGTGGCAACCTGTCCAGGGGCAGGATGGATGGGAGCAGGGGTGCAGTGGGCAGGCCGGGCTTGGAGACAGCTGGTGGTCCTGCAGAGTGGGCTAACTGATAGTGTCGCTGTTAAGGCCTCTGCCCTGAGAGGGTCAGTGTGGCAGGGAGGGTGCCAAAGGCCATGATGCATGTGTCTTTGGGTTGGGGTGAGCTCTGCTATTCCCCTGGTTCGCCTGTAATGGGGCACTGCTTCTAATGAGTGCACTCAGGAGTGGCAGCACCTGGTTGGCCACTGACTGAGCTTGGCCACGCCCATCCCATTGGTGGGTCAGCTGGGGATGGAGTGTTTCCCGAGGGGTGGCTGGTGTTTGCTCCCAAATGACCAGAGACTCTGTGAACTTTTACAGGACACAGTGAGCAGTCAGCAGACTGAGCAGTCAGGGGTCTGTTGCAAATGGATGTTTTTTTTTTTATTAAATATTTTATTGAAAATTTTTGGTCAACCAACACAGTACATTGTGCATCCTTTGCACAATATTATAACAACACAAATAACAATGACCTATTTTATAAACAAAAAATGAATAAATAATAAATAACAAAAATGAAAACTAGCCCTAATTGGCAACTGCCTTGTCACAAGTAACACTCTCCAAAAATATAATTTAACAGTCCAATATATAATTATCTGTAGCAACGACCTATACATACTATACAGCATATATTAACAACCCTGAGAGTCCTTCTGGTTCCTCCTCCCCCCCCCCCCCCCCACCCCTCCCCCCTCCTCCCCCCCCCCCCCCCCCCCCGATCCTGGGCTGCTGCTGCTGCCTTCTTTTTCCCATTCCGTCTATCTTTCTGCGAGGTATTCGACGAACGGTTGCCACCGCCTGGTGAACCCTTGAGCCGACCCCCTTAGGACGAACTTAATCCGCTCTAGCTTTATAAACCCCGCCATGTCATTTATCCAGGTCTCCACCCCCGGGGGCTTGGCTTCTTTCCACATTAGCAATATCCTGCGCCGGGCTACTAGGGACGCAAAGGCCAAAACATCGGCCTCTCTCGCCTCCTGCACTCCCGGCTCTTGTGCAACCCCAAATATAGCCAACCCCCAGCTTGGTTCGACCCGGACTCCTACTACTTTTGAAAGCACCTTTGTCACCCCCATCCAAAACCCCTGTAGTGCCGGGCATGACCAAAACATATGGGTATGATTCGCTGGGCTTCTCGAGCACCTCGCACACCTATCCTCCACCCCAAAAAATTTACTGAGCCGTGCTCCAGTCATATGTGCCCTGTGTAATACCTTAAACTGAATCAGGCTTAGCCTGGCACACGAGGACGACGAGTTTACCCTGCTTAGGGCATCTGCCCACAGCCCCTCCTCGATCTCCTCCCCCAGCTCTTCTTCCCATTTCCCTTTTAGTTCATCTACCATAGTCTCCCCTTCGTCCCTCATTTCCCTATATATATCTGACACCTTACCATCCCCCACCCATGTCTTTGAGATCACTCTGTCCTGCACCTCTTGTGTCGGGAGCTGCGGGAATTCCCTCACCTGTTGCCTCGCAAAAGCCCTCAGTTGCATATACCTGAATGCATTCCCTTGGGGCAACCCATATTTCTCGGTCAGCGCTCCCAGACTCGCGAACTTCCCATCCACAAACAGATCTTTCAGTTGCGTTATTCCTGCTCTTTGCCACATTCCATATCCCCCATCCATTCCCCCCGGGGCAAACCTATGGTTGTTTCTTATCGGGGACCCCCCCAAGGCTCCAGTCTTTCCCCTATGCCGTCTCCACTGTCCCCAAATCTTCAGTGTAGCCACCACCACCGGGCTTGTGGTGTAGTTCCTCGGTGAGAACGGCAATGGGGCTGTCACCATAGCCTGTAGGCTAGTCCCCCTACAGGACGCCCTCTCTAATCTCTTCCACGCCGCTCCCTCCTCCTCTCCCATCCACTTACTCACCATTGAAATATTAGCGGCCCAATAATACTCACTTAGGCTCGGTAGTGCCAGCCCCACCCCCCTATCCCTGCTACGCTGTAAGAATCCCTTCCTCACTCTCGGGGTCTTCCCGGCCCACACAAAACCCATGATGCTCTTTTCAATCATTTTAAAAAAAGCCTTCGTGATCACCACCGGGAGGCACTGAAACACAAAGAGGAATCTCGGGAGGACCACCATCTTAACCGCCTGCACCCTCCCTGCCATTGACAGGGATACCATATCCCATCTCTTGAAATCCTTCTCCTTCTGTTCCACCAACCGCGTTAAATTTAACCTATGCAATGTGCCCCAATTCTTAGCTATCTGGATCCCCAGGTAACGAAAGTCCCTTGTTACCTTCCTCAACGGTAGGTCCTCTATTTCTCTACTCTGCTCCCCTGGATGCACCACAAACAACTCACTTTTCCCCATGTTCAATTTATACCCTGAAAAATCCCCAAACTCCCCAAGTATCCGCATTATTTCTGGCATCCCCTCCGCCGGGTCCGCCACGTATAGTAGCAAATCGTCTGCATACAAAGATACCCGGTGCTCTTCTCCTCCCCTAAGTACTCCCCTCCACTTCTTGGAACCCCTCAACGCTATCGCCAGGGGCTCAATCGCCAGTGCAAACAATAATGGGGACAGAGGGCATCCCTGCCTTGTCCCTCTATGGAGCCGAAAATATGCAGATCCCCGTCCATTCGTGACCACGCTCGCCATTGGGGCCCTATACAACAGCTGCACCCATCTAACATACCCCTCTCCAAAACCAAATCTCCTCAACACCTCCCACAAATAATCCCACTCCACTCTATCAAATGCTTTCTCAGGCATCCATCGCCACTACTATCTCCGTTTCTCCCTCTGGTGGGGCCATCATCATTACCCCTAACAACCTCCGTATATTCGTGTTCAGCTGTCTCCCCTTCACAAACCCAGTTTGGTCCTCGTGGACCACCCCCGGGACACATTCCTCTATTCTCATTGCCATTTCCTTGGCCAGGACCTTGGCATCTACATTTAGGAGGGAAATAGGTCTATAGGACCCGCATTGTAGCGGGTCCTTTTCCTTCTTTAAGAGAAGCGATATCGTTGCTTCAGACATAGTCGGGGGCAGTTGTCCCCTTTCCTTTGCCTCATTAAAGGTCCTCGTCAGTACCGGGGCGAGCAAGTCCACATATTTTCTATAGAATTCGACTGGGAATCCATCCGGTCCCGGGGCCTTTCCCGCCTGCATGCTCCTAATTCCTTTCACCACTTCTTCTACCTCGATCTGTGCTCCCAGTCCCACCCTTTCCTGCTCTTCCACCTTGGGAAATTCCAGCCGATCCAAGAAGCCCATCATTCTCTCCCTCCCATCCGGGGGTTGAGCTTCATATAATTTTTTATAAAATGTCTTGAACACTCCATTCACTCTCTCCGCTCCCCGCTCCATCTCTCCTTCCTCATCCCTCACTCCCCCTATTTCCCTCGCTGCTCCCCTTTTCCTCAATTGGTGTGCCAGCAACCTGCTCGCCTTCTCCCCATATTCGTACTGTACACCCTGTGCCTTCCTCCATTGTGCCTCTGCAGTGCCTGTAGTCAGCAAGTCAAATTCTACATGTAGCCTTTGCCTTTCCCTGTACAGTCCCTCCTCCGGTACTTCCGCATATTGTCTGTCCACCCTCAAAAGTTCTTGCAGCAACTGCTCCCGTTCCTTACTCTCCTGCTTCCCTTTATGTGCCCTTATTGATATCAGCTCCCCTCTAACCACTGCCTTCAACGCCTCCCAGACCACTCCCACCTGGACCTCCCAATTATCATTGAGTTCCAAGTACTTTTCAATGCACCCCCTCACCCTTAGACACACCCCCTCATCTGCCATTAGTCCCATGTCCATTCTCCAGGGTGGGCGCCCTCCTGTTTCCTCCCCTATCTCCAAGTCCACCCAGTGTGGAGCGTGATCCGAAATGGCTATAGCCGTATACTCCGTTCCCCTCACCTTCGGGATCAATGCCCTACCCAGCACAAAAAAGTCTATTCGCGAGTAGACTTTATGGACATAGGAGAAAAACGAGAACTCCTTACTCCTAGGTCTGCTAAATCTCCACGGGTCTACACCTCCCATCTGCTCCATAAAATCTTTAAGTACCTTGGCTGCTGCCGGCCTCCTTCCAGTCCTGGACTTCGACCTATCCAGCCCTGGTTCCAACACCGTATTAAAATCTCCCCCCATTATCAGCTTTCCCATCTCTAGGTCCGGAATGCGTCCTAGCATCCGCCTCATAAAATTGGCATCATCCCAGTTCGGGGCATATACGTTTACCAAAACCACCGTCTCCCCCTGTAGTTTGCCACTCACCATCACGTATCTGCCCCCGTTATCCGCCACTATAGTCTTTGCCTCGAACATTACCCGCTTCCCCACTAATATAGCCACCCCCCTGTTTTTTGCATCTAGCCCCGAATGGAACACCTGCCCCACCCATCCTTTGCGTAGCCTAACCTGGTCTATCAGTTTCAGGTGCGTTTCCTGTAACATAACCACATCTGCCTTAAGTTTCTTAAGGTGTGCGAGTACCCGTGCCCTCTTTATCGGCCCGTTCAGCCCTCTCACGTTCCACGTGATCAGCCGAGTTGGGGGGCTTCCTACCCCCCCCCTTGTCGATTAGCCATCACCTTTTTCCAGCTCCTCACCCGGTTCCCACGCAGCTGTATCTCCCCCAGGCGGTGCCCCCCCCGCCCATCCTCTCCCATACCAGCTCCACCCTCTCCCCAGCAGCAGCAACCCAGTAATTCCCCCCTCCCACCCCCCCCGCTAGATCCCCCGCTAGCGTAATTACTCCCCCCATGTTTCTCCCAGAAGTCAGCAAACTCTGGCTGACCTCGGCTTCCCCCCGTGACCTCGGCTCGCACCGTGCGACGCCCCCTCCTTCCTGCTTCTCTATTCCCGCCATGATTATCATAGCGCGGGAACCAAGCCCGCGCTTCTCCCTTGGCCCCGCCCCCAATGGCCAACGCCCCATCTCCTCCACCTCCCCTCCTCCCCCCATCACCACCTGTGGGAGAGAGAAAAGTTACCACATCGCAGGATTAGTACATAAAACCCCTCTTTGCCCCCCACATTCGCCCCACCACTTTGTTCGAACGTTCTTTTTAATAACCCGCTCATTCCAGTTTTTCTTCCACAATAAAAGTCCACGCTTCATCCGCCGTCTCAAAGTAGTGGTGCCTCCCTCGATATGTGACCCACAGTCTTGCCGGTTGCAGCATTCCAAATTTTATCTTCTTTTTATGAAGCACCGCCTTGGCCCGATTAAAGCTCGCCCTCCTTATCGCCACCTCCGCACTCCAGTCTTGATAAACGCGGATCACCGCGTTCTCCCATTTACTGCTCCGAGTTTTCTTCGCCCATCTAAGGACCATTTCTCTATCCTTAAAACGGAGGAATCTCACCACTATGGCTCTGGGAATTTCTCCTGCTCTCGGTCCTCGCACCATCACTCGGTATGCTCCTCCACCTCCAACGGACCCGCCGGGGCCTCCGCTCCCATTAACGAGTGCAGCATCGTGCTCACATATGCCCCGACGTCCGCTCCCTCCACACCTTCAGGAAGACCAAGAATCCTCAGGTTGTTCCTCCTTGCGTTGTTTTCCAGTGCCTCCACCCTTTCCACACATCGTTTCTGATGTGCCTCCTGCATCTCCGTCTTCACCACCAGGCCCTGTATATCGTCCTCATTCTCGGCTGCCTTTGCCTTCACGACCCGAAGCTCCCGCTCCTGGGTCTTTTGTTCCTCCTTTAGCCCTTCGATCGCCTGTAGTATCGGGGCCAACAGCTCTTTCTTCATTTCCTTTTTGATCTCTTCCACACAGCATTTCAAGAACTCTTGTTGTTCAGGGCCCCATGTTAAACTGCCACCTTCCGACGCCATCTTGGTTTTTGCTTGCCTTCCTTGCCGCTGTTCTAAAGGATCCACTGCAATCTGGCCACTCTCTCCTCCTTTTTCCATCCGTATCCAGGGGGGATTCCCTTCTGGTTTACCGCACAGTGTTTTTAGCCGTCAAAATTGCCGTTGGGGCTCCTATCAAGAGCCCAAAAGTCCGTTTCACAGGGAACTGCCGAAACGTGCGACTCAGCTGGTCGTCGCCGCACCCGGAAGTCGCAAATGGATGTTTTGAAAACAAATACTGCAGCATTGGCGGCCTGAGCCAGTCCATCTTGATTCCGAGGGGGCACTCCGAATCCATGGAGCTGTCACCAAGTCATTCCTCGCTACACCCCCAGCCCTGGCAGCCACCCCCAGCAAGCGCTACAATTTAGAACATTTTTAAAACCGTGCTTACCTTCTCTCTCTCCCTCAGCAGCCATGGTGTTTATAAATACCGACAGTAAATCATTCTCGCGTGGTTTCTGCCTGGGAGGGCGATGCATTTTGGAAGGGCAGAGCACCCTGGAGACAACGCGCTAAATACATTTAAATGAATGCAAATGATGGCTTTGCATGCCCTCACGCCGGCGCACGGGGCAAACCTTGTTTTCGCCGCCGGGGAAGGGCGGGAGCATGACACCCAAATCGTCACCGAGCGCGAACCTCGATTTTTGCCGGACATCCTTATTCTCCAGCTGATCGCGATTCGCATTTCCGGCTTCACAAGACGGAGGGAGAATCCAGCCGAAAGTTAACACAGCTTGATATGTTTCCTCATGACCAGGAGGTGGCATCACCAACCTTCATACCGTCAGTTGGATCCTTCCATCTATGGAAGATGATGGACATGCAGCCAATCAAATCCCTTGGGGATAGTAGGTCTTGGGGGGGGAAGGGAAGGGGAAGGGGAAGGGGAAGGGAAAGTCAGGGAACCAAGAGGTGAAGTAATCAGTGGGAAGCGTAGCTGCTTAGGAATACAAAAAAGCACGAAAAGACAAAACTCAGGAGAGGTTACGATAGTCCCCATCCCACAAACTATGACACAGTGTATGGAAAGGCTCAGTAAACCAAGGTCCACCACACTAAGAAAACAAAAAGGGACGGTCAATAGAGAATTAAAGGTGCTATATTTAAATGCGCGCAGTGTACGTAACAAGGTAGACGAGCTTGTGGCCCAGATTGTGACTGGCAGGTATGATGTGATAGGCATCACAGAGACATGGTTGCAGGGGGTTCAGGACTGGCATTTAAACATCCAGGGATTCACAACCTATCGAAAAGACAGAGAGGTGGGCAGAGGGGGCGGGGTTGCCTTGTTAATTAAGAATGAAATTAAATCAATAGCACTAAACGACATAGGGTCAGATGATGTGGAGTCTGTGTGGGTAAAGTTGAGGAACCACAAAGGCAAAAAAACCATAATGGGAGTTATGTACAGGCCTCCTAACAGTGGTCAGGACCGGGAGCACAAAATGCACCACAAAATAGAAAGTGCATGTCAGAAAGGCAAGGTCACAGTGATCATGGGGGACTTCAATATGCAGGTGGACTGGGTAAATAATGCTGCCAGTGGACCCAAGGAAAGGGAATTCATTGAATGTTTACAGGAGGGCTTTTTGAAACAGCTTGTGATGGAGCCCACGAGGGAACAGGCCATTCTGGACTTAGTGTTATGTAATGAGCCAGACTTGATTAAAGATCTTAAAGTAAGGGAGCACTTAGGAGGCAGTGGTAGAATTCAATCTCCAATTTGAAAGAAAGAAGGTAGAATCAGATGTAAAGGTGTTACAGTTAAATAAAGGTAACTACAGGGGCATGAGGGAGGAACTGACGAAAATCGACTGGGAGCAGAGTCTAGTGGGAAAGACAGTAGAACAGCAATGGCAGGAGTTTCTGGGAGTAATTGAGGACACAGTACAGAGGTTCATCGCAAAGAAAAGAAAGGTTATCAGAGGGGGGATTAGGCAGCCATGGCTGACAAAGGAAGTTAGGGAATGCATCAAAGCAAAAGAGAAAGCCTATAATGTGGCAAAGAATAGTGGGAAGTCAGAAGATTGGGAAGGCTTCAAAAACAAACAGAGGATAACAAAGAGAGAAATAAGGAAAGAGAGGATCAAATATGAAGGTAGGCTAGCCAGTAACATTAGGAATGATAGTAAAAGTTTCTTTAAATACATTAAAAACAAACGGGAGGCAAAAGTTGACATTGGGCCGCTCCAAAATGACGCTGGTAATTTTGTGATGGGAGACAAGGAAATAGCTGAGGAACTAAATAAGTACTTTGCGTCAGTCTTCACAGTAGAAGACATGAGTAATATCCCAACAATTCTGGAGAGTCAGGGGGCAGAGTTGAATATGGTAGCCATCACAAAGGAGAAAGTGCTAGAGAAACTAAGAGGTCTAAAAATTGATAAATCTCCGGGCCCAGATGGGCTACATCCTAGAGTTCTAAAGGAGATAGCTGAAGAAATAGTGGAGGCATTAGTTATGATCTTTCAAAAGTCACTGGAGTCCGGGAAAGTCCCAGAGGATTGGAAAATCGCTGTTGTAACCCCCCTGTTCAAAAAGGGAACAAGGAAAAAGATGGAAAATTATAGGCCAATTAACCTAACCTCGGTTGTTGGCAAGATTCTAGAATCCATTGTTAAGGATGAGATTTCTAAATTCTTGGAAGTGCAGGGTCGGATTAGGACAAGTCAGCATGGATTTAGTAAGGGGAGGTCGTGCCTGACAAACCTGTTAGAGTTCTTTGAAGAGATAACAAATAGGTTAGACCAAGGAGAGCCAATGGATGTTATCTATCTTGACTTCCAAAAGGCCTTTGATAAGGTGCCTCACGGGAGACTGCTGAGTAAAATAAGGGCCCATGGTATTCGAGGCAAGGTACTAACATGGATTGACGATTGGCTGTCAGGCAGAAGGCAGAGAGTTGGGATAAAAGGTTCTTTTCGGAATGGCAACTGGTGACGAGTGGTGTCCCGCAGGGTTCAGTGTTGGGGCCACAGCTGTTCTCTTTATATATTAACGATCTAGATGACGGGACTGGGGGCATTCTGGCTACGTTTGCTGATGATACAAAGATAGGTGGAGGGGCAGGTAGTATGGAGGAGGTGGGGAGGCTGCAGAAAGATTTAGACAGTTTAGGAGAGTGGTCCAAGAAATGGCTGATGAAATTCAACGTGGGCAAGTGCGAGGTCTTGCACTTTGGAAAAAAGAATAGAGGCATGGACTATTTTCTAAACGGTGACAAAATTCATAATGCTGAAGTGCAAAGGGACTTGGAAGTCCTAGTCCATGATTCTCTAAAGGTAAACTTGCAGGTTGAGTCCGTAATTAAGAAAGCAAATGCAATGTTGTCATTCATCTCAAGAGGCTTGGAATATAAAAGCAGGGATGTACTTCTGAAGCTTTATAAAGCATTAGTTAGGCCCCATTTAGAATTCTGTGAGCAATTTTGGGTCCCACACCTCAGGAAGGACATACTGGCACTGGAGCGGGTCCAGCGGAGATTCACACGGATGATCCCAGGAATGGTAGGCCTAACATACGATGAACGTCTGAGGATCCTGGGATTATATTCATTGGAGTTTAGGAGGTTGAGGGGAGATCTAATAGAAACTTACAAGATAATGAATGGCTTAGATAGGGTGGACGTAGGGAAGTTGTTTCCATTAGCAGGGGAGACTAGGACCCGGGGGCACAGCCTTAGAATTAAAGGGAGTCACTTTAGAACAGAGATGAGGAGAAATTTCTTCAGCCAGAGGGTGGTGGGTCTGTGGAATTCATTGCCACAGAGGGCGATGGCGACCAGGACATTGAGTGGCTTTAAGACAGAAGTTGATAAATTCTTGATTTCTCGAGGAATTAAGGGCTATGGAGAGAGAGCGGGTAAATGTTGAAATCAGCCATGATTGAATGGTGGAGTGGACTCGATGGGCCGAATGGCCTTACTTCCGCTCCTATGTCTTATGGTCTTATGGTCTTCATATGGGGCACTTGTTAAAAAGTATATTTTATTCCAAACATTATCAATTTTTTACAAACAAAGGCTTAACTATATCATGCAAACGGTTTGTCATTTTATTTTAACAAAGTAACAGCAACAACCCTAAATCCTCTATTCCCCACTCAGTCGTACTATCCTCCCTCCCTTATCCCCTCCCATCCTAACCCTCAACCTAACTGCTGGCCATGAAAAGGTTCTGAAAGAAAGTAATGAACGACTTCCACCTGGAATAGAACCTTCCTTTCGACCCTTTCAGGGTGATGCACGATCAATTGCACAAAGACTAAAGTTGGGTACAACTGTGGCTTTATTACAGTCAGATGCGTGGCCTCCTGCTGCAGCTGGCGAAATGGCAGGGCACTGGAGGTCATGCATATTTATACAGTTCTCCGTGGGCGGAGCAAGCCGGCAGGAGCTACCGGTGAACCTGTAGTGCAGGTCCTACCTTACATCTCCTATTACAGTGGTTCACCACATTCACCCCCTGTTAAAAATGATTCCGGCGGGGGTAACGTGAAACTATATACAATTAGTGCAATTATGTACAGTGGTAGGGAAAGAAAAGTCCATGTTGACGGTCCAGAGTCCGTCAAAGGTTCAGCCGGTCCGGTGCTTTGGTGCTTCATTGGGAGCGGCGTAACGGTGGCGATGAAGTCGGTGCTGGCAGTGGTGGAGGTGGCACCGATGGCGGTGGTGGCGGTGCTGATGCTGGCCAGTCATCGAGGAACTCAGGGAGCGTGCAGAAGTCGTCTTCGTCCTCTTGTGCAGAAAAGGGAGGGGGGGAGGTGCTCTGGTGGGGTCAATATTGGCGGCGTGGTGGGAGGTGGGGGTGGGGCGCATTGGTGGGGGGTGTGTGTTGGGATGGAACCTGACGGTGCCAGGTCCCTGAGTGAGACAGTATCTTGGTGGCCATCGGGGAACTCAACGTAGGCATATTGAGGGTTGGCGTGGAGCAGGTGAACCGTCCACCAAGGGGTCCGCCTTGTGGAGTCGGACCTGCCTACGGAGAAGGACTGGTCCTGGAGCAGCGAGCCAAGTCGGGAGCGACACCTTGGATGTGAACTTCCTGGGGAAGGTAAAAACACATTCATGGGGTGTGCTATTAGTGGCGGTGCACAATAGTGACCGGATGGAGTGCAGAGCGTCAGGGAGGACCTCCTGCCAGCGAGAGGCTGGGAGGTTCCTGGACCATAGGGCCAGCTGGACGGCCCTCCAAACCGTCCCATTCTCCCGTTCTACTTACCCGTTTCCCCGGGGGTTGTAGCTGGTCATCCTGCTGGAGGCTATACCCCTGCTGAGCAGGATCTGACGCAGCTCATCGCTCATGAATGAGGATCCCCTGTCAATGTGGATGTAGGCGGGGAAACTGAACAGAGCGAAGATGGTGCTGAGGGCCTTGATGACGGTGGCAGACGTCATATCGGGGCATGGGATGGCGAAGGGGAATCTGGAGTACTCATCGACCACACTGAGAATGTACGTGTTCCGGTCGGTGGAGGAGAGGGGCCCTTTGAAATCCACACTGAGGCGTTCAAAGGGGCGGGAAGCCTTCACCAGGCACGCACGATCTGGCTGGTAGAAGTGCGGCTTGCACTCCGCACAGATCTAGCAGTCCCTGGTGACTGTCCTTACTTCCTCGACGGAGTAGGGCAGATTGCGAGCTTTGGCCAGGTGATTCAATCGAGTGACCCCCGGGTGACAAAGGCTGTCGTGTAGGGCCCGGAGTTGGTCCACTTGTGCGCTGGCACATGTACCTCGGGAGAGGGCGTCTGGGGGCTCGTTGAGTTTACCGGGGCGATACAAGATCTCGTAATTGTAGATGGAGAGCTCGATTCGCCACCGCAAGATTTTATCATTGTTGATCTTGCCCCACTGTGTGTTATTGAACATGAAGGTTATTGACCATTGGTCCGTAAAGAGAGTGAATCTCTTACCGGCCAGGTAATGCCTCCAATGCCGCACAGCTTCAACGATAGCTTGAGCCTCCTTCTCGACGGATGAGTGTCGAATTTCAGAGGCATGAAGGGTGCGGGAAAAGAATGCCACGGGTCTGCCTGCCTGGTTTAGAGTGGCGGCAAGGGCAACGTCTGAAGTGTCGCTTTCTACTTGGAAAGGCAGTGACTCGTCCACTGCGCGCATCCCGGCCTTGGCGATGTCTGCTCTGATGCGGGCGAAAGCGTGTTGTTCCTCGGCCGCGAGGGGGAATTGGGTGGACTGAATGAGTGGGCGGGCCTTGTCCACATAGTTTGGGACCCACTGAGCGTAGTAGGAAAAGAACCCAAGGCAGCGTTTGAGGGCCTTGGGGTAATGGGGGAGGGGAAGTTCCATGAGGGGGCGCATGCGGTTGGGGTCGGGCCCGAGAAATCCGTTTTGGACTATATAGCCGAGAATGGCTAACCGGGTCGTGCTGAACACACACTTCTCTTTGTTATAGGCCAGGTTGAGAAGAGTGGCAGTGCGGAGGAATTTATCGAGGTTGGCATCGTGGTCCTGCTGCTCATGGCCGCAGATGGTGACATTATCTAAGTACGGAAAAGTGGTCCGCAAACCGTACTGGTCGACCATTCGGTCCATCTCTCTTTGGAAGACCGAGACCCCATTTGTGACACCGAAAGGGACCCTAAGGAAGTGGTCGAGGCGACCGTCCGCCTCAAAGGCAGTGTATGGCCGGTCCGACTTCCGGATGGGGAGCTGGTGGTAGGCGGATTTCAGGTCAATTGTTGAGAAGACCTGGTACTGCACAATCTGATTGACCATATCAGATATGCGTGGGAGGGGGTACGCGTCGAGCCGCGTGTACCGATTGATGGTCTGGCTGTAGTCCACGACTATCCTGTGTTTCTCCCCAGTTTTAACCACTACCACTTGGGCTCTCCAGGGGCTGTTGCTGGCCTCGATAATACCCTCCTTAAGCAGCCGCTGGACTTCGGACCTGATGAAGGTCTTGTCCTGGGTGCTGTGCCGTCTGCTCCTCGTGGCAACGAGCTTGCAATCCACTGTTAGATTAACAAAAAGGGAGGGTGGATCGACCTTGAGGGTCCCGAGGCCGCAAACGGTAAGGGGGGGTAAGGGCCCGCCGAATTTGAGGGTGAGGCTCTGGAGGTTGCACTGGAAGTCCAGGCCCAACAGGAGTGCAGCGCAGAGATTAGGAAGGACATAGAGGCGGAAGTTACTAAATTCTACGCCCTGACCGTGAAGGTGACTGTACAAAAGCCTCGGATCGGGACGGAGTGCGATCCGGAGGCTGGGGGAGATCCTTTGATTGGCAGGGTGGACCGCGAGGGAGCAGGGCTTACAGTATCTGGGTGAATGAAGCTTTTGGTGCTCCCGGAGTCCAGCAGGCACAAGGTCGCGTGGCCGTTGATTTTAACCGTTGTCGACGCGGTGGCCAGGTTGTGCGGGCGAGATTGGTCCAGCGTCATCGAAGCGAGCTGCGGGTAGCCATCGGATGCTTCGGGTGGCAAGCGTGTGCGGTTCCGATGTCGGGATGTCCCGTGACCCTCTGGGGGACAAGATGGCGGCCCGTGGTGCGCAAATTGCGGGGTCGGGACAAGATGGCGGGACCCATGGTGCGCACATTGCGGGGTCGGGACAAGATGGCAGCGCCCATGGGGCGCACGTGGCTGAAGGGGGACAAGATGGCGGCGCCCATTGGTTGCACATGGACCCGGGAGGAGACGATGGCGGCTCCCATTGTGCTTCTGGCGTGGGGGAGGGGGGGATAGCGGGCACGATCGCAGCGACTGCGCGGGCCTGGCACACAGCTGCGAAGTGGCCCTTTTTACTGCAGTCTTTACAAACTGCAGTGCGGGCCGGGCAGTGTTGGCGGGGGTGCTTCTGCTGACCGCAGAAGTAGCAGCGGGGACCCCCGGGGTGCGTGGATCGGCGTGCGGCGCAGGCGTATTGGGAAGGCAGAGCCCCGGCTGAGGAGGTCGTCGGTGGAGTCCAGGAGGGGTAGGAAGGACTAAAAGGGTGGGCAGCATGGCGGGAGGGGTACGATTGTACGTTACGGGATGCGACAGTCATGGAGAGCGCCAAGGTTTTCGTCTCCGCCAGTTCGAGCGTGGCCCCTTCCAGTAATCGTTCTCGGATGCGATGCAATCCCCGTCACAAAGGCATCGTGCATGAGGTGATTTGCGTTTTCGGCGGCCGTAATGGCCCGACAGTCACAGTCCCAGACGAGTGGAATTAGGGCCCGCCAGAAGTCTTCGATGGACTCACCAGGTAGTTGCGAGCGGGTGGCGAGTACATGCCTGGCGAAGAGCGTGTTCGCCTTCTGCGCGTAGTGTTCCTTAAAGAGTTCCATTGCTTTTGTGTAATTCGTGGCGTCTTGGATCAACGGGAACACGCTGGAGCTCAATGTGGAGTACAGGACGTTTATCCGTTGGCTCTGGGTCTGCAGCCTTGATGTAGGCCTCAAAACATGCTACCCAGTGAGTAAAGTCTTTTCTGGTGTCGGGCGAGTGCGGATCCAGCTGCAGGCGATCGGGCTTAATTCTGATATCCATTCTGTGGAAAATCTGACTGTAATAAATTGATGCACGATCAATTGCACAAAGGCTAAAGTTGGATACAACTGTGGCTTTATTACAGTCAGATGCGAGGCCTCCTGCTGCAGCTGGCGAAATGGCAGGGCACTGGAGGTCATGCATACTTATACAGTTCTCCGTAGGCGGAGCCAGCCGGCAGGAGCTACCGGCGAACCTGTAGTGCAGGTCCTACCTTACATCTCCTATTACAGTGGTTCACCACACAGGGTATATTTCATCTTTTCCAATCGCAGGAATTCTGCCAGGTCACTGGACCATTCCAAGGCCCTGGGTGGCACTGCCGACCTCCACCCAAGCAGGACTCGCCTCCGGATCACCAAGGAGGCAAAGGCCAAGACGTCGGCCTTCCCCACCCTCAAGGAGATCTGGGGAGTCTGACAACCCAAAGATCGCCACCAGTGGACACAGCTCTAATTTGACTCCATCTATCTCTGACATGATCTCAAAAAATGAGACCCAGGACCCAACTAACTTGGGGCAGGCCCAGAACATGTGTGAGTGATTCGCAGGCCCCCCTGAACAACGCTCACACCTGTCCTCCACCTCAGGGAAGAACCCACTGAGACACGTCTTAGTTAAGTGCACTCTATGTACTACTTTAAATTGTTCAACCTAGCGCAAGAGGAGGTAAAGTTCACCCTATGCAGGATCTCACTCCAGACCCTTCCCTCTCGCCCTAGGCCCAGCTCTAATTCCAACTTCCCCCTCACCTCTTCGAGTGACGGTTTCCCCATCTCCAGCAAACACTCATATCTATTGGAGATCTTCCCTTGCCCCATTGCATCCCGTGGTAGCATCCTATCTATCAGTGTGGTCTCAGCAACTGGGGGAACGATGACAAGTCTTTACGAATAACGTTCCTCACCTGCAAATACCTGAATGCACTCGCACTCGTGAGTTGAAATTTATCCTCCATCTCCTCTAGACCCGCAAACCTACCTTGCACAAACTAATTCCTGAACTTCTCAATCCCTTTTCTCCTCCATATCTTGGACATTGCGTCCAGCCCTGACGGTGCAAACCTATGATTATCATAGATTGGTGACAGTAAAGACATGTCCCCCACTCCAAAATGTTGTCTAAATTGGTTCCAAACTCTTAAAGATGCCACTACCACCGGGCTCATCGTGAGTCTGGCCGGGGAGAACGGAAGAAGGGACGTAACCAATACCTTTAGGCATAACGCTACGCAAGAGGCCTCCTCCATCCGACCCCACCCTGCATTCAGCTCTTCAAACCATCTTCGTACTTTCCCAATGTTCGCCAACCACCAATAGAGCATCAGGTTTGGCAGCGTCAATGCATCTGATTGTCACCCTCTCTGCAGGCAGACTCTTCTAATCCTGGGAGTCTTTCCCACCCAGAGATTAGTCAAGAGGACTACCATACAATGTCGGAAGAAGACCAATGACGTCCACCGATCTGCAAGGGTAAGTTACCGCCTCCCTCCTATCATCAGTTCTGCCTACCACCCCTCAAATTCCCAACCCTCCCCAATATAAATCACTAGCTGACACCTCACACCCTCCCCACACCCGATCTTTGTCCTTGTTCCTCAGCACCCCCTGGCACTCACCAGCACAAGCACTTTATGTCCAGCTGCGGAGCCCACTCATGCCACCTGTTATGGATTCCCCCCAATCCATCAAGTGAGCGTCTCACAAAGCCCTCTCTTTGTCACCGCTGGAGAAGGTAGCCCATAATAAGCAGGAAAGGGCCAAGACGGGGGGGGGGGGGGGGGGGGGGGGGCGGAGTACCAGAGGTCAGAGTCCTCACTCCCTATGAAGGACAGGTCCTGGAGATGGCGGAGTTGTCACTGAGAGCAGTCACTGATGGTGAGGTTGGCCTGCGCCGCAGAGATGAGGATCCACTGGCCCTCCATCCAGATGACCTGTCTCAAGTGAGTTGTTCATGTCAGACAGAATGATCTTTCCCTCTCACTGATCACATGTCCATTATCTCACAGGATCTCTGTCTGGTGAGGTCAGACTATCTGGATTTGTTTCACCCCCGCCACCCAAGAGACCACCTCGGATGAAAGTTCCAAGGAGACCACCATCGAGGTGTCCCAGCTATCATCCCCACCTTCCACCAGCGCAGAGACACACGCATTGGTGCATGACATAGTGGACAGGTTTCTGGTGAGTACCACACAGTTGCTGATGCACATCAGGTGAAGGCAGGAATATCCAAGGCAGTCAGCTGTTGGAGGTCTGCTGGATCCCAGGACTCAGATGAATCCTAGGCAGATGGCAAGCCTCTGGACAAATTTATCCTCGAGCTGATGCAGATGATAGCACATAGCCGTGAGATTCAGGAAGGGATGTCAGTTACATTCCAGCGAGTACATAGCTGATTGGAGGAGTCCCAAAGGTTACGGGTGCATCAGAAGGTGCCAACAATGTGTGGCACTGAGGCCAATATTGCCAGGGTGGTTAACGTTCAACAGTAACAAAGATTTGAAAATCAATACGTAACATTCCACATATACACATGGGCAGCATGGAAGTACAGTGGGTAGCACTGTTGCTTCACAGCGCCATGGTCCCAGCTTGGTCACTGTCTGTGTGGAGTCTGCACATTCTCCCCGTGTCTGCGTGTGTTTCCTCCGGGTGCTCCGGTTTCTTCCCACAGTCCAAAGACGTGCTGTGAGGCGAATTGGACATTCTGAATTCTCCCTCCGTGTACCCGAACAGGCGCCGTAGTGTGGAGGCAAGGGGCTTTTCACAGTAACTTCATTGCAGTGTTAATGTAAGCCTACTTGTGACAATAACAAATATTATTATTATTATAATTATTGTTATCACACTAACCATTAAACAACAAGGAAACACTATTGTTCTATATTGCTACGAATACAGAGATGTCGCAGCAAGTTTTCACAAAAAAACCCAAACACACGGTGTCACCCCTCGCAGGTTCCTCAACGAAATGGAATATAAACCTGAGAATTTGTTATCATGTCCAGAACTTTGTCATAGAAATGATCTGTCAATCAATGTGTGACTTGTTCCATGTATCAGGGCCATTCTCCGTTCAGGAGCTGCATCTGTGCAGGGTCTTCCACACAGTTCAATCTCACCGGAACCAAATCCTGGTATGCACATATTCCACTGGCGCTCAAGGTGCAGTTGAACATCCTTGACGTCCAGAGTATTTAACCTGCAGTGATGTGCAAGCTACATGCAGAACTCACCACACCAGCCAAGGCAAACAGCAGTGGGGAGAGTGGACATCCCTGCCTCGTCCCCCGGTGCAGCCTAAAATAATCCAAGCTCACCCAGTTCGTCCGCACACATGCTATTGGTGCCTGGTACAGCAACTGGAATTTGACACGTAATCCAATAGTGTAATTTCCGATTTCTCATCCACCAATTTTTCTTTAATCAATTTAAGTGGTCCTCTTACCTCATGACCAAACATTGGTTCAAAAGGACTAAATTTCATTGACTCATTAGGTGCATCCCTAATTGTAAACAGTACGAATGGAATTCATTTATCCCAATCCTCTGGATAATCTTGACAATAAGCCCTCAACATTCTCTTTAATGTCTGATGCCACCTTTCTAACGCTCCCTGCGATTCTGGATGGTACGCAGTTGATTTAAATTGTTTTATTCCTAAGCTATCCATAACTTCTTTGAATAACTTTGAGGTAAAATTTGACCCTTGATCCGATTGAATTTCTGTGGGTAGTCCATATCTGGTACAGAATTTAAGTAACTCCTCCACAATCTTTTTAGCTGTAATACTACGTACTGGAATGGCCTCTGGAAACCTAGTAGACACATCCATTATAGTCAAAAGATATTGATTCCCACTTTTTGTTTCAGGAAGTGGTCCTACACAATCAATTAGGACCCTTGTAAAAGGTTCCTCAAATGCTGGAATGGGTATTAAGGGTGCTGGTTTTATCACTGCTTGAGGTTTCTCTATCACTTGACATGTGTGACTTGATTGACAAAATTTAACTACACCTTTATGTAGTCCAGGCCAATAAAAATGTTTCTGGATTTTAGCTTGAGTTTTCCTTATCCCCAAATGACCTCCCACTGGTACCTCATGTGCCAATTGCAACACCTCCTTTCTATAGCCTACCGGCAATACTGCTTGATGAAATTCTGCCCACTTTTCATCCACCTGCAGGTCTCTATTTTCTCATCAAGACATCACTTTTACGGTAATAACACTCTGGTATACTCTCAGATTCCTCTTCCGGATATGCTTTCTGATATATCCGTTTTATTTCTACATATTTCTGTTGTAACTCCGCCAATTTTCCAAAACTAAAAATATCCCTCTCATCCTCCACCTGTTCTTGTTCTTTTTCAACCATCTGATCAAAAATCGTTTCTGATAATTGCACTTCCACTTCATTTTCACTCTTGTCTTAACCTGTGACTTTGCGACCTTGTTACTACACAATCCAGAAAACTCACACGATATTCGTCCTTCCACACTTCAGTTGTCTGATTTTCCACTGGCTTATCAACCACAGTAGGCATCACTCCCACCTGCGATCCAGCTATATTATTACCCAAGATAAACTGTATTCCTGAACGAGATAGTTTATCTATTACTCTTACTACCACTTCACCACTCTTCACTGGACTTTCCAACCTTACCTTATATAATGGAATGCTACTCCTCTCACCCTGAATTCCACATATTACCACCTTTTCTGGCAACATTCTTCCCAAACTACATAATTCCTCATCTCTTACCATTAAAGATTGACTAGCCCCTGTATCTCTTAAAATTGTGACTTCTTTCCCTGCTCCTCCTGATACACATGAGTAAACTTTACCCACAAAAGTAAATTCTTTAAAGACATCTGGCACCTTCCTATCAATTACTTCTTGAACAGGCTGTACAATCGTTTGCACCTCCTTCGCTTCACTTGGACTTTCCTTTACTACTCTAACAAACCCCACTGTCTTATCCTGTTTTACCACATCAGCCTTCCCAGTGCTTTTCTTCAACCACCAACACTGTGACATTACATGGCCTAGTTTATTACAGTGCAAACATTTGAAACTTTTCATTTCTCTTCCACCCTCCTGGATTTTAAAAAAAAAATCTGAGGTACACACTTTATTATCACCCATCAGATCACCTTTACCTTCACCACTTGAGTATTTCTCATGCCCCAGTTTCTATCCGTCACCAGCTGAAACTGATGTCGGAAACCAAGCCTTGATTTATGAACTAATTCATAATCATCTGCCATTTCCACTGCTGAACTCACAGTTTTAAACCCCTGCTCTTCCACATGAGTTCTCGTTACATCAGGAATTGAATCTTTAAACTCCTCCAAAAGTATAATTCCTCTGAGAGCTTCATACGTTTGGTCTATTTTCAAAGCCCTTATCCACCTATCAAAATTACTCTGTTTGAGCCTTTCAAACTCCATGTATGTTTGACCAAATTCTTTCCTTAAATTTCTAAACCTTTGTCTGTAAGCTTCAGGCACTAGTTCATATGCACCTAAGATGGATTTTTTCACCCCCTCATACGTTCCAGATACCTCCTCCGGTAGTGATGCAAACACTTCACTAGCTCTATCTACCAGCTTTGTTTGAATCAGTAATACCCACATGTCCTGTGGCCATTTCATTTGTTTAGCTATCTTCTCAAATGAAATGAAATGAAAAAGGCTTCTACCTCCTTCTCGTCAAACCTTGGCAATGCTTGGACATATTTAAATAGATCCCCACCAAGTCTTCGACTATGACGCTCTGCCTCACTATCCTCGTCAATCTCATCCAACTGTATGTTTCCCTTTGCGTCTGCCAATTTTAACTGATTTTCATGTTTCATAGCCATTTCATGAAGTTCAAACTCTCCCTCTTTTTCCCTTTCCTCTCTATCTCTTTCTTTGTTTCTTTCTTCTCTCACCTTTTCTTTTTCCTCTCTATCTCTATCTCTTTCTTTATTTCTTTCTTCTCTCCCCTTTTCTTTTTCTCTCATTGCATATTCAAGCTGCTTTAATTCTTTTTCATGTTCAAATTGCTTAATCTGCAACTGGAGCTTTGCCATTTCTAATGAGTCAGAATGTATCTCAGGCAAAATTAAATGCTCAGCTACTGCGTACCTCATCTTTTCACATTTTGCCAGGCAATGGTAACTGCAATGCTTTTGCCAAATCTAACAGTCTGCTTTTAGTCTCTGTCTGTAAGGTATTGCGTGTTACCGTGTCCACCCCCAAAAACACCTGAGCCTCTGAAAGAGCCATTGTCCACAACACACTCCCCACTTAAACTAAATACCACACCTGAAAAGCAACCACAATAAGCTCATGGCGTACTCTCCAGGTGTGGCAAAGCAGAAATGGGCAAGTGGTTTTTAAAACAAAACAATGTTTATTCTATGAACTCAAGTTAACCTTTTAAAAACAAACATTGAATAATTTAACACCCATTACTTCAAAGATAACCCCAAAAGACTACAACACTAAATACTCCTTCAAACTGTTCTTTTAAACATCCAAAAGACTTCAAACCTTCAAAAATAGGGGGCACATTAGGTTACATTCAATATATTTATAGTCTTTGGATTGCAGAAATCAACAGACCAGCTCTGTGTTTCTTCCTGCAGCTCACAGCAAAACACCCAGACACTCCCAGCTGCGTTCTCAAAACTGAAACTCAAAAAACAGAAGTGAGCTCAGCTCCCCCCACCCTCTGACATCACTTCAGTAATATGATCAGCTCCATTTCTTAAAGGTACATTGCTTAAATATCCATTTCTTAAAGGTACTCTCACATGACAAGAGTTCCCTACCTTTGTATGTTACCCACAGGCGCATCGGGTACAGCATTCAAAACTTTACCCCCTTCTAAAAGAAGGCCATCTTCACCTTGTTGAAACTCGCTGTCCTTTTGGCCAGCTCCGCACCCAGGTCCTAATATACGTGCAGATCACTACCTTCCCAGGTGCAGCACCTCGTCTGCCTGGCAAACCTCAAAATCCGTTCCTTATCCAAGAACTGGTGCAGGCACACCACCATCGCCCTCGGTGGCTCGATCCCCAGTGGCTTCCTCGTTAGTGCCCTGTGCACCTGGCACACTTCCAAGGGTCAAACAAATGCCCCCTCTGCAGCAGGCAGGTTGGTGAATATGAGGTCGAGTATGTTTTTCCCTCTTGCTGGTTCCCTCACCACCTGCTGCAGTCCCAGTCTAGCAGCAATGTCCTTTAGGACCCGGTCTGTGATGGTCGGTCGAGCCACTCTTGGTGATGGACATTGAAGTCCCATCCGGAGTACTTTCTGTGCTCTTACCACACTTGGTGCTTCCACCAAGTGGTGTTCAACATGGAGGAGTACTGATTCATTAGTTGGTGGTGGATGGTACGTGGTAATCAGCAGGAGGTTTCCTTGTCCACGTTTAACCTGAAGCCATGAGACTTCATAGAGTCCAGAATCAATTTTTTCAAAATAAATTTAGAATACCCAATTCATTTTTTTCCAATTGAGGGGCAATTTAGCGTGGCCAATTCATTTACCCTGCACATCTTTGGGTTGTGGGGTGAAACCCACGCAAACATGGGGAGAATGTACAACTCCACACGGACAGTGACCCAGAGCCGGGATCGAAACTGGGACCTCGGCGCCGTGATGCCGGAGTACGAACCACTGTACCACCGTGCAGCCCCAGATTCAATGTTGAGGAGTCCCAGGACAACTCCCTTCCAACTGTATACCACTGTGCCACCACCTCTGCTGGGTCTGTCTTGCTGGTGAAGCAGGACATACGCAGGAATGGTGGTAGTGGCACCTGGGACATAGTCATACTCACAGAATCATACTTTACAGACAATATCAGGCTGTTGCTTGACTAGTCTGTGAGACAGATGAAATGAAAATCGCTTATTGTTACAAGTAGGCTTCAAATGAAGTTACTGTGAAAAGCCCCTCGTCGCCACATTCCGGCGCCTGTTCGGGGAGGCTGGTACGGGAATTGAACCGTGCTGCTGGCCTGCCTTGGTCTGCTTTAAAAGCCAGCTCTTTAGCCCTGTGCTAAACCAGCCCCTTATGTTAGTAAGGAGGATTTTGCAGGGTCGACAGGGTTAGTTTGCCATTCGCATTTCTGATGCCTGGGTCGATGCCAGGTGGTCCGTGAGTTTTCATTCCTTTTTTGTGTTTTTGTATCAGTTGAGTGGCTTGCTAGATCATTTCAGAGGGCATGCTGTGGGTCTGGCCAGACCAGGTAAGGATGGCAGATTCCATTCTCTAAAGGACATTAGTGGCAACATATTACCAACCTTTGTAACACAAGATGTAGACTCTCCTTACTAAATACAGCATTATTAGTAGTAACAATCATTCTTTTACACAAACTTTTATTTATTTTCAATAATTTTCATCTGCAATGTCCACAATTTTCTCTGAGTATTAAATATGTTTAAAAAGCTGCTAAGCTAAAGCAGGCCTTTCGGCCTGGGTTTACATGTTGGAATGGAGGTAGGCCAAAGCAAAGGATAGTGGGTGAGACCCAAATGTGGAAGTCCTGCATCCATTTCCGGCTGTGTATTTTCATCAGTACAGGAAAGGGAGTGGGAAAAGGAGCGGGACTGTTTTGCACATGAGTTTTTGGAAAGCATTGAGGAGCCAATATTTGTAGAGGAAATAAATTCTTACTCAATTTTCTTCACCCTTGACACTGCAGTGAAGGTCTTCGGAAGCAGGCCCTCAGCAAGAAATCGCAAATGTTACTGGAGGGTGGACAGAAAGTGGGAAACTTTATCAAAAGTAGTTATCCCAAACTGTTAATATTTGTTTCAGTACCTTGGACATCACTGCTGAAATTGTTGGCCTTGCATGTGGGAGGAGAAGAAAAAGCTGAGGAGAATTTTAACTGAGGTGTAATAAATTATGATATGTCTTGATAGATTTGATCAGAAGGGCCTAACTCCTGAGCTCAGGAATCAATAACCAGGGGTATTGTTTTAAATAATTGGCCGAAGGATTTGAGGGGCGTTGAGGAGACAACATTTCACCTGAAGGGTGCTGGGGGTCTGAAACTCACTGCCTGAAAGGATAGTAGAAGCAGAAACCTTACTGAGGATCCTATATACTGATTGGTAGCATGCCAAGTCTATCAAAATGACATCATAGGTTCTGCCACAGAACCTAAAGAGAACGTGTTGTCCCGTGACCGCTTTGCCTAAAATCTGTAATTTAACAGAAATCCCAAATGGCACAGTAAGGTGGTAGCCGAGATAGGCAACAGGACAGGAATAAAAAAGGGGGACACAGGACAGACAAAAGGTTTAACAACAATAACCTAACAGTACAAAAATACAAAAAGTTAAAAGGATTTGTTTTTGTATACATTTATTGTAATTAAAAAGTTCTATTATTCAATAAATACTGAAGCCTGACCTTATTTTTGTCATTTTTTAATGAAAAATATTTATATTGGAATTTTAGCATTCTATATCAAAATTTACAAACCAGAACAACAACAACATACGTATAACAGGTTAGGTTGTCACCGCATCTGTGACCCTAGTCCTGGCAATAGAATTTCCTTATTTACTTTAGTATGCATAGTGCCTTCAAAGAGGTTGGTAATTTATTTTCCACGTGTCATAGAATCTCTCCTCAGATCCTCTGCCTCCCTTTTTCACCCCCCCCGACCCCCCAAAAAATAAAACAACCCTATTCCCCCACTACTGATACAGCTTCCACCTCAAGGTGAACCCCTCCTCTGCCACTTGAATGGTGAACTTGATCTTTTCCAAGTGCAGGAGCTTGGCCAAATCACTCACCCATACCCGCCTTTGGCGGCTCCGAGTCCCGCCAACACAGCAAATTCCATCTCCAGGCTATCAGGGAGGCAAAGGTCAACACATTGGCATCTCTCTCCACCTGCACTCCCGGATCCTTCGACATTCCAAACATTGCCACCTCTCGACTCGGAGCTTCCTTTACCCCCAAAATCTTTGACATTACATCCAAAAAACCCTTCCAAAATCCCCTCAACCTCAGACACGTCCAAAACATATGCACGTGGTTCGCTGGTCCCCCAGCCCACTGCCCACACCTATCCTCCACTCCCGAAAAGAACCGACTTATCCTGGACACCATCATGTGAGCTCGATGCACCACCTGAAATTGGATAAGACTTAGCCTAGCACTTGGTGAGGATGCATTCACCCTCCGCAGAGTTTCCCTCCACATTCCGCCACCCAAAGCACCCTCCAGCTCCGAAAGTCTGCAAACATCTCTCCCACAAACAAATCCCGAAAGCATTCTATCGCCACCTGCCGCCATCCCTGGAACCTCTCAGCCAACTCCGCCGGCGCAAACCTACGATTGTTGCAAATCAACGCCCACAATGACATTCTTTCCAATCTAAAGCTCTGCCGACGACATCCAGTGGCGGCCATGGTGTGAGTGGTTGCCCATTTGGTTGCTCCCGCCCGAGGCTGTTTATTTTGACCATTTCCCCATTTGTTGGGTGGATGTTTTGCGGAAAAAAGGTGCAGGGCTGACTGGAGAAACGTTTGACTCCACTGGTGTGGCCAGTGGATGGATCCACGGACCAGAAGTGGATCGAGAAGAAGGGAATAGTTGGGGCAGGAGAATCTTCGTGTGCCACAGGTCAAGGTGGCGGAGGATAAAGGGTGACTTTGTGGTGAACGTATTGTACCAACCATTCGCCACTGTATCACATTGTGTATCACATTGTATCATGCTGTTGCCCATGTGGGCTCCACCTATGGACCATTGTACTGTACTACACGGAATGTATCATGTTGGTGATCTTGTGGGCTCCACCTTGGCTCCGCCCCCTTGAGGGGAGGTATAGAGAGCAGCTACCCTGTAGGCGGCTCTCACTAGCAGAGAAGTTGCAGGCAGGCACTGTTCTAGTCGATTAAAGCCACAGTTCACTTCCACTCACTGTCTCGCGTGAATTGATGGTCGCATCAATTTAATTGACTACAACACCACAATGGAATCAGCCCTCAAGCCTGACCGACTGGAACTTGACCCACAGGCCACGGAAGCCAAAGGCTTACCTCGCCGCCTCCTCCTCGCCCTCCGTCACTGACAATCAGTGAGCCTCCTCCATGTCCGGGTGAGCCATCGAATCTCTGTACAACTCGAAGAAGTCTCCACATACGCGGACGCCCTCGCGATGCTGAAGCGCCTATATGTAAGACCGGTGAACGAAGTGTACGCGTGGCATCTCCTCACCACTCGCCGCCACGAGCCGGGGAATCGCTGGAGGAGTACCTACACGACCTCAAAGTCCTCGCGTGAAGCTGCAACTACCAGGCCGTCACGGCCTCTCAACACATGGACCTCGCCGTCCGGGACGCCTACGTGGCTGGAGTCAGGTCCAACTATGTCAGACAGCACCTGCTTGAGAAAGGCTCCCTAGAAGAGACGGTAAAACTGGCCACCTCCCTAGAAGTAGCATTCCAAAGCCTCAACGCGTTCCCGTCTGATCACGCGGCCCCCTCGTGGACCCCCAACCAGAATGTACCCCAGGCTTGTGCCGCGCGGCTGCCCGCTCAACCCGGGGGGCTACCCTACTATTTCTGCGGCCAGCACCCCAGGCAGCGACTGAGACAAATAGGGACACTTCGCCAAAGTTTGCCTGGCCAGGTCCAAATCTTCCAAATTGCAGGCCCGTCTCTCGGACTCCTAGGCCGGCAGTGTGGCTGCGTGCCTGCCGGCTCTGCCCCCTCCGGACGCGGCATCCGCCTCGTGTTGTCCGTGGGGGCAGCCATCTTCAACTCGGCACACCATGTGCGACTCACGGGGGCCGCCATCTTGGCCGCCGTCTCCCGCGCGGCAAGCCACGTGCGACTCATGGGGGCCACCATCTTGGATGCCATCTTCCTCACGGTCCGACATGTGCGACCGACGGGGGCTGCTACCTTGGCCGCCATCTGCAACGCCACACGACACGTGCGACCGACGGGGACAGCCATCTTGGGTCCACCCCACTACCTCCGAACATGCCGGCAACCCGCACCTCGGCGTGGTCACACTCGACCAGTCATGGCCAAAGCACCTTCGGAACTCCATGATGACCGTCCGGGCCAATGGACACGAAACGCCTTGCCTGTTTGACTCCAGGAGCACGGAGAGCTTCATTCACCCCAACACGGTAAGGCGTTGATCGCTCTAAATCCTCCCCGCACTTCAAACAATCTCTCTCGCTTCCGGGTCGCACTCAGTACAAATCCGGGGGTACACTGTCGCGAACCTCGCGATACAGTGCGCCGAGTATGCCAACTTCAAACTATATGTACTCCCCGATCTCTGCGCTCCTCTCCTGTTGGGACTGGATTTCCAGTGCAACCTCAGGAGCCTAACCCTGAAGTTCGGCGGGCCCCTACCCCCACTCACCGTATGTAGCCTCGCGACCCTGAAGGTTGACCCTCCCCTGCTCTTCGCAAATCTCACCGCCGACTGTAAGCCAGTCACCACCAGAAGCAGGCGGTACAGCATCCAGGACAGGACTTTTATCAGGTCCGAGGTACAGCGGCTATTGCAGGAAGGGATCATCGAGGCCAGTAATAGCCCCTGGAGAGCTCAGGTGTTGGTCGTCAGGACCGGGGAAAAGAACCGTATGGTTGTACACTACAGCCAAACCATAAACCGGCACACGCACCTTGATGCGGACCCCCTCCCCCGGATACCGAACATGGCTAATCAGATCACACACTACCGAGTGTTCTCCATGGTGGATCTGAAGTCCGCATACCACCAGCTCCCAATCCACCCGGAGGATCACCACTACACGGCCTTTGAGGCAGACGGCCGCCTCTTCCACTTCCTCCGGGTCCCCTTCGGCGTCACAAACGGGGTCTCGGTCTTCCAAAGAACGATGGACCGAATGGTGGACCAGTACGGGCTGCGGGCCATATTTCCGTACTTGGACAACGTCACCATCTGCGGCCATGACCAGCAGGACCACGACGTCAACCTCCAGAAATGTCTCCAAACCCCCAAGCCCTCAACCTCACTTATAACAAGGAGAAATGCGTTTTCCGCACAACCAGACTAGCCATCCTCGGCTATGTCGTGGAAAAACGGAATTCTAGGGCCCGACCCCGACCGTATGCAACTCCCCCTTCCCCACTGCCCCAAGGCCCTGAAACGGTGCCTCGGGTTCTTTTCCTATTCCGCCCAGTGGGTCCCCAACTACGTGGACAAAGCCCGCCCACTAATCAAGGCCACCATCTTCCCCCTGGCGGCTGAGGCCCGCCTGGCCTTCAGCCGCATCAAGGCAGATATTGCCAAAGCCGCGATGCGCGTGGTGGACGGGTCCGTCCCCTTCCAGTTGGAGAGCGACGCGTCAGAGGTCGCCCTCGCCGCCATCCTCAATCAGGCGGGCAGGCCAGGAGCAGTTTTCTCCCGTACCCTCAATGCCTCAGAAATTCGACACTCCTCAGTCGAAAAAGAAGCACAAGCCATCGTGGAAGCTGTGCGGCATTGGAGGCACTACCTCGCTGGTAGGAGGTTCACCCTCGTCACCGACCAATGGTCGGTAGCCTTCATGTTCAACGATACACAGCGGGGCAAGATCAAGAATGATAAAATCTTGAGGTGGAGGTTCGAACTCTCCACCTATAATTACGATATCGTGTATCATCCTGGGAAGCTCAATGAGCCCCCAGATGCCCTGTCCTGCGGCACGTGCGCCAGCGCGCAAGGTGACCGACTCCGGGCCATCCACGATGACCTCTGCCACCCTGGGGTCACCTGGCTTCTCCACTACATCAAGGCCCACAACCTGCCCTACTCCACCGAGGAGGTCAGGGCCATGACCAGGGACTGCCAAATCTGCGCGGAGTGCAAGCCGCACTTCTATCCACTGGATAAGGCCCACCTGGTGAAGGCATCCCGGCCCTTTGAGTGCCTCAGTATCGACTTCAAAGGGCCCCTCCCCTCTACCAACCGCAACACGTATTTCCTAAACGTCGTTGACGAGTTCTCCCGCTTCCCGTTTGCAATCCCTTGCCCTGACATGACTGCGGCCACCGTCATTAAGGCCCTGCATAGTATCTTTACCTTGCTCAGCTTCCCCACTTACGTCCACAGTGACCCGGGCTCCTCGTTTATGAGTGACGAACTGCGTCAGTACCTGCTCGGTAAGGGCATCGCCTCGAGCAGGACTACCAGTTACAATCCCCGGGGAAACGGACAGGTGGAGAGGGAGAATGCGACGGTATGGAAGGCCATCCTCCTGGCCCTATGGTCTAGGAATCTCCCAGTTTCCCACTGGCAGGAGGTCCTCCCCGACACGCTCCACTCCATTAGGTCCCTCCTTTGCACAGCCACGAACGAGACCCCTCATGACCGCCTCTTTGTTTTCCCTAGGAAATCCACCTCCGGGGTCTCGCTTACGTCCTGGCTGAAGACACCGGGACCCGTCCTACTCCACAATCACGTAAGGAGCCATAAGTCTGACCCCCTGGTCGAGAGGGTCCAGCTCCTTCACGCAAACCCCCAGTACGCATACATAGAACACCCCGACGTCCGACAGTATACGGTTTCCCTCCGGGACCTGGCACCCGCAGGCTCCCCTACCACCACCCCAACCTACCCCCCTCAACCTACACCGACCAGCGTCCCTGCCCCTACAAGGCCTCCACACCCCCTCCTATACTCCCTCTCCCCTTCGCCGCCCCACAGGAATGAAGCTCCTGAAGACACGCTTCCGGAGTCCACGCCTGTACCCGCACCAACAAGTTCACCACCCATGTCCGCACCAACGAGTTCGACAGGGGTGCCCGCTGCGGTACCAGAGTTCCGGCGATCACAGCGCACGATCAGGGCGCTGGACAGACTGAACCTGTGAGCCCTTCACCCCCGCCGGACTTCAATTCTTTTACCAGGGGGTGAATGTGGTGAACGTATTGTACCAACCATTCACCACTGTATCACATTGTGTATCACATTGTATCATGCTGTTACCCATGTGGGCTCCACCTATGGACCATTGTACTGTACTACACGGAATGTATCATGTTGGTGCCCTTGTGGGCTCCGTCCCTGGCTCCGCCCCCTTGAGGGGAGGTATAAAGAGCAGCTGCCCTGTAGGCGGCTCTCACTAGCAGAGAAGTCGCAGGCAGGCCCTGTTCTAGTCGATTAAAGCCACAGTTCACTTCCACTCACTGTCTCGTGTGAATTGACGGTCGCATCAGCCTTGCCTGCCCAGTGGTCAATGGAGCAACTGGTGGACTTCTCAAATGAAAAGTTTAGCCGACAGAAGAGTGAGGCCCAGGAGGACCTAGCCAAGGGGGTGGAACCGTTGAAAGCGGGAATTGATCATGTGGCGCACCGGCTGGAGTCCCAGGACCAGGCAATTCCGCAAGTGGAGGAGGTGATGGGGGAGCACGAAGAGCAGCTTACCTCATTGGCAGCTGAAACAGGTGTGATGCAGGAGACTCAGAAATGGTTAAAAGAGAAGGTGGATGACCTGGAGAACTGCTCCTGGAGGCAAACCTAAAAATCGTGGGGATGTCTGAAGGCGTCGAGGGAGCAGACGCTGGCTCATATGTTGCCAAAATGTTGGTGAAGCTGATGGAGAAGGGGGCCCTTGGCCGGACCTTGGAGGTCGACTGAGCGCACAGGAAGCTGATGAGGAAGCCGCAGGCGAATGAGCCACCAAAGGTGATGGTGGTGCATCTTCACTGGTTCCTGGACAAGGAAAAGATACTGAGATGGCCGAGGCAGACGAGGAGATGCATCTGGGAGGTGAACAAGCCTTGGGTGTACCAGGATTTTAGCGCGGACCTGGCGAAGAGGAGAGCCAGGTTTAATTGGGTGAAGAGTGCCCTCTTTAAAAAGGATGTGAAGTTTGGGATGAATGTACCCGGCCCGCCTTTGGGTGAATTTTAACAGCCGAGAACACATTTTGGAATACCAGAGGAGACAATCTTGGGGAAGTGTTGGAGATTTTTGGCATGCCGATATTCTCCCTTCCGGATGGGCCGAAGTCCCGTCGACGTGATGACCGTTCACGTCGACGTAAATCAAACCTCCTTTTCATCGGCGTGACCCGGTGCTCCAGGCTCACGCCGACCAGCGAGGAGGTGAGTGACGGCCTGGGGGGTTGGCCGGTGGGCAGGCGATGGCGTGGAGCAGTCTGAATGTGTGGGGAGAGGTGTGTCTCGGGTTGTGTGTGTGTGTGTGTGCGGCGGGGGGGGGTGGTTAGAGTGGGCTGGGCTCCGGGCGAGTGCCGGGAGGGGGGTCCGTGCCGGGTAGGGGGATGGGGGGTCCGTGCCGGGGAGGGGGATGGGGGGTCCGTGCCGGGGAGGGGGATGGGGTCCGTGCCGGGGAGGAGGTTGGGGTCCGTGCCGGGGAGGAGGATGGGAGGTTGGGATCCGTGCCGGGGAGGGGGATGGGGGGTCTGTGCCGGAGAGGAGGTTGGGGTCCGTGCCGGGGAGGAGGTTGGGGTCCGTGCCGGGGAGGAGGATGGGAGGTTGGGGTCCGTGCCGGGGAGGGGGATGGGGGGTCTGTGCCGGAGAGGAGGTTGGGGTCCGTGCCGGGGAGGAGGTTGGGGTCCGTGCCGGGGAGGGGGATGGGGGGTCCGTGCCGGGGAGGGGGATGGGGGGTCTGTGCCAGGGAGGAGGATGGGGCGCCTGTGCCGGGGAGGAGGATGGGAGGTTGGGGTCCGTGCCGGGGAGGGAGATGGGGGGGCGGTCCGTGCCGGGGAGGGGGATGGGGGGAGGGTCCGTGCCGGGGAGGAGGTTGGGGTCCGTGCCGGGGAGGGGGATGGGGGGTCCGTGCCGGGGAGGGGGATGGGGGGTCTGTGCCAGGGAGGAGGATGGGGCGTCTGTGCCGGGGAGGAGGATGGGAGGTTGGGGTCCGTGCCGGGGAGGGGGATGGGGGGGGGGGGTCCGTGCCGGGGAGGGGGATGGGGGGAGGGTCCGTGCCGGGGAGGAGGTTGGGGTCCGTGCCGGGGAGGGGGATGGGGGGTCCGTGCCGGGGAGGGGGATGGGGGGTCTGTGCCAGGGAGGAGGATGGGGCGTCTGTGCCGGGGAGGAGGATGGGAGGTTGGGGTCCGTGCCGGGGAGGGGGATGGGGGGGGGGGGTCCATGCCGGGGAGGGGGATGGGGGGGGGGTCCGTGCCGGGGAGGAGGTTGGGGTCCGTGCCGGGGAGGAGGATGGGAGGTTGGGGTCCGTGCCGGGGAGGGGGATGGGGGGGGGTCCGTGCCGGGGAGGGGGATTGGGGGGGGGTCCGTGCCGGGGAGTAGGTTGGGGTCTGTGCCGGGGAGGAGGATGGGCGGTTGGGGTCCGTGCCGGGGAGGGGGATGGGGCGTCCGTGCTGGGGAGGAGGTTGGGGTCCATGCCGGGGAGGAGGATGGGGGGGTCCGTGCCAGGGAGGAGTTGGTGTTCGTGCCGGGGTGGAGGTTGGGGTCCGTGCCGGGGAGGGGGATTTCATAGAATGTACAGTGCAGAAGGAGGCCATTCGGCCCATCGAGTCTGCACCGGCTCTTGGAAAGAGCACCCTATCCAAGGTCCACACCGCCACCCTATCCCCATAACCCAGTAACCCCACCCAACACTAAGAGCAATTTTGGACACTAAGGGCAATTTATCATGGCCAATCCACCTAACCTGCACACCTTTGGACTGTGGGAGGAAACCGGAGCACCCGGAGGAAACCCACGCACACACGGGGAGGATGTGCAGACTCCGCACAGACAGTGACCCAAGCCGGAATCGAACCTGGGACCCTGGAGCTGTGAAGCAATTGTTCTATCCACAATGCTACCGTGCTGCCCGGGATGGGGGGTCCGTGCCGGGGATGGGGATGGGGGGTCTGTGCCGGGGAGGAGGATGGGGGGTCTGTGCCGGGGAGGAGGATGGGGGGTCTGTGCCGGGGAGGAGGATGGGGGGGTCCGTGCCGGGGAGGGGGATAGGGGGTCTGTGCCGGGGAGGGGGATGGGGGGTCTGTGCCGGGGAGGAGGTTGGAGTCCATGCCGGGCAGGAGGATGGGGGGGTCCGTGCCGGGGAGGGGGATGGGGGGTCCGTGCCGGGGAGGAGGTTGGGGTTCATGCCGGGGAGGAGGATGGGGGGGGGCAAGTGAGTTGATTCACCTGGCCAGATGCCAGCCTCCAACAGTTGGATCCATGAGGTCCATGCCACCTGGCTGGGGGGAAGGAGGGGATATGGGCAATGATGACATGTCGTCGTTCTATCCCCCCCCCAACCAGGCCGTCATGTTTTCCGATCATCCAGCGATGTTGGCCGCCGTGGCGGCAGCCGCTAATGTCCATGTTGCCCTGGATGAGGAGGAGGAGGAGGAGCGTGCCAGAGAGGCGGCGCAGGCTGCCGCAGAGGGGCAGGCGGCAGCCGCCCAAGCTGGGGGGACACCTGACCGACAGGACGAGGAGGGGGAGGAGGACGTCGTGGCCCCACGGCAACGGAGGCACCCGAGGGCGCCCTGTGTGTACCGGCCCCGGCAGTCATACCAGGACCTCACGGACCGGGAATGCAGGAGGAGATTCCGGATGAGGCGGGAAACCGTGGCACACATCTGCCACCTGCTGGCACACCTGTCACCGCATGGCACTGGCGGGGGACACCCTCTCCCCGTGTCCGTCAAGGTTACGGTTGCCCTGAACTTTTATGCAACGGGGTCATTCCAGGCACCGAGTGGGGACTTGTCCGGCATATCGCAGACATCGGTGCATCCGGGCAGTGACAGATGCCCTATATGCCATGGCGCACAGCTACATCCGCTTCCCTGTGGACCGGGCCAGCCAAGATGCCCGGGCCGTGGGCTTCTCTGCCGTGGCCGGGTTCCCCATGGTCCAGGGCGCGATCGATGGGATGCACGTCACCTGCAGATAACAGGGCCGTGTTCACCAATAGGAAGGGGACCTATTCGATGAACATACAGGTGGTCTGTGACCACCGCATGATGATCCTGCACGTCTGCGCCCGTTACCCAGGCAGTGTACACGACTCATACATGTTGTCGCGGTCATCCATCCCCGGCATGTACGAGGGACGCCATCCCCGGCTGAGGGGCTGGTTGCTGGGCGACAGGGGCTACCCATTGCGATTGTGGCTGATGACGCCTGTACGGAGGCCACACAATGAGGCGGAGAACCGCTACAATGATGCCCATGTAGCGACAAGGGGAGTGATAGAGAGGTGCTTTGGCGTGCTGAAGATGCGTTTCAGGTGCCTGGACCTCTCTGGGGGCGCCCTCCAGTATCGGTCAGATAGGGTCGGCCGCATCATTGTGGTGTTCTGCGTCCTGCACAACATAGCCCAACAGAGGGGCGATGTGCCGCAGGCAGAGGAGGGCGGAGTGGAGGAGCAGCAGGAAGAGGCGCAGTCCTCCCCAGATGAGGGGGATGGGGGCAATGGTCAGGGCAGACGGGCTAGACACAGGCAGGTGGCTGTCCACCGTTACCGGCTGGCCCAGCAGGCACGGGACAGACTGATAGCCGCCCGCTTCACTGACTAGATGGGCGTGGGAATCGGGTAGTATGGCCACAGACCACATACCATGGCAACAGCCGACCACCCACACCCCCCACCCATCCACCCACCCAGCACCCTCACCCCCCTCCCCAACCCACCCACCCCACCCGCATGCTCACCACCCCCCCCCATTGCCGATCCACCTGCGGCACAACGGCCGGGCTCACACAGTTGCGGGTGGACGCGTGTCTATTGCAGGCCATGGAGGATGATGACAACCCGCCCTGCGGTGAGCTCCTGGCTCCACATCGCTGGACTATGTCTGACCCATGGCCACAGTACCACCATCCACCCGGACCAGCCCTGCATGCGGCTGTGACACTGCAGCGCACGGTCCCATCCTCTGCCCAGGGGGATGTTGATGGCGGCCCAGGGGGAAGGGGGCAGACTCACCTGGGGCTGAGGTAAGAACACCCCTCACACACACACTTGCGCTCAACGTACATGACACCCCCCGCACGCTTTGGACAGAGCACAAAGGCAGCTTCTGTAGGTGTAACATTGACTTTAATAACCAAACGAGTTCATGCACGTGCCCTAGCCCCTAAAACTCACCTGTGCCCTGCACCCGTGCCAACTTACTCAGTGTCTAATTGTTTGGCCTTACGGGCCCTTTGACTACGTCTACGTGGTTCCCCAGACGGTACAGCAGAACTGGAGGTGGACTCCTGTGATTCCTGCCCTCTGACACTGGATCCCTTTGGCGGCCGTTTCCTGGGGCGTCCTGGCCTAGATGGGCCAGTCTGCGGCCCGGGCGACTGGGATGGCGAGCTGCCAGCCTGTAATGCCCGTTGCCCACCCGATGCACCTGGGACGGAAGGGGGGGAGTCCAAGGTGTCGCGGTGTTCCGGGACCTCCCCTACAGGGGGAGCCGGGACGGACCACACCACCTCCTCCTCCCTCGGGGTGCCCGATGGCCCCCAGGCCTCTACATGGGTGGGGGATGCGAACGGACTGGCCATCCGACCCCCCCCCGACATCTGGCACTGCCAGTCCTGGAGGCCCGTGCTGGTATCGGCAGGGGTCTGCAGGTTTGCAGCCATGGAGCCCAGGGGGTTGGCAAACCCTGTCTGTGACAGTGCGACGCCGGCTCGCACATGGCCACTGGCGCCGATGCCCTCAGCGATGGCCTGCAGAGACTGGGCCATGGCCTGCTGAGACTGGGCCATGGCTTGCAGAGACTGGGCTATGGACTGCTGAGACTGGGCCATGGCGTTGAGCGCCTCTGCCATCTGGCGCTGGCACTGGCTCATGGCCTCCTGTGAGAGGGCAGCCATGTCCTGGGCCACAGACGCCGCCTGCACGGAAAGCCCCAGGCCTCGCAAACCGTTCCCCATGTCTGACACCGTCGCACCCATTGCCTCCACCGCAGACGCCACCCGTGCGGTGTCGGCCTGGGTGGCACGCATGACCGGCACCACATCCAGCTCCTGGACCCCTCCACCTGCGACTGCAGCCGCCGCAAGCCGCCCGTCACCCTCTTCGCTCGTCTCCGTGTCGGTGGTTGCATCGGATCTATGGGTGGGTGTGGTAACTCCAGGAACCCGGGATCCATCTGGGCGGCAGATGTTCGCTTGGGCTGGGCTGCCCTCCGACCGCCCGGCCCCTCTGCTGCTCATACCTCCACCTGCTGTACCGGGACGACTGTGTTGTGCGCACCAGTGAGTGTACCAGACGCCTCATCACTAAAATGCCCAACCGTGGTGAGTGTTTCTGCGATGGTGGAGGGTGTTGGTGACAGCAGTGGCGTTGTGTCGTGCTCTTCGTCCCACTCTGAGTCCATGGCACTTTGGGGTGGGGGTTCGTCTCCACCCATCCACTCTGAGTCACTGTCCGGTATTTTGTCTTCCTGGGTAGTGCTGTCCCGGGTAGGGGTGTCCTGGGCAGTGCTGTCCCGGGTAGGGGTGTCCTGGGTAGTGGTGTCCTGGGTAGTGGTGTCCTGGGCAATGGTGTCCTGGGTAGTGGTGTCCTGGCTCGGATATGACGGGGGCCTGTGGCTGCCCCCCTCGTCGCTGGGTGGCACACGCCTGCCTCGTCGCTCCCGCACGTGACGGGGGTGTCGTCTCCCTGTTGCTCCAGGTCTCTCCGTCTCCCGTGGTGTGCGAGGGGCATCCTGCGGGCATCGCATGCCGGAGGGTCCGGGTCTCTCCGTCTCCCGTGGCCTCCGAGGGGCATCCTGCGGGCGGTCTGCATCTGCGGGGATGGGTGCCTCGACGTTTGCTCCTGCGATACACAATGAAGCATGCATAGTTAGACACGCAGGCAGTGATCAGGTGATATGGGGGAGGGGGGATATGGGGGAGGGGGGATATGGGGGAATGGGGATATGGAGGAGGGGGGATATGGGGAGGGGGGATATGGGGGAGGGGGGATATGGGGGAGGGGGATATGGGGGAGGGGGATATGAGGGATATGGGGGAGGAGGGATATGGGGGAGGGGGGATATGGGAGATATGGGGGAGGGGGATATGGGGGAGGGGGGATATGGGGGAGGGGGGATATGGGGAGGGGGGATATGCGGGAGGGGGGATATGGGGGAGGGGGATATGGGGAGGGGGATATGGGGGAGGGGGGATATGGGGGAGGGGGGATATGGGGGAGGGGGATATGGGGAGGGGGATATGGGGGAGGGGGGAAATGGGGGATATGGGGGAGGGGGATATGGGGGAGGGGGGTTATGGGGGAGGGGGGATATGGGGGAGGGGGATATGGGGAGGGAGGATATGGGGAGGGGGATATGTGGGAGGGGGATATGGGGGATATGGGGAGGGGGGATATGGGGGAGGGGGGATATGGGGAGGGGGGATATGAGGGAGGGGGGATATGGGGGAGGGGGGATATGGGGGATATGGGGGATATGGGGAGGGGGGATATGGGGGAGGGGGGAGATGGGGAGGCTCACCCTGCCTGCTCTGACGAGGTTGTTCACCTTCTTGTGGCACTGGGTGCCTGTCCCTCGTGTCAGGGCCGCAGCGGTGACGACCTCTGCCACCTCCCTCCACAGACGCCGGCTGTGGCGTGGGGCAACTCTGCGGCCGTGCCCGGGATACAGGGCGTCCCTCCTCTGCTCCACCGCGTCCAGGAGCGCCTCCACATCGCGTGACTCGAACCTCGGGGCTGAGCGGCGGCCAGCCATCCAGTCGGGTGTTCCGGTCGGGTGAGGGGGAGCAGCGCGGCCTTATGAGCCATCACGCCGTGCGGCGTGTATGACGCTGCACGGCGTGAACCACGTGCGCAAGCGCGGATCCCGTCACATCGCTGCTAGCCCATTTCGGGCCAGAGACTTTCGAACCATTTTTCCGACGTGACGCAAGTCGGATTTGCGCCGTTTTTTGCGCCGATCGGCGGACTTTCCGCCGATAACGGAGAATTTCGCCCAGTGTCTCTCCCACTTCTCCCATTCTCCCTCCTATTTTTTTTTATTTTTAAATTTAGAGTACCCAATTTGATTTTTTCCAATTAAGGGGAAATTTTAGCGTGGCCAATCCACCTACCCTGCACATCTTTTGAGTTGTGGGGGTGAAACCCACGCAAACACGGGGAGAATGTGCAAACTCCACACGGACAGTGACCCAGAGCCGGGATCAAACCTGAGCCTCGGTGCCGTGAGGCAGTTGTGCCTGTTTCTCCCACTCACCTCTCTCTCTCTACCATCCACCCTCCCTCCCACCACTCCCTTCCCTTGCACCTATTCTATCACCTCTCTGTCTCTCCCACCCAACATTCCTCCCACTTCTTCCTCTCTACTATCTACCCTTCCTCTTACCTCTCCCTCTCTCCTACCCACCCTCCCATCACTCCCCCTCTCTCTCTCCCACCTCTCTCTCTCTTGTTGTCCACTCCCTGGCTTCCACTGACTGACCTCGAACTCTCGGCCTTTCAGGCTCCTGTCCTCCATCCTTAGACTCTCCATTCCTGCACCCGGCCTCTCGGCCTTCCAGATCTGGACTCTCGGACTCCCAGCTTCGGATTGTTCCTGTGGCCCCGGACTCTCAGCCCCCATTCCCCAGGCATTGGACACCCGGCTTGTTCCCCCAGTCTTGGCCTCTACTTCGCCATGTGGTTATGACCTATCTTTCTCCACTGTCTGGTCACCTTGGCGTTCCCCTTGACTTTGCTGCCATTTCCAGCTCTTCCAATCAGTGGCCAGCTCCTCAGTACATTGGCTACTGATAAGCTCACTGGTGCGCCAATCAGTAGCTAACAAAGTAAAAAAGCCCCTTCGATTGGACAAACTGGAAAGACAACTTTGATTAAATTTCAAACCGCTGGATCTATCGTGGAATCGCTGGATGAGTTCCATGCCGGAACGCAGTTTGAGAAACATTGGGCTCGATAGCCCTTTATAGGTTGGTATGGGAACAATGAGTTGAATGGTCTCCTGTGTCATAAATTTCTAGTATGCTATGATTCGAGATCCAATTTCCTTTGAAGAGTTATTGATCATTTCAATTGATGCATTATCTGATTCTGTATTTGTTTCTTGTAATAAACAATTTGGTTGAAATATAAGTTAAGCCAATTTGATATTTTCAACCCATGAGGGAGATAAGCATGCAACATCCCACACTACGACTTACAGTAAAAGTTTATCTTGTTAGCCACAAAGCACATTCCACCCCATCCACTACACAAGTAATGCTCTCTGTTTATGGAAATTGCCTTCTGTGGTGAGAATGACGAAAGGGTTTCGGGAGATATTGAAGCAGAACAGTGCTCAGTTTTCTGAGGCGATATGTACTTATTTCATTTTTACTTTCCTGGGACGTGGGTGCTGCCATCCCTAATTGCTATTAGGTTATTTCAGATTGCTGTGGATCACAAGTCACATATCGGCCACACTGGATTTTCTTCCCTGAAGGAAATAAATGAATCAAATGGGTTTCTAATTAATGATATTTGTCATCGTCACCATTACTAACTCCAGGGGTGGGATTCCCTGTTGCTGCGTCAAAATTGCGAAAAGTAATTGGGCGGAAATCGGTTCCGACGCCATAATCGGGGCGGAGGCTGGTTTGACAGCAAATTGCAGTTCTCCGTTACCTTGACAGCGGCGACACTGCAGTCCGGAACACACGTATAGTAAATACCGTTTGCATGTCATTAACGGGCCTGACCCGGTATTCTCCGGGGCCTCCGCGAAATCTGACAGCGCGGTTCACTTGTGCTTATAAAAGTCGTGAAACTGGTGCCGTGGCTAACGAGGGAGCGAGAGAGGAGGTAGGACACAGAGAGGAGCGTCTGTGGGTTGCCGGGCTGGACATTGGCCAGGCTGCCAGGGCCGGAGAGGGCGGGGTGATGGTGGAATGGGCCGAGTGGCCGAGGTGACCCACTCACGGGACTGAGGCAGTGTCCAGGCAAGGAACACCATTGGTGCGGCTTGCAAGGCGGCCATCTTTCTGTGCACCCCCCTGACCACCCATCTTGGCCCCTGGTTCTGCCGAGTGACAGCCGCCGTATAGGTTCCCCCACTCCCCACCTCTGGACCCAACCCTCTGCCATACACCCCCACCACCTGGTTGCAACCCACCAGCGTAACATCAGGCGGCACACCCAAGGGAAACGGCCACTGTAGCCCCTACAGGGGCACCGGAAGGGGTCCTGGAGTGTACTACTGGCAAGGGCACCACCAGCCGACTGTACCCCTAGCATCAGGGATGGGTGCCAGTCCAGAGCCCCGACGGTGCCGGCCACTTACGGGGCCAGGGATGCGGAGATGAGGGGGGGGGGAACATGAGGGGACCGAGCCCGCAGTGCCAACCGAGGCCACCTTGTAGCCCGCTGGACTTGGTTGGGCATGGGGGTACGCACCATGCTAACAAGTCAGCCTTTCACTCCCTGCAGCCAATGGATATTGGAATTCAACCAGCAATGGTGGCCTTCCTGCTAGTCGACGCAGACCTGGAGGGTGTCCTGCAGCTGTACGAGCTGCCGTTGCTCGAGGAGGAGGAGGAAGTTGCAACAGCAGAGCCTGCCCCAGAGGAACAGGAGGCAGCTGCGCAGGAGACAAGGCAGCCACCTAACAGGTCGAGGAGGAGGAGGTGCCAAGGAGGTGCCGGATGAGACCTTGTGTGTACCGGACAGGGCATGCCAATGAAGACTCCGGCTGAGCAGGGAGACAGTGTAACATATCTGCCAGATCATGGCATACCTGGCACTGCGGGGGTATGGGGAGGACACCCACTCCTGGTGGCCATCAAGGTGACGGTTGCCCTGAAGGTTTACTCCATGGATCCTACCAGGCGCCAAATGGGGTCCTGTCCAGGATTTCACAGGCCTCTGTGCACAGGTGCATCCATGCGTAATGGAAGCCCTATATGCCAAGTCACCACAATACATCCAGTTCCATGTGGACTGAGCCAACCAGGTTGCCTGGGCAGTGGTGTTCGCCTCCATCAATGGGATACCCAGAGTCCAGGGGGTGATCGATGGGATGTATGTCCCCCTACGAGCACCTGCAAATGACAGGCTGCTCTACACAAACCAAAAGGGGTTCCACTCGATGAACTTGCAGCTGATATGCGACCATCAGCTGCGCATCATACACGTCTGCGCCCGACACCCAGGCAGTGTTCACGATGCCTTCATCCTGGCACACCCGACAATTCCTGACATGTTTGAGATGCCCCCTGGCTGGGGCTGGCTCCTGGCTGACAGGGACCATCCATTGCGGTCGTGGCTGATGACACCTAACCGGAAACCACAGACCGATGCAGAGGCCCGCTACAATGACGCCCATGCAGTGACCAGGGGTGTGATTGAGCTGTGCTTCGGGCTCCTGAATATGTGGTTCAGGTGCCTGGACCACTCTGGAGGGGCTCTCCTGTATGAAGCTGAGAGGGTCGCCCGCATCGTGGCGGCCTGCTGCATCCTCCACAATGCCACGCAGAGAGGCGATGTACTGGAGGAGGAGGATGAAGCCCAGACCTCGTTCGACGAGGAGGATGCAGGAGAGGGCGAGAGTGGGCAGGACATGGAGTCCAGGAAGGCACGAGAGTTCGCACAACATGTGCGCCAGGGTCAATGAGCATGGGATGCTCTGATCGCCTCCAGGGTCACCAATAGTGGGGTGGGGTTCATGGACAGGTTCATGGGGCCAGGTTCATGGACACCGCATCCCACCCCAATATAGTCCAGCAGTCCCCAAACCTGTCTTCCCCCGCTCCCAGCGATTGTGGGCGACCTTCTCCTGAGGGGAGGGATCAGAAAATGCAGTGTTAGACAGTCTGACGCATACAGCCCAGGGGGTGGGTAGCTGGTGGCCTCAGTGGCCAGGGCATCCGTCCATGGTGGTCGGTATGGTTACTGGCATGTGGTACAGGGTGGGGTTCGGCCGCCCTCCGGGTGGGATCTGTCAAGTTACGTGTGTGTGACGTGGGCTAGTGCCAGGGGCACAGTGCTCCCTACTCACCCTGACCGCCCTTGTGCGGTTTCCTTTGGCACAGCTGGCCTATGGTGTTGTCCTCGGCGCTCACGGACTCTGCCATCTGCACCCAGGCACGGCGAATGACGGTGGCTGGCAGCCTCCTTCCCGGGCGAGGGTACAGGATCATCCGCTTCTCCTCCACAGCGTCCAGGAGGATTTCAAGCTTTGTGTCCGCGAAACGTGGGCCCACGCATCTTGCTGCCATCTTGTTGACTGGGATGGTGTGTGTGAGGAGTGCAGTGTGTATATGCGGCTGCAGCTTGTCAGCCTCCTGAGTGTCAATCACGAAACCGGCGAATCCCACACTTTTTCCTCATTGGAATTGATTGTGTTCCATGTGGCGCTGGTGCTAAATCCTTAATGGTAGCTGAATCGGTCCAGGAGCAGAGCCAGTTTGCTGTCGTTGAAGTTCACAAATTCTGCCTCTGCGTCTCAAAAAAGGAGAATCCCACCCCAGATGTATTAATTTCATGGGCTGCCATGGTGGGATTTGAACTTGTGTCTCCACAACACTAGCTGGGCCTCTTGGGTTACAAGTCCAATGGCATTACCACTACGGCACAATCTTTGGCTTCATGCTTGTCCAGGTTTTAAGTGAATCTCACAGTATATCATTCAGCAGTACATTGACAATCTCATCAGAGAGTCAGGGGGAAACTCTACATTTTGGTGCGGCAGTTTGAGGCTGGAGTAAAGGCGCCTCATTAGAGGGGGGTTGAAGGAATTTGTCTCAGTAGCTACCTCAGCTCATTATTGAAACTAAGTGATAAAAGTGGGAAAAGTGTTGCAATTCCGATAGTGCCTTCTCTCATAGAGATAAGCGAGGCCCCACCATGATGCAGCAATGTGAAATGTGTCAAATACCTCACTGAGTCACTTATCTGAGCTGTCATCGTGCACAGCGACCCTGCCTTCTCAAAAAAATAGCTTGTTAAAGGAACATATTGATCACCAGCCTTCCTATAATAATTAGTCAGATAATTTCGATGACAATCCTTTGATAACCTGAAGGTGCAGCTAACTCCACTTGGCTCAAATCACCTTGGAATTCTATTTTATTTCCTTCTTGTTTGGTTTAACTTGACTAATTTATGGTGAAGTCATCTTTGACACCCTGAATTTTGTTTCCTCTTCTCTTGACCTCTTCACCTTTGGCAGGAAGCCAGCATTCTTGTCTCCACTTCCTGGGTGCTGGAGCCAAGACTTATCTGAAAGACTATATACTATTTGTGTTTATCATTCTGGAAAGGGGAGGCAGTTTCTGCTGAAGAAGGAATGGGCCAAATGTGGAGCTCTTGATTGGACTGGAATTCCTCCACCTCACCCTAATTTAACAACAGCTAAAGATCCTGTTCGACAGACGCTGTAAGACTTTGCAGCTTCTTCCATATACACAAACAGTACATTGTCTACCCTCCCAACAATGATCCTGGGTTTGAATCAAGGTCTGCCCACCCCTTGAGGTCTTAAACACTGTTGCAAGGGAGCTCAGCTTGGTCATTTTTGGCTGGGCCACAGGCTAGCATGTGGGTTAAGCGAAGAGAAAATAATTTGCATTCACGCATTCACTGCACAAGCCCATTTAAACCTATGTTTAAACATTTATGCCTTAACCCATTAACTGTGACCCTATGACAAGTAATAAGACTAGACAAACATATGGAATAACCTTAAGACTGTAATATTATCCCACAACTACCAAAATAAACATAAACTTTATGTAAAAAATAAGCTGTTTCCTGGCACTTCATCCTCTTCATTTATTGCTTCTTTTCTCCCCTAGTCTCTAACTTTGTAAACATTTTTGGAAGGTTAGAACTTATGACCCCACAACATTGCTTCAGCCTTTCCAGCATATTGAAGCATTGTGATGAATTTGTATTAATTTCTGTTTTACCTCCTTATGATACACCATTTGTGTGGTGAATGTTTTACTGCTACCATTCACCATTGTATTGCACAGCATTACATTGTATTATGTTGATGCCCTTGTGGGCTCCACCTGTGGCCTACCATCATATTACATTACATTACATTGTATTATGTTGATGCTCTTGTGTGGCTCCGCCTCTGGCTCCGCCCTTCGGGGGAGGTATATAGATCTACAGCCTGAAGGCAGCACTCAGTACAGAGCAGTCGCAGGCAGGCACAGTTCTAGCTGATTAAAACCACTGCTCACTTCAACTCTCCGTCTCGTGTGAATTGATGGTCGCATCAATTTAATCAGCTACAATATCGCTATGGAAGCAGTCCTCAAACCTGATCGACTGGAACTTGACCCTCAGGCAGCAGAAGCCAAAGGAATTTTTTCGCACTGGCTCCGCTGTTTTGAGGCCTACCTCGCCGCCTCCTCCTGGCCCACCGTCACCGAGGAACAGAAACTGAGTCTCCTCCACGCCTGGGTGAGCCACAGAATCTCCGTGCAGATCGAGGAAACGACCATGTATGCAGACGCGGTTGCGATCCTGAAAAGGCATTACGTGAGGCCGGTGAACGAAGTGTTCGCGCGGCATCTCCTCACCACTCGTCGTCAACGCCCTGGGGAATCGCTGGAGGTATACCTACGCGACCTGAAGGTACTCGCTAAAACTGCAATTATAAGGATGTCACGGCCTCGCAGCATATGGAACTCGACATCTGGGACACCTATGTGGCTGGAGGCCGGTCGAACTACGTCAGACAGCACCTGCTCGAAAAAGGCGCCCTCGACCTAGAAGAGACGGTAAAACTATCTGATTTGTTATGTTGTAGGTGTAACATAAGCGGCTTCCTTGTGGTGCACTTGACAAAGGAAGATTCAGACGTGGAGAGAACTTCAACACGTTTATTAAACTATTTACACTTCTATTACTCGGGTTCGACACTACTGCTAATCCTACTATAGCTACCCAGACTGACTAACCAGTTGCTGCAATCCACGTGGTGGGTGTAATATTGAATCAACCCTGTGTCTGTACTCACTGACTGTCTCCACTGGAAAGAGGCAGATCATGTGTGTGGTGTCCTTTATATATGGGTTGGTGTAATGCCCCCCTGTGGTCGTGTCACCTCCGTGTGCATCGTGAATGTCCATTGGTCGTATCCTATCTAACTGATCTATTGGTTGAGTGTGAGATGTTTCTGGTGCTCCCTCTAGTGTCTAGCTAGCCTACATGCATTTACATCGATGCACATCACCACATCCCCCCCTTTTTTATATGTCACATATTTTCTGCACACTTTGAGAAAATTGAACAAAGAACAGGTAGATAAGGTAAGATATATACAAGTCATGGGAACAGTGATTAAACAGTAAGTCCAAATCATTCGTGTGAGCCCATAAACCATCAATCATCATGGTCAAATGTCTCTCTTGGTTATGAACGCCATCAACGTTTCCGAGCCACAGGAACCAAGAAGTGGTCAAATCACTTCTCTGTCTGATTTTGAGTCCCTTTCGTTTTTTTATGTTTGTGATGGTGCTGTCGGGTGGCATCTTGTAGCTGATAAGGTGTTGACGTTGAAGAGGTACCATCAATAGTATCATTCGAGGTCATGGATGTGCCAAATGTTGAAGTCGGATGAGACTGTACATACTGGTTCTGGCCACGTGCTGTGCTGGAAGGGTGATCCTGCTGAGAACCGTTGAAGCTTGTCGAATTGGAAACAGAATTGCTGCTCGCATAAATACCTGGTGATGGTGTGAAACTAGAACCTTGCATCTGATTGGAATATGCCGCCTGACCAGGCTGGGATGCAGCAAAACCTAGGCTGTAACCAAGACATCCAGTCTGTAGTGCAGATTGCGCTTGCGGTAGTCCTCCTTCGGTCTTGATTCCATTAGTGGGCAATCCGTAGTGCTGGCCTGTTTGAGAATATGCTGCATCGACTGCTGGCTGCTGCATGCCTGAATACTGGATTTGTCCAGCATGAGCTGTCATTGGCTGCACTGCTGGTGTGGAAAAAATGTGTGGATATAGCTGTGGTGAATATTGATGTATTCCTCTTGGACTGTAGCCGCTGCTTGTTATTACTGACCCAGTGTAATTGTTAAGTGATCCATCACCTGTTGTTGTGGCATCTGCTGTCACCCTGAGCGTGCCATCACTGAGGTTGCGGCACTCCCTGTCTGGGGTAAAGTCCGGCTTACATGAATCAGAGTCGGCGTTTGGTTGCTCCCCATCTGGAGTCTGGTCTGTTTTAACTGAGTCAGTGTTGGTTTGTTGATGCTCCCCGTCCGGAATCTTAGCAGGTTCACTGGAGTCAGCTGAGATTTCTTGAAGCTGCACGTCTGAAGTCGGAACATGCAGGAATGCATTGACTTGTGGAGAGGTTCGAGCGAATGAGGGTGGAAGTATTGTGGTGTCATCGGAGTCATCAGTGGTCTCACAGTGATCGGCGAGTGCCTCTGTACACACTAGCTGAGGTCTGTCACTTTGCACATCTTGCATGGGAAGTGGGATGCTGTCGTCACTCGTCTCACATACCGTGGGTAGATCCTCAGTAGCTTCTTGTTGTTCACTTAGGTTGGGTAATTTGTCAGAGTCTTCATCTGGTGGTGCAAACAATGTGGGTGGACTGTCATTGTCTTGCCGTTGTTCTTCATTTGGGCTTAGACCGTCATCGTCGCTTTGTTCTTCACTGTAGCATGATAGACCGTCATGGTCGTCCTGCTGTGCACTGGAGCGTGGTAGACTGTCATAGTCTTCTTGCTGTTTACTTGAGCATGGCAGACTTGCATCGTCTGTTGCTAGTTGGTCAGAGGAGGTTGCTAGACCCTCATGGTCTTGTTCCTGCAAGAACTGCGCGTTGGAGTCTTGCATTTCTTCTATCGTGGAGTCTGTCCACGAGCTCGCTGTGGAGGCTTGTGACACTGGATTCACTTCTTGTTTATGCAAGGACTGCTCTCTGGAGTCTTGCGTTTCTGCAATTGTGGAGTCTGTCCACGAGCTCGCTGTGGAGGCTTGTGACACTGGAGTCACTTCTTGTTCATGCAAGGACTGCGGTGTGGAGTCTTGCGTGTCTTCTTTCGTAGAGTCCGGAACCCTGGGCGGTGCATGGACTATGCTCTGTGTGGCAGCAGGCCGCTCTCTGTGGGCTTGTACCGGTCTCTGTCTCTTAGTTTCAGGCTGCAGCATAATCCTGCATTCACGAGTTGGGATGTCATATCTGCTGGGCTGAAGATCCTCAAATCCGAAGAACGAATCCGCGTCTGCGTCGGATTCAATACGGAGGTCGTCAATGTGCAACACGTCTAGTTGAGGTTCGGATTTGGTACTGGGGTAGCCTCCCAAGGTAAAAGGTTCATCTGAGTCATTGTCTTCTAGGACCATATCATCACTGTTTGCGTCGTAGCTGGCATTGGCCTCGCGAGGTCCAGAGAAAATGTAAAGGTCGGTATCGAAGTATTCAAGGTCGGAATCATCGGTTTGGGCATAGGTAACTGCTTGTTGCAGGGTTCTTCGGAGGTTCATTTCATTCCCTGGTTCAATTTGAGGCATTGTGCTGTCATTCCAGGTGAAGGAAGGTTGTTTTACAGCTTTAAAAGATTTTTTCTTTGATTTGCGACGTTTCCCCTTTAAATGGGCGTGCTCCGGGGCCTCTGACGTCATGACACATGTGACGTAGCGCGTAGGAAGCAATTGCGCATGCGCAGATCACTGTTCCTTTACTGATAGCCGTTTTCGTGATTGCGCATGCGTAAATGGACCTTCCCATTCTGCGCGCTTTTCGCACAACTGTGCAAGTGCAGACCCTTTAGAAAGATGGCCAGCGATCAAAATTGTTCTCAGCTCCGGGATCTCGGCCTCGTGGTGAGTACTGGCACTCCTCTTACCTTTCCTTGCTGGTTGGAGTGTGTTTTCCTCACAGTATTTGCCGAATTTGTCCAGGACTGCCTGGAAGTCGCTCCTCTTTTGCCTCTTGGAGAACTTGAATTTTTAAAAGATTTCTTCTGCTCTGGCACTGGCGATGGTGAGGAGAAGCTCTGTTTTTTCAGGATCGGCCACTTCTTCTAGTTCGGCTGCCACCAGGAAGATTTCAAACTTTTTGCCGGAATGCCCGCCAGTTTTCGCGGAGTTCGCCGTGGCACTGGAGCTGCTGCGGAACCCGGATCTCAAACAGCTTGCCTGGGTATCGTTGCTGGTTGCCATTGTACACTGAGGTATGGCTTTCTGGATTGAAACAGTTCAGTCCTGGTACCATGATTTGTTATGTTGTAGGTGTAACATAAGCGGCTTCCCTGTGGTGCACTTAACAAAGGAAGGTTCAGACGTGGAGATAACTTCAACACATTTATTAAACTATTTACACTTCTATTACTCGGGTTCGACACTACTGCTAATCCTACTATAGCTACCCAGACTGAATAACCAGTTGCTGCAATCCACGTGGTGGGTGTAATATTGAATCAACCCTGTGTCTGTACTCACTGACTGTCTCCACTGGAAAGAGGCAGATCATGTGTGTGGTGTCCTTTATATATGGGTTGGTGTAATGCCCCCCTGTGGTCGTGTCACCTCCGTGTGCATCGTGAATGTCCATTGGTCGTATCCTATCTAACTGATCTATCGGTTGAGTGTGTGTGTGTGTGATGTTTCTGGTGCTCCCTTTAGTGTCTAGCTAGCCTACATGCATTTACATTGATGCACATCACCACACTATCCACCTCGTTAGAAGTAGCGTTTCAGAGCCTCAATGCTTTCCCCTCTGACCACGCGATCCTCTCGTGGACACCCGACCAGAGGGTGCCCCAGGCCTGTGCCGCGTGGCTGCCCGCCCAACCCGGGGGGCTGCCCTGCTATTTCTGCGGCCAGAACCAGCACCCCAGGCAGCGCTGCCCGGCTTGGAACGCGACCTGTAGCAACTGCGGCAAGAAAGGACACTTTGCCAAAATCTGTCTTGCCAGATCCAAATCTTCTAAATCACAGGCCCGACTTTCAGACTCACAGGCCCGCAGGCCCCGCAGCGTGGCTGCGTGCCTGCGGGTACCTCCCCCTTCGGACGCGTCATCAGCCTCGTGCTGTCCGTGGGGGCAGCCACCTTTAACCCTACCCAACACGTGCGACTCATGGGGGCCGCCATCTTTAACGCCGCCCGACACGTGCGACCGACGGAGGGCGCCATCTTGGCCGCCATCTCCAATGCCGCCCGACACGTGGCGACCGACGGGGGCAGCCACCTTGAGACCACCCCACCACCTCCGACCTCGCCGGCTACCTGCAGCTAGGCACTGTCACCCTCGACCAGTTACGGCCCAAGCACCTCAGGAACTCGATGATGACCGCCCAGGTCAATGGGTACAAACGCCCTGTCAGTTTGACTCTGGGAGCATGGAGAGCTTCGTACATCCAGACACGGTAAGGCGCTGTTCTCTCCAAATTTCCCTTGCATTCCAAACAATCTCCCTCGTTTCCAGATCACATTCAGTGCAGATCCCGGGGTACTGTGTCGCGAACTTCGCGATACAAGGCACCGAGTACGCCAATTTCAAACTATATGTCCTCCCCGACCTCTGCGCTTCTCTCCTGTTGGGACTGGACTTCCAGTGCAACCTCAGGAGCCTGACCCTGAAGTTCGGCGGGCCCCTACCCCCTCTCACCGTATGTAGCCTCGCGACCCTTAAGGTCGCCCCTCCCTCGCTCTTCGCGAACCTCATCTCCGACTGTAAACCCGTCGCCACCAGGAGCAGGTGGTACAGTGCCCAGGACAGGACTTTTATCAAGTCGGAGGCCCAGCGGCTCTTGAGGGAGGGGGTCATCGAGGCCAGTAATAGCCCCTGGAGAGCCCAAGTGGTGGTCGTCAGGACCGGGGAAAAGAACCGGATGGTTGTAGACTACGCCAAGCCATAAATCGGTACACACAACTTGTTGCGTACCCCCTTACCCGGATAGCGGACATGGTGAATCAGATTGCACACTACCGGGTGTTCTCCACGGTAGATCTGAAGTCCGCCTACCACCAGCTTGCAATCCGCCCGGAAGATTGCCACCACATGGCCTTTGAGGCAGACGGCCGCCTCTTCCACTTCCTCCGGGTCCCCTTCAGCATCACCAATGGGGTCTCGGTCTGCCAAAGAATGATGGACCGAATGGTGGACCAGTACCGGCTGCGGGCCACATTTCCGTACATGGATAACGTCCCCCTCTGCGGCCATGATCAGCAGGACCACGACGCCAACCTTCAGAAGTTTCTCCAAACTGCCCAAGCCCTCAATCTCACCTATAATAAGGAGAAGTGCGTTTTCCGCACAATTCGACTGGCCATCCTCGGCTATGTCGTGGAAAACGGAGTCCGAGGGCCCGACCCCGATTGCATGCGCCCCCTCCTGCAACTCCCCCTCCCCCACTGCCCCAAGGCCCTGAAAAGATGCCTCGGGTTCTTTTCGTATTATGCCCAGTGGGTCCCCGACTATGCGGCCAAAGCCCGCCCACTGATCAAAGCCACCATCTTCCCCCTGGCGGCTGAGGCCCGCCTGGCCTTCAGTCGCATCAAGGCAGATATTGCCAATGCTGCGAGTCCCCTTCCAGGTGGAGAGCGACGCGTCAGAGGTCACCCTCGCCTCTACCCTTAACCAGGCAGGCAGGCCCGTAGCCTTTTTTTCCCGTACCCTCAATGCCTCCGAGATTCGATACTCCTCAGTGGAAAAAGAAGCTCAAGCCATCGTGGAAGCTGTGCGGCATTGGAGGTACTACCTCGCTGGTAGGAGGTTCAGCCTCGTCACCGACCAACGGTCGGTAGCCTTCATGTTCAACGATGCACAGCGGGGCAAGATCATGAATGATAAAATCTTGAGGTGGAGGATCGAACTCTCCACCTATAACTACGATATTGTGTATCGTCCCGGGAAGCTCAACGAGCCCCCAGATGCCCTGTCCTGCAGCACATGCGCCAGTGCGCAAGATGACCGACTCTGGGCCATCGAGAATGACCTCCGTCACCTGGGGGTCACCTGGCTTCTCCACTTCATCAAGGCCCGCAACCTGCCCTACTCCACCGAGGAGGTCAGGGCCATGACTAGGGACTGCCAAATCTGCGCGGAGTGTAAGCCGCACTTCTATCGACCAGATAAGGTCCACCTGGTGAAGGCATTTTGAGCGCCTCAGTATCGACTTCAAAAGGGCCCCTCCCCTTCACTGACCGCAATGTGTATTTTCTCAACGTCGTTGACGAGTTCTCCCGCTTCCCCTTTGCCATCCCATGCCCCGACATGACCATAGTCACCGTCATTAAGGCCCTACATAGCATCTTCACCCTGTTCGGTTTCCACACTTACATACACAGTGACCGGGGCTCCTCGTTTATGAGCGATGAGCTGCGTCAGTACCTGCTCGGTAAGGGCATTGCTTCGAGCAGGACTACCAGCTACAACCCTCGGGGAAACAGAAAGGTGGCGAGGGAGAACGCAACGGTATGGAAGGCCGTCCTTCTGGCCCTATGGTCTAGGAATCTTCCAGTTTCCCGCTGGCAGGAGGTCATCCCTGACACGCTCCACTCCATTTAGCAAAGCCTTTGACAAGGTACCGCATGGTAGGTCGTTGCAGAAGGTTAAAGCTCACGGGATCCAGGGTGAGGTTGCCAATTGGATTCAAAATTGGCTGGACGACAGAAGGCAGAGGGTGGTTGTAGAGGGTTGTTTTTCAAACTGGAGGCCTGTGACCAGTGGTGTGCCTCAGGGATCGGTGCTGGGTCCACTGTTATTTGTGATTTATATTAATGATTTGGATGAGAATTTAGGAGGCATGGTTAGTAAGTTTGCAGATGACACCAAGATTGGTGGCACAGTGGATAGTGAAGAAGGTTATCTAGGATTGCAACGGGATCTTGATCAATTAGGCCAGTGGGCCGACGAATGGCAGATGGAGTTTAATTTAGATAAATGTGAGGTGATGCATTTTGGCAGATCGAATCAGGCCAGGACCTACTCAGTTAATGGTATGGCGTTGGGGAGAGTTATAGAACAAAGAGATCTAGGAGTACAGGTTCATAGCTCCTTGAAGGTGGAGTCGCAGGTGGACAGGGTGGTGAAGAAGGCATTCGGCATGCTTGGTTTCATTGGTCAGAACATTGAATATAGGAGTTGGGACGTCTTGTTGAAGTTGTACAAGACATTGGTACGGCCACACTTGGAATACTGTGTGCAGTTCTGGTCACCCTATTATAGAAAGGATATTATTAAACTAGAAAGAGTGCAGAAAAGATTTACTAGGATGTTGCCGGGACTTGATGGTTTGAGTTATAAGGAGAGGCTGGATAGACTGGGACTTTTTTCCCTGGAGCGTAGGAGGCTTAGGGGTGATCTTATAGAGGTCTATAAAATAATGAGGGGCATAGATAAGGTAGATAGTCAACATCTTTTCCCAAAGGTAGGGGAGTCTAAAACTAGAGGGCATAGGTTTAAGGTGAGAGGGGAGAGATTCAGAAGGGCCCAGAGGGGCAATTTCTTCACTCAGAGGGTAGTGAGTGTCTGGAATGGGCTGCCAGAGGTAGTAGTAGAAGCGGGTACAATTGTGTCTTTCAAAAAGCATTTAGATGGTTACATGGGTAAGATGGGTATAGAGGGTTATGGGCCAAGTGCGGGCAACTGGGACTAGCTTAATGGTAAAAAACTGGGCGGCATGGACTGGTTGGGCCGAAGGGCCTGTTTCCATGCTGTAAACTTCTATGATTCTATGATTCTATGATTAGGTCCCTCCTTTGCACAGCCACGAACGAGACCCCTCATGACCGCCTCTTTGTTTTCCCTAGGAAATCCACCTCCGGGGTCTCGCTTCCGTCCTGGCTGACGACACCGGGGCCTGTCCTCCTCCGAAAGCACGTGAGGAGCCATACGTCCGACTCCATGGTCGAGAGGGTCCAGCTCCTTCACGCCAACCTCAGTATGCCTACGTGGCGCACCACGACAGCCGACAAGATACGTTCTCCCTCCGGGGCCTGGCACCCGCTGGTTCCCCTGTGACCATCACCTACCCCCCTCCCCACCCTACACTGAACACCGCCCCCATCCCTAAATGGCCTACACCCCCCTCCCCCCATTGCCGACCTACAAGGATGAAGCTCCAGAAGACCAGTTCCCGGAGTCAACACCCGTGCCCGCAGCGATGAATTCAACACCCGTGCCCGTGGCGACGAGTTCAACACCCGTGCCCGCAGTGAAACCAGAGCTCAGGCGATCGCAGTGAACGATCAAGGCGCCGGACAGACTCACTCAATCTGTGAGCCCACTTCACCCCCGCTGGACTTCAATTTTTAACAGGGGGTGAATGTGGGGAATGTATTACTGCTACCATTCACCATTGTATTACATTACATTGTATTATGTTGATGCCCTTGTGGGCTCTGCCTATGGCCCACCATTGTATTACATTACATTACATTGTATTATGTTGATGCCCTTGTGTGTTCCGCCTCTGGCTCTGCCCCCTCAGGGGAGGTATATAGATCTGTAGCCTGTAGGCGGCACTCAGTACAGAGCAGTCGCAGGCAGGCACAGTTCTAGCTGATTAAAACCACTGTTCACTTCAACTCTCCGTCTCGTGTGAATTGATGGTCGCATCAATTTGTTATAACAATTACATCAAGTGTTATCTGAATATGAAGTTCAGCAATCATTCTCAATTCCATTGCTGTTAGTAGCACCTAGAACTGAGGCCAACTTAGTCATTTGTTTTCTTTGCAGTAGAACATCGGAAATACAGAATATGCTTTTTCAATGACTAGTCCTGGAAGTACTACAATGGATGGCCAGAGCCAGAAGATTCTGGTGCAGCCTGATTGGCAGGAAGTCTCAGACTGGGGCAATGTTGTCTCTGCAGGATCTAGCAGAATGCTAGAAAGTGGTGTTTACTGTGCATGAGAAGGCCCTGTCATTGGTGGACATGCATGGAAATCAGCCCTGATAAACCCTCCTCCTTTCCTGTTTCTGCATGCAAACCAACATGAGGCTGTCATCCCATGTTGTACTGACAGTGGAGAACTAGAGCCACAAATACTTTGCTTGAAAGGGGAAAGTAGGTGCATTTGCAAACAAGTGTGTACAATTGCAGAAGGTGTACACATAATGAATGCTTGCAAGCCAATCTAGCAGAGCTATTACTGTCTCTTCAATTGAGACATCTGTCTGTGACTAAAGCTGTGCAGTTGTATGAAGTCTCCAATACTTGCTTATTTTCTCATTCTAATACTGTCACCCCATGGAGTAGCATAAAATTGTCATCAGTGTCATGATATGCACTCATGCACATAATGAGATACAGACAGGCAGTGACAGACACTCAGTACAGCCAACCAACACACAGGACAGAACACAACCAATCACCAGGCAGAACATCCATTTATAGTGGGGGGTTTCCCACTATAAAACACACAAGGCATCAGCACTCTGCCTCTTTCCACTGGTGACAATTATAGTGACAGTCAGGGTGTATATATCAGTTAGCACCTTCTGCATGTGGTTCAGAGCTAGTCTGGTCCAGTTAGTTATAGTTAGTACACTTAGATTAGTAGAGTGTCAACCCACAGCAAGCTGTGTCACTGCTCCAGAAGTTCAATAAAACGTATTGAACTAACGTCTAAGTTTGGTGTCTACATTACAGTACAACTGCATCCAGTTGCAATCCGTGTTACCTCAGGGTGAATAACACAACATGGTACCAGTAGTCTACTTTATCTAATTAGTTTACCTCGAGTGATTCCGTTACGACCAGCAAGTGCCTTCCAGTAGCATGGAGAAGATCCAGGCCTCTCCACAGCTACGGATCTCCGGCAATCCCGGTGCCAACTGGCGGGTCTTCAAGCAGAGGTTCCTTCTCTACATTGAGGCCTCGGGTCTTGAGGATACGTCCGATGCCAGAAAAATCGCGCTGCTCCTATCAACTGCGGGGGACCAAGCCATCCAAATTTTCAACTCGCTCACATTTGCCGACTGTGAGGACAAGACCAAATTCAACACTGTTTTAGCTAAATTCGACAGTCACTGTTAAGTCGAAACGAACGAGAGCTTTGAGCGCTATGCCTTCCAGCAACTCAGGAACCGGCAAAAGCTGTTGTACGATGCTCATGCTACCGATTTCCCTGTGCTATCTCCAGAAGATGCTATTCGGATCAAGCTGCCTGATGGAGGCTGGTCAGCCCCAGCTGTTGTTGTTCGACAGGCTGCTCCCAGATCGTTTGTGGTACGTGTGGCTGATGGCTCCATTGTCAGGCGAAACAGAAGGGCATTGCACAAACTTGCCTGCCCACCACCAAATCTCACCTTTCCAGAGGTTGTTATGCCTCCTCCGGATACCTCGCACCACGAGGCCACCAATATGGCAGCAATCCCGCCTGTCAAGGTGCCGTCGTCCCCACCTCCACCGCTCAGGTGGTTGACAAGGATCCGACGCCAGCCCCAAAGATTGGACTTATAGACATTTATCTTGTAAATGTTGTTCTGTATCTGTACGCTAGACACCTTTCATGTACATAGTCATTCACTCGCCATTTAATGTAAATAGTTCGACATGTAAATACAGTCGCATATGCTCTAAGCAACCAACATTTTTTTTTTAAAAAGGGGAAATGTCATGATATGCACTCATGCACATAATGAGATACAGACAGGCAGTGACAGACACCCAGTACAGCCAAACAACACACAGGACAGAACACAACCAATCACCAGGCAGAACACTAGAGGGGGGTTTCCCACTATAAAACACACAAGGCATCAGCACTCTGCCTCTTTCCACTGGTGAAAACTGTAGTGACAGTCAGGGTGTACATATCAGTTAGCACCTTCTACACGTGGCTCAGAGCTAGTCTGGTCTAGTTAGTTATAGTTAGCACACTTAGATTAGTAGAGTGTCAACCCACAGCAAGCTGTGTCACTGCTCCAGAAGTTCAATAAAACGTATTGAACTAACGTCTAAGTTTGGTGACTACTTTACAGTACAACTGCATCCAGTTGCAGTCCGTGTTACCCCAGGGTGAATAACACGACAATCAGGTGTTCCCCTTCCCCATTCTATTTCCTCACTTCCATGTTGCCTATTGGCAGTATCATATGTGAGCATAGGGTCACTTTCAACATGTACCCTGACATGATCAGCTCCACTCCGCTTGATTCCGTGATGACCTATTATCCTGGCCCTTCAGATCGCTTCCCTGATTTTGAGCTGTGAATGAACCAGACCTTTCTCCAACTGAACGACCCAAAAACTTGGTCAAAAAACTCTGTATCCTTGTCCTGACTTTATGCCCTTCCTAGCTCAAGCTTAACCATGCCATGTACACTCTCTGTGTTCTGTTCAATATAGTGCTGAGCTTATATCCTATACCGTTACCAGGACCAATTAATTCCATCTCCACAACAGCACCTACCATGTGTTTGCCTGTTCTCCTCTGCTGCCGAAATCATCATCCACGCTTTTACATGGAATATCCAACATGAGAATAGGCTGTTTGGTTTAACCAGTCTGTGCTGGTATCTATCATTAGCATGAGTAATTGTTCTAATCTCACATACCATGTTCCCATCTTGCTATATTGCCTTTCTTTCAACCAGCTATATAACCTATTCTTTATTTTAAATATAAATTTAGAGTACCCAATTCATTTTTTTTCCAATTAAGGGGCAATTTAACATGTTCAATCCACCTACCCTGCACATCTTTGGGTTGTGAGGGTGAAACCCACGCAAACACGGGGAGAATGTGCAAACTCCACACGGACAGTGACCCAGAGCCGGGATCGAACCTGGGACCTCGGCGCCGTGAGACTGAAGGGCTAACACACTGTGCCACCGTGTTGCCCCTTATATAACCTATTCTTAAATGTTAACATGATTTCTGTTCTGATAACTAAACCTGGTTGTGCATTCCACAGCCTCTCAACTCAATCTGTAAAAATGTTTGCATCTGCTTTCTGTCCTAAATCTCGTACATTTACTTTTCTATCTACGTTCTTTGTCGCTGGCTATCTTCAAACATAATTTCGGAATAAATGTCCCTGTTGCCAACATCCTGAGCTCCACCCTACATTGACTTAACTCATCACAGACTCTACCACCAGTGTCCTATGCTGAAACCTGTTTACCATCACCATGCCCTTTCTGATTTTCATTGGCTTCCAATCCCCCGGTGCATGCAATTCAAAATCCTTCTCCTTGTTTACAGATGACTCCGTGGCAGCTCTCTTCTCTGCTTCCGGAGCTTCTCCAGCTCTGTTCCAAACCATTCCCTGTGACCCATTGACTTTACCCTTTCAGCATCCTAACCTTTTTCTGGAAATCCTTCCATTGACTCCTCTGCCTTGCTTTGAAACAAAGATAATTACATACAGCACAAAATTAAGAATGAGCCATAATCGGCAGCACTGGTACATTCCTGAGATACATGAACCCATAAGGTAGTTTATTCTATTAAAATGCCGATCAGCACAGAATAATAAAGCTAGAGCTCTGTTTCTTCTGCAACGGTCTTGTGGGTAACACCCTTGCCTCAGAGCCAGAAACTCCAGGTTCAGGTTCCACCCCAGGACTTGATGGCCAAGCAAGGTGTGTTCTTAATGCAGCCAAACAGGTTGAGTGTCAACTTGCAAATTCTTCCAACACACCAACGGCTGGTGGTAAGACCGGGAAAGACTCCTGGAGGGGCGGGATTCTCCAACCCCCCGCTGAGTTGGAGAATGGCCAGGGGCAGCATGAATCCCGCCCCGCCGCTCCAACGCGGGCTGCCAAATTCTCCGGCGCTGGTTTTCGGGCAGGGGCGGAGATCGCGCCGTGCAGGTCGGGGGCCGTTGGCAGCGGCCCGCCCGGCAATTCTCCAGGCTCCTTGGGCCGAGGGCCGCCCGTTTTCGGTCAGTCCCGCCGGCGTGAAATGGAAATGGTCCATCCCGGCAGGACCTGGCTTGTCGGCAGTCTAGCGGGGTCCTTGGGGGGATGCCGGGGGGGATCCGGCCCCGGGGGGGGCCCCCATAGTGGCCTGGCCCGCGATCGGGGCCCACCGATCTGCGGGCAGGCCTGTGCCGTGGGGGCACTCTTTCCCTCCGCGCCGGCCTATGTAAGGCTCCGCGATGGCCGGCACGGAGAAGAAACCCCCTGCGCATGCACAGGAAACACGCTGGTGGTTCTGCACATGCGCCAGAACACGTCAGCAGTCCTGCGCATGCGCCAACTCACGCTGGCCGGCGGCGGCCCTTCGGCGCCTGCAACCCCTCCAGCGCCGGCCTAGTCCCAGGAAGTGCGGAGGATTCCGCAACTTCCGGGCGGCCCGATGCCGGAGTGATTCGTGCCGTTCTTGCCGCTGGTACGGGCTGCCCCGCCAATTGCGGAAGAATCCCGCCACTGGTCAGCCATGCTTGATGTGCAGTGGCGCTCCTCAAGTTAACAGCCCCTGGCGACAGACGAGCGACCTGTTCCAGAAACAACTAGTTTATAGAAACAGACTAAAGTCTGCCTTAGTGCACCATTAGGTGCAGGAAAAGAACTGGAATTTACGCCTGCGTCTTCTGGAGCTCAAATGATGTGTTCCTTTTAAGGCCACTGACAACAACAACTTTCATTTATATTGCATCTTTAATGTAGTATATCATCCCAAGCTACCTCTCAAGAGTCTTATCAAACAAAATTTGACTTTGAGCCACATAAAGAGAAATTAGGATGAGCCTGGTGACAGATGTAGATTTTAAGTTGGCTCTTGCAGGAGAATGGAGAGAGAATGAGCATTCGGGAGGGAATTCCATAGTTTGGGGCAGAAACTATTGAAGATATGGCTGCCAGTGATAAGCTGAAGAGAGTGGTGGATGCTGAAGAATCCAGAGTTTTTGAGGGATGCAGATCTCTTGGAGGGCTACAGAGAACACAAATTGAAAACTGGGATGCCAAGCAAAGGCTAATTTGGAATACATTACCAGGGAAGAACATGGGCAGCAAGGATGGGATGAAGAACCATTGAAAATGTTTCTGGAGAGACAAGGGACTGAGGGACATGGTAAGACTTGTCTATGCAAACATGATCAACTTCAATTGACTTTTATCAAATTTGATCATGTTCATATGATCACGATTAGGATTTGTTTCCAGAAAATTCTTCTTCTTGGTGATGTTATTTCCAAGAGGGAACTCCAGTTTTAAATTTCTCCATTAGAATATGTTACTTGTTTAACATTGAGCAGTCTGAATAACAAGCTGACATATTTGCATTTAATCTGTTGACCAGCCATAATAAAATAGGAGTTTATTTATCCAAACCATTATCTAACGTCTCAATTTGCCTGTAGATATCATTACCTGGAACTGAGGAAAGCCACTGATAATATTATGCATTGAGATTGCCTTTTGTTTCAGCAGATTCATGTTACAATAAATTTGAACCAACCTGTCAAGTTTCTAGGTGCGAAGCCTAGACCTGAATAATACAGCGACCATTCAACTAGAAATAGCAAGGGCATTGAACAAACGCTTTTAATCCTCATTGGATATAGGTGTAGTCCTAGAGGACTGGAGATTTACTAATGGCTGCACCCCTGAAAAAAGGCATTGGCGCGATTCAGCGGGCTTGAGTTAAAGCCCACTGAACGGTATGCACCGAAAAGCATCTCGCTATTCATCGGCACTTTGCCCTTTTTGTTTTGGTCTTGGAGCGATTCTCCACACTGAGGCCGCATTTGGATGGATTTCCTGCTGGCAAGCTGATTGGGGCGCCATTTTGTCTGGCTGCCCTGATCTCCAGCCCCCCCCCCCCCCCCCCCCCCCCCCCACCCTATCAGGGCCACCCAACTCCTGCTTTCGCCCCCCCCCCCCCGGACCTGGGGGAGGCCCCTGGGAAACCCCCCTCACCCTCCCCTCTACATGGCAAGGTCCCCCCCCCCCCCCAGGCCTGATCTCTGGCAATGCCAACCTGACACCAGTCCGGTACCACCTCTGGCACTCTGGCAGTGCCATGAAAGTACTCTGGCAGTACCATCCTGTCTGGGTGGTACTGTTAGGATGCTAGGCTGGCAGTGCCAAAGTGTCCAAGAGCCAACAGGACTGCCAGTATGCCACCTGGCTCTGTCCCCAACCACCCGGGGTCTCCAATGGCCTTGAAGACCCCTCCCCCCTCTGGTCCATTGTTTGTGTGGGCCAGTACTAAACAGCGCCCTGGCGACGTCTCACAGGTGTAGCCTTTGAGTCCTGGGTGCCAGGTGAATCCGGCGACCACATATTTGAATTAGCCATATGGCTCAGTTAAATATGCATATCTGGATCTCACCCAGTGAGGGTGAGGTCCTGATCGCGACGTCTTGCAAGATTCCATTGAATCTCGCAAGACTTTTCAAACATCACAAATCCCGCAAGAGGCCTCTTGCAAGATTCAACGGCTTGTGCTAACACCAAGTCGGGCACAATGATTCAGCGAACATGTTGCCCCTGGCAGGGATTAAGGCATCGATGGTAAATAGTGGGAGAGAGCAAAAGCAAGATTCACGCCAGGCATGAATGATTTTGTAATTCACCCTGCCCGCTCCAGATGGCGAGTTCCAGATCATGCCTGGAAATTGCAAGAATTGCAGTATCCCTGATGGGTGCAAAATGAAAAACTTTGACAAAATAGCTTTCTTCAATAATGCTCAAATTCAATGCTACCAAACATCTACAATGCTACACCACTATTCAAGATCAGGGAGAGAGATGAACTGGAAACTAAAGGCTGGTCAGCTTAATATTGGAATCCATTATCAGGAACAAAATAATATTTCATTTGGAATGGCTTGGGTTACATGAGGATAGCCAGCATGGATTTAGTAAAGGTATATCTGACTGATTAATTAAAAAATATATATTTTTATTGACATTTCTCATATTTATAAACAATTGTTTATATACGTCACAGTTTTCTTACCTGTGTTAATTTACTTTATTGTACAGAAAGGTTTATTTCTTCTTTCTTTTAATTTGTCCTATGTACATTTCGCTGCCCTCTGGGTCAGGCTATGGCCCCTCCCACCCCGCCTCCTGTGCCCCCCCCCCCCCCCCCCCCACCCACCCCTTGCGTACTCCGCCTGTCCCTTCCCCCCTCTTCCCCCATTGGCTTCAGCTGTACTTTGCTTTTATTTTCAGGAGGGGGGCAGGGGGGTTACCCGATTTAGTGACGGGGAGCTAGAGATTCTCCTGGACGTCGTGGAGGAGAGGAGGCTGGTGTTATACCCCGGGGCGGGCTGCAGACGCCATTGTTCGCCTTGCGTGGGCGGAGGTGTCCGAGGCAGTCAGCGCCGTTGGGGTGGTGGCCAGGACAGCTGACCAGTGCCAAAAGAAGCTGCACGACCTCCTCAGGGCTGCCACGGCCAGCATGTGGCCCTGGAACCAATCCCCCCTACCCCCCACACACATGTGACCCTCCCCCAAGGGGGACGGTCCCACCCCCACCCTAACCCACATAGTTGCACCCACCCATGCCAGCCACAATGGCCGGGTGCCCTGTGCACCAATGCCATCAGAGACCCAAACTGTCAAACACTGTTTCAGTTTGTGTTTCTCCCCCCCCCCCAAAGAGAAGTCCGCGCATTACCACCGGGAGCGGGAGAAGACCAGAGGAGACCGGAAGACCTGCGTCCCTTCACTGTGCCCGAGCAGAGGGCACTGGACATTGTTGGCGGGCCGTAGGAGAGGGAGGTCGGAGGCGTGCCACCAAGTGAGACCCCCTGCCTGGTTGCGGCTCCTCATGACACGCGAGCCCACCCCTCACCCCATCACTTCTCCACCCCTCACCCCACACACCAACTGCCCTTGCCCCGCCACCCCACACACCAACAACATTCACCACCTCACGCCTCACCCCCGTCTGCCTGTCTAACCATACATGCTGTCTTGTGTCTTACAGGACCAGCCGGCGATGGGCCCAACCCATCCGGGGCCCCCTGCCCCCAGCCAGTGCCAGGTACATGCCCTCCAGGGACCCAAGCACGGACGGCGAGAGCAGCCCTCTGGTCGAGACTACCCTGGACACCACGACCCAGGGGCAGAAACGCAGGGGACAGACACACAGCACACCACGACCCAGGGGACAAACACAGAGGACACCATGACCCAGGGGACGGAGACACGGGGTCAGACACACAGCACACCATGACCCAGGGGACAGAAACACAGGGGACAGACACACAGGGGACCACTGCCCAGGAGACCCCGGATATTGGGTCCGATGAGGGCATTGACTTTCTGGCACTGCTGTCTCCTACACCATCCACCATCTCAGAGACTATCACATCGGTTGGACAATTTAGTGGAGAGGCTTCTGGGACACTCACTGGTGCGCACCACACAGCCGTACCGGTACAGCACGTGGAGATAGGAGCAGCCGAGGGACCGGAACGTCGGAGGGCAGCCCGGCCCCAGCACCCAGCTGCCACCCAGACGGGTCCTAGGCTCCTGGAAGATCTATTCCCACCCATAGTGCAGGTGCAGGCAGAGACCCAGGGACTACAGAAGGGGATGACAGCCGGCTTCCAGCACCTGCAGTTGCAGGTGGAGGAGTCCAACTGCCTGCAGGAGCAGAGAGTGGTGCCAGTCATGCATGCCACCCAGGCCGAAACCGCACGGGTGGCGTCCGCGGTGGAGGCAATGGGGGCGACGGTGTCGGACATGGGTCAGGTTGGATTGGATTTGTTTATTGTCACGTGTACCGAAGTACAGTGAAAAGTATTTTTCTGCGAGCAGCTCAACAGACCATTAAGTGAACATGAAAAGAAAAGGAAATAAAGGGAAATACATAATAGGGCAACACAAGGTAACCATGTAACCACAGAACACCAGCATCGGGTGAAGCATACAGGGTGTAGTGTTAATGAAGTCAGTCCATAAGAGGGTCATTTAGGAGTCTGGTAACAGCGGGGAAGAAGCTGTTTTTGAGTCTGTTCGTGCGTGTTCTCAGACTTCTGTATCTCCTGCCCGATGGAAGAAGTTGGAAGCGTAAGTAAGCCGGGTGGGAGGGGTCTTTGATTATACTGCCCGCTTTCCCCAGGCAGCGGGGGGTGTAGATGGAGTCAATGGATGGGAGGCAGGTTCGTATGATGGACTGGGCGGTGTTCACGACTCTCTGAAGTTTCTTGCGGTCCTGGGCCGAGCAGTTGCCATACCAGGCTGTGATGCAGCCTGATAGGATGCTTTCTATGGTGCATCTGTAAAAGTTGGTAAGAGTTAATGTGAACATGCCGAATTTCCTTAGTTTCCTGAGGAAGTATAGGTGCTGTTGTGCTTTCTTGGTGGTAGCTTCGACGTGGGTGGACCAGGACAGATTTTTGGAGATGCGCACCCCTAGGAATTTGAATCTGCTAACCATCTCCACCTCGGCCCTGTTGATGCTGACAGGGGTGTGTACAGTACTTTGCTTTCTGAAGTCAATGACCAGTTCTTTAGTTTTGCTGGCATTTAGGGATAGATTGTTGTTGCTGCACCACTCCACTAGGTTCTCTATCTCCCTCCTGTATTCTGACTTGGCTCCTCCTGCATGCCTGGTGCGGGATTCCCTCCAAGGACATGCGGCGCAGGTAAACGCGGGGCCTCATCAGGCACCTCCTTAGGCACCACCACCTCTTCTTCCTCGTCTTATTCCTCCTCCTCCTTGGCTTGTTGGACGGGCGGCCCTCCAGCCTGAGCGGCTGGCACCTATCCCTTTGCGGCCCGCTCCTCTGCTGCAGCCTCCACATCCTCTCTGAGTTGCCTGCTTTGACACTGCCACAGGGCTGCATGCAGGGCAGCGGCCCCTGCCACAGCGGCCAACATCACTGGGTGGTTACCATACATGATCTGCAGGGGTCAAGGGGAGATGTTACAATGGTGCATGGATTCGTGCACAACCAGATTCCATGGGCTACATGGTTGCCCCAGTTGGCACTGCGCGCCCCAGCCATGCATGTCCCCCACCCTGCCCCATCGGTGCCCCTGCTCCTGGCCCCCGTCCCTGATGCCAAGGCCACCATTTGATGGCACTGCCCTGACTGGGGGCTGCCGTCGGTGTGGCCCTGGGAGTTCCCCCCAGTGGGAGTTGCCGATTGAGTGGGGTGGCTGGGGAGGGGGGAGGCACCCACCCATACGGCCGTTAACCCTGCATTCACCCACCGCCCGGGTGGGTGGCCAACAAGGTCCGCAGCCGCCACGCCAGGTTCACGAACGCTGAGATGACACGGGTTCCACGCCGTCAGGAAATCGGCCCATCGGGGGCGCAGCATCGGGGGAGGGCCACAGGTGACGTCCTGAGGCCGTCCCGGCGGCGTGCGGCATACTCCTTGAGTACACCATTTTTGAGGGGGCGGAGCATCCAAAAACGGCGCCACCCCCCGATTCCGTCGGAAAAACGGATTGCCGGCCAATCGCGAACGTGATTTTGGGATCGGCAATCGGAGAATCCTGCCCTTAGTCTCAGGAAAGGCGAATTTCACTGTTTATGTTCCATATTTAGTGTTTAATTAATTGGGGCGGGATTCTCCGAATTTCTGCGCCGAAATCACGCTCGGCGCGGGGGCGGAGAATTACCCAAAATACGCTCCCACGCCGGCACGCGATTCTCCAGTGACCGGAGCATCGGCGTCTGTTGGGGGCCGTTGAAAGCGGCCCCTGCGGCGATTCTCCGCGCTCGACGGGCCGAGTGCCCACCGAGTTCCGCCGGCGTGGTTCGCATATGGTCCCACCTGGCGGGACCTCGGCCTTCTGGCTGCGGGGGCCGTCCTGGTGGGGATGGGGTGGGATCGGACTCCAGGGGGGGCCTCCACGGTGGCCAGGCCCACCATCGGTGGCTACCGATCGGCGGGCGTGCTCATTCGGGGTGGGGGGGCTATGTTCCTCGTGCTGGGCCCCTGTAGGGCTCTGCCATGTTGCGCGGGGGCCGGCACGAAGACGGCCGCCACGCGCATGTGGGACCCGCGGCCGGTGGCCATAATTGCAGGGCCTCACCGGCGCATTCCAGGTCCCTGTTAGCCCCCTTGAAGACAGAGAATCACCCCGGGGACTTAGTCCCCAGAAGGGAGAATCCCGCCCATGAAGTGGGACGAGGATAATTAGTGGGATCAATTTGATAACTCTTTAAAGAGAGGGGCAGAATGGCTTTCTGGCGTGAATTATGATACTAGTTCATAATTCTCTATGTGTCTGATATTACATGCCATTTCAAAGATTTTGGCAACATTACACAACTGTGGCTGGAATACCTTAGCATATCTATTATTGTGATGAAAAAGTATTGAAATGGTGAAGTTTCTAAATAATGGGAATTGTCTGTAGGACCTTAAACAGTTGAATGACAAACTAGTGATACGAAACGCTAGAGTTGTAATGAGGATTAATGGTTTGATTAAACAGTCGAATAGCATCACCTTACTTTTGATTTTAGTTGATGAGCAAGGAGAGGAAATCTCAGACAGGCAAGATGTGAGTAGAAACATGTGGAGCCAAAGTTTGGTGAGTCTCTCAAGTGAAGGGGAAGTGGGCTACGTATGGTCCAGAACTGCATTCTGTGCACACATGCTCTTTGTATGTCATTATTACATGGTTCAATTCAGCCAATATGAATTCGCAAATGACCCAGTGCTTCCTAATAGGAGTGTGAGAGATTACTGCTTTGAATTCATTAAATTGTACTTGCCCACATTATCTCTTGAGAAAACCAATCTAGAAAGGGATTAACATTCGCTGCTGACAGGATGGTTGAAAGTCTTTAGTGTGAACCATTAAACTGCTGACTACTCAATTTCACTTCCTGGCTTCCAATTAGCTGATATTGTTAATAGTTCTCTTTCTTCAGGTATTTTTCCTCTCTCCATTAAATCTGCATTCATCATTCCACACCTCAAAACAAACCCCTGATCCGCTCGCTGTCTTTGCTAATTGCCATTCAGACATGATGAGCCGATTGACCTTCACCTGCACCATAACAACTCTGTGATTCTGTGATACTACCCATCTCCAATCTCCCTTTCCAATCCAAAGTCCTTGAACATGCTGTTGCCTCCCAAATCTGTGCCCATCTTTCCCACAACTTCATGTTTGACAGCCTTTAATTACCCCACCACAAGACTGAAACAGTCCGTCTCAAAGTCACAAATTAAAGGTAAACAATCACTCATCCTCCTTCACCTGTCTGCAACCTTTGCCTGATTGATAACACCATCATCCTCCAATGCCTCCACATTGTCCAGCTGTACGAGACTGTGCTTACCTCTTATCTATCTAATCCTCTTCAGAGAATCCCTTGCAATGCTCCTCTTCCTGCTTCTGCACCGTTAGCTACAATGTCCCTTGAGGAACTATCCTTGGCACCCTCCTATTTCTCATCTACAAGCTGCCCCTCAAAGACATCATCCAGAAGCACAATGTTAGTTTACACAAGTATGCTGCCAACACCCAGCCCTCTGTCCACTTTCGTTCCTGACTCCTCCATATTTGACCCCAAGATGAGTTTCCGGCCACATATCTGCACCATCTCTAAGACTGCATACTTTCATCTTCATAACATCACCCGACTCTGCCCCTGCCTCAGCTCATCTGCTACGGGGGTTACCTCTAGACTTAACTACTCCAACACGGTGACCAGCCTTCCACATTCTACTCTTGATAAATGTAATATCATCTAAACCTCTGCTGCCCATGTCCTTACTCGCACTGTTCATCCATCACTCCTGTGTTTGTTGACCTATATTGGTTCCCAGATAAACAATACTCTGATTTAAAAATTTTTATCCGTGTTTTAAACCCTCTGTGATCTCACACCTCCCTATCTCTTATAGCCTCACAACCCTCCAAACAGCCCTCGTTTTAATTGATCCACCATTGCTGGATGCCTTCATCTGCCAAAGGCTGAAGCTCTGGAATTCCCTCCGGAAACCTCGCCACTTCTGTAGCTCACCTTCCTCCTTGAAGATGCTCCATAAAACCTCCTTCTTCAACCAAGCTATTAGCTATCTACCCAATCGCTTTAAGTGGCTTGGTGTCAAACTTGCTTTATAATGCACCTGGGAGGTGTATCGTGTGTTTTAGTAGGTTAACGCTGCTATATAAATGCACATTTCTGTTGTTGTAGCATGTGGCACGCTGTACGATTGCATGCGAGTACTCCATTAATCTATGTTGCAGTGTGTGGGGTGAGAAGCCTGATACTTTGAAGTTCATTGACATTTATCCCACGACCCATAGGTTGCATCAAGAGGTGTTTCACTTCTTTATGTATACAAAGCACAGAATTCTGGGATAGTTAATAGGTTTATGACACAACGAGACAAAATGAACTTTGGGTAATGACTAACTTGCTAAACATTTGCTTAAGCCCTTCCCTCGGAAAGAGTGATAAAAGAACAAAGGCCTTTGATGGGTCTTACATGCCTTGTTTGTATGAGTAGGAATGGAAAATTCTTAAAGGGGACATTATAGCTAGTCATGTAGCACAGAGCACAGACGGGTGTGATAGACACTGCGTTGACTGGGGAAGCAGAATGCTAGATATATAGAGCTTTAGAACTGAATTGGGTGTCTCAGATAAGAAAAATAGGTACTTACATTGATACAGTACCTTAACGCACTGTCTCAATTACTTTTGACTTGCAGTCACAGTTGTTAATTAGACAGCTGATTTAAGAATCTATTCTTGTGTCCCTTTGTTAGAGTGGAAACACAAAAAGTTTTTTTTTAAATTTACCAATTAAGGGACAATTTAGCATGGCAAACCACCTACTCTGCTCATCTTTAGGTTGTAGGGGTGTGGCCCATGCAAACACGGGAATAATGTGCAAACTCCACACGGACAGTGACCTGTGTCGTATAATTCACCCTGGGGTAACACGGACTGCAACACGATGCAGTGAAATGATCAAGCATACACCAAACGTAGGCGTTGGTTCAATAAGATTTATTGAACTTCAGTAACGAAGCACAAGGCTGCCTGTGGGTTGACTCTCTACTACTCTAAGTAAACTAACATTAACTATCTAGACCAGGCTAGCTCTGTTCGACGCGTAGAACGTGTTGAATGATTTGTACACCCTGACTGTCACTACAGTTGTCACCAGTGGAAAGAGGCAGAATACTGATGCCTCGTATGTTTTATAGTTGGAAGCCCCCCTCTGGTGTTCTGTCTGGTGATTGGTCGTGTTCTGTTCTGTATGTTGATTGGCTCACCTGGGTGTCTGTCACTGCCTGCTTTTATCTGATGCATGGGTGTATATTATGACATCCCCCCCCTTTTAAAAAAAAAATTGTCGGCTGCTTAGAGCATATACGACATATTTACAAAAGTAACTATATACAGCAATTGGTGAGTGAGTGGATATGTTCATGTGAGGTGTCAAGCGTGCAGAAACATAACAGTGTATATACAAAGGAACTATTTATAAGTCCAGTTGTTGGGGCTGTCGTCGGATTCTTATGGACCGCCTGAGAGGTGGAGGTGGGGTTGATGGTGTCTTGACCGGTTGGCATGCAGCCAGATTGGTGGCTTCATGGAGTGAAGTGTCCGGAAAGGCAGAACGACATCTGGGAACGTGAGATCCGGTGGTGGGCAGGCAAGTTTGCGTAGAGCCCTTCTGTTGCGCCTGACAATAGACCCATCAGCCATGCGAACCACAAACGACCTGGGAGCAGCCTGTCGAACAGCCACAGCTGGAGCTGACCAGCCTCCACCAGGCAACTTGATGCGAACAGCGTCCTTCGGAGAGAGCACGAGCAGATCAGTAGCATGAGCATCATATGTTAGCTTTTGCCGGGTTCTGATCTGCTGCATCTTTTGCAGCACTGGAAGGTGATCCAGGACAGGTACATGAATGGTCGGAACAGTCGTCCTCTGGATCTGTGACGGGATCAGGTTCCAAATCCAGCAGCCCTTGCTGCACACTTCGAACACGTCTGCGTTGGAACTGGGATTGCTGGCCCCCTATCGGAGGTGCAGACCTGCACAAACTCGCATAATGGCCAAGTTTCTTGCAGTTGAGACACCGCCTGCCTCTTACAGGGCATTTCCGCTTTAAATGGGCGGTGCCACAGTTGAGGCACGTCATCACGTCGACGTCGTGACGCTCGGTGTGTCATCGCACATGTGCGGTGCGGTCAGCCGCCGCTCGCACCTTCGCAGTGTAGTCTTCGGCCGCTTTATTCTCCCGACTGTGGTGCGCATGCGTGGGACCCCTGGAAAAGCATGCAAAATGGCCGCCTTCATCAATGCTCAGGCGCCGCGTTCGGGCGATGGCCTGTACACTCTCAGCCTCGTGGGAGGCAAGTTGGCCCTGCTCTGCCGACTTCAGGCGGGAATAGCGACTTTTCGCCTGTTTGTGGACTTTGCACGTCTCGATGGTCACTGGCAGGGTCATATTTTTTCTTTTTAGGAACTGCTCCCGCAGGGCGTCGGAGTGGACGGCAAACACGATCTGATCCCTGATGAGGGAGTCAGCGATGTCACCATAGTTGTAGGATTGCGCTAGAATGCGAAGATGAGTGAGAAAAGACTGGGAAGGCTCATCTTTACCCTGAAGGCGCTGCTGGAAGACATAACGCTCGAAGCTTTCGTTCGTCTTGACCTCACAGTGACTGTCGAATTTGGCTAAGACTGTCTGGAACTTGGTCTTGTCCTCACCGTCGGCAAAAGTGAGCGAATTGAAGATTTGGATGGCCTGGTCCCCCCCAGTCGACAGTAGCAGCGCGATTTTTCGGGCATCGGACGCACTTTCGAGGCCTGAGGCCTCAAGGTATAGACTGAATTTCTGCTTGAAGACCCGCCAGTTGGTGCCAAGGTTCCCGGAGATCCTGAGCTGTGGAAGTGCCTGGATCTTTTCCATGCCGCTGGAAGGCAGTCGCTGGTCGTCAGTGAATTTTCGAAGGTAAATTACTTAGAAGCAGTAGCCACTTCTGGTATCATGTCGTGTTATTCGCCCTGGGGTAACACGGACTGCAACACGATGCATTGAAATGATCAAGCATACACCAAACGTAGGCATTGGTTCAATAAGATTTATTGAACTTCAGTAACGAAGCACACAGCTGCCTGTGGGTTGACTCTCTACTACTCTAAGTAAACTAACATTAACTATCTAGACCATGCTAGCTCTGATCCACGTGTAGAAGGTGTTGAATGATTTGTACACCCTGGCTGTCACTACAGTTATCACCAGTGGAAAGAGGCAGAGTACTGATGCCTCGTGTGTTTTATAGTTGGAAGCCCCCCTCTGGTGTTCTGTCTGGTGATTGGTTGTGTTCCGTTCTGCATGTTGATTGGCTCACCTGGATGTCTGTGACTGTCTGCTTTTACCTCATGATGTGCATGGGTGCATATTATGACAACCTGGGGCCGGCATCGAACCCAGGTCCTCAGTGCCGTGAGGCAGCAATGCTAGCCACTGTGCCACTGTGCAGCCCGTGAAGACACAACTATTATGATAACAGATCAAAATAGCCAAAACTATTCACATAGTGAGGAGATGGAGTGCCATAAGTAAAGATTGCAGTAGAATCTGGGCCTATTATGAATTTACAGCAACCATTGCCTCAATTTTATGTTTGACGAGCGCACAAACTTGGCGGGGCTGGAAGTGGATGTATAGATACATAGATACATAGAAGATAGGAGCAGGAGGAGGCATTTTGACCCTTTGAGCCTGCTCCGCCATTCATCACAATTATGGCTGATCATCCAACTCAATAGCCTAATCCTGCTTTCTCCCCATAACCTTTGATCCCATTGGAGGAGCCCCTGGGGCTGAGGGAGATGCTGGATAGAATCAGGGGTATGAAGTCGGGGAAGGCCCCTGGGCCGGATGGGTACCCGGCGGAATTTTATAAGGAATTTGCGATTGATCTGGCACCACAACTGGTGGGGGCGTTTAATGAAGCACTTGAGAAGGGGGAGTTGCCGGAGACGATGTCGCAGGCAGTAATCACACTAATCCCGAAAAAGGGGAAGGACTCGGTGGAATGTGTGTCGTATAGACCCATAATAATATTCACTTATTGTCACAAGTAGGCTTCAATGAAGTTACTGTGAAAAGCCTCTAGTCGCCACCTTCCGGCGCCTGTTCGGGGAGGCTGGAACAGGAATTGAACCGTGCTGCTGGTCTTGTTCTGCATTACAAGCCAGTTGTCTTAGCCCATTGTGCTAAACCAGCCCCTTCCATATCACAATTGAACACGAATGTGAAAGTATTGGCTAAGTTGTTGGCGGGGAGGATGGAGGAGTGTGTCCCCGGAATGGTGGCAGAAGATCAAACAGGCTTCGTGAAGCGCAGGCAGCTCACGAGTAATATAAGACGGCTGTTGAATGTGGTGATGAATCCGTCGGGGGCTCTGGTACCGGAGGTGGTGGTGTCCATGGACGTGGAGAAGGCATTTGATCGGGTGGAGTGGCAGTACTTGTTTAGGCTTTGGGAAGGTTTGGGTTTGGCCCGAGATTTGTGGCATGATACGGTTGCTGTATGTGGAACCAAGGGCGAGGGTGAGGACCAATGATATGAGCTCACAAAGCTTTGACAGGGGTACAAGGCAGGGGTACCCACTGTCACCGCTGCTGTTTGCGCTGGCCATAGAGCCATTGGCAATGGCTCTCAGGGGCTCGGAGGAGTGGCAGGGGATTATGAGGGGACAGGGGGAGCATTGGGTGTCGCTCTATGCCGATGACCTCTTGCTGTATATTTCGGATCCGTTGGAGAGTATGGGAAGGATTGTGGGCCTGCTGGGAGGTTTGGAGGGTTCTCAGGGTACAAGCTGAATGTAGGAAAAAGCGAGGTATTCCCGGTGAATGAGCTGGCACAGCGGGCTACATTAGGGGGGATGGCATTTGCAGTAGCGAGGGATAGGTTTAGGTATTTGGGGATTCAGGTAGCGAGGGAATGGACAGGGCTCCATAAGTGGAACTTAACAAAGCTGGTGGAGGAGGCCAGGGAGGATCTTAAGAGGTGGGATACACTACACTTAAAACTGGCGGGGAGGGTCCAAGTGGTGAAAATGAATATTCTGCTGAGGTTCTTGTTTATCTTTCAAGCTCTCCCAATCTTTATACCAAATGCCTTTTTTCGGAAAGTGGACATGATCATTTCTGACTTTGTATGGGCGGGGAAGGTGCTGAGGGTGGGGAGGACCCTGCTACAGAGGCAGAGACAGCAGGGGGGGGTTGGCGTTGCCGAACTTGCTTCATTATTATTGGGTGGCGAATGTGGACAAGGGGCGGCGGTGGTGGGAAGGAGAAGGGGTAGAGTGGGTTAAGATGGAGGAGGAATCTTGTAAGGGGTCTAGTTTGAGGGCTATGGTGAAGGCAGCGTTGCCAATGGCTCCGAGTAGGTATTCAAGGAGCCCAGTGGTGCAGTCCACGGTGAAGATATGGAATCAGTTAAGGAGGCATTTTAGAGTGGAAGGGATGTCGGTGCTAACGTCGCTGTGCGAGAATCATGGGTTTGAGCCGGGGGGGATGGATAGTGTATACAGGAGGTGGAGGGAAGTGGGGCTGGTCAAGGTGAGGGATTTGTATTTGGAGGAAGGTTTGCCAGTCTGGAGGAGCTAAGGGAGAGGGTAGAGCTGCCAAGGGGGAGTGAGTTCAGGTATCTGCAGGTTAGGGACTTTGCGCAAAAGGTCTGGAGGGGGTTTTCCTAGGTTGCCGTGGTACACCCTGCTGGAAATTAACTGAAGAAATGAAGCGGCTGCTGCTTCCAATTGTGGAAGGGGAGAGGAGAATTGGGGATATATACAAGTGGCTGGGGGAGCAGGAAGGCGAGCGGGTGGTGAAGATCAAGGAGAAATGGGAAGCGGAGTTGGGAGGGGAGATCAATTGGGGAGTATGGAGTGAGGCACTGCGAAGGGTAAAATGGGACCTCCTCTTGTGCAAGGATGAACCTGATACAGTTTAAAGTGGTGCACAGGGTGCATATGACTCGGACAAGAATGAGTGGGTTCTTTCAGGCGTAGCAGGTGAGTGTGAGAGGTGCGGGCGGGGGCCAGCGAATCACGTGCACATGTTTTGGGGTTGCGAAAAATTGCCTTAGCCAGGATCGTGGGGAGGAGGTGGTGTTGCTCGTTTTAGCCTTAGTTTAATTGCTCTTATTCTGTCACCTTTGCTCTTGAGTCGCCAGGTATCTTTCTGATACCACCACGTGGTTCAAGTCCGAGTAATGATTAATAATCCAACACACCGCTTATTAAGAGTTAAATCAACGCTCATTTATTATATACAGCAATTAATACTTATACATTAATTCTACTTCTAAGCTACTTCCTACAACTAACAGGCCAATACTTAACTTTGGAAATGGCCCACCAGGTCAGGGAAACGAATGGCCTTTCGAATGTGTTCTGAGCCTGTGGGATTCAAAGCTGGTACAGGTCGATAGTCAGGAGTGTCTATCTTGTAGCCATCGTTGGAGTAAGACTTACGATTCTAGCGGCTGTTGTAGAAGGTCAGCAGAAGGATCTCGAAGGGTGCGGAGAGGAGAAGAAGGGGAAGAGGGGTGAAGAAGGGTCGATTTGAACTTGGCCCCTATTCTTATAGCCCCCAGGGGCTTCCCTCCTTTTGGGGTGGACCTTGTACCTGGACCAAGTGATATTCTCCAATGCTGGAGCGATTCCTTGATCGAGGGGTGGTCATTTACCTCTCTTCGTGTAAGCTCCTGCTGGCGCCGAAACGTCTGGGTCGGCTTTGTGTTACTAATTTGTAGCATATTGTTCCCGGCATTGCTACTAACTATGCAGATGGCTGGTGTGTTGTTATGTTGATGGCTGCAGGTATCGATTCCGTCTGGCTTCCCCAGAGGCGAATACACTGTTTTACCTGCAGCTGTCTGTTTGAGTCCTGTTGGCTGATTTTCCCATCAGCCTCTTCCGTTCACCATTTTAAATCGGGGTTTGCCCAATCGGGAGTTAGCCATTTTACATGGCTACAGTGGACCCCGGACCCTTTGGTGGCGATACTTGGGGTCTCCAAGAAGCTGGAGCTCATGGAGAGGAGGAAGGCCGATGTCTTGGCTTTCGCCTCTCTGATTGCACGACGGCGAATTTTGCTGGAGTTATGGTCGGCATCACCACTGGGGGTAGCGACTTGGCTGGGTGACCTGTACGACTTCCTGCGATTAGAGAAGATAAAGTATGAGTTAAGGGGCTCTTCAGGGGGGTTTGAGGAAAGGTGGGGGATGTTTGTGACCGTGTTTGAGGGGCTGTTCGTTGCGGGGGAAGGGGGGGGGTGAAAAAGAGGAAAAGCCTGTACAGACTGTATAATTGATGGTTAGGAAGTATGTTTCCCGAGGTGTTTATTCGCTGTGACCTGTTTCGATACGTGCTTGTAGTAAAATACATTTTTTTATAAAGAAGACCTGGGCAGAGGTTGCTGCCCAAGCCAATGGTAAAGATGTGCGGCTGGATTCTCCATCTCTGAGCCTGAGTGTTGACGCTGGCGCAGGATTCGTGGAGTTCCCCGTCAGCAGAACTGGTGCCGCACCTGGACCGATTCAGCTACTATAAGGGGCTAGCACCAGGGCCATGTGGAACACAATCGATTCCAACGAGAAACGGTGAGGGATTCGCTGGTTTCGCGATTGACCCTCAGGAGGCTGACACGCTGTAGCCCCATATACACACTTCACTCCCCACACACACCACCCCAGCCAACAAGGTGGCAGTGAGGAGAGCGGCACCCTGTTCCACACAACCATAACCCTCCTCCACCCCACAACGTGGAGGGCGGCCAAACCCCCACCCTGCACCACACGCCGGTAGCCATACCAGTCCCATGGCCGGGTGCCTTGGCCACGGAGGCCACCAGCTACCCACCCCCTGGGCTGTATGCATCGAACTGTCTAACACTGTTATTTTCTCATTGCCCCCCCTCGGGAGAAGGCAGACCATAATCGTCAGGAGCAAGAGAAAACAGGAGGGAGTCCGCTGGACCTGCATTCCCTCACCGTAGCAGAGCAGAGGGCCCTGGATGTGACCGGCGGCCCGGACGAAAGGGAGGTCGCCGGGGTGGAGGTCGGTCATCGGTGAGGAAGAGAGACCCTGTTGAGTTGCGGTTCCCCGTAACATGTGTGTCAACCACCCCCCCCCCCCAACATCGTCCCCACCCTCACCTCCACACAACCCTCACCCTCACCCCCATCAACCCACCACCCTCACCCTCATCACCCCCTCACTCCCACCCTCACCCCCACCCTCATCCCCACACCACCCGCACCCCGACTGTCCCCCAGCCCATGGTCTAATCATGCATTTTGTTTTGTGTCTTGCAGAACCCGCTGGTGATGAGCGGGTCCATCTGGTGTCCTCCGCTCCCAGCCATTGCCATTGCCGGAGCCACCCCTTGAGCCAAGCACTGATGAGGAGAGCAGCTCGAACAGCAGCCCTCGGTCCGAGACGCAGGATACCTGGACCTCAAGTCCGGGGATGACAGTGACTTCCCATCACAGCTATCTCCAACACCCTCAACCTTCCCAGAGACACACACCTCGGTTGGGCACTTTGGTGAAGAGGCTCCTGGGACACTATCTGGTGTGCACCACACTGCTAATCTGGTATAGCAGGTAGAGGTAGGAACATCCGAGGGGGCGGAAGGTGGGAGGGCAGCCGGTCTCAGGAACGAGCTGAGACGGGTTTCGGCTTCTGGAAAGGACAGTCCCGTCAATTGTGGAGATGAAGTTGCAGAGCCAGGGACTCCATTAGGAATTGCTGGCGAGCATCCAGCAACTGAAGGTGCAGTTGGAGGAGTCACAGATGTTCATGCAGTTGGTAAGAGTGCAGTGTACAGATGTTTTGTGCGGTGCGTAAGAGTGCAGTACACAGATGTTTTGTGCGGTGCGTAAGAGTGCAGTACACAGATGTTTTGTGCGGTGGGTAAGAGAGCAGTGCACCGATGTTTTGTGCGGTGGGTAAGAGAGCAGTGCACAGATGTATCATGCAGTGGGTAAGAGTGCAGTGCGCAGATGTTTTGTGCGGCGGGCAAGAGTGCAGTGTGCAGATGTTTTGTGCGGTGGGTCAGAGTGCAGTGCGCAGATGTAACACGCAATGGGCAAGAGCGCATTGTCAGATGTTTTGTGCGGTGGGCAAGAGTGCAGTGCGCAAATGTTTTGTGCGATGGGTAAGAGTGCAGTGCACAGATGTTTCACGCAATGGGCAAGAGTGCAGTGTACAGATGTTTTGTGCGGTGGGTAAGAGTGCAGTGCACAGATGTTTTGTGCGGTGAGTAAGAGTTCAGTGCACAGATGTTTTGTGTACCAGCCTCCCCGAACAGGCGCCGGAATGTGGCGACTAGGGGCTTTTCACAGTAACGTCATTTGAAGCCTACTTGTGACAATAAGCAATTTTTTTTTTATTCTCCTCCATTTTCACATTTTCTCCCACATTTACATCCATCAACAATAAACAATAATCAGCAAGATATGTCAGTCCCCATAATAACAACAACGATCCCATCTACCCCACCAACCCCCAAACCCTCAACCCGCATGTTTACATAAACAAATGACAAAAAGGAATCAGGGATTACCCTTAATCTTACACAGCTCTCTCTCTCTTTCCTCTCTCCTCCTCCCCCCACCCCCCCCCCCCCCCCCCCCCCCCCAACAACCGCAGGTCTCCAGCTCCTCCCGTCCACTGCCTCTTGTAAAACTCCTCCCCCTACCCCTCAGTTCCTTCCCCCCCAACTTTCCCACCCCGGCTAGACCACTCGGACCCTGTTCTGCCAGGCTCCGATGGCCGCAGCCCCTCCCCCCACCTCACTCCCGTTCACTGGCCAGCTTAAACCGTCCAGCGTGGAGGCCCCCGCCCGGGTCCCTTTCCCCACTTGCCCGGCCCAGGAAAGCCCAAAGATCCCCTTTTAGCACACAAACCCCGCATATCCACTTACACCCCAAAGAACTCTCATTTCGAGTGAAAGTCCCGTCCCTTCCCTTGTCCAAATATATACCACCTTGGCTCCTTTAATCTCTACACCGCGCGCAGTGATACAAAAAAGAAGAAAATACAGTCATGAGGTTACATCGGCACATGGCCATTCCTCAATTTTGTCAGTTCTGCCACAGTCCTTCTGCTTTTGCAAACTCCTCCGCTGCTTCCGCCGTTCCCAAAATAAAAGTCCCTGAGCTTGTAAGTCACCCTCAGCTTCGCTGGATATACAATGCCGCACCACACCTTGCTAATGTACAGTGCCCTCTTCACCCGGTTGAAGGCAGCCCGCCTCCTTGCCAGCTCCACCCGTAAAGTCCTGGTATACACGTATACCAGCTCCAGCCCACTGCACCACCCGCTTCTGCTTGGCCCAGCTCAGGACCTTCTCCTTCACCCTGTACCTACGGAAGCACAGAGTCACTGCCCTTGGCGGCTCACTCGCCTTGTAGTACAGGCCTCCACAACCGATGAGCCCGATCCAGTTCATATCGGGAGGGGTCCTCCCGCTCCCCCAGTAGTTTTGCCAGCATCGTGGCAAAATACTCAGTCGGCTTCGGTCCTTCAACTCCTTCGGGCAACCCCACAATCCTCAAATTCTGTCACCTGGATCTATTTTCAAGGTCTTCCATTTTTCCTCGCAGATCCTGGTTAGTATCCATCACCTTCCGCATCTCTTTCCCCATCGAGGCAAGTTGATCACCGTGCTGCAATAACGTCTCCTTCACTTCCTTCAGCGCCTCCCCTTGCTCTCGCACCTCCCGCCACTGCGCTCGCCACCTCCGTCCTCACCGGGGAAACCGCCTCCTCCACCAGCACACTCAAACCTCCTTCATCTCCTTCCTCACCGTCTCCGTGCATTTCGCAATCTGCGCCAACTGTTTTTCAAATTCCGCAGCCATCACCTTGGTTATTTCTTCAGCCGTAAGCAGTGCGGCCTTCCCTGGTGCTCCAGCCTCCATTTTTCCTGGTGACCCCGCGGTGACCTTTCCACTCCCGACAGACCTCCAGCTGGTTTTTTTTCGGCCGTTTTTTTTGCTCACCCTCGACATTTTTCTTTGGGGTTTTTTCCCTCCTGTGTCTTCTCAGTGCCTCCTCCGTGCCTTCTCCCTGCTTCTGCTGCCTCCGTGGACCCTGGGACCGGGCTTAAAGCCCCGAAATTGCCGTTCCCGAGTGGGGGCTCTCCATTGTGCGGCCGCCTCCCGCCCGCTGTCACCGGAAGTCAATAAGCGATTTTCATTTCATTTTCATTTCATTTCAAGAGTTCAGTGCACAGATGTTTTGTGCGGTGAATAAGAGTGCAGTGCACAGATGTTTTGTGTGGTGAATAAGAGTGCAGTACACAGATGTTTTGTGCGGTGAATAAGAGTGCGGTACACAGATGTTTTGTGTGGTGAATAAGAGTGCAGTACACAGATGTTTTGTGCGGTGAGTAAAGAGTGCAGTGCACAGATGTTTTGTGCGGTGAGTAAGAGTGCAGTGCACAGATGTTTTGTGCGGTGAATAAGAGTGCAGTGAGCAGATGTTTTGCGCGGTGGGCAAGAGTGCAGTACACAGATGTTTTGTGCGGTGAATAAGAGTGCGGTACACAGATGTTTTGTGTGGTGAATAAGAGTGCAGTACACAGATGTTTTGTGCGGTGAATAAGAGTGCGGTACACAGATGTTTTGTGTGGTGAATAAGAGTGCAGTACACAGATGTTTTGTGCGGTGAGTAAGAGTGCAGTACACAGATGTTTTGTGCGGTGAATAAGAGTGCAGTGAGCAGATGTTTTGTGCGGTGGGCAAGAGTGCAGCACACAGATGTTTGCTCGGTGGATAAGAGTGCAGTGCACAGATGCTTGCTCGGTGGGCAAGAGTACTGATATGCCATCAATCAAGAACAGAGAACGCAGAGTGAATTAACTATGGCTTTAATTGACTTACAACAGAACTGGCAGTGTGCCCCAGAATGAGGCAGTGTGAAAGGTGGGCAGCCTATATACCCAGGCCCTAGGGGGAGGAGCCATGGGCAGAGCCAAAACCGTACAACATGTAATATGTAACATGTAATATGCTTTGTCCGCATAGTTGGGGACCCACTGGCCGGAGTAGGAGAAAAGCCCCAGGCATCGTTAAAGGACCTTGAGGCTGTGGGGAAGGGGAAGTTCTGTGAGGGGGCGCATGTGGTCGCGGTCGGGCCCTAGGACTCCGTTTTCCACGACATAGCCGAGGATGGCTAGCTGGGTTGTGCGGAACATGGCTCGCACATGGCCACTGGCGCCGATGCCCTCAGCGATGGCCCTGCAGGGGACTGGGCCATGGCCTGCTGAGACTGGGCCATGGCTTGCAGAGACTGGGCTATGGCGTTGAGCGCTCTGCCATCTGGCGCTGGCACTGGCTCATGGCCTCCTGTGAGAGGGCAGCCATGTCCTGGGCCACAGACGCCGCCTGCACGGAAAGCCCCAGGCCTCGCAAACCGTTCCCCATGTCTGACACCGTCGCACCATTGCCTCCACCGCGGACGCCACCCGTGTGGTATCAGCCTGGGTGGCACGCATGACCGGCACCACTCCCAGCTCCTGGACGCGGGTGGACTCCTCACCTGCGACCGCAGCCGCCGCAAGCCGGCCGTCACCCTCTTCGCTAGTCTCCGGGTCGGTGGTTGCATCGGATCTATGTGTGAGTGTGGTAACTCCAGGAACCCGGGATCCATCTGGGCGGCAGATGTTCGCCTGGGCTGGGCTGCCCTCCGACCGCTCAGCCCCTCTGCTGCTTCTACCTCCACCTGCTGTACCGGGACGGCTGTGTGTGCGCACCAGTGAGTGTAGCAGACGCCTCATCACTAAAATGCCCAACCGAGGTGAGTGTTTCTGCGATGGTGGAGGGTGTTGGTGACAGCAGTGGCGTTGTGTCGTGCTCTTCGTCCCACACTGAGTCCATGGCATTTTGGGGTGGGGGTTCGTCTCCACCCATCCACTCTGAGTCACTGTCCGGTATTTTGTCTTCCTGGGTAGTGCTGTCCCGGGTAGGGGTGTCCTGGGCAGTGCTGTCCCGGGTAGTGGTGTCCCGGGTAGTGGTGTCCTGGATAGTGGTGTCCTGGGTAGTGGTGTCCTGGCTCGGATGTGACGGGGGCCTGTGGCTGCCCCCCTCGTCGCTGGGTGGTCGCTCCCGCACGTGACGGGGGTGTCGTCTCCCTGTTGCTCCAGGTCTCTCCGTCTCCCGTGGTGTGCGAGGGGCATCCTGCGGGCGTCGCATGCTGGAGGGTCCGGGTCTCTCCGTCTCCCGTGGCCTCCGAGGGGCATCCTGCGGACGTCGCATGCTGGAGGGTCCGGGTCTCTCCGTCTCCCGTGGCCTCCGAGGAGCATCCTGCGGGCGTCGCATGCTGGAGGGTCCGGGTCTCTCCGTCTCCCGTGGCCTCCGAGGGGCATCCTGCGGGCGGTCTGCATCTGCGGGGATGGGTGCCTGGACGTTTGGTCCTGAAATACACAATGAAGCATGCATGGTTAGACATCAGGCAAGTGATCAGGTGATATGGGGGAGGGGGATATAGGGGAGGGGGGATATGGGGCGGGCTGTCGGTGGCTCACTTGCTAGTACGCCCCCGACCTCTGCATCAGCAACCTCCCGGTCGTCAGGTCCGCCAGCCAGTTCCAGGGCCCTTTCCTCGTGTTCGGTCAGTGGCCTCTCATCAGCGGGGCCTCCGCCAGTCCTCACATGCTCCCTATTGTTGTGTGCGCGCTTCTCCTGTGGGGGGGGGGGGGGGTGGCAGGGGTAAAAGGCAACACTGTTAGGCAGGTATATGAATGCACGCCATCGTTTGCGCGTGCATTGCAGAGGTTAAGGTTAGGGCTGGATTCACTTGGGGATATGGGGGATATGGGGAGGGGGGGATATGGGGAGGGGGATTATGGGGGATACGGGGGAGGGGGGATATGGGGGAGGGGGATATGGGGGATATGGGGGAGGGGGGATATGGGGGAGGGGGGATATGGGGGGTATGGGGGAGGGGGGATGTGGGGGAGGGGGATATGGGGGAGGGGGGATATGGGGGAGGGGGGATATAGGGGAGGGGGGATATGGGGAGGGGGATATGGGGGAGGGGGGATATGGGGGAGGGGGGATATGGGGGAGGGTGGATATGGGGGTGGGGGATATGGGGGGTGGGGGGATATGGGGGAGGGGGATATGGGGGAGGGATGATATGGGGGAGGGGGGATATGGGGGAGGGGGGATATGGGGGAGGGGGGATATGGGGGAGGGGGGATATGGGGGAGGGGGGATATGGGGGAGGGGGGATATGGGGGATATGGGGAGGGGGGATATGGGGGAGGGGGGATATGGGGGAGGGGGGATATGGGGAGGGGGATTATGGGGGATATGGGGGATATGGGGAGGGGGGATATGGGGAAGGGGGGATATGGGGGAGGGGGGATATGGGGAGGGGGATATGGGGGAGGGGGATATGGGGGAGATGGGGATATGGGGGAGGGGGGATATGGGGGAGGGGGGATATGGGGGAGGGGGGATATGGGGAGGGGGATTATGGGGGATATGGGGGATATGGGGAGGGGGGATATGGGGAAGGGGGGATATGGGGGAGGGGGGATATGGGGAGGGGGATATGGGGGAGGGGGATATGGGGGAGATGGGGATATGGGGGAGGGGGGATATGGGGGAGGGGGGATATGGGGGAGGGGGGATATGGGGAGGCTCACCCTGCCTGCTCTGACGAGGTTGTTCACCTTCTTGTGGCACTGGGTGCCTGTCCGTGGTGTCAGGGCCGCAGCGGTGACGGCCTCTGCCACTTCCCTCCACAGACGCCGGCTGTGGCGTGGGGCAACTCTGCGGCCGTGCCCGGGATACAGGGCGTCCCTCCTCTGCTCCACCGCGTCCAGGAGCGCCTCCACATCCCGTGACTCGAACCTCGGGGCTGAGTGGCGGCCAGCCATCCAGTCGGGTGTTCCAGTCTGGTGTTCCGGTCGGGTGGGGGTGAGCAGCGCGGCCTTATGAGCCGTCACGCCGTGCGGCGCGTATGACGCAGCACGGCGTGAACCACTGCGCAAGCGCGGATCCCGTTACGTCGCTGCTAGCCCATTTCGGGCCGGAGACTTTCGACCCATTTTTCCGACGTGACGCAAGTCGGATTTGCGCTGTTTTTTGCGCCGATCGGCGGACTTTCCGCCGATAACGGAGAATTTCGCCCATGTTCTGCAGAATACTGCAATGTTCCCCCTGATTGGTCCGGGCATATGAAGCACATCTTGAGGAGCCCAAATGTCCTCTCCATCCTTATGGAGTCATGACTCCTGTTTTATTGCCCCTTAGCCTCTGTTCTTGGGTGCCGGAGTGGAGTCAACAGCCACCTCTTCAAGAGATAGCCCTTGTCACCCAGGAGCAATCCATCCAATCACGCAGGAGACATGAACAGCCTTGGTATATGTGAGTGTTACAAGATGTAAGTATCGTGTGAAGGTGTTGGAAGGTGGATAAATCATCCAGACCAGATGGACTACACCCCAGGGATTGGTGGTGATCTTTCAGGAATCACTGGAGGCAGGAAGGTCCCAGAGGTCTGGAAAGTGGCTAATGAAACACCGCTGTTTAAGAAGGGAGGGAGGCAGAAGACGGGAAATTATAGGCCGGTCAGCCTGACTTCGGTCTTTGGTAAGATTTTAGAGTCTGTTATTAAAGATGAGATCGCAGAGTACTTGGAAGTGCATGGTAAAATAGGACTGAGTCAGCACGGCTTCGTCAAGGGGAGGTCATGTCTGACATATCTGTTAGAGCTCTTTGAGGAGGTAACAAGGAAGTTGGACAAATGAGAACCAGTGAACATGATCTATTTAGATTTCCAGAAGGCCTTTGACAAGGTGCCGCATAGGAGGCTGTTAAATAGGTTAAGAGCCCACGGTTTTAAGGGTAAGATCCTGACATGGATAGAGGTTTGGCTGAAAGTGGGGATAAATGGGGGGCAGAATTCTCCGACCCCCCGCCAGGTCGGAGAATCACCGGCGGGCTGTGCGCATCGCGCCACGCCGCCCCAATGCCGGGACGCAATTCTCCGCAGAGCAGAGAATTGGTGCCACTGGGGCCGGCGTGGCGCCGGTCAGGGTATGCGCCGATTTTCTGGCCTGGATGGGCCGGGCGGCCGTCACCAAAATGCCGAGTCCCGTCGGCGCCATTCTAACATCCTCTGAGCCAGCGGGACCTCGGCGTTGAAGGGTCCTGGGGCGGCCTGTGGGAGGGGAGGGGGGGATCCGACCCCGGGGGGGGGGCCCTCCATAGTGGCCTGGCCCACGGTCAGGGCTCACCGATCGGCGGGCTGGCCTCTCTATCGGGGGGCCTCCTTTTCTCCGCGCCGGCTCCTGTAGCCCTGCGCCATTTGGCGTTGGGGCCGGCACGGGGAAGAAGGCCACTGCGCATGAGTTAGTTGCCGCCGGCCCAACTGCGAATGCGTGGACCCCGCGGTGCCGGGTTCACGCCGGGATCAGCAGCTGGAGCGACGTGGGCCGGAGAAATGGGTATCAGAATGGGTGCCGACGCTGGAGTAAAGCACTCCCATTTTTACACCGACGTCGGCACTTAGCTGCCCGATGGGAGAATCGCGCCTGGGGTCTTTTTCAGGATGGTAGCCGGTGACTAGTGGTGTGCCTCAGGGGTCGGTGCTGGGACCACAACTGTTCATAATATACTATAATGATCTGGAAGAAGGAATTGAAGGCACGGTCGCTAAGTTTGCAGATGATACAAAGATCTGTAGAGGGGCAGGTAGTATTGAGGAAGCAGGCGGGTTGCAGAAGGTATGGGACAGGCTAGGAGAGTGGGCAAAGAAGTGGCAGATGGAGTAAAATGTGGAAAAGTGTGAGGTTATGCACTTTGGAAGGAAGAATAGAGGCAGAGACGATTTTCAAAATGGGGAAATGCTTATCAAATCAGAAGCACAAAGGGACTTGGGAGTCATTGTTCAAGATTCTCTTAAGGTTAACGTGCCGGTTCAGTTGGCAGTTAGGAAGATTTTGTGAGGGCCATGAAGAATCCAGCACGAGTTTCAAGGATACAAAGAAATAACATTTATTTACAATAACATATATAAGAACATAAGAACTAGGAACAGGAGTAGGCCATCTGGCCCCTCGAGCCTGCTCCGCCATTTAATGAGATCATGGCTGATCTTTGTGGACTCAGCTCCACTCTCCGGCCCGTACACCATATCCCCGAATCCCTTTATTCTTTAGAAAGGCATCTATCTTTTTCTTAAAAACGTTTAAAGAAGGAGCCTCAACTGCTTCACTGGGCAAGGAATTCCAGAGATTCACAACCCTTTGGGTGAAGAGGTTCCCCCTACACTCCGTCCTAAATCTACCTCCCCTTATTTTGAGGCTATGCCCCCTAGTTCTGCTTTCCCCGACCAGTAGAAACAACCTGCCCGCATCTATCCTATCTATTCCCTTCATAATTTTATATGTCTCAATAAGATCCCCCCCGCATCCTTCTAAACTCCAATGAGTACAGTCCCAGTCTACTCAACCTCTCATCATAATCTATTCCCCTCAACTCTGGGACAACCTAGTGAATCTCCTCTGCACATCCTCCAGTGCCAATATGTCCTTTCTCAGGAAAGGAGACCAAAACTGAACACAATACTCCAGATGCGGCCTCACCAACACCCTATACAATTGCAGCATAACCTCCCTAGTCTTGAACTCCATCCCTCTAGCAATGAAAGACAAAACTCGATTAGCCTTCTTAATCACCTGTTGCACCTGCACACCAACTTTTTGCGACTCGTGCACCAGCGCACCCAGGTCCCTCTGCACAGCAGCATGTTTTAACATCTTACCGTTTAAATAATAATCCATTCTGCTGTTATTCCTCCCAAAATGGATAGCCTCACACTTGGCAACATTGAATTCCATCTGCCAGACCCTAGCCCATTCACCTAACCTATCCAAATCCTTCTGCAGACTTCCGGTATCCTCTGCACTTTTTGCTTTACCACTCATCTTAGTGTCGTCTGCAAACTTTGACACATTGCACTTGGTCCCCAACTCCAAATCGTCTATGTAAGTTGTGAACAACTGCGGGCCCAACACTGATCCTTGAGGGACCCCACTAGTTACAGGTTGCCAACCAGAGAAACACCCATTTATCCCCACTCTCTGCTTTCTGTTAGTTAACCAATCCTCTACCCATGCTACCACTTCACCCTCAATGCCATGCATCTTTAGTTTATGCAGCAACCTTTTGTGTGGCACCTTGTCAAAAGCTTTCTGGAAATCCAGATATACCACATCCATTGGCTCCCCGTTATCTACTGCACTGGTAACGTCCTCAAGAAATTCTACCAAATTAGTCAGACACAACCTACCCTTTGTGAACCCATGCTGCGTCTGCCCAATGGGGCAATTTCCCTCCAGGTGCCCCGCTATTTCCTCCTTAATGATAGATTCCAGCACTTTCCCTACAACCGAAGCTAAGCTTACCGGCCTATAATTACCCGCTTTCTGCTGACCTCCTTTTTTAAACAGTGGTGTCACGTTTGCTACTTTCCAATCCTCTGGGACCACCCCAAAGTCTAGTGAATTTTGATAAATTATCACTAGTGCGTTTACAATTTCCCTAGCCATCTCTTTTAACACTCTGGGATGCATCCCATCAGGGCCAGGAGACTTGTCTACCTTTAGCCCCATTAGCTTGCCCAATACTGCCTCCTTAGTGATTACAATCATCTCAAGGTCCTCACCTATCATATCCTTATTTCCATCAGTCACTGGCATGTTATTTGTGTCCTCCACTGTGAAGACTGACCCAAAAAACCTGTTCAGCTCCTCAGCCATTTCCCCGTCTCCTATTATTAAATCTCCCTTCTCTTCTTCCAAAGGACCAATATTTACCTTCGCCACTCTTTTTTTGTCTTATATATTTGTAGAAGCTTTTACTATCTACTTTTATGTTCTGAGCCAGTTTACTTTCGTAGTCTACCTTACTCTTCTTTATGGCTTTTTTAGTAGCTTTCTGTTGTCCCCTAAAGACTTCCCAGTCCTCTAGTCTCCTACTAATTTTTGACACTTTGTATGTTTTTTCCTTCAATTTGATACTCTCCCTCACCTCCTTAGATATCCACGGTCGATTTTTCCCCTTTCTACCGTCTTTCTTTTTTGTTGGTATGAACCTTTTCTGAACACTGTGAAAGATCGCTCGGAAGGTTCTCCACTGTTCCTCAACTGCTTCACCATGAAGTATATGTATATATATACAACTGCTGAAGATATATATATATACAACTGATGGTTCCAAACTGGCCAACTTTATTTATACAGCGAGTCTGCTAATGATTTCTCCACCCCCCTCATTGGGGAAGCTCATACTCCCACAGGATTGTGGAATTGTCATTAGTCCCCAGCCAATGGCAAGCAGGCAGGTTATAACTGAAGACAAATGCAATTTTAGCATTCATGTCGAGAGGGCTAGAATACAAGAGCAGGAATGTACTTCTGAGGATGTATAAGGCTATGGTCAGACCCCATTTGGAGTATTGGGAGCAGTTTGTGCTCCCTATCTAAGGAAGGATGTGCTGGCCTTGGAAAGCGTCCAGAGGAGGTTCACAAGAATGATCCCTGGAATAAAGAGCTTGTAATATGAGAAACGGTTGAGGACTCTGGGTCTGTACTCGTTGAAATTTACAGGATACTTCAAGGCCTGGATAGAGAGGACGTGGAGAGGATGTTTCCACTAGTCGGAAAAACTATAACCAGAGGGCACAACATCTGGCTGAAGGGACGATCCTTTAAAACAGAGATGAGGAGGAATTTGTTCAGTCAGAGGCTGGCAAATCTGTGGAACTCTTTGCCACAGTAGGCTGTGGAGGCCAAATCACTGAGTGTCTTTAATCAAGAACCTTTCTGTCTCTGTCTTAATCAGGGGATCAGGGGTTATGGGGAGAAGGCAGGAAAATGGGAATGAGAAAAATATCAGCCATGATTGAATTGCGGAGCAGTATCGATGGGCCAAGTGGCCTAATTCTGCTCCTATAGCTTATGGTCTTCTGGAGTTGCCAGTGTACCGGGAACAGACTTGGAGGATCTGCGTCTTTTGGTCACAGATGATCTGAACATTGACTGAGTGGAAGCCCTTTCAGTTCACAAAAGCTCCCTGTTGACCCCTTGATGGCCGTATGCGTGCACTTTAATACACTCTAGAGACAGGGGAATCCAGCCATTTCCGCAAAGCCTCTGGCCTCATCTTTCTGGCTATGGATAAAAGTGAGGATGTGCCTGATGCAACAGTGGGCAACTGACAGGGTCATACCACACAAATTCCACACTGGGCAGCACAGTGGCAAAGTGGTTAGCACTGCTGACTCACAGCGCCAGGGACATGGGTTCAATTCTGGCCTCGGGTGACTATCTTTGTGGAGTTTGCACGTTCTCCCTGTAATTGTATGGGATTCCTCCAGGTGCTCCGGTTTCCTCCCAAAGTCTAAAGACGTGCAGGTTAGGTGGATTGGCCATGATAAATTGCCCCATACTGTACAGGGATGTGTGGGTTAGATGGGGTTATCGGGATATGGCGGGGAGTGGGCATTGGTAGTTTGCTCTTTCAGAGGGTTGGTGCAGAATCAATGGGCTGAATGGCCTCCTTTTGCACTGAAGGAAATCTAATTCTATGATCCCTGGAAAGAACCAATAAGAAGTTGAATGTCACTGTGTCCCTCAAAGCCACTGGTATGGGGTGTCCACCCACACAGTTACAGACGGAGCCACTGGTATGGGGTGTCCACCCACACAGTTAGAGATGAAGCCACTGGTATGGGGTGTCCACCCACACAGTTACAGGCGAAGCCACTGGTATGGGGTGTCCACCCACACAGTTACAGGCGAAGCCACTGGTATGGGGTGTCCACCCACACAGTTACAGGCGAAGCCACTGGTATGGGGTGTCCACCCACACAGTTACAGGCGAAGCCACTGGTATGGGGTGTCCACCCACACAGTTAGAGGCGAAGCCACTGGTATGGGGGTGTCCACCCACACAGTTACAGGCGAAGCCACTGGTATGGGGTGTTCACCCACACAGTTAGAGGCGAAGCCACTGGTATGGGGTGTCCACCCACACAGTTACAGACAGAGACACTGGTATGGGGTGCTCACCCACACAGTTACAGGCGAAGCCACTGGTATGGGGTGTCCACCCACACAGTTACAGACAGAGACACTGGTATGGGGTGCTCACCCACACAGTTACAGACGGAGCCACTGGCATGGGGTGTTCACCCACACAGTTAGACGTGATGCCACCGTCATGGGGTGTCCACCCACACAGTTACAGACGGAGCCACTGGTATGGGGTGTTCACCCACACAGTTACAGGCGAAGCCACTGGTATGGGGTGTCCACCCACACAGTTACAGACAGAGCCACTGGTATGGGGTGCTCACCCACACAGTTACAGACGGAGCCACTGGCATGGGGTGTCCACCTACACAGTTTGAGGTGATGCCACCGGCATGGGGTGTCCAGTCAGACACTTCTTGTATCTGCTAAATCTCAGATATATATCAATCAACGTTTTACCCATGTGGCCTTAGTTGCAAGATGGATAAAGGACGAACACAAGTGAAGATTCAATAGGTTTATTAATAATAATACCATTAACCCTTATATTACCCACATAAAACAAGAAAATATCCCAGATTCAAGTATACTACCCGCAAAGATGGCTTGGTAGACTGTGGATCTGATAGCTGGAATTCCTCTGGCCCGTCTTCACAAAGGTGGTTCTCACTGGTGGTTTCTTCCTTCCTTCCTTCTGGTATGGTCAAGGTCACCCCACACACTGAGTCTTTGCTGCCGGTGTGTCTGAAATACATACCTTTAACCCCCTCCCTCCCTACCTTTCCAGAAACTTCTCTGGCTTGTGGCCAATGATGCCTCAGAAGGGGGTCTCAGCAGCCAATGGTCCGGTTGATGACCTTTTGACAGTCCACCTGAGCCTGCCCCAGGTGTCCCATCTCTGGTGGTGTGGGCTGCACATAACCTGGACCCATATAAGGTAACAGTACAAACTCTGGCTCAATCTGGGCTTCAGACAATAGACCTGTGCATTTCAATGGGATACGATGATCTCCTGCTGGGTTCATCCAGTAGAGCGCAATGATCTTTAATGGGTGATTGATGGATCAGGCCCAGACATGTTCTGGCAGCTTGTCTTTTGGTTGTGTATTTGACTTTGGTTAAGTCTGAATTTTAACAGCCTGCCTGAGGTTTGACTGCAGTATGATTTCAAAGTGCCCAATTCTTTAATTTAGGATATCCAATTTAATCAGCCTTAAAACTAGGCCCTGATTTTATTACCACATACTTGGAGGTGATTCCTGACCCAATCATCTGCCATATTTCTGACACTGTGGCCCAAGAGAGACTGAGCCTCCTTCAGCACTGGACCTCAGACATGTTGAGGTAATTGCAGTGCTACTTTTGTGAGGGCCACGAAGAATCCAGCACGAGTTTTAAGGATACAAAGTAATAACATTTATTTACAATAACATATATACATAACAGCAGCAGTAACTTCCCTTGATGCACACTCCTTCCTGCTGGTTCCTGAACTGGCCAGCTTTATTTATACTAGGAGTTTACTAGTGGTTTCTCCGCCCCCCTCATTGGGGAAGCTCATACTCCCACAGGATTGTGGGATAGTCATTAGTCCCCAGCCAATGGTAAGTAGGCAGGTTATAACATCCCTCCCCCCCAAAGTCCAAGGAATCCACTGAAGACCCTGGCGAAGGAGGGCGTCGGACTCGTTTGGCCGCAGGCCGGACACCATTTGCATGCGGCGCTGGATCAGGCGGCGTGTAACGAGACGGAGACCGGCGCTTCAGTGATGAACGGCGTGGTTGTACATCCACGGCCCGTGGACCCGAGGATTCCCCCTCTGATGCATCCTGTGCCTCCATCTCGGAGTCAGAGTCTGCTGCCTCCGTCATGTCAGCGTCTCTATCTCCATTCGGTCCCGTAACGACCTGCGCAGGCTTCGAGTGAGGCACCATTGGAAGATTGTGAGGACTACCTTCCCTTGTCTCTGGTCTCTGCGGCTGATGAAATGAGCTCCGGGGGCGGGGAATCCTTTGAGGGGATGGTCTTCTGGACCGAACGTGGTCTACATGTTTTCGCTAGAGACGACCCTGGGCTTGCACCGGTAAGATATAGGGCCCGTCTGGCGAAAGATTACACCAGGAACCCATTGGGCACCACCAGCAAAATTCCAAACGAACACTGGGTCACCGGGCGCAAACTGCCGAATCGGCCGATGCCGAGAAAATCCCTGTCCCTGCCGTTCTTGTGTGCGGCGTACTTTTGCACCAATGTCCGGGAAAACCATACTAAGGTGGGTGCGAAGTCTCCAGCCCATTAGGAGTTCTGCGGGAGCTAGCCCAGTCACTGCATGGGGGTGGTCCTGTACGTAAACAAAAGGCGAGCCAGTCTCGTGTCCATTGATCCGGAAGACTGCTTCTTTAGGCCTCTTTTGAATGTCTGCACTGCGCGCTCTGCCAACCCATTTGAAGCCGGGTGGCAAGGGGCAGTGCGGATATGGCGGATGCCGTTCATCTTCGTGAACCTCGCAAACTCCTCACTCGTGAATGGAGTGCCGTTATCCGTGACCAGCACCGCGGGGAGGCCATGCGTACTAAACGATAAACACATCTTTTCAATTGTTAGCAGGACGTTGTCCCCTGCATCTTATGCACCTCTAGCCATTTGGACGGGGCGTCAATTAGTAGAAGGAACATGGATCCTTGAAATGGGCCTGCGAAATCTGCATGTAAGCGTTTCCCAGTGATGTAGGGGCGCGGCCGGCGGAAGCTTCTGATGCTCCTGGCAAATGGAGCAGTTTTGGGCCACCTTCTCAATGTCGGTGTCGAGGCCTGGCCACCAGACATAACTCCGGGCCAACAGTTTCATTTTGGTCACGCCTCGATGCCCATTGTGCAAGTCTGAAAGTATCAGCTCCTGGCCTTTTTCCGGGACAATCACACGCGTCCCCCACAAGAGGATGCCGTCTTCCACGCTGAATTCTGACAGCTTGGAGGAAAATGCCCGCAACACGCCTGGGAGCTGTCTATGCTGCCCACCATACAGGACTATGTGCCGAACCTTTGACAGGACTGGCTCCGTCTGGGTCCACTCACGGATCTGTGATGCCGTGACAGGCAAGGTGTCCATAAAATTTAGGGTTGCAACCACCTCACCGGTCGTGGGGGTCGACATGGGGCCGGTCGATAAAGGCAATCGGCTCAGTGCGTCGGCATTTGCTATCTGCGTACCTGATTTGTGCTCCAGAGAATACTTGTATGCAGCAAGCAACAAAGCCCAGCGCTGGATCCGTGCAGAAGCAATGGGCGGTATTGGCTTATCCTCTCTGAAAAGGCCCAGCAGGGGCTTATGATCAGTCACGATAGTGAAATGGCGGCCGTACACGTACTGGTGTAAGCATTTCACCGCAAAAACCACTGCCAGGCCCTCCTTCTCGATCTGCGCGTACTTTTTCTCCGCTGCAGTCAATGTGCGGGAGGCGAAAGCTATCGATCGCTCGGCCCCGTTCTCCATCTTGTGGGACAGGACGGCCCCAATACCATACGGGGATGCATCACATGTGACGAGCAAAGGCTTTCCAGGATCATAGTGGGTTAGTAGCCCAGACGACGACAATTGTTGCTTTACCCGCCGGAAAGCGGTTTCTTGCGGCTGACCCCAAACCCAGGTGTGATTTTTCTTTAGCAGAAGGTGTAAAGGGGCCAGCGTAGTTGCCAGATTGGGGAGGAACTTCCCGTAATAGTTTACGAGACCGAGAAAAGAATGAAGATGCGAAGTGTCAGTCGGGGCGGGGGCATGTTGAATTGCACGCACCTTCTCTGCGACGGGGTGCAGACCTTCGCGGTCCATCCGATAACCTAGGTGGACTACTTCCTTTGCCTGAAATACGCACTTTGTGCGACGTAAACGGACTCCAGCCTCCGAAAGGCGTCTAAGGACAGCCTCCAGATTTTCCAAATGTTCTTGCTCCGATGTCCCTGTAATCAAAACGTCATCTAGGTAGACAGCCACACGTGGTAAACCTCTCAAAATGCCCTCCATAACACGTTGAAAAATTGTGCAGGCAGAGAATACTCCAAAGGGCAACCGTGTATATTCATACAGGCCCCGGTGTGTATTAATCGTTACATATGGTCGGGAGGCAGGGTCCAGCTCCAACTGCAGGTAGGCGTGACTCATATCTAATTTTGTGAACGAGAGTCCACCTGTAAGTTTCGCGTAGAGATCCTCTATGCGAGGCATTGGATATCGGTCGAGTCGGGAAACCGTATTCACTGTAAGTTTATAGTCGCCACACAAGCGAACGGTGGCATCTGGCTTCATTACAGGTACAATTGGTGCTGCCCAGTCAGCAAAACGGACGGGCCTGATAATACCCAAACTCTCCAAACGAGTGAGCTCCCCTTCTACCTTCTCGAGCAAGGCGTAAGGCACTGGGCGCGCCCGGAAATAGCGCGGCGTGGCTCCTGGTTCAACTTGGATACGGGCTACGGCCCCTTTTATTTTCCCCAAACCAGGCTGGAATACATCTGGGTATCGTCCTAGCACCTCAGTCAACCCTTCAGAAACTGTTTGGAGGATGTGCTGCCATTGCAACCGCAAATGGCGCAACCAGTCCCGACCCAACAGGCTGGGCCCATGGCCGCGCACCACGATAAGTGGGAAACGCCCCTCCTGGCGTCCATAGACAACAGGGGTCATTGTAGTTCCTGCAATGTCCAGTGGTTCCCCCGTGTAGGTGGCCAACCTGGCCTGTGAGTCGGTTAATGTAAGACCATAGAACATAGAACAATACAGGGCAGTACAGGCCCTTCGGCCCACGATGTTGCACCGAAACAAAAGCCATCTAACCTACACTATACCATTATCATCCATATGTTTATCCAATAAACTTTTAAATGCCCTCAATGTTGGCGAGTTCACTACTGTAGCAGGTAGGACATTCCACGGCCTCACTACTCTTTGCGTAAAGAACCTACCCCTGACCTCTGTCCTATATCTATTACCCCTCAGTTTAAGGCTATGTCCCCTCGTGCTAGCCATTTCCATCCGCGGGAGAAGGCTCTCACTGTCCACCCTATCTAACCCTCTGATCATTTTGTATGCCTCTATTAAGTCTCCTCTTAACCTTCTTCTCTCTAACGAAAACAACCTCAAGTCCATCAGCCTTTCCTCATAAGATTTTCCCTCCATACCAGGCAACATCCTGGTAAATCTCCTCTGCACCCGTTCCAAAGCCTCCACGTCCTTCCTATAATGCGGTGACCAGAACTGTACGCAATACTCCAAATGCGGCCGTACCAGAGTTCTGTACAGCTGCAACATGACCTCCTGACTCCGGAACTCAATCCCTCCACCAATAAAGGCCAACACTCCATAGGCCTTCTTCACCACCCTATCAACCTGGGTGGCAACTTTCAGGGATCTATGTACATGGACACCTAGATCCCTCTGCTCATCCACACTTTCAAGAACTTTTCCATTAGCCAAATATTCCACATTCCTGTTTTTCCTTCCAAAGTGAATCACCTCACACTTCTCTACATTAAACTCCATTTGCCACCTCTCAGCCCAGCACTGCAGCTTATCTATATCCCTCTGTAACCTGCTACTTCCTTCCACACTATCGACAACACCACCGACTTTAGTATCGTCTGCAAATTTACTCACCCACCCTTCTGCGCCTTCCTCTAGGTCATTGATAAAAATGACAAACAGCAACGGCCCCAGAACAGATCCTTGTGGTACTCCACTTGTGACAGAACTCCATTCTGAACATTTCCCATCAACCACCACCCTCTGTCTTCTTTCAGCTAGCCAATTTCTGATCCACATCTCTAAATCACCCTCAATCCCCAGCCTCCGTATTTTCTGCAATAGCCTACCGTGGGGAACATTATCAAACGCTTTGCTGAAATCCATATACACCACATCAACTGCACTACCCTCGTCTACCTGTTCAGTCACCTTATCAAAGAACTCAATAAGGTTTGTGAGGCATGACCTACCCTTCACAAAGCCATGCTGACTATCCCTGATCATATTATAATCTGTATAAAGGGTCTGTATATCCTGCTTGATGCGGTCGAATATCCTCTGGGCGATCACGGAGACCGCTGCGCCAGTATCCAACTCCATCTCAAGCAGGTGGCCATTGACCCGTACTGTCACCTTAATGGGGGCCACACGGGGAGCTGCCATACAATGCAGCTGCAGGCAGTCGTCCTCCGTCTCCACGTCCTCAGGAGTAGTCGCCGCAGGTTCATCCAGATGGAAGGTACGGCCTCTGGGCTGGTCCCAGTTACGGCCCCTGGGCTGGTCCCAGTTTTGGACGGAACAACGGCCCCTCTGGCGTCCCCAGGACCGCCGTCCGCGACGGGGTCGGCGCCTACAAGTCTGACACGGACATGGCTCCTCATCCATTGGCTCTGGAGAAGGCTCCCTTCGGGAGGAATGTCCGATGGCCACTGGCGTCGGTCCGGACGTTGCCTCGCCCAAGGTACCGCAGGAGTGCGGGGGGACGTTTTCGGACGGAAAGGGTTGCGGCCCAAGGCATGCACTTCCATTCCCTGTAGCTCCTGTACTCCTCGCTCTGCGCTCTCTCGGGACAAAACTATTTGAATGGCCTGTTGAAAAGTCAATGTTGGCTCCGCTAACAACTTTCTCTGGGTGGCTGCATTGTTAATACCGCAAACCAAACGGTCACGTAACATTTCTGACAAGGTCTCACCATAGTCACAGTACTCCGCAATCCTGCGTAGCCTGGATAGAAAATCGGCAAGGGATTCTCCAGGGGTCCTCTCAGCGGTATTAAACCGGTAACGCTGGACTATCGTGGACGGGGTTGGGTTAAAGTGTTGCCCCACTATATTCACAAGTTCATCAAACGTTTTGGTGTCTGGCGCAGCTGGGTACGTAAGGCTCCTAATCACCCCAAACGTACGCGGGCCGCAGGCGGTGAGCAGTATGACCACCTGGCGCTCGTTTTCGGTGATATTGTTTGCCCGGAAATAGTAACGCATCCGTTGTGTGTACTGGTTCCAGCTTTCCAGCACAGCATCAAAAACATCCAAACGTCCGTACAGAGGCATGGTATAATAGAAAACAACTTCCAACCTGTATCCAACAAAAATCCAGGGAGGTGGCTTCAGCAGTGTAGACAGCTATTCACTTTTACCTTCGTCGCCAGTTTTGTAAGGGCCATGAAGAATCCAGCACGAGTTTTAAGGATACAAAGTAATAACATTTATTTACTATAACATATATACATAACAGTAGCAGTAACTTCCCTTGTTACATACTCCTTCCTGCTGGTTCCTGAACTGGCCAGCTTTATTTATACTAGGAGTTTACTAGTGGTTTCTCCGCCCCCCTCATTGGGGAAGCTCATACTCCCACAGGATTGTGGGATAGTCATTAGTCCCCAGCCAATGGTAAGTAGGCAGGTTAGAACAGCTACCTTTAGACCCTAGGTGCTATGTAACAGTATCTACTGCTGGCCCTAACTCCTTGACCTCCTCGCTGGCTCTATACCAACTCAGCCCATATCTCTCCTCCCAAATGTGTCTCCCTGGGATGCTGCCCACACTCACCTGGCCTCCTCTCCCTCCTGTTCCCCTCTTCCTCATCAGAGAAGGTCCCACCCACTGAGTACATTTTTCCATTAGATGGGATGCACAAAAATCTGTGCCTTGCAACTACAACTCAAGGTGCACTGAGCTGAAATCCTCACGAAAACCATCCCGGGAAGGTGAGGTCCTCGAATGCAGTAGGCAAGCTTAAATGCGTCAGAAATCAGAAGGAAATCTGGAGCAATTCTAAGTTGAGACAGCACCAAACTCGCAAGGAGACTGAATGTGAGTGTGCTCAGGGGGCCTTTATCCTGCTGTTGGATGACAAGTTGCTGAAAACATGCTGACTGCCCACCTGTTTTGCCCATGCAACGAGTGAAAATCACTTGGCCAATGTCAAATTGCATGCAATAGGCTTGCTAATGGCCTTAATTAGCCTTTTAATTGTGAGTGAGGGTGGATCCGACTTGCCCGTGTGCCTGCCGACCTGAATATTGCACATGTGCGCGATAACCTCAGGATGGGTGTAATTTCACGCAATTTTATGTTCGTTCGGGATGAGCATGCGCCCAACCTCAGAAAGTAAAATTCAGGCCCATGTTTTTTATTCGTGGCTTTTAATAAATCAACCAAAATAATAATACCTACCTTTTCTACTTCCTCTTAGAAGATCATACAAAATAGGTGCAGGAATTGGCCAATCAGTCCCTCGAGCCTGCTCCACCATTCATTTATTTTTATTTATTTTTTAAAAATATGTTTATTCAAATTTTTCCAACAAAACTTTTTAACAAAAAAACCTCCCCCCATAACAAAAAGAAGAAAGAACACAAACACCACAATCAAAAATAATAAACTACTTATACATTGAGTTTCTCCCGCATATATTAACCCCCCATATTACATTCAAAAGTACCCTTGGGGAAACCCCCCCCCCCACCCGCCCAAATACCCCCCCGAAGGAGACCACCCCCCCCCGGTTGCTGCTGCTGCTGACCTCCTCCTAGCGCTCCGCGAGATAGTCTAGGAACGGTTGCCACCACCTGAAGAACAAGGCAAACTTTAACCTCTCCAGCTTAATGAACCCTGCCATGTAATTTATTCAGGCTTCCACACCGGGGGGCTTCGCGTCTTTCCATAATAGCAAGATCCTCCGCTGGGCTACCAGGGATGCAAAGGCCAGGATACCGGCCTCTTTCGCCTTCTGCACTCCGGGTTCGTCCGTTACCCCAAATAATGCCAACCCCCAACTTGGCTTGACCTGGACTTTCGCCACCTTGGACATAGTCCTCGTGAAACCCCTCCAGAACCCATCCAGTGCCGGGCAGGACCAGAACATGTGGACGTGATTCGCCGGGCTTCCAGAGCACCTTCCACACCTGTCCTCCATCCCAAAGAACCTACTCAACCTCGCCCCTGTCATATGCGCTCTGTGAGTAACCTTAAATTGTATTAGGCTGAGCCTGGCGCAAGAGGAAGAGAAGTTAACCCTACTCAGGGCATCAGCCCATAGACCCTCATCAATCTCCTCCCCAAGCTCCTCCTCCCACTTGCCCTTTAGCTCCTCTACCGAAACCTCCTCCTCTTCTTTCATCTCTTGATAGATCGGCGAAACCTTGCCTTCTCCGACCCATACACCCGAAATCACCCTATCCTGAATCCTCTGTGCCGGGAGCAACGGGAATTCCCTCACCTGCCGCCTCACAAACGCCCTCACTTGCATATACCTGAACGCATTTCCCGGGGGTAACCCAAACTTCTCCTCCAACGCCCCTAGGCTCGCAAACGTCCCATCTATAAACAGGTTCCCCATTCTTCTGATCCCTGCACGATGCCAGCTCCGAAACCCCCCATCCATCCTTCCCGGGACGAACCGATGGTTCTCCCAAATCGGGGACCAAACCGAGGCTCCCATCTCGCCCCTATGCCGTCTCCACTGCCCCCAGATCTTCAACGTTGCCGCCACCACCGGACTCGTGGTGTACCTTGTCAGCGAGAGCGGCAGCGGTGCCGTCACCAGCGTTCTCAGGCTCATGCCCCTGCAGGACGCCATCTCCAACCTCTTCCACGCCGCCCCCCCCTCTCTCTATTACCCACTTACGGATCATCGCCACGTTGGCTGCCCAATAGTAGCCGCACAGATTCGGCAGCGCCAGCCCTCCCTGTCCCTGCTACGCTCCAGAAACACCCTCTTTACCCTCGGGGTCTTGTTTGCCCACACAAATCCCATGATGCTCCTACCTACCCATTTAAAAAAGGCCTTGGTAATCACAACGGGAAGGCACTGGAACACAAAGAGAAACCTCGGGAGGACCATCATTTTAACCAACTGTACCCTGCCCGCTAACGAGAGTGGCAGCACATCCCATCTTTTGAAATCCTCCTCCATCTGCTCCACCAACCATGTCAAATTGAGCTTGTGCAGGGCCCCCCAGCTCCCAGCCACCTGGATCCCCAAGTACCGAAAGTTCCTTTCTGCCCTCTTCAATGGTAGGTCGTCTATCCCCCTTCCCTGGTCCCCTGAATGCACCACAAAGAGCTCACTTTTCCCTACGTTGAGCTTATAGCCCGAGAAGTCCCCAAACTCCCTTAGGATCCGCATGACCTCCACCATTCCCCCCACCGGATCTCCCACATACAGCAACAGGTCGTCCGCATACAGCGACACCCGATGTTCCTCTCCCCCTCGGACCAACTCCCTCCATTTCCTGGACTCCCTTAGTGCCAAGGCCAAAGGCTCAATTGCCAATGCAAACAACAAGGGGGACAGGGGGCACCCCTGCCTCGCCCCTCGGTACAGCCGAAAGTGCTCCGACCTCCGCCAATTCGTAGCCACACTCGCCACTGGGGCTCTATATAGGAGCCTGACCCAACTGATAAACCCCTCCCCGAACCCAAACCTCCGCAACACTTCCCAAAGATACTACCACTCCACCTGGTCGAAGGCCTTCTTCGCGTCCATAGCTGCCACTACCTCCGCCTCTCCCTCCACCAATGGCATCAAAATCACGTTGAGGAGCCTCCGCACATTAGTGTTTAGCTGCCTGCCCTTTACAAATCCCGTCTGGTCCTCATGAATCACCCCAGGGACACAGTCCTCAATTCTCGTAGCCAGCACTTTTGCCAGCAACTTAGCATCCACATTGAGGAGCGAGATCGGTCTATACGACCCACGTTGCAGTGGGTCCTTCTGCCGCTTCAGAATCAGCGAGATCAGCACCCCGGACATTGTCGGGGGCAGGGTCTCCCTCTCCATTGCCTCAATAACAATGGGCCAAGCAGGTCCACATATTTCCTATAAAACTCGACCGGGAACCCATCTGGCCCCGGGGCCTTCCCCGTCTGCATGTTCTCCAATCCTTTAACCAGCTCCTCCAACCCAATTGGCCCCCCTAAACCAGCCACCTACTGCTCCTCCACCCTCGGGAACCTCAGTTGATCCGAAAATCGTCGCATCCCCTCTTCCCCTGCTGGGGGCTCAGATCTGTACAGCTCCTCATAGAAGTCCTTAAATACCTCATTTACTCTCAACGCACTCTGCACCGTATTCCCCCTGCTATCCTTAACTCCACCTATCTCCCTCGCTGCCACCCTCTTACGGAGCTTGTGTGCCAGCATCCGGCTCGCCTTCTCCCCATACTCGTACGTCTGCTTTCCCTGTGGTCAACAGGTCAAACTCCGTCTGGAGGCTTCACCGCTCCCTAAGTAGTCCCTCCTCGGGGGCCTCTGCAGATCTCCTGTCCACCCTTAAGATCTCTCCCACCAACCTCTCCCTCTCCCTATCCTCTCTCTTCTCCCTGTGGGCCCTAATGGAGATTAACTCTTCCCTGACCACCGCCTTCAACGCCTCCCAGACTACCCCCACCTGCACCTCTCCGTTGCCATTGGCCTCCAAGTATCTCTCAATGCACCCCAACACCCTCCCGCACACCTCCTCATCCGCCAGTAATCCCGCATCAAGGCGCCACAGCAGGCACTGGTCCCTCTCCTCTCCTAACTCCAGCTCCACCCAGTGCGGGGCGTGGTCTGAGATGGCTATGGCCGAATACTCCGTTCCTTCCACTTTCGGGATTAGCGTCCTACTCAAAACAAAAAAATCTATCCGGGAGTAGGCTCTATGTACATAGGAAAAGAATGAGAATTCCCTGGCCAGGGGCCTAGCAAACCTCCATGGATCAATTCCCCCCATCTGGTCCATAAACCCCTTAAGCACCTTGGCCGCACCCGGCCTCTTCCCTGTCTTGGATCTGGAGCGATCTAATGCTGGATCCAGCACCGTGTTGAAATCCCCCCCCATTATCAAGCTTCCTGCATCCAGGTCCGGAATCCGACCCAGCATGCGCTTCATAAATCCGGCATCATCCCAGTTCGGGGCGTATACGTTTACCAGTACCACCCACACCCCCTGCAACCTACCGCTCACCATTACGTATCGACCTCCATTATCCACTACAATATTCTTGGCCTCAAACGACACCCGCTTCCCCACCAGTATTGCAACCCCTCTGTTCTTCGCATCCAGCCCCGAATGGAATACCTGTCCTACCCATCCCTTTCTCAACCTGACCTGGTCTGCCACCTTCAGATGTGTCTCCTGAAGCATGACCACGTCTGCCTTCAGTCCCTTTAAGTGCGAACACTCGGGCCCTCTTAACCAGCCCATTCAGGTCCCTCACATTCCAAGTTATCAGCCGGATTGGGGGGCTTCTCACCCCCGCCCCCCCTGCCGACGAGCCATCTCCTTTTCTAGGCCAGTCACGTGCCCGCGCCTCCCGCACCCTACAGTCCCCCAGACGGCGGACCCCCGCCCCGACCACCTCTCCTATTCCCAGTTCCCCATTGGCCAATGCAGCAGCAACCCTATACCGCCCCTCCCCCCCGCTAGATCCATATCTAGCTCTTTTGCTCCCCCCATAACACTCCCGTAAGTCAGCTGACACCTGCTGACCCCGGCCTCTCCCGCCTTCCCATCGACCCCCCCCCCCCAGTGTGGGAATCCACCCTCCCCCTCCTCCCTAGCAGTCAGTGTGCACTCCTCCGACCCCCACCGCTGTCCCTCCCTAGCGCGGGAAAAAGCCTGCGCTTTCCTGAGCCGGCCCCGCCCCCTCTGGCGCAGCTCCTTTTGCGGCCTTATCTCAATTCCCCCATCCCCGGGCCTCCCCTTCCTCCAACACTGGCGCCCACACTCTCCCACAGTCTCCCCATCAAATCCCTTCACCCATCCCCATCCAGCACCCAACCAAGGGAACATTCCCTACACATAGTTAAAACCATATATACAGCAGACATCCCCCCCACAACCACAGACCCTCAATTTGAGTCCAACTTTTCAGTCTGTATGAAGCTCCATGCCTCCTCAGGCGTTTCGAAATAGTTGTGCCGATCTTGGAATGTGACCCACAATCGCGCTGGCTGCAGCATACCGAACCTCACCCCCTTCCGATGGAGCACCGCCTTGGCCCGATTAAAGCCAGCTCTCTTCTTGGCCACCTCTGCACTCCAGTCCTGGTAGATTTGGATCTCCGTGTTCTCCCACCAGCTGCTCCGCTCTTTCTTGGCCCATCTCAAGACACACTCTCTATCCATAAAGCGGTGAAACCTCACCACTACAGCCTTTGGCGGCTCGTTTGCCTTGGGTCTCCTTTTCAGGACCCGATGAGCCCCATCTAGCTCCAGGGGGCTCGGGAAGGCTCCCGCGCCCATCAGCGAATTGAGCATCGTACTCACATATGCCCCGGTATCGGGCCCCTCAACTCCTTCAGGGAGACCCAGAATCCGAAGATTCTTCCTCCTCGACCTATTCTCCAGGCCCTCAAATCTTTCCGCCCACCTCTGATGCAGCGCCTCGTGTGCCTCCACCTTCACCGCCAGGCCCAAGATCTCATCCTCGTTCTCCGAGGCTTTCTGCCGCACCTCCCGGATCGGCGCCCCCTGGGCCCTCTGGGTCTCCACTGGATTCTCAATCGCCGCCTTCATTGGTGCCAGCATTTCTGTCCTCAGCTCCTCAAAGCAGCGTTTAAGAAACTCCTGCTGCTCCTGCGACCACTGCGCCCATGCTGCTTGGTCTCCACCCGCCGCCATCTTGCTTTTTCTCCCTCTCACTTTTTTCACCGCTCCACTCCTGGTCCAATCCATATACTGTCGGGGGAACTTGCTGTCACCTTCCCACACTGGAAGCCATCGAACAAGTGCCGTTGGGGCCCCTCTAGAGAGCCCTAAAGTCCGTTCCTGGCGGGAGCTGCCGAACGTGCGACCTATTCAGGCATGGCTGCAACCGGAAGTCTCTGCTCCACCAGTCATTAAGATCATGACCTCAGAGAGTTGGAGGCTCTTTTGTTTTGTTTTTAAGGGGCAATTTAGCGTGGCCAATCCACCTACCCTTTGGGTTGTGGGGATGAGATCCACGCAGACAGGGAGGATGTGAAAACTCCACACGGACTGTGACCCGGGGCCGGGATAGAACCTGGGTCCTCAGCATCGTGAGGCAGCTGTACTACCCACTGCGTCAGTGTGGAGTTAAGAAAGAACAGAAGGGAGTAAAACCTGACATAAAATCTGGAGTGAGGCCCAAAGGTGGACTGATGTCTTTGTTATGGCAACTCCTGCAATCATGGTGAAACCAAGCGTGGTGCTCTCTATTCCTTTGAAGCTAACCAGGACGGTCAAGCGGGAGACCCTGACATTTGGGCAGCCCAAGGTCTCCATACATTTTCCCCAGACTTGCATCCTGGATGGGACAATCCAGTTTCCCTGAAGAGAGAATTGACCACTTGGGCAAACCATTGTCGATAACGAGGCTGATAACTGCCAGAAAGAAAACACAACATTGCTGATCTTTTGATGGTGACCTATTAATTTTATCTGCAACTAAACCTGCTCCATAGTTTTAATCTATATACAGTGGCCTAGCCTGGTTTATTCTTCCACTTTATGGGAAAATGCATGGCACTCCACGTGTTGTATGGTAAGTGATTTAATGGGCATTGGACCTAAACTATGTAACCCTGACAAGGATGAAGAGTAATGATGCAGCTTCTGGTTAGGGGCCTGCTCAAAGAAATGGGTTTAACCATGAGTACAAGGAAGGTACTGGGGAGGGAAATCCTGAACTGTAACTCTTACATTCTATATTTACACTATAAGTGATTGAGCGGTTGCCTTCCTGCAGGGACATTTCAATGGTCCCAGAAACTCAGATACCATCATCTTCCAAACAGAATGTGGCCACCTAAATATGTAGGAGATCACATCACAGCACTTGTCTCACAGAGGGAGAACTTTGAGAAGAATTTACCTTCGTTCAATTGACCCTAGAGATCATGTAGTTAAACATCAGATTATTTAGCTGTCACAGGCAATAAATAGTAACAGTGGGTTGGAGGTGAATACTTTGCTGTTAAGTAACACGTTGTCAATTACTGCTTTGATACAAGGAGGCTCTGTACACATCTTTTTGACTTGTATGCTGATATAATAATAATCGCTTATTGTTACAAGTAGGCTTCAATGAAGTTACTGTAAAAAGCCCCTAGTTGCCACATTCTGGCGCCTGTTCGGGAAGGCCGGTACGGGATTTGAACCCACGCGGCTGGCATTGTTCCGTATTACAAGCAAGCTGTTTAGCCCACTGTGCTAAACCAGCCATATCACTGGCATACTGCAGCTGTTGTTTTTCTCTTTTGCCAAAGCAGTGGAATGATGTGTAGTATTCGACTTTGGACTCATGTCCAAACTTTGATCTTCTCAAACTTCTCTCTTCTCTTCCTCAGAGTGTACGTACCTTCAGAAATCTTACTGGCTTGAGCAGTATTGTTAACAACGGGTCCGTGAATGGCTCCACTAATCTGAAACGTTTTGTATTTGAATTCTGCACATTCGTTAACGCATGTGTCAAGAAGGGAAATATTTTTCCACGTTCAGACCATGTCGGGCACTGTGAGGTTTAATCTGGCACAGGAGTTATGTGATTCAGAGCTTCCTTTGCAATACTAGAAAATAGACTTCAAATTGTAACGCCAGGATAATCACACTACACAAATGTACATGCCAGAACGGGGCAGCACGGTAGCATTGTGGATAGCACAATTGCTTCACAGCTCCAGGATCCCAGGTTCGATTCCGGCTTGGGTCACTGACTGTGCGGAGTCTGCATGTTCTCCCCGTGTGTGTGTGGGTTTCCTCCGGGTGCTCCGATTTCCTCCCACAGTCCAAAGATGTGCAGGTTAGGTGGATTGGCCATGATAAATTACCCTTAGTGTCCAAAATTGCCCTTAAGTGTTGGGTGGGGTTGCTGGGTTGTGGGGATAGGGTGGAGATGTGGGCCTGGGTAGGGTGCTCTTTCCAAGAGCTGGTGCAGACTCGATGGGCCGAATGGCCTCCTTCTGCACTGTAAATTCTATGATAATCTATGAACTAGCAACAGCTAATCAACTGTTTGCATAAAAAGCTAACAGCTCAAGGTCAGGTCTTAATTTAGTTTCTATGGCTTGCAGTTAAATGGAAATTACAGAGGTAATTTAATCACCTTCTGTTTTCTTTTGAAGCATTTGACAGGTGTGTATTTTTTCTTCCATATGAGCAGACTTCTTCCCCTCTTCGGTTCTTTCTTAAATGTTGTGATTTGTTTTGCAGTTTTGGTGAAGGTGCTACATTTGATACAGTAATTGTGACCTCTCGCTGAGGTTCCTGACAGTTGAGTATTACTAACATTTTCTAGTTTTATTCCTGGGAAGTGTAGTTGTTGGTCAAAATTGTCCCACCTGGAGGGAGCGGAGGAGTGGGAAGGGTTGGTACAGACTCAATGGGCTAAATGGTCTCCTTCTGTACTGTAGGGATTCTATGATTCTGAATTGGGGTGGGGAGGAGAGGGTGAAAGTTATCACTGTGCTGTTTCTCCGACACTGTTTCATAAATAACTGTGGATTGGGAACTGTGAGTTAAACAAGGGTCTTTCACCTCTGTGGTCTGAATCCAAGTGTGACTCAATCTGCAAGAATGAAAGCATTTTCTCTGACTGTAAAATAAGGCTGGCTAGTATAGGGCAGCACAGTAACATTGTGGATAGCACAATTGCTTCACAGCTCCAGGGTCCCAGGTTCGATTCCGGCTTGGGTCACGGTCTGTGCGGAGTCTGCACATCCTCCCCGTGTGTGCGTGGGTTTCCTCCGGGTGCTCCGGTTTCCTCCCACAGTCCAGAGATGTGCAGGTTAGGTGGATTGGCCATGATAAATTGCCCTTAGTGTCCAAAATTGCCCTTAGTGTTGGGTGGGGTTACTGGGTTATGGGGATGGGGTGGAGGTGTGGACCTTGGGTAGGGTGCTCTTTCTAAGATCCGGTGTGGACTCGATGGGCCGAATGGTCTCCTTCTGCACTGTAAATTCTATGATCTATGATATAATCCATCCCCTAATGAGAATGACCTGCTGCATAAAACTAATATGGCAATACGTGTGACCCGGCTCCAACATGTCAGCCCAGAAAACTGGCAAAGGCTAACTGACAGAACCTCTGGAAGGCCAAGGGACGGTGTTATGGGTCCAGGTTTACAGAACCCCAAAGTGTTTCATGGAGTTCAACCGACCCACAACTTTTAATAGACTGTGGTGTGGGAAGCACTTGGCATACTCTCCAGGTGTGATACAGCAGGAATGGACAAGTGGTTTTAAAACAAAACAATGTTTATTCTATGAACTCAAGTTAACCTTTTTAAAACAAACATTGAATATCTTAACACCCATTACTTCAAAGATAACCCCAAAAGACTACAACACCAAATGATCCTTCAAACTGTTCCTTTAAACATCCAAAAGACTTCAAACCTTCAAAAATAGGAGCACATTAGGTTACATTCAATATATTTATAGTCTTTGGATTGCAGAAATCAAAAGACCAGATCTGTGTTTCTTCATGCAGCTCACAGCAAAACACCCAGACACTCCCAGCTGCGTTCTCAAACTGAAACTCAAAAAGCAGAAGTGAGCTCAGCTCCCTCCACCCTCTGACATCACTTCAGTAATATGATCAGCCCCATTTCTTAAAGGTACATTGCTTAAACATTCATTTCTTAAAGGTACTCTCACATGACACCTCCCCTCAAGAAAAAAAACCTCATCAACTTCAACATGGTTTCATTTTTCACCTTTGCACCATTAATTAAGAAATGCACACAGTAAAAACACTTTACCGGTTCAAAAAAAAACAACACACGCAAACAGGTACAATAATATAGTCCATTTTTTTTTTTTGTTCTTCCTCCAACCGAAATCCTTCTCGATTGACAGTCTGTTTGAACAAGAAAGTCTCTGCACGATCTATCCATTCCTCTACGCCTCGGCATTTCTCTTTAAAGTTAGATACTTCAGTTCAATCTGATCACAAAGTCCCTTGCAACTCTCCAATACAGGAGCATCGGTTACCCCAGCTTTCAGGCAGTCAAATGCATGTTGAAACTCCGCTGTCCATTGAAATTTTTTTCCGTTTCTTCAGCAAGTCCATCAGTGGAGCAAGCACACTGCTAAAATTTGGTACAAAGTTCCGGTAACATCCACTCATACCAAGAAATCGCATTATTTCCCGTCGTGTCGAGGGTATCGGAAACTCCCCAATAACTTTCGTTTTCACATCCCGTGGGACCAATCGACCATGTCCGATTGTATGGCCAAAGAAAGTGAATTGGGCTTTTCCAAATTCACTTTTGGCTAGGTTTATCACCAAACCCACCTCCTGAAGTTGATCGAATAACTCCATAAGATGTTTTAATTGTTCTTTCCATGTCCGGCTGAAAACTATCAGATCGTCGATATATACCGCACAATTGGGTAATCCTGAAACAACTGTATTAGTTAACCGTTTAAATGTGGCTGGGGCGTTTTTCATGCCAAATGGCATAACTTTGAATTGGTATATACCATCTGGAGTCACAAAAGCTGAAATCTCCTTCGCCCTTTCGGATAAAGGTACCTGCCAGTAACCTTTAAGTAAATCCAATTTGGAAATAAAAGCGGATTGTCCCACTTTCTCAATGCAATCCTCCAAACGTGGGATAGGATATGAGTCCGTTCTTGTAACTGCATTCACCTTTCTATTGTCCACACACAACCGTTGGAACCGTCTGGTTTAGATACGTACCATCACTATGGGTGAGCTCCATTGGCTGCAGCCCCCTTCAATTATGCCATTCTTCAGCATATTCTCAATCTCTCTGTTAACCTGTGCCAATTTTAAAGGATTAAGTTTATATGGATGTTGTTTGATCGGAACAGCATTTCCCACATCTACATCATGTATAGCCATTTTAGTACTTCCCAATTTATCTCTACAAACTTGCCCATGTGATATCAATAACTCTTTCAGGTCAGTTTGTTTTTCCTCTGGAAGGTAACTTAACAATTCATCCCAATTTTTAAGAACATCCTCATTTTCCAATTTAATTTGAGGTATGTCAAATTCACAGTCATCTGGATTTGGTTCGTCACTTTGAGTTAGAATCATTAAAACCTCCTTTTTCTCTCCTTCCCTTTCAAAGTACCTTTTAAGCATATTCACATGACACACTCGGTGAGTCTTCCGTCTATCTGGTGGTTTTACCACATAATTCACCTCACTTAATTTCCTTTCAATCTGATACGGTCCACAAAACCTAGCTTTTAAAGGCTCGCCTACCACTGGTAACAACACTAAAACTTTATCTCCACTGGTGAAACTACGAACGTTGGATTTCTTGTCTGCTACCCGTTTCATCACATTTTGTGCAACTTTCAAATGTTGTCTCGCCAATTCACCTGCTCTATTTAATCGTTCCCTAAAATTTGACACGTAATCCAATAGTCTAATTTCCAATTTCTCACCCACCAATTTTTCTTTAATCAATTTAAGTGGCCCTCTTACCTCATGACCAAAAATTAGTTTAAAAGGACTAAATTTGGTTGACTCATTAGGTGCATCCCTATTTGCAAAGAGTACGAATGGAATTCCTTTATCCCAATCCTCTGGATAATCTTGACAATAAGCCCTCAACATTGTCTTTAATGTCTGATGCCACCGTTCTAACGCTCTGTGCGATTCTGGATGGTACGCAGTTGATTTAAATTGTTTTATTCCTAAACTATCCATAACTTCTTTGAATAACTTTGAAGTAAAATTTGATCATTGATCCGATTGAATTTCTGTGGGTAGTCCATATCTGGTAAAGAATTTAAGTAACTCCTCCACAATCTTTTGAGCTGTAATATTACATACTGGAATGGCCTCTGGAAACCTAGTAGACACATCCATTATAGTCAAAAGATATTGATTCCCACTTTTTGTTTTAGGAAGCGGACCTACACAATCAATTAGGACCCTTGTAAAAGGTTCCTCAAATGCTGGAATGGGTATTAAGGGCGCTGGTTTTATCACTGCTTGAGGTTTCCCTATCACTTGACATGTGTGACATGATTGACAAAATTTAACTACATCTTTATGTAGTCCAGGCCAATAAAAATGTTTCTGGATTTTAGCTTAAGTTTTGCTTATCCCCAAATGACCTCCCACTGGTACCTCATGTGTCACTCGCAACACCTCCTTTCGATACCCTACCGGCAATACTACTTGATGAACTTCTGCCCACTTTTCATCCACCTGCATATGTACAGGTCTCCCATTTTCTCATCAAGACATCACTTTTACGGTAAGAACACTCTGGTATACTCTCAGATTCCTCTTCCGGATATGCTTTATGATATATCCGTTTTATTTCTACACCTCTCTGTTGTCACTCCGCCAATTTTCCTGAACTAAAAATATCCGTCTCATCCTCCACCTGTTCTTGTTCTTTTTCAACTATTTGATCAAAAATCGTTTCTGATAATTGCACTTCCACTTCATCTTCACTCTTTGATTTCTCCTCTTGTCTTAACCTGTGACTTTGCGACCTTGTTACTACACAATCCGGAAAAATCCCAGGATATTCGTCCTTCAACAGTTTAGTTGTCTGATTTTCCACTGGCTTATCAACCACAGTAGGCATCACTCCCACCTGCGATCCAGCTATATCATTACCCAAGATAAACTGTATTCCTGGACAAGATAGTTTCTCTATTACTCCTACTACCACTTCACCACTCTTCACTGGACTTTCCAACCTTACCTTATATAATGGAACGCTACTCCTCTCACCCTGAATTCCACATATTACCACCTTTTCTGGCAACATTCTTCCCAAAATACATGATTCTTCATCTCTTACCATTAAAGATTGACTGCTCCTGTATCTCTTAAAATTGTGACTTCTTTACCTGCTCCTCTTGATACACATGAGTAAACTTTACCCACACAAGTAAATTCTTTAAAGACATCTGGCACCTTCTTATCAAATATTTCTTGAACAGGCTGTACAATCGTTTGCGCCTCCTTCGCTTCCCTTGGGCTTTCCTTTACTACTCTAACAAACCACACTGTCTTATCCTGTTTTACCACATCAGCCTTCCCAGGGCTTTTCTTCAACCACCAACACTGTGACATTACATGGCCTAGTTTATTACAGTGAAAACATTTGAAACTTTTCATTTCTCTTCCACCCTCCTGGATTTCTTTTTTAATCTGAGGTACACTCTCTTTATTATCTCCCATCAGATCACCTTTACCGTTACCACTTGAGTATTTCTCGTGTCCCCAGTTTCTATCCCTCACCGGCTGAAACTGATGTCGGAAACCAAGCCTTGATCTATGAACTAATTCATAATCATCTGCTATTTCTGCTGCTAATCTCGCCGTTTGAACCCTCTGTTCTTCCACATGAGTTCTCATTACATCAGGAATTGAATTTTTAAACTCCTCCAAAAATATAATTTCTCCGAGAGCTTCATACGTTTGGTCTATTTTCAAAGCCCTTATCCACCTATCAAAATAACTCTGTTTGAGCCTTTCAAACTCCATGTATGTTTGACCAAATTCTTTCCTTAAATTTCTAAACCTTTGTCTGTAAGCTTCAGGCACTAGCTCATATGCACCTAAGATGGATTTTTTCACCTCCTCATACGTTCCAGATACCTCCTCCGGTAGTGATGCAAACACTTCACTAGCTCTACCTACCAGCTTTGTTTGAATCAGTAATACCCACATGTCCTGTGGCCATTTCATTTGTTTAGCTACCTTCTCAAATGAAATGAAAAAGGCTTCTACCTCCTTCTCGTCAAACCTTGGCAATGATTGGACATATTTTAATAGATCACCAGCTCGTCTTCGACTATGATGCTCTGTCTCACTATCCTCATCAATCTCATCCAACTGTATGTTCCCTTTGCGTCTGCCAATTTTAACTAATTTTCATGTTTCATAGCCATTTTATGAAGTTCAAACTCTCTCTTTTTTTCCCTTTCCTCTCTATTTCTCTCTTTGTTTCTTTCTTCTCTCTCCTTTTCTTTTTCCTCTCTATCTTTATCTCTTTCTTTGTTTCTTTCTCCTTTCTCCTTTTCTCTTTCTCTCATTGCATATTCAAGCTGCTTTAATTCTTTTTCATGTTCAAATTGCTTAATCTGCAACTGGAGCTTTGCCATTTCTAATGAGTCAGAATGTATCTCAGGCAAATTTAAATGCTCAGCTACCGCGGTAAGTACCTCATCTTTTCTCATTTTGCCAGGCAATGTTAACTGCAATGCTTTTGCCAAATCGAACAGTCTGCTTTTCGTCTCTGTCCGTAAGCTATTGCGTGTTACCGTGTCCACTCCCAAAAACTCCTGAGCCTCTGAAAGAGCCATTGTCCACAACACAATCCCCACTTATACTAAAATACCACACCTGAAAAGCAACCACAATATGCTCACCCCTCACTGTCTTTATGTTCGTTAAGCCAATCCAATCAATAGACCTTTATCCCCCTCGAGCCCCCAATTGTTATGGGAAGGGTTGACAGAACCCGAAAGTGTTTCGTGGAGTTCAACCGACTCACAACTTTTAATAGATTGTGGTGTGGGAAGCACACAGCATACTCTCCAGGTGTGATACAGCAGAAATGGACAATGTTTATTCTATGAACTCAAGTTAACCTTTTTAAAATAAACATTGCATATCTTAACACCCATTACTTCAAAGATAACCCCAAAAGACTACAACACTAAATAATCCTTCAAACTGTTCCTTTAAACATCCAAAAGACTTCAAACCTTCAAAAATAGGAGCACATAAGGTTACATTCAATATATTTATAGTCTTTGGATTGCAGAAATCAACAGACCAGCTCTGTGTTTCTTCCTGCAGCTCACAGCAAAACACCCAGACACTCCCAGCTGCGTTCTCAAAACTGAAACTCAAAAAACAGAAGTGAGCTCAGCTCCCCCCACCCTCTGACATCACTTCAGTAATATGATCAGCTCCATTTCTTAAAGGTACATTGCTTAAATATCCATTTCTTAAAGGTACTCTCACATGACAGGCGGCATGGTAGCACAGTGGTTAGCACTGTTGCTTCACAGCTCCATGATCCCAGTTTCGATTCCCGGCTTGGGTCACTTCTGTGCGGAGTCTACACGTTCTTCCCATGTCTGCGTGGGTTTCCTCCGGGTACTCCGGTTTCCTCCCACAGGTCCCGAAAAGATGAGCTTGTTCGGTGAATTGGACATTCTGAATTCTCCCTCTGTGTCCCCGAACAGGCACTGGAGTGTGGCGACTAGGGGTGTTACACAGTAACTTCATTGCAGTGTTAATGTAAGCATACTTGTGACAATAATAAAAGATTATTAGAGATCCAAAACAATCCTAAACAGGGGTCTTTGGGCATTTTGAAATGGACCAAGCGCAGAATGGCAGCACCCTAACCTGAGTAAGTACTCTGCTCGCTATACATGCAGCAGTATGTGGGGAGACAAGAAGTATGACTGGTGATCGCCTTTATTCCATTGTGTGCTATTCAGGGAATCAGGCTATTAAGTGAGATAGGAGGCTGGGAGGAATTGACATTGTTTGAGGATCAGTAACAGGAGGGGATTCAGAAAGTATTTATGAAGATTTTCCTGCAGGGGATTAAATTGAAGGGATACATTGGATAACAGAGTAAAACCTATAAACAACTATCTTTTAAAAAAAATGTATTTATAGGGTGTGGGCATTGCTGGTTCGGCCAGCATTTATTTCTTATCCACAGTTTCCTTGAGAAAGAGGGGGTGAGCTGCCTTCTTGAACTGCTGAAGTCCTTAAGGTGTAGGTACACCTACTGTGCTGTTAGGGAGGTCGTTACAGGATTTTGACCAAGTGGCAGTGAAGGAACGGCTATATATTTCAAAGTCAGGATGGAGGGTGACTTGGAGAGAAACCTCCAGGATGCGGTGTTCCCAGATATCAGCTGCACTTGTCCTTCTCGATGATAGCAGCTATGGGTTTGAAAGGTGCTGCCTAAGGAACCTTGGTAAGTCACTGCAGTGCATCTTGTAGATGGTACACATGGCTGCCACATTTTACTGGTGGTGGAGGGATTGAATGTTTGTGGAAGGGGGAGCAATCAAGCAAGCTGCTTTGTCCTGGATGGTGTCGAGCTTCTTGAGTGTTGTTGCAGCTGCATTCATCCAGGCAAGTGGAGAGTATCCTGACTTGAGCCTTGTAGATAGTGGACAGACTCGTTAGCGCTCTGGCAATGCCCACCTGCGACTGGGACATGTTCCCCAATGACCAGGACATGCTCTGGACGGCCTTGGCAATGCCCACCTGAGAATGGGATATGCTCTGCAGCGCCTCATTGAGGTCCACCTGGGACTGGGACATGTCACCCAGCGATTGGGACATGCTGTCGAGGTGCTCTGCCATGACTGTCGCTGACTTGGCCACACCTCAGACACCACCACTCATCATGCTGACGGCGTGCACAAGGCTCTCCACTGCGGTCGCCACTATAGCAATGTTACTTTGGTGCCACGCATTGTTGTCATCCTGCGAGCGAATGGACATGTGGGGCTGGATTCTCCGATCCCCGATGCCAAAAACGCGTTCGGCGACGGGGGGAGAAATCCCTGATGATGACAAAATCGGTCGCAGCGCCGCTTTCACGATGCTCTGCCCCCTGAAAAGCGGCATACACAAGGAGTACGCCGCATGCCGTATCCACGGCCTCAGGCATTGCCTGAGGCCTGCCCCGCGATGCTCTGTTCACGACCGGCCGAGTTCCCGACGGCGTGGGACATGTGTGGTCTGATCGTCGGGAACTCAGCATGGTGGCTGCGGACTCAGTCCAGCACTGTGGGCTGCGTCCATGAAGCACGGCACAACCGCTGCAGGCTGCCGTCACGTGCATGCGCGGCCACGGATCCAGCAATGCTATTCTAAGTTTAATACTGTCTTCATAAATTTCAGAATTGTTCACCAATTCTGGGAGGAACTTGAACCTTTTCGCAATCTGCTCATATGGGTCAATCCTCTTGCGTAACTGGATTATCAAGCAGTTATAGCATTGATATAGAACTTCTATTCTAAATTTGTCAGCTCCTCTCAAAGAAGCAATACCACTTGCTCCATCTGAAAATTTCCTTGTAACAATGCGTTTGGAAGCATCAGAATAACTTGAGGTGATATCTTCACACAAACCTCTTGCGTCTGATTCATAGTGTGCAATCCTATCGGCTGAATTTTCTCTGAGTTCTTTAACAAACAAAAGTAAAGATGATAGCAGAAGATAACCTTCAAATACATCAAAACCAGGGGTTTGGAGTTTCTTACTTGTTTTGTTGAAACGCTCCAGCACTTCTTCCCAAACGACTGTTAAAATAGCATATTCCAGCTTTACAAACTTGTGGTATAAATTCTTTGCATCTCGTTTACATTCAGGCTTCTCTTCTGAGTCTTCAAAAATATGTTTGAGAGTTTGTAAAATACCCATATATCCATTTTTAATTGCCCGGACTGCTTCATAGTGTGCAGACCATCTAGTTACACTTAAAGACTTAAAATGTAGATTGCCCTGTGTGTTTAAAATCCCCCATCTTTGTGGAGATCCAGAAAAGAAAACATACAGCTCCTGCAAAATGCCAAAATAGTCAATAACTTCAGGTACAGTAGACACTGCCTTTTCTCCAACAAGGTTAAGTGAAAGGCCTGCACATGGTACAGAGTCTGCATATCTGTTAATGTTTTTAAAGAGTGCTTGCAGCCCTTTCTCCGAGCCCTTCATGTTAGATGCATTATCGTAGGACTGACCACAGATATTTTCAAGTGAAAGCTTCTGTTCACCCAGGACTTGATGTATTTTGTTGAACAAGGTCGTGGATGAATGGTTTTCTATCGGTAAAAATGTTAAAAATCTCTCATAGGGTTTTCCATTATAGCAATATCGAACCACAATTACCAGCTGGTCAACATGTGTCAGGTCAGGCGTAGAGCCAACAATAATAGAGTAGTATTTGGTGTCTAGGTTGTTGATTTGATTCACAACTTCATCTTGCACTTGTTTTCCCATGATTTCTATCAATTAGGTAAGTAGCATTTACTTTTTCATTTTTACATTTCTCGAGATGTTCATGTAAAAATGGGTTGAACTCTGCAATAAGTTCAATGGCCCCCATGAAGTTTCCATTATTTGGTGAGCCCCACTTCTCCTCATGACCTCTAAATGCCAAACCTCTTTCACTTAAAAACTTTATAACAGCTACAACTATTTTCAGTACTTCAAAATAGTACTGTATGGTTTTTCTCAAATGTTCTTCAAGTTGCTGATCCACAGTATTTTTATTTGACTTTCTTGTTATCCAACACAACATCGCCCTCTTATGTTTCATGCTGTCTTCATGATTCTCCAGAGTTCTGAGTACATTCATCCAGTCAGAAAACCCACCAGTTGTAAGTGATGTTTGGCATTTAGAAAAGAGTTTGCAAACAAAACAGTTTTTACAGCCTTTGCTCTTTTAGTAAACTAACCAGGATCTCATCACAGTCTGGCCATTTTTCAATCTTTTTTCAAAATATTTGTTTGAGAAACTTCTGTTTTGCTTCTTGTAAACCCTGCTTGATTTGGTATATATATCATCTGTTTTTTTATTTTGAAAAACCTATGTCTTGCATTAAACAATTCTGTATGAAATCATTATCAACTGTTATGGGCCGGTTTTCAAGGGCACTGTATTCTTTGAAATCACTGAATTTGCTTCCTGTTTCATGTTTCTGCTCAGTCTCTGCTTGTTCCGCGGTACTTTCATGTTGACCACTGTGATCGTCATCTGTATCAAAAGCGTCAACAGTGGGTTGAATATTGCTGGAAAGAGCTCCCACGGTTTGTGCACTATCACTGGCTTCAATGGTGTTTGCTTGGCTTGTTTCAACTGTAGGTGTTGACAATCTTGACATTGCAAAATAGTTTGTTAGTTTTTGACATTTAGAGATTTTGTCAGATCGCTTTTCATTGAGTTTGCATTTTTGGTATTCACTTAAGTACTTTTCTAAACTCATTGTTATTCCTCTAGGGTCTTGACCTCTGTTAAAAAGGGAAAAAAATGACATTAGCCACAGCAGAACAGCCAACTTACCGCCACACTCCACCTTTACAACATCTGTGCTACTGACTCTCAAACTTTGGGATTGTTGAAATGTATACAACAAAAAATTAATCAATTTGAGTCGTGCGACTATTGTCGTATGCTTTGAAAGGAAAACATTTTAGGTCTACTTTCTGAGAAAGTTTTTTTAAAAAAAAACCTTTTCAGAAAGTAAAGCGCCATTTTTAAAGATTTATAATAAATAAGCTAAATAGGCTAAACTAGGCTATGTTCAAGCTAGCCTACGCTAGGCTAGACTAAGTTAGGAACGACTAGGCCACCAAAACTCATAGGCTAAGGTAATGTAACACAATTTTAACATTATTTGAATACTTTTCATAATAAACACCTGTAATTTAACACAAATTCACCCTTTTATTACTTTTTCATAAACACTTGTAATATAGTATTAGCCTAGGCTATGCGGTCGTAGCCTACCTTCCGTTCACCTCTTCATAAAAACAATAGGCTTAGGCTAATCTAACACTATTTCACCTTTATTACCTACCATACTTTTCTAAATATAACATTTATTTTTGAGTAGGGGTAATTAAAATATTGTATCCTTCTGAACATTTTATTGAAAAAAATTCTTGTCTAGATCGCTATCACGAATGCTATCACGTTGAAAATTCACGTTAGCATTGTGATTGCCTTTTCAACGGCTCTCCTTTTTTGTTACGACACGTCATCTACTGTTTGTATTTCTGTCATAAATGTTAATCGTGTTTTAAATTATTTATAATTATTTTATATTAAATATATTTAGAATGAAACATCCTTAATTTGAACGTTTTTTCATTTACGGTTAGCTTACATGATACTTTAATAACCTTTTAATTTTTAGTTTAACTATTATTTTGTATTGAATTACACTATATTATTAATATATATATATATTTTTTTTAAACCCTCTCATACAATAGACCCCAAATTTTTAAGCAATGTGGACTTGTGGAGTCGCTTCTGGGGCCCCTCCGGGATTAGGGGCCCTGAAGCATAAGTTTCATTAGTTTCATAGTAGACCCGCCCCTGTGTCGGCGACAGATCTGTTCTCGGCCACCTCTGCGACACCAGGTCCTGTTCCTCGTCGGGGATGAGGATTCTGATGTCCGGCGCCCTGCCGCCTGTCCGGTCTCTCTCCCGTATGTTGTGGGCCGGACATTGTGAGCCCCATGCGTCATTCATCACGGGGTTGGGGGGGGGGGAGTTGGGGAGGATGGGGGGGAGATTACGGGAGGGGTGGGGAGTATGGGGGGGGGCTGGCATGGATGGCACTGCTGAACATAGGTGAGCCGGGGGGCGGTACTGTGTTGGGTAGGGATGGTGCCAGGCTCATGTTCATGGGGTGGGGCAGGGGGGTCATGGCCAGTGCCAGGGGGCCGGTGGAGATTTTTGATCTTCTTACGGCATTGGGTGCCGGTCCTCCTGGTGATGCTCCTCGAGCTGCCGGCCGCTGCCACTTCCTCCTAGGCAGCACTTGCTTCTCTGTGGCTGACCCTCTAAGCCCCTCGGGGGAACAGGGCATCCCATCTGACCTTGACCGCGTCCAACAATCTGGCCAGGTCGGCATCTCCGAATCATGGGGCTGGCCTTCTTGGTGGAATGGCTGCAAGCTGACTGGGTTGGCTGTGCAGGAACGGTTTAAGCGCTGCTCTCCCTTGTTAGCGGGGAGTTGATGGGCGCGGTCCCAGCGAATCAGCCCGCGGGACCATCATTCGTGGCGTGAAGCCCGTGGGGCTTCGTTCAGTGGTCCAATTAATGTTTGATACCGGTGATGACCTCACCAGGGCCGAGCGCCGGGAACCTCATGGCAGTTCCCACTCACTACCACACTTAGAAACTTTTCCATTGAATCGTGCCCAATGTCTTAACTATACGAAAGTCTGTCAGGGGCTTTGTGATTGTGTTGCAACCTACGCAATACCACTGGTGAAACTTGTAACGGTTGATCTGGAATCGTAGGAGAAGATTGAGAATCTGAACATGAACGTTTCTCTTCCACTCCCCCAGCAGAGTCAACTATCAAACCTGGGAACACAGGAACCACTTCTTGGTGAATGCCCACAGCAGCATTACCTTCTGCCATGTAGTCTGGCAGGTTGCTGACTCTGAATCTTTTCCTGACTTTGTAAATAAATCTGGTCTTAGTGTCTGCAAGGAACTCTTCTGTGTTTCAGTTTCACAACCCACGATACTGGACAACTTTGCTTTAAAACTATTCCCAGTAATCACCTCTGGATACTGATGTGTTGGGTGTTCTGGATCACATACAGGTCACCAACACTTGAAATAGTGCAACACTATTTTATTGAATCATTAACTGTTTAAACATACTCAGACTGTGGGTGAATACGATACTAGCTTTAACTAAAGGCCTTTTCCTTGTCCTAACCAGTCGATGCACTCAGCACATGGTGAATGTCTGTGTTGCAGGCTGTGAGCTCTGTGCTCCTAGCTAGCTGCAACTCGAATGAGCGGGAACTCTGATGCCCCTGTCTTTATAGTGCGTGTGCTCTCACTGGTGATTGGCTGTGGTGTTGTGTGTTGATTGGTCCATTGTGTGTCCATCAGTGTGTGTCTGTACCATAATATACTGGTGTATATTATGACATCCCCCCTTTTATAAAAGATGTACCTGCGTGGCAATAAATAGTGTATGGTGAATGTTCCTGACTACATGTGTGCGAAATATTTACAGGACTATGTACATGAAACCTTAGCTATTTACATGGGAAGGTGCGTGGTGCAGAAAAACAGTGTGTCACAAGAATAACGAGATGAACACCATATACAAACCACTTGAACGATTAAACGGAAGAACAGAACAAATCAGAAAGTCCATAAGTCCACAAAGTTCACAAATTTAGTCTCTGAGGTGGACGATGAATTCTGGTTGACCGCCTCAAGGGTGGGTCGGGAGCCGCCGGCTGAGGAGCGGGCTGGACTGCGTCAGAGTGAGGAGGATGCAGAGTGACCGGAATCTCTGCGTAGTCCAGGTCAGGGACAACAGGAGGGCGTGGCAATGGTGGAGGATCACGTAGCGAGCGCGGAACGAGACGAAGGGCACATCGATTGCGGCGCAGAATGGAGCCATCCGGCAGACGAACCAGGAACGAGCGGGGGGCCACCTGCTGAAGAACCACAGTGGTTGCAGACCAGCCACCATCTGGAAGATGGACGTGGACGTGTCACCTAGAGCCAGAGCAGGGAGATCAGCTGCACGGGAGTCATTAACCGCCTTGTGCTGTGCACGAGACAGCTGCATTCGTTGAAGGACCAGAACGTGGTTGAGGTCTGGGACATGAATGGACGGCACCGTCGTCCTCAGGGTGCGACAGGCCAGTGGACAGTGGGGCCGAGCGATAAGCCAGCAAGGCGAGGTAGAAATCGGACCCAGCATCGGCAGCCTTGCAGAGGAGCCGTTTGACTATGTGGACGCCCTTCTCCGCTTTGCCGTTGGATTGGGGGTACAGGGGACTGGATGTCACGTGCACAAAGTTGTACCTCCTGGCAAAGTTGGACCATTCCTGGCTTGCGAAGCAGGGGCCATTGTCCGACATAACCGTGAGTGGGATGCCGTGTCGAGCAAAGGTGTCCTTACAGGCACGGATGACTGCAGGTGATGTGATGTTGTGTAAACGTACCACCACTGGGTAGTTTGAAAAGTAGTCTACAATCAGGACATAGTCCCTGCCCAGCGCGTGGAACAGGTCGATGCCCACCTTGGTCCAAGGGGACGTGACCAACTCATGGGGCTGTAGGGTCTCACGTGGTTGGGCCGGCTGGAAGCGCTGACAAGTGGGGCAGTTGAGCACTGTGTTGGCTATGTCGTCATTGATGCCGGGCCAGTACACTGCCTCTCGGGCCCGTCAGCGGCACTTTTCCACGCCAAGATGGCCCTCGTGTAGCTGTTCCAAGACGAGCTGGCGCATGCTATGCGGGATGATAATGCGGTCCAGTTTCAGGAGAACACCATCTACTACCGCCAGATTATCTCTGATGTTATAGAACTGCGGGCATTGGCCCTTGAGCCACCCGTCTGTTAGGTGGCGCATGACACGTTGTAGCAAAGGGTCAGCCGCCGTCTCGCGGCAAATTTGGACGAGGCTTTCATCCGTGGCAGGTAGAATGGAGGCCACGAAGGTCACATGGGCGTCAACCTGGCAGACGAATCCCGCTGGGTCACATGGAGTGTTGACCGCCCTGGAGAGAGCATCGGCAATGATGAGGTCTTTGCCTGGGGTGTATACCAGCTGGAAGTCGTATCGCCAGAGCTTGAGAAGAATACGCTGGAGACGAGGCGTCATGTCGTTCAAGTCTTTCTGTATTATATTGACCAGCGGGCGATGGTCGGTCTCGATGGTGAATTGAGGAAGTTCGTACACATAATCGTGAAACTTGACGAAACCGGTCAGAAGGCCCAGGCACTCCTTTTCTATCTGCGCGTAGCAGGGTCATTGCGCGTGATGCATATGCAACGGGGGCCCATGATGAGGCCTCATCGCGTTGCAGGAGCACTGCCCCAATGCCGGATTGGCTGGCATCGGTCAAAATTTTGGTCTCTTTTGCTGGATCAAAGAAAGCTAAGACCGGGGCCGTGGTGAGTTTGGTTTTGAGTTCTCTCCATTCGCCTTCGTGGACAGGAAGCCATTGGAAGTCTGTCGTCTTCCCGACCAGGTTCCTGAGAGCCGTGGTATGTGAGGCGTATTTAGGGATGAACTTCCCTAAAAAGTTGACCATGCCCAGAAATCGGAGGACCGCCTTCTTGTCCTCTGGCGTTTTCATGGCTGTGATAGCAGCCACCTTGTCCGTTTCTGGCCGCACAACAAACTAGGAGATATGGTCCCCGAGGAACTTGAGTTCCGTCTGACCAAACAAGCATTTGGCCCTGTTGAGGCGGAGGTCCTGCTCATGTATGCGTTTGAACACGTGCTGGAGGCGACTGACATGCTCCTGCAGGGTGGTGGACCAAATGATTATGTCGTCGACATAGACGCGAACACCTTCAATGCCTTCCATCATTTGTTCCATGATCCTGTGGAACACTTCTGAAGCAGATATGATCCCAAACGGCATCCTGTTGTAACAAAATTTGCCAAAGTGGGTGTTAAATGTACACAGTTTCCTGCTGGATTTGTCGAGCTGGATTTGCCAGAATCCTTTCGAGGCATCGAGTTTGGTGAAGAGCTTGGCGGGAGCCATCTCGCATGTGATCTCTTCGTGCTTGGGAATTGGATAATGCTCCCTCATGATATTGCGATTTAGATCCTTGGGATAAATGCAAATTCTCAGCTCGCCGGAAGGCTTTTTTACACACACCATGGAACTGACCCAGTCGGTCGGTTCCGTAACTCTGGAGATCACTCCTTGGTCCTGGAGGTCCTGCAGCTGCTGCTTGAGGCGGTCCTTAAGGGGTGCTGGGACCCTGCGAGGTGCATGCACCACAGGCGTGGCGTTCTGTTTGAGTAGGATCTTGTAAGTATATGGGAGCGTGCCCATGCCTTCGAAGACGTCGCGGTGCTGGTCGATGATGGCGTTAAGTTGCGCCCTGAAGTCAGCGTCCTGGAAGACAGACGTGTCAGCAGGAGAGAGAGAGTGCACTCTCTGAACGAGGTTCAACAGCTTGCATGCCTGTGCGCCAAGCAGGGAGTCTTTTGAGAAGCCCACGATCTCAAAAGGAAGGATGGCTTTGCGTAACCTGTGCGTCACTTCAAGTTGGCACGAGCCGCTAGCAGGAATGACGTTGCCATTATAATCCAATAGCAGGCAGGCTGATGGAAGGATGGCTGGTTTGAAACGAAGGCTTTGGAAGTCAGACCACGCCATGAGATTGGCGGAGGCACCAGTGTCCAGGCGGAATCGTATTTGGGACCGGTTGACCGTCAGGGTGGCACACCACTCATCGTCTGGATCGATGCTGTATACCGACAGCGGCTGGTGTCTTTGCTTCGGGGAAAGCCTGTTTTTCGTTACGACACCGACTCGAAAAGGAGCCTTCGGGTCCTCGGTGTCACTGCTATGTGAGAGATCCGCATCGGACTCGGTGACCGTGGGTTGAATTGCCCGAACATTCCTGCGAGGCTGGTTGAAGCGATATGAAGTGGCAGGCTGAGCTGCTCGGCAGAAGGCAGCATGGTGGCCAAGTCCGCCACATCGTAGGCATTGTCGAGATTTTGCAGGGCATTGCCGCTTGAAATGGGCGGAGCCACAGTTGCCGCACGTCGGGATGTCAGCACGTTCGCTGTGCCACCGCGCATGTGCGGTGTGGTTGTGCGTAGTGCGCGCCTGTGCATTACGTTCCTCCACTTCGCCGTCCCCTCATTTGCTGCGCCCAAGCGCAGGAGTCCGCGAAAAGAACGCAAAATGGCCGCCCTCATCCAGGCTGAGACCTTGGAGGTGCTCAATCACTTGGACCCGTTCCGCCTCGTGGGGACCGTGCCGTGCCGTTTCAGCCGCTTGTATATGGAAATACCGACTTGTGGCATTTTCATGTAAGACACATGTCTCGATGGCGGTCGCTAGGGTGAGTTGCTTTACTTTGAGGAGCTGCTGGCGTAGGGGGTCCGACTGAACACCGAAAACGATCTGGTCGCATATCATGGAGACGGAGGTGGGCCCGTAGCTGCAAGACTGCGGAGGTGCGTGAGAATGGATTGGAAAGGTTCATCCTTACCCTGCAAACGCTGCTGGAACACGTAGCGCTCAAAACTTTCATTCACCTCTACGCTGCAGTGAGTGTCAAACTTGAGGAGGACCGTCTTGAACTTTGTTTTATCTTCAACATCCATAAAGGTGAGAGAGTTGAAAATGTGGATGGCCTGGTCCCCGGCCATAGCGAGGAGAAGAGCAATCTTTCTGGTGTCCGAGGCGCCTTCCCTGTCTGTGGCTTCGAGGAAGAGCTGGAAGCGCTGTTTGAAAATCTTCCAGTTGGCCCCGAGGTTGCCAGCGATGCGGAGCGGCAGCGGCGGGCTGATGTTGTCCATGTCGCAGGATGACGTAATGCTGGCGGAAGGCAGGTCACTTGCAGGTAGGTCTAACAAGTGCTAATATCCCTCAACTCCTGGTATCATGATGTGTTGGGTGTTCTGGATCACATACAGGTCACCAACACTTGAAATAGTGCAACACTATTTTATTGAATCATTAACTGTTTAAACATACTCAGACTGTGGGTGAATACGATACTCGCTTTAACTAAAGACCTTTGCCTTGTCCTAACCAGTCGATGCACTCAGCACATGGTGAATGTCTGTGTTACAGGCTGTGAGCTCTGTGCTCCTAGCTAGCTGCAACTCAAATGAGCAGGAACTCTGATGCCCCCTGTCTTTATAGTGCATGTGCTCTCACTGGTGATTGGCTGCAGTGTTGTGTGTGGTGATTGGTCCCACTGTGTGTCCATCAGTGTGTGTCTGCACCATGATATACTGGTGTATATTATGACAATTACCACCAAAGTTCCTCATGTAAACTTGATCGTCCAGTTTAAACTGCCTGTCTTTGGCGTGGTAGTTGTGTTCCTCCTTCTGCTTCTCTTGTCTCCTGCTCACTTTTGTTCTGAGGTCTGGATGAAGCAGATACAGATGAGACTTTGACCAGCTACCTAACAACAATTCTGCTGGAGAGTGCCCGGTTGTGAAAAGTGGCATGATACAATATCCCCGTATAAACATCTTGAGAGCTTTGTGCTCAAAATATCATCTGACACTTTCTTCAAACCCTCCTTCAATGTTTGAACAGCTTGTTCCGCCAAACAATTTGAAGCCAGATGAGACAGCAGTGTGCACACAGCGTATGTCATTCTTTAGCATGAATTCTAGAGAATTAATTTACTTGTAAACATAGTGCCATTATTCAAAACAAACAAATCTGATAGAGCATAAGTTGCAAAAATTTAATGTACGTTCTGTCGCATGACATGTGCTTCCAACCGTTTTGAATGCACATCTACGACACCAGAACCATGAGGTTCATGAAAGATCCCGCAAAGTCACCATACAATCTGGATCGTGGCCTGCCACTCCCAAGGATGAAATTGTGCCGGTGGTGCCACCTTCTGGTTTATCTGACATGCTGAACAGGATTTATCCTTGTTCTCCAAGTCCAGATCCATATTAGGCCACTAAACTTATGACCCAGCTAGATTTTTCATTCTAGAAGCACCTGGATGAGCCTCATGAATTTCACCTATGACTTTCAAATGACCAGCGGTGGAACAACCAGTCTTGACCCCCAGAGTTTGCATACATCCTGCCTACTTAACTCATCCCGCCACTTCACATAAGGTTTCAACTCATCATCTTCTATGATAGTTGGTCATCCTTACATCAGAAATCTTTTAACTTGTGACAGAATAGGATCTCTGTCCATCCATTGCTTAATTTGCATTGCACCTACTGGAGAATGAGCAAGTTTCTTGAGTAAGAACTTTTGTCCAATACTTTGGATGGCAAATCCGATAAAGGGAGACCACTCAACCCATCCCCATTTGCATTGTCTTCTCCTGTTCTGTACATGCTATTGTACTGATAAGCTGACAATGCCCAGCGCTGTATTCTTGCTGAGACCATGGGAGGAATACATTTCAACTCATTGAGCAGACTCAACAATGGCTTGTGGTCGATACATATGGGGAGTGAATGACCATAGAGGTACTGATGGAATCTTTATGCCGCAAAAATGAAAGCTAGACCCTCTTTGTCCAACAGTGAATATCCGTTTTCAGCCTTTGTCAGCATCCTATGCAAATCAGATGGTTTTCTGGATCCGTCCTCCACACCTTAGGGCGAGACTTCGCACAACAGGATAAGCTCCCTGCCTGGATCAGCAGATTAGCCGATTTCAGCAGCGCTTTCACATCCTTGAAAACATTCTTCTGTGTGTACTCCCATTTCCATTTGGTTTCTTTGTGCAGATGTAGGTACACTGTAGACAGGCCTAACAAAACCTTTTCACAATAGCTACCAAGCCCAAAAATGACCTGAGGTCTGAAACACTCCTGGGCTGCAAAACTTTCTCAGTGGCTTGACTTTTCCCTTCCATGCGAGGTAAACCTTGTGCAGTGCTTCTAGGGCCCAGATAATCTACGCTTGGTGCCTGGTGCTTGGTGCACTTGCTCTTCTTCAGGCGCAGTCCCGCCTCTGAAAACCTTTTTAAAATTTGATTCAGATTGCTGAGATTGCTCTTCCTCAGTATTCCCTATGATTAAGATGTCATCCAAGTTTGGGTAGCATGGTGGGGCAATAGTTAGCACTGCTACCTCAGGGCGCCGAGGACCCAGGTTCGATCCCGGCTCCGTGTGGAGTTTGCACATTCTCCCCATGTCTGCATGGGTCTCACCCCCACAATCCAAGAAGATATGCAGGCTAGGTGGATTGGCCATGCTAAATTGCCCCTTAATTGGAAAAGAAGAATTGGCTACTCCAAACTTATATTAAAAAAATGTCATCTAAGTCGACTGCAACCTGAGGAACACCTTGAAACAGTTTGCCCATCGCCTTTGAAAGATTGCCAGACCGAAAGATATACCAAAAACCAAATGATTGTTCTTGAACAATCCTTTATTCATGTTGATGATCACATACTTCTTCGAAGCTTCCCCTAGCAAGAGTTGTTGATATGCCTGGCCTATGTCCCGGTTTTGAAAACGTCTTGCCTCCCACAGGAGTTGCAAACAAATCTTCCACTCTGGATAATGGAGAAGCACATACCTTAGAAACCAGGTTAAAGATGAACTTATAGTCACCACATACAATCGTTTTTAAAAACAGGAACGATTGGAGCTGCCCAACGAGAGACCTGAATAGGTTCAATAATTCCAAGTCTTTGCAGCCTTTCAACTCCTCCATTTTCCATTTCTTGGCATAGGGCACTGGCCTGAACTTGAAAAAGTGAGGAGTAGCCTGAGTATCTACATACAACTTCACAGTCGTACCACACAATGTGCCCAGTTCATCCTTGAACACGTCTTGATACTTCTTGACAACATCCTTGGTCACCCTCGTGTGCTTGATCTCACCCAACTTCAATGGAAATAGTCTCGCCCCACCAAACACGGTCCCTTCCCTTTGACCACAAGGAGGTGTGCCCTTGCTTCTTGACCATTACACGCAATATGGACTTCCAATGCCCCAAACAAAGGAATGGACTCTCTGGTGTACTTCTGAAAATGAATCTCTGCCGGAGTAAAGACTGCCGCTCGGTTACAGTCTCACATCGACTTGTGGGTTTCTTCAGTAATTACGGACACGGAGGCTCCTCTGTCCACCTCCATCTTAATTTGCTCATCATCGACCACCACTAGTAAAAATAAGTTCTGGTCATTTATATGCCGTAAGCTTGTTCCTCTGGCTGCTCTGAGCTTTCTAAATGGCACGTAGCTGATTGAGACTTCTTCGAGTTTAAATTTTCTTGCTCAGCCCTCGCCTAGTGCTTTGCATCCTTGCATTTCTTCTCTAAGTGTCCCTTCTTGTTTTACTGGTGGCAAACAGTAATTCTAAATATGCAATGACTCACATAGTGTTGCCCACCACACCAAAAACACTCCACTGCATTCGCCTTTTTGCTTGCAATCTCTTTCTTCATTTGAGGCAGGCCCCCCATGGGCACTAACATTAGCCTTCTGAATACCTTCAGCCCTTTCCATGCCCTGTGAAATTCTTAAAAGTTAGTGTGGCTTCACTCAACAACCTTGTTGATGTCGCAGACCAGCCAATCTCTGAGCGTATCTGCTGAAACCACTTTGATATCGCAGTGTTCTGTCGGCTTGCGTAAATCTGCCACGTAATTAGCTACCGATTTCAAAAATAGCTATGAATCTATAAGTTTCAATAAGATCCTCCCTCATCCTTCTAAACTCCAACGAGTACATACCGAAAATCTTCAAACATTGCTCATAAGACAAGCTCTTCATTCCACAGATCATTCTTGTGAACCTCCTCTGGACCCTTTCCAAGGCCAGCACATCCTTCCTTAGATACGTGGCCCAAAACTGCTCACAATATTCCAAATGGGGTCTTTCCAGAGCCGAATATAGCCTCAGAAGTACATCCCTGGTCTTGTATTCTAGCCCTCTCAACATGAATGCTAACAGTGCATTTGCTTTCCTAACTGCCGACTGAACCTGCACGTTAACCTTAAGAGATGGGACGTGGTTAGCAATGCTGCCTCACGGCGCCGAGGACCTGGGTTCGTTCCCGGCCCGGGTCACTGTACTTGTGGAATTTGCACATTCTCCTCACGTCAGAGTGGGTTTCACCCCCACAACCCAAAGATGTGCGAGGTAGGTGGATTGGCCATGCTAACTTGCCCCTTAATTGGAAAAAAAAAATTGAGACCATAAAGCCAGGTAGTGAATGTGTTGTTTAAAAGAAGGAACTTCTTTATATCAATAAATAGCAACGTTTGACATTAACAGTAACAGTAACTCAGCAGAACAGTAGTAATAGTAATAACTATGAAAACAGAGCTTTAGTAAAAACAGGTCGTGTTTACAGTTCACCCTCTTGCAGAATGAAAAACCCTCAACAGACGCCAGAGAAACAATCACATAGGAGAAAGGCTTATAAGAACACTCTGTATTCAAAATGACCACTCTGTAACACAGATCAAGATTGGGAACTTCAACAGATGTTCCCTTTCCTATCCCAGAGATGTGGAAGCCATTCTGCTCTTTTAAGATCAGCCACCTCAAACACAGACCAGGGATAAACTCTGGGATGATTTATGGTGCATTTATCAACTAAGCCATAGGGGGAGCCATCCCATTGCTTTCAAATTAACCTGTAATGGTGCATTTTGATAAATGCTTCCATCACACTGAGCCGTCTAAGAAATAAAATGCTCTGGGGCTTGGGTGCTGTCGGTAAATTGCTCTCAAAATGCATTGTTTAGGTAATAGTCCAGGTTTCTGCTAAAGTTCCTGCACAGTCATAAACATAAAATCTTCAATCACCAAGCACATTCAGACAGCATAATGGAATGTTTACGTTTCTTAACCAAAAAGTCTTTCTTTAGCCTGAAGTTTTATTAATACAATTGGAAATGAGTTTATCACCACCTGAGTAACCTGATTAAAACTCACTGAAAATTACTTTAAAACATTATACTGAATAATTTAACTGTTTAATTTGTGTGTGAAGAAATGGTTGCCTGCTAGTGTCTAATAAAATGAGTACAATTCAAAGTGCATTTCCAAACTAGTTTAAAATTCCACAATTTTAAACTGGGGTGGGGCCAGTTTTTGTGGGAAGGGCCTTATCCAAGTAAATTAAATCTTAAACCAGGGTAATAGCTTTCAGTAAACACAAACTTAAGTGATTTTAGACATAATTCAGTTACATTTAAAAATCCATCTTTTTTTCACACTTTGGTTAATTCCACTCAGATTCCATTGATATGTAAGCAAGTAGAAACCCAACCCATTCATGTATATCGTAAACTTCAATTGAATTGCCAGCTGTACAGCTTTGTTTGGTCAAGGTAATAGTCGAGACACTACAATTCAAACCTAGCCTCTCCATGGCTTCTGCCATCCCCACATCCACAACCTGCTTTAGCCCTATGATCTTCTGACATCTGCCTATATGACTCCAGTCTCTTCCCTTGACCCACAGAGCCTTCAGCTATCTCAGCCCAAACTTGGGAGCACACTCTCTGTACAGCTTCACCTTGTTGCCTGTCACCCTTTAATAAAGGAACAGGGAGTCCAAGGCAAGTTGAAAAGACATTTATTAACACACCAATTATTATAGATGGGACCCAACTTACCAGGTCCTTTCGAGACAGCCTCACACTGGCTGACCTTTTATCCCAGTGCTAGTAAACTACCTCACCCTTCAAAAACAACCTCTGATCTTTCCTACCTCCCACTGTTGAACATCTGGTTATTTTCACAAGTTGCTTTGGAATTTTATTTTATTAACGGTGTTGGTTGTCAGCATTGTTCTATGCACAACCAGATCACCAGATCTCCTTGAAGAGGTGGCCAACACCACAATAGAATTTCATAGAATTTTACACCTTGGGAACAGTCCATTTATTCTTGTGCAGGTGTTAAATGCTCCACACCAGCCTCCTCCCACCTTACCTCTTCTCACTCTATCAACATATCCTTTTATTCCTTTCTCCCTCGTACTTATTCAGCTTCTCCTTAAATGCATCAAAAGAATTTGCATAGGAACAGTCGAACATCTATATTGTCAGAGGTAGCTCTGTGGTGGTGTGTTACATACAATTAACTCAAGGAGTTAGCGTTGCTGTGGCAACATGCTTTTTGCATTCATTTTGCAGTCTGGCTAATGATGGTAGAGGTTCCAATGATTATACATAATGTGGCTAACCAGGAATATCTCCCGCCCTTACTGCCTGCTGTTGGTGTGTATTGGAAGAATTTTCAGATTGATACTATGCTATGAATGCATCTTCCTTCGCCACCAAGTCCTGGGGTGGGTCTTTGGCCCTCCTGTCACATCTCACTTGCCTCTGGCACTGCGCAAGGCTTTGCTACAATCAGCAGATTTCTCACTCAGGAGAACCAGCAGAGCAATGGGGAGTCTAAATAAATCCCACACTTCATCTGACCCACTTCTATTCCAGCTCCCACTGGCTCTAGTTGAACAGGAAACCCTCCATCCCCTTGTCAACGTTCCGCAGGACCACTCCCTCCACGACTCCTTAGCGCACTCCTCTGTCGCCCCCAACACTTCATCCCTTTGCCCCAGCACCTTCCCATGCAATCACAGTAGGTGCAACACCTGCCCTTTTATCTCCTCTGTCTTCACTGTCCCAGGCCCCAAATACTCTTTTCAGGTGAAGCAGTGTTTCACTTGTACTTCCTTCAATTTAGCCTACTGCATTCATTGCTCCCAACGCGGTCACCTCTACACTGGGGAGACTAAATGCAGACTGGGTGACTGCTTTGCGGAACACCTTCACTCAGTCTGCAAGCATGGCCCCAACCTTCCTGTCATTTGCCATTTCAATTCACCATCTTACTCTCATGCTCACATTTCTGTCCTTGGCCGGCTACAATATTCCAATAAAGCCCAAAGCAAACTGGAGGAAAAGCATCCCATCTTCTGATTAGGCACGTTACAGGCACCTGGACTCAGCTTTCAGTTCAACAACTTTAAATTGTGACTCTTCCCCTCCATCTTTGCCATTTTCTGTTTTTTGTTTGTCCCAGTGCAATCCTCTCCCGCCACCGACCCACAGAGTCACTTGTTCTTTAGTTTTACTTTCACCGAAGACTGACCTTTGTTCTCCTATTAACACATTCTGGTATTTTACGTTTTGTTGCCAATTTTAATGAGAGGAATACTATCCCACTCGCGTCACTAATAACTGTTGCCAATTCTGCACCGGAGACGCCAATGATGTTGCCCTTCTTAATATCGAGTAATATTGCTTTTCAGAGTCGCCAGGTATCAGATGATACCACCACAAGGTTCAACCGGATATTGATCAAAGACCCAACAACCAGTCAGTTAGTTCAAGTTCAATAATGGTTTATTTACACACAAGATTAACTCACACATGCAACATAAAAACACTACAAGCAAAATTACACCTAACACTACAACAACCTGTACTTAACTTTCAGGCACCCGGCTTTGGCAGAGGAACAAGGGGCGCGATTCTCCGACCCCCCACCGGGTCGGAGAATCGCCAGGGGCTGGCGTGAATCCCGCCCCCGCCGTGTCCCGAATTCTCTGCCACCAGAGATTCTGCGGGGGCGGGAATCGTGCCGCGCCGGTCGGCGGGAATCGCGCCGGTCGGCGGGTCCACCCCCGGCGGTTCTCTGGCCAGCGATGGGCCGAAGTCCCGCCGCTGTCAACCCTCACCAGCCGGCGTGGATTAAACCTCCTTTTGAATGGTGGGACAAGGCAGCGCGGACAGGCTCCGGGGTCCTGGGGGGTGGGGGGGGGGCGCGGGGCGATCTGGCCCCGGGGAGTGCCCCCACGGTGGCCTGGCCCGTGATCGGGGCCCACCGATTTGCGGGCGGGCCTGTGCCGTGGGGGCACTCTTTTACTTCCGCCTTCGCCATGGTCTTCACTATGGCGGAGGCAGAAGAGACCCCCTCCCCTGCGCATGTGCGGGGATGCCGTGAGCGGCAGCTGATGCTCCCGCGCATGCGTCGCCCTGCGAAGACCTTTCGGAGCCGGCTGGCGTGGCGCCAAAGGCCTTTCCCGCCAGTCGGCGGAGCAGAAACCACACCGGCGTGGGCCTAGCCCCTCAAGGTGAGGGCTTGGCCCCTAAAGGTGCGGAGAATTCCACACCTTTGGGGCGGCCCGACGCCGGAGTGGTTCCCGCCACTCCATTACGCCGGAACCCCCCGCCCCGCCGGGTAGGGGAGAATCCTGCTCATTGCCTTTGTTCGGTTCTGGAGTGGCTGGGTCTGGAGAAGTAACTTGGGTTCTGCTGGGCTCATCCGTCTGGTAGCGATCGTTGATCTTGAACTTGCTTCTGGTCGTGGTGCTGCACTTGGCTTCAGGTATAGGCCGGGCCGAAGAGTGCCGGGGTGCCATGGCCAAAAGAGATCGAACACATGGCAGTGTCTTTATCCTTTGGGGTTTTGCGCTCTTTTGGACGGTCCTTAGCTTTGGACGCAATAATTCGGCAGGCTTCGATTACTGCCTTCGATTTGAGCCAATAAAGGGGCGGGTGCCTTGATGGCTGGGCGTGTCCTGAGCGGTCATTGACCTTGACTGTTTGAGCTTCCTGGGTGAAGGAAGTGGCGCCTATGAGTCTGGAAATGTATCTGATACCTGAGTACCAGTCCTTTGTCCTGGGGAAATGGGTCATTAGAATGCAAATCGGCTAGGGGTTTCGATACTGTCTGGTTCTCTGTCAGCAAATATACATTTAGGCTCTGGGTTTGCCTGAATCCTGTATTGGCCATATTTCCCTTGAGTCTTTGCAAGTATCCATGTTTCCTTTGTAAGTGGCCATCCCAGATGGCTACAGTTTATACCACTTGTTGCACCTTCTTGAGTCCTTAGTGCTACCATCAACACTCCCTTTGTATCAATTACATCTTTGTCAATCCCTCCTTAGCTTTAACCTATCTCTGACCTTCTATTCTGCTCTATCTTCTCTATCCCCCCATCTTCTACTATATAATCCAGGTTTGATTCCCAGCTTGGGTCACTGTCTGTGCGGAGTCTGCACATTCTCTCTGTGTCTGCATGGGCTTCCTCTGGGTGCTCCGGTTTCCTCCCACAAGTCCCGAAAGACGTGCTGTTAGGTGAATTGGGCATTCTGAATTCTCCCTCTGTGTACCCAAACAGGTGCCAGAATGTGGCGACTGGGGGCTTTTCACAGTAACTTTATTGCAGTGTTAATGTAATTTAATGGCGAGGTGTTTTCAGAACCCCAAAATGTAACATGGAGTTCAACCAACCTCTCCCTTTAATGTATTTGTTGCTTTTCCTAGCACATGGCTTTTTCCCTAGGTGTGGGATTACAATTTTGACACGTAGGTTTTTAAACACAAAACACTGTTTATTCCATGAACTCAACTTAACATTTGAAATAAACATTGGATCTCTTAATACCCCTTACTTCAAAGATAACTCAGAAAATATTGCAACAGTAAATAATTCCTTAAAATGCTCCTTCAAACTTCCAAGAGACTTAACACCGTTAAACAAAATCACATCAGGTTAAAGGTTTTACTATTATGTGTTTAAATCACCCAAATGATCCAGAGATGGTCTTTTATGGCAGAGATCCAGCTCACTGTAAAACACAGACACTCCCACGCTCTTTTCAAACTGGCTTTCTCCCTTCAAGCAACTCACAGCAAACCAGAACTTCTCAAGCTGCTGTCTCAAACTGGCTTTCTCCTTTTAATCAGCTCACAGCAAAACAACCATGCACTTTGAAGCTGCTCTCAGCAAAATCAGCAAGGCACTTTTCAAAACTGCAAAACTAAACTGCAAAACAAAACTGCAAAATGTCTGACCTGACCGCAGCCCCACCCACTCTCTGGAATCACTGTTTTCTTAAGGTACATTGCTTAAACATCCATGTCTTAAAGGTACTCTCACATGACACCGCCCCCCAAGAAAAAACTTCAAGATGGTTTCATTTTTCACTTTTTGCACCATCCACTAAGGAATGTACACAGTAAACATACCTTTTCGTTTAAAAAAAAAACCAACACATGCAAACAAGTATAATAATATAGCCCATTTTTCTTTGTTCTTCTTCCTCCAACCGAAAACCTTCTCGATTGACAGTGTCATGCGAGAGTGCCTTTAAGAACTGGATGTTTAAGCAATGTACCTTTAAGAAAGCAGTGATGTCATAGAGTGGGTGAAGCTCAGATCAGGTCAGCTATTTTGCAGGTTTTTAGTTTCAGTTTAAAAGCCGTGTCTGTGTGTTTCCAGAGAGCTGCAAGTTTTGCAGTTCCGTTTTGCTGAGAGCAGCTAAAAAGTGCCTGGCTGGTTTTGCTGAGAGCAGTTTAAAAGTAGAACGCCAGTTTGCGACAGTCTCTGCCATTCTACAGAAAAAATATATATCCTTTAACCTGATGTGATACTGTTTAAAGGTGTTAAGTCTCTTGAAAGTTTGAAGGAACATTTTGAGGAATTATTTACTGTTGCAATATTTTATGAGTTATCTTTGAAGTAAGGGGTGTTAAGAGGTCCAATGTTTATTTAAGATGTTAAGTTGAGTTCATGGAATAAACAGTGTTTTGTGATTAAAAACACACGTGTCCATAATTGTAATCCCACACCTAGGGAAAAAGTTGTGTGCTCGGAAAAGCAACAAATCCATTAAAGGGAGAGGTTGGTTGAACTCCATGATACATTTTGAGATTCTGAAAAGCCTCGCCCATAACAACAGTCTCTTTGAACAAAGTCTCTGCACGATCCATCCATTCCTCTACTCCTCGGCAATTCTCTTTAGAATCAGATACTCTAGTTCAATCTGACCTCAGAGACCCTTGCAATGCTCCAATACAGGCACATTGGTGATCACAGCTTTCAGGCAGTCAAATGCCTGTTGAAAGTCCGCTGTCCATTGAAATTTTTTTACGTTTCTTCAGCATTTCCATCAGTGGAGTAATCATGCCACAAAACCTTTGCACAAAGGTTCGATCAAATTCATTCATGCTAAGAAATCGCATTATTTCCCTTCATCTTGAGGATAACAGAAACTCAACAAGACAAGTGATTCGGGCTTCTCCAAATTCACTTTCGGCAAGGTTCATCACCAAACCAGCCACCTGAAGTCGATCGAAGAACTCCATACGATGTTGTAAATGTTCTTTCCGACTTCCGGTTGCAGCTATGCGGAGCTAAGTCGCACGTTCGGCAGCTCCGGCTAAAAACGGACTTTTGGGCTCTTTTTAGGGCCCGTAACAGCGCTTTTTCTACGTTTCCCAATGTGGGAAGGAGACAGCAACATTCCCCCGATAGTGTATGGATTGGACCAGGAGTGGGGCGATTTAAAAAGTGGCATTGAAGCAAAGAAAGGTGCGAGGGAGGAGGATCAAGATGGCGGCGGGCGGAGACCAGGCAGCGTGGAGGCAGTGGGCGCAAGAGCAGCAGGAGCTTCTCCAGCGCTGTTTTAAGGAACTGAAAGCAGAGCTGCTGGAGCCGATGAAGGCTTCAATCGATAAGCTGCTGGAGACCCAGACGGCCCAAGGGGCGGCGATCAAGGATGTCCGGCAGAAGGTCTCGGAGAATGAGGACGAGATCCTGGTCCTGGCGGTGAAGGTGGAGGCGCATGAGGCGCTCCACAAGAAATGGCAGGCGAGGTTCGAGGAGATGGAGAACCGGTCGAGGCGGAAAAACCTGCGGATCCTGGGTCTCCCGGAGGGGCTGGAGGCATCGGACGTGGGGGCCTATGTGGTCACCATGCTGAATTCGCTGATGGGAGCGGGGACCTTTCAGGGGCCCTTGGAGCTGGAGGGGGCCCACCGAGTGCTGGCGAGGAGGCCCAAGCCCAGCGAGCCGCGGTGGGCGGTGCTGATGCGGTTCCACCGGTTTGCTGATCGAGAGTGTGTTAAGGTGGGCCAAGAAGGAGCGGAGCAACAGGTGGGAGAACGCGGAGGTCTGGATCTACCAGGATTGGAGCGCGGAGGTGGCGAAGAAGAGGGCCGGTTACAACCGGGCGAAGGCAGTGCTGCACAGGAGGGGGGTGAAGTTCGGTATGCTGCAGCCGGCGTGTCTGTGGGTCACCTATAAGGATCGACACCATTATTTTGAGTCTCCGAAGGATGCGTGGGCCTTTGTTCAGGCCGAAAAACTGGATTCAGACTAAGGGTTGGGGACGAGGGGTCGCGGTGGAGGATGGGTTGTGTTTCGAGGGGGGGTTCTTTGTTTTTTGGGGGTTGATTGGGCATTGTTTTGATTAGGTCCGCCGGGCGGGCTCGTGGGGGGAGGGGGTAGGTAAACTGCTTGGGGGGTTGATGGTCGGTAGGGGAGATGGGACACCGCAGGGGGGGGGGGGGGGGGCGGGAGGAGGCCTGAGTTGAGGGTAGTGGGACCGGGCCTGGAAAGGGAGCTGCGCCAGGTAGGGCGGGGCCGGGCGAGTGGAAAGCACGGGCTTTTTCCCGCGTTTAGGGTTGAAGGGGCAGGGCCGGAGCTGGGAAGCGCGGGATTTTTCTCCCGCGCTGGGAGTGGAATGGATGAGATCCTGCTGGTGGACAAGGGCGGGCAGGAGAAGTTCCACACTGGGGGGGGGGAGGGTCGATGGAGCGGTGGGAGTGGCCGAGGTCAGCAGGAGTCAGCTGACTTATGGGAGTGCAATGGGGGAGCAATGCAGCCAGGGACCTAGCTGGGGGGGGCGGGGGGGGGGGGGGCACCGGGTTGCTGCTGGAATGGCCAAGGGGGAGCTGGAGTCGGTAGAGGAGGTCGGGGCGGGGGTCTGCCGCTGTGGGGAACGGGTCGTGCGGGGGGCGTGGGCACGTGGCTGGCCTAGGAAGGGCTATGGCTAGTCGGCGGGGGAGGGGGGTGAGTAGCCTCCTGATCCAGCTGATAACCTGGAATGTAAGGGGACTGAATGGGCCGGTCAAGCAGGCCCGGGTGTTCGCGCACCTGAAGGGGATGTGACTATGCTTCAGGAGACGCATCTGAGGGTGGCGGATCAGGTAAGGTTGAGAAAGGGGTGGGTAGGCCAGATGTTTCATTCGCGTTTGGAAGCAAAAAATCGGGGTTGGCGATCTTGGTGGGGAATAGAGTGTCATTCGAGGCGCCGAGCATTGTGGCAGACAATGGCGGTAGGTATGTGATGGTAAGTGGCAGGCTGCAGGGGGAGCGGGTGGTGTTGGTCAATGTATATGCCCCGAATTGGGACGATGCGGGGTTCATGCGCCGTATGTTGGGCCGGATTCCGGACCTGGAGACAGGAGGCCTGATAATGGGGGGACATTTCAACACGGTGCTGGACCCGGCACTGGATCGCTCTCGGTCTAGGACGGGCATGAGACCAGCGGCAGCCAAGGTGCTGAGGAGGTTCATGGACCAGATGGGAGGGGTGGATCCATGGAGGTTTGCGAGGCCGCGGGCCGGGGAATTTTCAATTTTCTCCCATGTCCACAAGGCCTACTCCCGGATTGACTTTTTTGTCATGAGCAGGGCGCTGATTCCGAGGGTGGAGGATACCGAGTACTAGGCGATAGCCATTTCTGATCATGCTCCGTACTGGGTGGACCTCGTGTTGGGGGAGGAGAGGGACCAGTGCCTGCTGTGGCGCCGAGAGGTGGGGTTGCTGGCGGACAAGGAGGTGAGCGGGCGGGTCTGGGGGTGTATAGAGAGGTACCTGGAGGCTAATGACAATGGGGAGGTGCAAGTAGGGGTGGTCTGGGAGGCGCTGAAGGCGGTGGTCAGAGGAGAGATGATCTCCATTAGGGCACACAAGGAGAGGGGGGAGAGGAGAGAGAGGGAGAGGTTGGTGGGGGAGATGGTGAGGGTGGATAGGAGGTACGCGGAGGCCCCGGAGGAGGGATTGCTTAGGGAACGGCGTAGCCTCCAGGCTGAGTTCGATTTGTTGACCACCAGGAAGGCGGAGGCACAGTGGAGGAAGGTGCAGGGGGCGGTATATGAATATGGAGAAAAGGCGAGCCGGATGCTGGTGCACCAGCTTCGGAAGCGGGAGGCAGCTAGGGAGATCGGGGGAGTTAGGGATGGAGGAGGGAGCACGGTGCGAAGTGCGGTGGGTATCAATGGGGTCTTCAGGGACTTCTACGAGGAACTGTACCGGTCTGAGCCCCCACTGGAAGAGGGAGGGATGGGTCGCTTCCTGGACCGGCTGAGGTTTCCGAGCGTGGAGGAGGAGCAGGTGGCGGGGTTTAGTGCGCCGGTTGGGTTGGAGGATTTGGTCAAAGGGATAGGGAACATGCAGGCAGGGAATGCACCGGGGCTGGATGGGTTCCCGGTTGAATTTTACAAGGAGTATGCGGACCTGCTGGGCCCGCTGTTGGTAAGGACATTTAACGAGGCAAGGGAAGGGGGGGCTCTGCCCCCGACGATGTCTAGAGCGCTGATTTCCATGATCCTGAAGCGGGGCAAGGATCTCCTACAGTGTGGGTCATACAGGCCGATCTCACTCTTAAATGTAGATGCAAAGTTGCTGGCCAAGATTTTGGCCATGAGGATAGAGGACTGTGTGCCGCAGGTCATACATGAGGATCAGACGGGGTTCGTGAAAGGAAGGCAGTTGAATACTAATGTACGGAGGCTCTTAAATGTTATAATGATGCCGGCGATGGAAGGGGAGGCGGAGATAGTGGCGGCGATGGATGCGGAGAAGGCCTTTGATAGGGTGGAGTGGGGGTACCTGTGGGAGGTGTTGAAAAGGTTCGGGTTCCGAGAGGGATTTGTCAGGTGGGTTAAGTTGGTGTATGAGGCCCCGGTGGCAAGTGCGGCCACGAACAGAAGGAGGTCAGAGTATTTCCGGCTGCACCGAGGAACGAGGCAGGGGTGTCCCCTGTCCCCCCCTGCTCTTTGCGCTGGCGATTGACCCCCTGGCCATGGCGATGAGGGAGTCGAGGAATGGAGGGGGCTGGTGTGGGGTGGGGAGGAGCATCGGGTGTCGTTTTATGCGGATGATTTGCTGCTGTATGTGGCGGACCTGGTGGGGGGAATGCCGGAGGTGATGAGGATCCTTAGGGAGTTTGGAGATTTCTCCGGGTACAAGCTTAATATGGGGAAAAGCGAGTTGTTCGTGGTGCACCCAGGGGACCAGGAGAGGGGGATTGGTGAGCTCCCGCTAAAAAGGGCGGAGAGGAGTTTCAGGTACCTGGGGGTCCAGGTGGCTAGGAGCTGGGGGGGCCCTACATAAGCTTAACTTCACGAGGCTGGTGGAGCAGATGGAGGAGGAGTTTTAGAGGTGAGGACGTGCTGCCACTCTCCCTGGCAGGTAGGGTGCAGTCAGTTAAAATGACGGTGCTCCCAAGGTTTTTGTTCCTGTTCCAATGCCTCCCCATCCTGATCCCTAGGGCCTTCTTCAGGCGGGTTAATAGGAGCGTTATGGGGTTTGTGTGGGCGCAGAAGACCCTGAGTGTGAGAAGGGTGTTCCTGGAGCGGTGCAGGGATGGGGGGGGGGGGGGGGGGGGTTGGCGCTGCCTAACCTCCGTGGGTAGTATTGGGCTGCCAACGTGGCGATGGTGCATAAGTGGGTGATGGAGGGGGATGAGGCGGCATGGAAGAGGCTGGAGTTGGCGTCCTGTGTGGGCACGAGCCTGGAGGCGCTGGTCACGGCACCGCTGCCGCTTCCTCCAACGAGGTATACCACGAGTCCGGTGGTGGTGGCTACCCTCAAAACTTGGGGGCAATGGAGATGTCACAGGGGGGAGGTGAGGGCCTCGGTGTGGTCCCCGATACGGGGGAACCACCGGTTTGTCCCGGGGAGGATGGATGGAGGGCTTCTGAGCTGGCACAGGGTAGGTATTAGACGGATGGGGGACCTGTTTGTGGACGGGTAGTTCGCGAGCCTGGGTGAGCTGGAGGAGAAATTTGGGCTCCCCCCGGGGAACACATTCAGATATATGCAGGTAAGGGCGTTTGTTCGGCGGCAGGTGGTGGTGTTCCCACTATTGCCGCCGCGCAGGGTCCAGGACAGGGTGCTGTCGGGGGTGTGGGTTGGAGAGGGGAGGATCTCGGCAACGTATCAGGTGATGCTGGAGGAGGAGGAGGCCTCGGTGGAGGAGCTAAAGGGTAAGTGGAACGAGGTGTTTGGTGAGGAGATTGATGAGGGGATGTGGGTGGGAGGGTGAACTCTTCCTCCTCTTGCGCGAGGCTCAGCCTCATACAATTTAAGGTGCTGCATAAGGCTGACATGACCGGGGCAAGGATATGCCGGTTAATTGGGGGCGAGGACAGGTGTGTTACGTGCTCAGGGAGCCGAGCAAACCACACCCACATGTTCTGGGCATGCCCAGCGCTGGAGGACTTTTGGAAGGGTGTAGTGAGGACGGTGTCGAGGGTGGTAGGTTCCAGGGTCAAGCCGGGTTGGGGGCTCGCAATATTTGGGTTGGCAGAGGAGCCGGGAGTGCAGGAGGCGAAAGAGGCTGGTACTCTGGCTTTTGCGTCCCTGGTAGCCCGGCGAAGGATTCTTCTTCAGAGGAAGGATGCGAGGCCCCCAAGAGTGGAATCCTGGATCAGCGATATGGCGGGGTTTATTAAATTGGAGATTGTGAAATTTGCCTGAAGGGGATCGGTGCAAGCGTTCTTCAGGTGGTGGCAACCGTTCCTAGACTTCCTGGCAGAACATTAGAAGATGGTCAGCAGCTGCAGCAACCCGGGGGGGGGAGGGAGGGGGAGGGGGGTGGGTGTTGGTTTGTTTTTCTTGAGTGGGCGTGTATATTTGCCTTTGTGTTGATGAAGGCTGATAATTTATTATTTATGTATATGGGAGGGGGGGTTTGTTCTTTTCTTTCTGTATTTTGTTGTTGATATTTTGTGAAAATTTGAAGAAATTTTTTTTTTTTTGTCCCACTTTCTCAATGCAGTCCTTCAAACGTGGGATAGGATAAGAGTCCGTTCTTGTAACTGCATTCATCTTTCTATAGTCCACACACAACCGCTGGGTACCATCTGGTTTAGGTACCATCACTATGGGTGAGCTCCATTGGCTGCAGCCCCCTTCAATTATGCCATTCTTCAGCATATTCTCAATCTCTCTGTTAACCTGTGCCAATTTTAAAGGATTAAGTTTATATGGATGTTGTTTGATCGGAACAGCATTTCCCACATCTACATCATGTATAGCCATTTAGTACTTCCCAATTTATCTCTAAAAACTTGCCCATGTGAAATCAATAACTCTTTCAGGTCAGTTTGTTTTTCCTCTGGAAGGTAATTTAACAATTCATCCCAATTTTTAAGAACATCCTCATTTTCCAATTTAATTTGAGGTATGTCAAATTCACAGTCATCTGGATTTGGTTCGTCACTTTGAGTTAGAATCATTTAAACCTCCTTTTTCTCTCCTTCCCTTTCAAAGTACCTTTTAAGCATATTCACATGACACACTCGGTGAGTCTTCCTTCTATCTGGTGTTTTTACCACATAATTCACCTCACTTAATTTCCTTTCAATCTGATACCGTTCACAAAACCTAGCTTTTAAAGGCTCCCCTACCGCTGGTAACAACACTAAAACTTTATCCCCACTGGCAAAACTACAAACTTTGGATTTCTTGTCCGCTACCCGTTTCATCACATTTTGTGCAACTTTCAAATGTTGTCTAGCCAATTCACCTGCTCTATTTAATCGTTCCCTAAAATTTGACACGTAATCCAATAGTGTAATTTGCGATTTCTCACCCACCAATTTTTCCTTGATCAATTTAAGTGGTCCTCTTACCTCATGACCAAAAATTAGTTCAAAAGGACTAAATTTGGTAGACTCATTAGGCGCATCCCTAATTGCAAACAATACGAATGCGATTCCTTTATCTCAATCCTCTGGATAATCTTGACAATATGCCCTCAACATTGTCTTTAATGTCTGATGCCACCTTTCTAACGCTCCCTGCGATTCTGGATGGTACGCAGTTGATTTAAATTGTTTTATTCCAAAGCTATCCATAACTTCTTTGAATAACTTTGAAGTAAAATTTGTTCCTTGATCCGATTGAATTTCTGTGGGTAGTCCATATCTAGAAAAGAATTTAAGTAACTCCTCCACAATCCTTTTAGCTGTAATATTACATACTGGAATGGCCTCTACAAACCTAGTAGACACATCCATTGCAGTCAAAAGATATTGATTCCCACTTTTTGTTTTCGGAAGCGGTCCCACACAATCGATTAGGACCCTTGTAAAAGGTTCCTCAAATGCTGGAATGGGTATTAAGGGCGCTAGCTTTATCACTGCTTGAGGTTTCCCTATCACTTGACATGTGTGACATGATTGACAAAATTTAACTACATCTTTATATAGTCCAGGCCAATAAAAATGTTTCCGGATTTTAGCTTGAGTTTTCCTTATCCCCAAATGACCTCCCATTGGTACCTCACGTGCAACTGGCAACACCTCCTTTCTATACCCTACTGGCAATACTACTTGATGAACTTCTGCCCACTTTTCATTCATCTGCAAACGTACAGGTCTCCATTTTCTCATCAAGACATCATTTTTATGGTAATAACAGTCTGGTATACTCTCAGATTCCTCTTCTGTATATGCTTTCTGATATATTTGTTTTATTTCTACATATTTCTGTTGTAACTCCGCCAATTTTCCTGAACTAAAAATATCTGCCTCATCCTCCACCTGTTCTTGTTCTTTTTCAACCACCTGATCAAAAATCGTTTCTGATAATTGCACTTCAACTTCATCTTCACTCTTTGATTTCTCCTCTTGTCTTAACCTGTGACTTTGCCACCTTGTTACTACACAATCCGGAAAAATCCCAGGATATTCGTCCTTCAACACTTCAGTTGACTGATTTTCTACTGGCTTATCAACCACAGTAGGCATCACTCCTACCTGCGATCCAGCTATATCATTATCCAAGATAAACTGTATACCTGGACAAGATAGTTTATCTATTACTCCTACTACCACTTCACCACTCTTCACTGGACTTTTCAACCTTACCTTATATAATGGAACACTACTCCTCTCACCCTGAATTCCACATATCACCACCTTTTCTGGCAACATTCTTCCCAAACTACATTATTCCTCATCTCTTACCATTAACAGATTAACTTGCTTACCTTGCAGGTCAGCTGTTGAGTTCGGGAGTGAGAGCTGGGACCTTAGAATCAGCGCGGGAATTTTGAAAAAGCGCGGGGGCTGCGAGGCAGAGGGGCATTTAAAAGGTCGCTGTCTGTGGTGAGGTGAGTACAGATTAACTTGCTTACCTTGCAGGTCAGCTGTTGAGTTCGGGAGTGAGAGCTGGGACCTTAGAATCAGCGCGGGAATTTTGAAAAAGCGCGGGGGCTGCGAGGCAGAGGGGACCATTTAAAAGGTCGCTGTCTGTGGTGAGGTGAGTACAGATTAACTTGCTTACCTTGCAGGTCAGCTGTTGAGTTCGGGAGTGAGAGCTGGGATCTTAGAATCAGCGCGGGAATTTTGAAAAAGCGCAGATTAACAACTTGCTTACCTTGCAGGCCAATTCGATTTCAGCAGGAGCGGAGCAGGCTAGTCCATTTCAGTGGGGGCAGTGCGGAAGTGATTTCTGGGAGGTAAGTTTCTCCTTTAAATAAATTTTTTTAAAAAATTCTAGTGTTTAAGGTGGGAACAGGAAGTCGACCCGCGGACTTCTGGGAAGACCCTCACCAATAAATTCTGGTGGAGAGGAAACCCGAGACACTACACGTGTAGTGTCTCCCACCAGCCCTCCTCCTCTAACCTAATAATAAAACCCTTTGGTGTGAGGTAAGTACCATATTTTATTATTGTTATTAATAATTTTTTTTTTTTATATATAAAAAAATTTAATTTAGTTGTTAGCCAGATCTTGGTAGAAAGTTAGAGGAATGGCAGGGAAGGGAGTGCAATGTTCCTCCTGCAGGATGTTTGAGGTGAGGGATGCCGTTAGTGTCCCTGCTGATTTTACCTGCAGGAAGTGCTGCCATCTCCAGCTCCTCCAAGACCGAGTTAGGGAACTGGAGCTGGAGTTGGAAGAACTTCGGATCATTCGGGAGGCAGAGGGGGTCATAGATAGCAGCTTCAGGGAATTAGTTACACCAAAGATTGGAGATAGATGGGTAACTGTAAGAGGGACGGGGAAAAAACAGTCAGTGCAGGGATCCCCTGCGGTCGTTCCCCTGAGAAACAAGTATACCGCTTTGGATACTTGTGGGGGGGACGACTTACCAGGGGTAAGCCATGGGGTACAGACCTCTGGCACAGAGTCTGTCCCTGTTGCTCAGAAGGGAAGGGGGGAGAGGAGCAGAGCATTAGTAATTGGGGACTCTATAGTCAGGGGCACAGATAGGAGATTTTGTGGGAGCGTGAGAGACTCACGTTTGGTATGTTGCCTCCCAGGTGCAAGGGTATGTGATGTCTCGGATCGTGTTTTCCGGGTCCTTAAGGGGGAGGGGGAGCAGCCCCAAGTCGTGGTCCACATTGGCACTAACGACATAGGTAGGAAAGGGGATAAGGATGTCAGGCAGGCTTTCAGGGAGCTAGGATGGAAGCTCAGAACTAGAACAAACAGAGTTGTTATCTCTGGGTTGTTGCCCGTGCCACGTGATAGTGAGATGAGGAATAGGGAGAGAGAGCAATTAAACACGTGGCTACAGGGATGGTGCAGGCGGGAGGGATTCAGATTTCTGGATAACTGGGGCGCTTTCTGGGGAAGGTGGGACCTCTACAGACAGGATGGTCTACATCTGAACCTGCGGGGCACAAATATCCTGGGGGGGAGATTTGTTAGTGCTCTTTGGGGGGGTTTAAACTAATGCAGCAGGGGCATGGGAACCTGGATTGTAGTTTTAGGGTAAGGGAGAATGAGAGTATAGAGGTCAGGAGCTCAGATTTGACGTCGCAGGAGGGGGCCAGTGTTCAGGTAGGTGGTTTGAAGTGTGTCTACTTCAATGCCAGGAGTATACGAAATAAGGTAGGGGAACTGGCAGCATGGGTTGGTACCTGGGACTTCGATGTTGTGGCCATTTCGGAGACGTGGATAGAGCAGGGACAGGAATGGATGTTGCAGGTTCCGGGGTTTAGGTGTTTTAGTAAGCTCAGAGATGGAGGCAAAAGAGGGGGAGGTGTGGCGCTGCTAGTCAAGAGCAGTATTACGGTGGCGGAGAGGATGCTAGATGGGGACTCATCTTCCGAGGTAGTATGGGCTGAGGTTAGAAACAGGAAAGGAGAGGTCACCCTGTTGGGAGTTTTCTATAGGCCTCCAAATAGTTCTAGGGATGTAGAGGAAAGGATGGCGAGGATGATCCTGGATAAGAGCGAAAGTAATAGGGTAGTTATTATGGGAGACTTTAACTTTCCAAATATTGACTGGAAAAGATATAGTTCGAGTACATTAGATGGGTCGTTTTTTGTTCAGTGTGTGCAAGAGGGTTTCCTGACACAGTTTGTTGACAGGCCAACAAGAGGCGAGGCCACATTGGATTTGGTTTTGGGTAATGAACCAGGCCAGGTGTTGGATTTGGAGGTAGGTGAGCACTTTGGGGACAGTGACCACAATTCGGTGACGTTTACGTTAAGGATGGAAAGGGATAAGTATACACCGCAGGGCAAGAGTTATAGCTGGGGGAAGGGAAATTATGATGCCATTAGACGTGACTTGGGGGGGATAAGGTGGAGAAGTAGGCTGCAAGTTTTGGACACACTGGATAAGTGGAGCTTGTTCAAGGATCAGCTACTGCGTGTTCTTGATAAGTATGTACCGGTCAGGCAGGGAGTAAGGTGCCGAGCGAGGGAACCGTGGTTTACCAAAGAAGTGGAATCTCTTGTTAAGAGGAAGAAGGAGGCCTATGTGAAGATGAGGTGTGAAGTTTCAGTTGGGGCGATGGATAGTTACAAGGTAGCGAGGAAGGATCTAAAGAGAGAGCTAAGACGAGCAAGGAGGGGACATGAGAAGTATTTGGCAGGAAGGATCAAGGAAAACCCAAAAGCTTTCTATAGGTATGTCAGGAATAAGCGAATGACTAGGGACAGAGTAGGACCAGTCAAGGACAGGGATGGGAAGTTGTGTGTAGAGTCTGAAGAGATAGGCGAGATACTAAATGAATATTTTTCGTCAGTATTCACTCAGGAAAAAGATAATGTTGTGGAGGAGAATGCTGAGCTCCAGGTAAATAGATTAGATGGCATTGAGGTAAGTAGGGAAGAGGTGTTGGCAATTCTGGACAGGCTGAAAATAGATAAGTCCCCGGGACCTGATGGGATTTATCCTAGGATTCTCTGGGAGGCCAGGGAAGAGATTGCTGGACCATTGGCTTTGATTTTTATGTCATCATTGGATACAGGAATAGTGCCAGAGGACTGGAGGATAGCAAATGTGGTCCCTTTGTTCAAAAAGGGGAGCAGAGACAACCCCGGCAACTATAGACCGGTGAGCCTCACGTCTGTGGTGGGTAAAGTCTTGGAGGGGATTATAAGAGACAAGATTTATAATCATTTAGATAGGAATAATATGATCAGGGATAGTCAGCATGGCTTTGTGAAGGGTAGGTCATGCCTCACAAACCTTATTGAGTTCTTTGAGAAGGTGACTGAACAGGTAGACGAGGGTAGAGCAGTTGATGTGGTGTATATGGATTTCAGCAAAGCGTTTGATAAGGTTCCCCACAGTAGGCTATTGCAGAAAATACGGAGGCTGGGGATTGAGGGTGATTTAGAGATGTGGATCAGAAATTGGCTAGCTGAAAGAAGACAGAGGGTGGTGGTTGATGGGAAATGTTCAGAATGGAGTTCTGTCACAAGTGGAGTACCACAAGGATCTGTTCTGGGGCCGTTGCTGTTTGTCATTTTTATCAATGACCTAGAGGAAGGCGCAGAAGGGTGGGTGAGTAAATTTGCAGACGATACTAAAGTCGGTGGTGTTGTCGATAGTGTGGAAGGAAGTAGCAGGTTACAGAGGGATACAGATAAGCTGCAGTGCTGGGCTGAGAGGTGGCAAATGGAGTTTAATGTAGAGAAGTTTGAGGTGATTCACTTTGGAAGGAAAAACAGGAATGTGGAATATTTGGCTAATGGAAAAGTTCTTGAAAGTGTGGATGAGCAGAGGGATCTAGGTGTCCATGTACATAGATCCCTGAAAGTTGCCACCCAGGTTGATAGGGTGGTGAAGAAGGCCTATGGAGTGTTGGCCTTTATTGGTGGAGGGATTGAGTTCCGGAGTCAGGAGGTCATGTTGCAGCTGTACAGAACTCTGGTACGGCCGCATTTGGAGTATTGCGTACAGTTCTGGTCACCGCATTATAGGAAGGACGTGGAGGCTTTGGAACGGGTGCAGAGGAGATTTACCAGGATGTTGCCTGGTATGGAGGGAAAATCTTATGAGGAAAGGCTGATGGACTTGAGGTTGTTTTCGTTAGAGAGAAGAAGGTTAAGAGGAGACTTAATAGAGGCATACAAAATGATCAGAGGGTTAGATAGGGTGGACAGTGAGAGCCTTCTCCCGCGGATGGAAATGGCTAGCACGAGGGGACATAGCCTTAAACTGAGGGGTAATAGATATAGGACAGAGGTCAGGGGTAGGTTCTTTACGCAAAGAGTAGTGAGGCCGTGGAATGCCCTACCTGCTACAGTAGTGAACTCGCCAACATTGAGGGCATTTAAAAGTTTATTGGATAAACATATGGATGATAATGGTATAGTGTAGGTTAGATGGCTTTTGTTTTGGTGCAACATCGTGGGCCGAAGGGCCTGTAATGCGCTGTATTGTTCTATGTTCTATGTTCTAAGATTGACTAGCCCCTGTATCTCTTAAAATTGTGACTTCTTTACCTGCTCCTCCTGATACACATGAGTAAACTTTACCCACACAAGTAAATTCTTTAAAGACATCTGGCACCTTCTTAACAATTACTTCTTGAACAGGCTGTACAATCGTTTGCACCTCCTTCGCTTCCCTTGGGCCTTCCTTTACCACTCTAACAAGCCCCACTGTCTTATCCTGTTTTACCACATCAACCTTCCCAGTGCTTTTCTTCAACCACCAACACTGTGACTTTACATGGCCTAGTTTATTACAGTGAAAACATTTGAAACTTTTCATTTCTCTTCCACCCTCCTGGATTTATTTTTTAATCTGAGGTACACTCTCTTTATTGTCTCCCATCAGATCACCTTTACCTTTCCCACTTGAGTATTTCTCATGTCCCCAGGTTCTATCCCTCACCGGCTGAAACTGATGTCGAAAACCAATCTTTGATTTATGAACTAATTCATAATCATCTGCCATTTCCGCTGCTAATCTCACAGTTTTAACGCTCTGTTCTTCCACATGAGCTCTCACTACATCAGGAATTGAATTTTTAAACTCCTCCAAAAGTATAGTTTCTCTGAGAGCTTCATACGTTTGGTCTATTTTCAAAGCCCTTATCCACCTATCAAAATTACTCTGTTTGAGCCCTTCAAACTCCATGTATATTTGACCAAATTCTTTCCTTAAATTTCTAAACCTTTGTCTGTAACCTTCAGGCACTAGCTCATATGCACCTAAGATGGATTTCTTCACCTCCTCATACGTTCCAGATACCTCCTCCGGTAGTGATGCAAACATTTCACTAGCTCTACCTACCAGCTTTGTTTGAATCAGTAACACCCACATGTCCTGTGGTCATTTCATTTGTTTAGCTACCTTCTCAAATGAAATGAAAAAGGCTTCCATTTCCTTCTCGTCAAACCTTGGCAATGCTTGGACATATTTAAATAGATTCCCACCAAGCCTTCGACTATGACGCTCTTTCTCACTATCCTCATCACTATCACCCAACTGTACGTTTCCCTTTACGTTTGCCAATTTTAACTGATTGTCATGTTTCATGGCCATTTTCTGAAGTTCAAACTCCCTCTCTTTATCTTTTTCCCTGATCTGTACGTCCCTTTCTTTTTCTTTTTGTTCTGCTAGAGCTATTCTTTCTTTTCTCCTTTCTTCTCTCTCCTTTTCTTTTTCCTCTCTCTCTCTTACTCTTTCTTTTTCCTCTCTCTCTCTTTCTCTTTCTTTTTCCTCTCTCTCACTCTCTTATTCCAGCCGCTTTAATTCTTTCTCATGTTCCATTTGTTTAATTTGCAGCTGAATTTTTGCCATTTCATATGAGTCATCTCTATCTCAGGCAACTTTACATGCTGAACCACCGCCATAATTACCTCATCTTTTCGCATTTTATCAGGTAATATTAACTGCAATGTTCTTGCCAAATCTAACAGTCTGCTTTTCGTTTCTGTCTGTAAAGTACTACGTGTGACATTCTCCACCCTCAAAAACTTCTGAGCCTCTGAAAGAGCCATTGTTCACAACACTCTCCCCACTTAAACTAAAATACACCGGAAAAGCAACAATCCTTCACTGTCTTTAAGTTCACAAAAGCCAATCCAATAGATAGACTTTTATCCCCCTCGAGCCCCCAATTGTTATGGGCGAGGCGTTTTCAGAACCCCAAATGTATCATGGAGTTCAACCAACCTCTCCCTTTAATGTATTTGTTGCTTTTCCTAGCACACGGCTTTTTCCCTCGGTGTGGGATTACAATTATGGGCACGTGTGTTTTTAAACACTGTTTATTCCATGAACTCAACTTCACATCTTAAATAAATATTGGATCTCTTAACACCCCTTACTTCAAAGATAACTCAGAAAATATTGCAACAGTAAATAATTCCTTAAAATGTTCCTTCAAACTTCCAAGAGACTTAACACCTTTAAACAAAAGGTTTTACTATTCTGAGTTTAAATCACCCAAATGATCCAGAGATGGTCATTTATGGCAGAGATCCAGCTCACTGCAAAACACAAACACTCCCAAGCTCTTTCAAACTGGCTTTCTCCCTTCAAGCAACTCACAGCAAACCAGAACCTCTCAAGCTGCTGTCTCAAACTGGCTTTCTCCTTTTAATCAGCTCACAGCAAAACAGCCAGGTACTTTGAAGCTGCTCTCAGCAAATCCAGCCAGGCACTTTTCAAAACTGCAAAACTAAACTGCAAAACAAAACTGCAAAATGGACCTGACCTCAGCCCCATCCACTCTCTGGCATCACTGTTTTCTTAAAGGTACATTGCTTAAACATCCATGTCTTAAAGTTACTCTCACATGACAGTAAGCCTACTTGTGACAATAAAGATTATTATAATCCATCACATCTCCACCCCACCTCAGCTCTGAAGACGTTGTACAGACTTGAAACATTAACTCTGTTTCTCCCTCCACAGATGCTGCCAGTCCTGCTGAGTTTATCCAGCACGTTCTGTTTTTATTTCAGATTTCCAGCATCCACAGTATTTTTATTTTATTGTAGAAGGGGAGATGGATAGGTTAAGTGAGTGGTCAAAGATTTAGCAAATGAAGTACAGCGCAGATTTGAAATTGTCCACCGTGGCAGGAAGGATAAAAAAGCATATGATCTAAATGGTGAGAAATTGCAAAGCTCTGATATTCAGAGAGATATGGGCGTCCTAGTTAATTTTTTTCCCATAAATCTAGAGTACCCAATTCTTTTTTCAATTAAGGAGCAATTTAGCGTGGCCAATTCACCTACCCTGCACATCTTTTTGGGTTGTGGGATTGAGAACAGCACAGACACGGGAAGAATGTGCAAACTCCACACAGACAGTGACCTGAGGCCAGGATTGAACCCGTGTCCTCGGCGGTGTGTGAATTACAAAAGGCTACTATGAGGGAGCGGCAAGTAATTAGTGAAGCTAATATAATGTTTTTGTTTATTGTGAGGAGAATTGAATAAAAAAGTATGGAGGTTATGCTTCAGTGTACAGGACACTGGTTAAACCATATCTGGAGTACTGTGTACAGTATTGGTCTGCTTATTTAAGGAAGGTTGTAAATGCATTAGAAGGAGTTCAGAGAACTAATACCAGGAATGGGTGGGTTCTCTTATCAGGAAATATTGGTCAGGCTAGGCTTGTATTCACGAGAGTTGAGTAAGAGGTGACTTGATTGAAACATATAAGATCCTGATGGTTCCTCACGGCGCTGAGGACTTGGGTTCGGTCCCGGCCTTGGGTCATTATCCATGGGGTGCTTGCACATCCTCCCCGTGTCTGCGTGGGTCTCACCCCCACAACCCAAAGGGTAGGGTAGGTTGATTGGTCACGCTTAATTGAGTCTTAATTGGAAAAAAGAACGAATTGGGCACTCTAAATTTTTTTTAAAAAAGATTCTGATGGTTCTTGACAGGGTGGATGTGGAGAGGATCTTACCCTGTGCAGTAAAATATAAAACTAGGGTCACTGTTTAAAAATAAGGAGTCACCCAGTTAAAACAGAGATTAGGAGAATATTTTTCTCTCAGCGGATAGTGAGTCTTTGGAACTTCTTTCCTCCGCTTCCAGAATTTTTGAATGATTTTAAGGCCGAGCTGGACAGATTCTTGATAAGCATGGGAGATGAAAGGTTATCGGACATAGATGGGATGTTGCAGTCATATCAGCCATGATCTTAATGAATGATGGAGCAGGCTCAAGGGACCGAATGGCCTACCCCTGCTCCTAAATCGTATGTCTGCATGAAGCTGATAAAAGGCAAACTAGTTAGAGACAGGTGGAAAAATTGCCCTTCCGTCTTAGAAATTCCACACGATCGGCGAAATGGCTACAGGATTGCAATAAATAATGCCCCGTACTTGACATGTGCTAAATTTGTGGTTGATGCTGAAGCACATGTGGCTGCGTGAATGGTTAAACAGAGCTTTGGTTACATTAATGTAGGAATGCTCAATTCATCACCTGATTCCTGTGATCTCCTCTCTTTGATATTTGGATAGATCCAGTTGAGAAAGATAAAGGGTGTCGTGCAGATAATGCAGATAATGATATACAGACAAGCACAGACAAGCAGCCAATGAACACAGAGAACAGGACATGACCAATGAGCAGGCAGGACACTCAGGGGTGGCATCTCACTATAAAAGGCACGAGGCCTCTTCACCTCTTTCCACTGATGAACATCTACAGGGTGAGTCAGGGTTTATGTACAGTATCACACCTCCAGCACGTGGCTAAGAGCTAGTCTGGTTCAGTCAGACAGAGTAACCACACTTAGGTTAGCAGAGAGTCGAACTCATAGAGAACTGAGCTAACTGTGCTATTGGTTCAATAAATCAGATTGAACTAACTTTAAGGTCTGGAGTATCTTTTGGTTAAAGCTGCATCCAGTTGTGTTATCCCAGAGTACACAACACGATATGCTACCAGGAAACTGCGTAATCTAGGTGGTTTACCTCAGTCCGTTCCGTGACGACCAGCGAATGGATCCCGGCACCATGGAGAAGATTCAGGCTCCTCACCAGCTCAGGACCCCCGACAATTTCAGTGCCAACTGGCGGATATTCAAGCAAAAGTCTGATGCAAGGAAGATCGCGCTTCTCCTCTCAAAAGCGGGTGATCAAGCCATCGAACTCTTCAATTAATTTCACTTCACCGAAGGCCAGGACAAGGCAAAGTTTCAGACCATCCTGGACAAGTTTGACAGTCACTGTGAAGTGGACACCAATGAAATCTTCGAGCGCTACATATTCAAACAGCGTCTACAGGGTAAAGATGAATCTTTCAACTCCTTCTTAACTAACCTCCGCCTGCTAGTGCTGTCCTGCAACTTTGGTGATATTGCTGACTCCATGATCAGAGTCCAAATCGTTTTTTTGGAGTTCACATGATCCTCTGAGAGAGCAGCGACTGAAAATGAAGCATATGACCCTGCCAGCCGCATGAGCACCCCAAAAATCGCTATGCCCAGTACAAATCGGCTGAAAATGAGAAATTTGCCTCCCACGAGGCAGAGAGTGTGCAGGCCATCTACCGGATGCAGCGCCTCAGCATTGATGAAAGCGGCCATTTCGCCTGCTTTTCCCGGGGCTCCACGCATGCGCGATGCGAACGGGATAACGAAACGGCCGACACCCGCACTGTGCATATGCGACGACGCGCAGCAGGTCATGATGTGCTCGAACTGCGGCAATGCCCACTTAAAGAAACACTGCCCTGAAAGATGCAGGCAATGTTTAAACTGTGGGAATCCTGGACACTATGCAGCCTTGTGCAGGTCTGCACCACCAGTCAGGGGCCAGCGCTCCCAATTCCGACAACGGCACGTTCAGAGTGTGCAACAACGATTATAGAATTCTGATCCTGGCAGCACAACGGATCCAGAGGAAGAATGCCTGGATCTGCCTACTGTGTGGGCACCATTACCAAATGTGAATATGCCACATCCAACTCATCACAAATTCAATCCATCCTCGCTGTGGATTCTGCAGACGAATGGCGTCCGGTGATGCAGGTCAACCACTGCTCCATCCAGTTTAAGCTGGATACAGGTGCTTCTGCCAACTTCCTCTCACAGGCAGATTTCAAACGCATCAGGAAGCCCCCCCAAGGTCCTTCCAGCACCCTGCAGGCACCTGGGCTACAATGGAAGTGCCATCACGGCACTGGGATCCTGTCATCTACTCGTCTCCAACCGGAGCACCCATGCACGGTTACGTTATGAAATTGTCAAACCAGACAGGGCATCCCTACTTGGCGCGCATGCCTGCAAGCAGCTGAACCTCGTGCAGCGGGTTTAGACAACAACATCCTCCAATGTGGATCTTCAGGCCGGCATTGACCACATCCTCACTCAGTATCCGGATGTGTTCGACGGGATGGGCACGCTGCCATATCGATACAAGATTCTGCTACGACCTGATGCCAAGCCAGTGGTCCACGCACCACGCCGGGTCCCGGCTCCGCTGAGGGAGCGCCTGAAGGCACAGCTCAAGGATCTTCAGCAACAGGGCACCGTTTCCAAGGTAACCGAACCGACTGACTGGGTCAGCTCGATGGTATGTGTTAGAAAGCCTTCGGGAGACCTGCACATCTGCATTGATCCCAAGGATCTCAATAAGAATATAATGCGTGAACATTACCCCATCCCGAAGCGGGAGGAACTCACCAGTGAGATGGCACACGCACGATTTTTCACCAAGTTAGATGTGTCACATGGATTTTGGCAAATCCAGCTGGATGAGTCCAGCAGAAGGCTCTGCACCTTCAACACACCGTTTGGCAGATACTGCTATAATTGCATGCCATTTGGCATTGTCTCGGTATCGGAGATCTTCCATCGCATCATGGAGCAGATGATGGAGGGCATTGAAGGGGTTTGTGTGTACGTGGACGACATCATCATATGGTCCATGACCCCTGAAGAGCATGTTTCCCGTCTCCAGCAGGTAATCCGCCGTGTCCATGCCAATGGCCTGAAGCTGAACGGGTTCAAATGTTGCTTTGGCATGTCGACACTCAAGTTCCTAGGTGACCAGATCTTTCAGCAGGGCGTGCGCCCGGACACAGACAATGTCAAGGCCATCAAAGCCATGAAGGTCCATGAAGACAAGAAGGCGATGTTGTGCTTCCTGGGCATGGTCAATTTTCTGGGCACGTTCATCCGAAACCCGGCCTCACACACCACGGCCCTATGAAACCTGGTGAAAAAGTCCACTGCCTTTGGGTGGAAGGCAGCACATCAGGCAGAGTGGTTGGAGCTGAAAGCCAAGCTCACCACTGCACCCATCTTGCCATTTTTCGACCCAGACAGGGAGACGAAGACCTCGACAGATGCGAGCCAGGATAGCATTGGTGCGATGCTGCTGCAACGCGATGACACTTCATCCTGGGCACCGGTAGCCTACGCATCGAGGGCCATGACGCCCACCGAAACAAGGTATGCGCAAATAGAGAAGGAATGCCTGGGTCTTCTCACTGGCATTCTCAAGTTTCACGAGTATATCTACGGCCTGCCGACATTCACTGTCGAGACGGATCATAGGCCTCTGGTGCACATTATCCACAAGGACCTGAACGACATGACGCCTCGGTTGCAGCGCATCCTCCTCAAACTCAGAAGGTACGACTTTGACTTTGTGTACACGCCTGGCAAGGAGCTCATCATCGCTGATGCATTGTCCCGCTCCATCACATTGCCCAGTGAACCGCTGGAAATCATCTGGCAGATTGAATCACAGGCGCAGCTGTTTGCTAGCACCCTCCCGGCGTCTGATGAGAAGGTGGTTCGTATCCGCGAGGAGACAACCAAAGACCCGCTCTTGCAGCGTGTCATGCACCTCCTTGCCAATGGCTGGCAAAAAGGGCAGTGCCCTCAATTTTACAATGTAAAGGACGACCTGACGGTGATTGATGGTATCCTCCTCAAGCTGGACCGGATTGTCATTCCACTCAGTCTCCAGAGCTTGGTGCTCCGCCAAATCCATGAGGGACACGTGGGCGTCGAGAAGTGCAGACGGAGAGCCAGGCAGGCTGTCTATTGCCCCGGTATTAGCCAGGATATCTCGAACATGGTCCTCAAATGTGCGACCTGTCAATGCTTCCAGCCAGCGCAGAGCAAGGAGACGCTCCAGCAGCATGGAATCGAGACCTCCCCGTGGTCCAAGGTTGTCATCGACCTCTTTCGTGCGAATGGTCGTGACTATGTGTTGATTATTGACTATTTCTCCAATTATCCTGAAGTCGTGAAGCTCTCAGACCTCACATCTCGGACTGTCATCAAGGCCTGTAAGGAGACGTTCTCCAGGCATGGTATCCCATTCACTGTCATGAGTGACAATGGCCCGTGCTTCAACAGCCACAAGTGGTCCATGTTTGCCAAGTCATACCATTTCAAACATGTCACTTCCAGCCCACACTATCCGCAGTCCAATGGGAAGGTTGAAAAAGGGGTGCACGTTGTGAAACAGCTCATCTGCAAGGCCGCGGATTCTGCTTCTGACATCTACCTCACGCTGCTTGCGTACAGAGCGACCCCACTGTCCACTGGCATGTCGCCGGGTCAACTCCTGATGAACAAGGTCCTGCAGACGACACATCCAGCCATACACTTGCCCAAACTGGATCACCTCCCGGTGCTGCAGAAGGTGCAGCAGTTCCGAAACCAGCAAAAACAGGGCTATGATGCTCATGCCACCGATTTGCCCGTGTTATCCCCAGCAGACACTGTCAGGATCAAGATACCGGATGGTGGCTGGTCTGCTCCAGCTGTCGTTGTTCGACAGGCTGCGCCCCGCTCGTATGTAGTACGCATGGCTGATGGTTCTGTTGTGCGGCGAAACAGACGGGCACTGCGCAAAGTTGCCTGCCCGCAACCGCTTTTTTCTCCGTTTCCGTCCATTGTATTGACACCTCCTGATACCTCGAACTACGAGGCCACCAGTCAGGCTTCCATCCCGCCTGTCAAGGCGCCGTCGTCCCCACCACCACCTCTCCGGCAGTCGACAAGGATCAGACGCAAGCCCCAGAGACTGGACTTATGAACATTTGTTTTGATTGCTATGTTCTGTTTTCTCACATTAGACAGCTGTCTTCACATGTAAATATGTTCACATATGCCACCGCTTGTAAATATGTTAATATATGCCACCACATGTAAGTAAGTTCCCATATGCCAACAAAACATTTTTAAAAAAGGGGAGATGTCATGATATGCAGACATGCAGATAATGATATAAGGAGAGGCACAGACAGGCAGCTAATGAACACAGAGAACAGGTCATGACCAATGAGCAGGCAGGACACTCAGGGGTGGTATCTCACTATAAAAGGCATGAGGCACTCACACTCCGCCTCTTTAGCACAATTGCTTCACAGCTCCAGGGTCCCAGGTTCGATTCCCAGCTTGGGTCACTGTGCGGAGTCTGCACATTCTCCCCGTGGGTGCGTGCGTTTTCTCCGGGTGCTCCGGTTTCCTCCCACAGTCCAAAGATGTGCAGGTTAGGTGGATTGGCCATGCTAAATTGCCCATAGTGTCCAAAATTGTCCTTAGTGTTGGGTGGGGTTACTGGGTTATGGGGATAGGGTGGAGGTGTGGACCTTGGGTGGGGTGCTCTTTCTAAGAGCCGGTGCAGACTCGATGGGCCGAATGGCCTCCTTCTGCACTGTAAATTCTGTGATTCAAATTCTATGATTCCACTGATGAACATCTATGGAGTGAGTCAGGGTGTATTTACAGTATCACACCTCCAGCACGTGGCTGAGAGCAAGTCTGGTTCAGTCAGACAGAGAGTAACCACACTTAGGTTAGCAGAGAGTCGAACACATAGAGAACTGTGCTAACTGTGCTACTGGTTCAATAAATCAGATTGAACTAACTTCAAGGTCTGGAGTATCTTTTGGTTAAAGCTGCATTCAGTTGCAGCCTGTGTTATCCCAGAGTACATAACACGACAAAAGGCAGTGATGGCCTTCACTGTGATTATTAGTGCTAACTGGCTGGCTGACTGATTCTGCAGGTTGTAGTGGAGCCAGCAAGCAAGTCACAGCATCCTTGCCATCTTCATGACGTCCTGGCTGGCACATTTGTTGTGACAGATCTGCTGAGTGTGGTAGTTTATTCTGTGAACGATATGTTTTCTATAATCTCTCCATTCTCCCCTCTAGCTTCTTCTGCATGGTGTGGTAAGTCAGCAATGTGTCTGTGCTGGGAGCTTGCAGGTTATGTTGAACTATTCATTTCAGACAGGGCTGTGAATCTTTTAAAATCTTTTTCGTAACCTATAAAACAAACTCATATCTATAACTTACTCATACTCATCCCACACTGAGCAAAACCACATGTTTTTATTCAATATCCTTTAATAAAGACTTACAGTCCCTTCTCAACTTTTACACAATATAATTTGGGAACAAGACTGTGACTTGTGAACAACTGTTAGTTAGTGCCAGTCGCTGTTCCACCTTGTCTTATTTACTCATACCTTCGCAGAGGCAAGCATTGCCTGAGGAGACCGTTTATTTACACTTAGCTGACAGTAATTGTTCTCATAGCAGATAGAATGCCATTAAATACAGTCCGACGGTGAGAAAAAATAAAAACAGCAACACATATTATATGGGATTAGTAGATCTCCATCTCCCTTGCTGTTGCTCAGGCAAGTCAGAGGATATTCTGTATTTTGATGTCGTGCACACTGTACAGGAAAGTTTCCGTTATCCTGTGCACTCTGGGACTGGGAGGTGCCGGTTGTAATGTTCTTGTTGGATGGCCGGATTTATATTGCAAGAACACTTGTAGCTAAAGCTATAAATTATTTATAAATTAATCGTAAACATTAACTGTGGATAAACTATATACAAAACAACAGATGAATAACAAAATAATCATGCACAAGCCACCTCTCTCTCTAGCTCCCTCCAGCCAGTCTGAGGTTACCTGGCTCTAACATTCATTTGTATACTAGTGAGACTCCTAGTGGTCAGTCAGTAAATTACAACACAACCATGCTATCAGTACACCGGTTAATCAAATATGTTAGCTGACTGAGATGTAAGGTGACTTCTGCATTTTCAGCGAATGGAAGGCTCACGCAGGTATTGAGGTCCCATGAGCAATGTGGGATCACGCAAACCGAGAGATGCTGCTGCAGTGGGATTGTGCAGGGATAGGCAGCCAATAGGTTTGACATCCTCAATGAAAAAGCAGACCTGACCCCAGAATTCCGCGTGATAGAGTATTCCGGGAAATAAATTGTCAGATGAAAGCAATTTTACTGTATCGCTATATAATAATGAAATAAATACTTTGGTGGAGCTTAATTAATCATAAAAGGGACAACCATGAAGAAAGCTGAATGCTACTATGGTGGAGCATTCTTTCAATGGCCTGTCTCTTTAAGGCCACAACTAACCCGCATCTTACATTTACTGCAATATTTCTCGAGCTGGAGGGAAAGGCCTACACTTGTTTGCTTGGTGTAACTTCTCATAAGGGAGCTTATTTGCAAACCTTAATCAATAAATAATTGTTTTGGCAGCTGTAGACCAAACAGAAAGTCATCTGAGCTATCTTGTGTGTATGACAGAATCTAAATGGGTGGTAATGTATTCATGTTGGCTGCCACACATTACCAACTCCAATCAATCATTGAACAACACAGACAACCCTGGGATTCATACATTCAGCCTCAGGAATAACACACTGTTGTCAAAAAGGCTTCATTTGGCTTATGAAGTAATTGGGAGTAATTGGAAATTCAAAGATATGTTATTATCTGAGTGGAAGCTCACTGGTCAATAGATTCTCTTCTCCCAGTTGAAGGGAGGACAGATTAAAAATAAATAAAAAGCAAAGAATGTGCTTGTGTTATGCAGACAAAGAGCTTCCCACTGACACCACAACAAGCAGAACTGGAGACAATCAAATACATTTAAATATTAAAGATCAAAAGAAGATCTGGAAGAGCTAGAAATCAAGTAAAAACAGAAACACATGATAAAGATAGATTAACATTCCAAATGCCACACTTTTTCAGACCCTGACTGACCTTTCTGTTTCTCATGCTTTTTGTTTTTATTTTATGCTTCATTAGTATCATGAACAAACCATACCAACCAACAGGAAACATTCGATACAAATAAAATCATTGACACTATCGTAGTTTTTGTATCGCATATTACTTGTCAGGACGGGAGGGGGGGTGGCATGAAATCTGATTGGTAGTAGAAAATGGGTGATTGTGAACGAGCAGCTTGGTTTACACCCTGTGGTGAACCACTGTAGGAGATGTAAGGTAGGACCTGCACTACAGGTTCGCCGGATAATGTCACCACCTGCTGCCATGACCAGCAGGACCACAATGCCAACCTCGATAAATTCCTCCGTACTGCCACTCTTCTCAACCTGATCTGCAACAAAGAGAAGTGTGCGTTGAGCACGACCCGGTTAGCCATTCTTGGCTATGTAGTCCAAAACGGACTTCTCGGGCCCGACTCCGAGCGCATGTGCCCCCTCATGGAACTTCCCCTCCCCCACTGCCCCAAGGCCCTCAAACGCTGCCTGGGGTTCTTTTCCTACTACGCTCAGTGGGTCCCAAACTATGCGGACAAGGCCCACCCACTCATTCAGTCCACCCAATTCCCCCTTGCGGCTGAGGCACAACATGCTTTCGCCCGCATCAGAGCAGACATCGCCAAGGCCGGGATGCGCGCAGTGGACGAGTCACTGCCTTTCCAAGTAGAAAGCGATGCTTCAGACGTCGCCCTTGCCGCCACTCTAAACCAGGCAGGCAGACCCGTGGCATTCTTTTCCCGCACCCTTCATGCCTCTGAAATTCGACACTCATCCGTCGAGAAGGAGGCCCAAGCTATCATTGAAGCTGTGCGGCATTGGAGGCATTACCTGGCCGGGAAGAGATTCACTCTCCTTACGGACCAACGGTCGGTAGCCTTCATGTTCAATAACACACAGTGAGGCAAGATCAAAAATGATAAAATCTTGCGGTGGAGAATCGAGCTCTCCACCTATAATTACGAGATTGTGTATCGCCCCGGTAAACTCAGCGAGTCCCCAGATGCCCTCTCCCGAGGTACATGTGCCAGCATACAAGTGGACCAACTCCGGGCCCTACACGACAGCCTTTGTCACCCGGGGGTCACTCGATTGTACCATCTGGTCAAAGCTCGCAATCTGCCCTACTCCGTCGAGGAAGTAAGGACAGTCACCAGGGACTGCCAGGCCTGTGCGGAGTGCAAGCCGCACTTCTACCGGCCGGATCGTGCGCGCCTGGTGAAGGCTTCCCACCCCTTTGAATGCCTCAGTGTGGATTTCAAAGGGCCCCTCCCCTCCACCGACCGTAACACGTACATTCTCAGTGTGGTCGATGAGTTCTCCAGATTCCCCTTCGCCATCCCATGCCCTGATATGACGTCTGCCACCATCATCAAGGCCCTCAGCACCATCTTCGCTTTGTTCGGTTTCCTTGCCTACATCCACAGTGACAGGGGATCCTCATTCATGAGCGATGAGCTGCGTCACTTCCTGTTCAGCAGGGGTATAGCCTCCAGCAGGACGACCAGCTACAACCCCCGGGGAAATGGGCAAGTAGAACGGGAGAATGGGACGGTTTGGAGGGCCGTCAAGGTGGGCCGTCAACCTACTGTCCAGGAACCTCCCAGCCTCTCGCTGGCAGGAGGTCCAAATAACACACCCCATGAACGTGTTTTTACCTTTCCCAGGAAGTCCACATCCGGGGTGTCGCTCCCGACTTGGCTCGCTGCTCTAGGACCGATCCTTCTCCGTAGGCACGTCCGACTCCACAAGGCGGACCCCTTGGTGGACAGGGTTCACCTGCTCCACGCCAACCCTCAATATGCCTGCGTTGAGTACCCCGGCGGCCGCCAAGATACTGTCTCACTCAGGGACATAGCACCATCAGGTTTCACCCCAACACATACCCCCACCAATGCGCCCCCCCCCCCCCACCTCCCACCGCGCCGCCAATATTGACCCACCAGACCACCCTCCCCTTTTCCACACAAAAGGACGAAGAAGACTTCAGCATGCTCCCGGTGTTCCCCGATGACAAGCCAGCATCAGCACCGCCACCACCGCCATCGGTGCCACCTCCACCACTGCCAGCACTGATTTCGCCGCCACCGTTACACCACTCCCAACGAAGCACCAAGGCACCGGAACGACTGAACCTTTGACGGACTCTGGACCATCAACATGGACTTTTCTTTCCCTACCACTGTACATAATTGCACTAATTGTATATAGTTTCACGTCACCTCCGCCGGAATCATTTTAACAGGGGGTGAATGTGGTGAACCACTGTAATAGGAGCTGTAAGGTAGGACCTGCACTACAGGTTCGCCGGTAGCTCCTGCCGGCTGGCTCCACCCACGGAGAACTGTATAAATATGTATGACCTCCAGTGCCCTGCCATTTCGCCAGCTGCAGCAGGAGGCCACACATCTGACTGTAATAAAGCCACAGTTGTACCCAACTTTAGTCTTTGTGCAATTGATCGTGCATCACACCCCGCACAATTGTCTTTTCCATTGATTTGCTGTTTCCCGTTTTGCACTCCTGACAGAGTTAAATTGCACTCCCATTATTTACAGGGTATATGAGTGTATGAGAGGAATAGATACTTAATATATTGCCTTGGGAAATATCCTCCACAAATCTGATTTGAACCCATTCTTATTTGTAGGTAACAGGCCATTAGTGTCGGCCCGAAGGACCTCATGGCAGTCTTGTGGCTCTCAATGTTTTTTTTTCTATTCATTCGTGGGATGTGGGCATTATTGTTTGGGTCAGCATTTATTACCCATCCCTAATTGTCTTTGAACTGAGTGGCTTCCTCGGCCATTTATGAGTCAACCACATTACTGTGGATCTGGGGTCACATGTAGGCCAGACCAGGTAAGGATGACAGATCTCCTTCCCTAAATTACATTGATGAACCAGATGGGTTTTTATGACAATTGACAATGGTTTCATTGTCGTCATTAAATGTTTAATTCCAGATTTCAAATTTCACCATTTGCCATGATGGGATTCAAACCCGACTCCAGTCTGCAGACCATTAGCCTGGGTCTCTGGAAAGTTAGTCAGAATGTGGTGGAAGTCTAGCCACTAATGCAGGTTCCATGTCTTGTAACTGCTACTGGTGATGACTTCTCACTGCTGCCCAGTGTTCGGAAGGAAGATAAGGTGGGAGGCACCATTATGTCATTGCTGCCTTATTTTCATCAGTTACAATGTTTGAACCTGCTTCAAGTGCAAGCAGTCTGCAACCCATTGGAGAAAATTCTAGAGATCTAAGTGCATTGCAAAGAGGACAGAGACCCACCATTATGGGTCTCCAGCCATATCTGAGCCTTGGGAACTGAGTATCTCCTCAGTACGTAATAGAGGAAATTCAACCTCAACATTATCAGGTGCCACAGAATTTGGAGACAAATTCTGGTGGCGGGCAGGAAATTGGCATCCCGCTAGGTGATGAGTGGGTGATCTTGTGATCTTCTGTCTTCCAGCAAATTAATTATGCATCAGGGAGGAACTCAGCAAATCTCGTGGTGGGGTAGACAGGAAGCTTCCCACTTGCGGCTGCTCAAGGGGTTGAAGGTCCTGGAGCCATATTTAAACGACACTCGGACAGACATTTAGTCGTTGCAATCCAAGAGCTCCGCACTACTCCTCCAGACCCCTGTGGCCACAGCTCTTATTGGAGAAGCTGGCACATGTGAGCAATCACATCCCAGGATATGCGAGGGCACCTCCCTCCAGCATTTCCATTTGTTCATGTTGCCTCTTGCTGCTCAGATCCTGCTCCTCACAATGTGCCAACAGTGATGGGCCCTCCTCACTGAATGAGAGGCATTACCAAGACAAGATTGCTTGCAGCCAGTATCATTGATTCTTCAGTGGATGTGTGAACAAATTGAAATTTTATAGTGTGTCCTCCACTGGTTTCCCTCCATTTCAAAGCCAGCAGGCCAGTGCTAAGGCCTTCACCTGGTCTTTGGCTGGACATGGCATTCCTACTCCTCCCCTTCCAAGGAAAGGAAATCCTGGAGGATCAGAAATGGCTGTTTTTCCCATTTATACATGACTGTGCATGGAGCTGTTTCTCTTTTTTGACCAGGGTGATGAGAGCCATGTGAGGATACCCTCCCTCTGACACTATTCCGCTCACCTTCACTATTCTCGAGACTCTGTGGAGAGACCATTGACTTGGGAAAATGGAAAGACTAAACAGTTCTAGTCAGCCATGACCATTCACCCAGGAAGATGGATGCCTGAAGTTGTGAGTTGGCTGCTGTCAACCAATTATTCCTCTTGGAGGTATCCGCCTCCCTCCCTCCAGTGATCCCTCTCTCTGACTGCAGCCAATCGCAAATGGCACAGGATGAATGTCGGCTGCATATCTTGTTGGGATCTCGATGTTATCAGATCCATAAGTCAGGAACAAACTTGCTGCCATGTGGGCTTCACCATTGAGAGGAGAACACAACTGAGCATCTTTGACACTCAGTTGCCTCATAATTATTAGGGTTTCCCTTTAGTCGGCCATTCATGCTGACCTTGAACTTCACCCACCAGGTTTGGAAAATGGTGGGCGTCAACTTACAAACAGGCGCCACCGCCTTCTACCCTTCTCCTGACAGCCACCAATCTCCACCCATCACCATAGACCCACCCAATATCACCTTTCCTTTCCCCTCTGTTACCCTTAACCTCCCTCCATTACTAACGTCCACCTGCCTGGCTTGAGTTTGAATTAAAGCTTTGCAGTTAATTGTTCTCTGCTGCATTCTCTATGGCAATGCTTCTACCAATTAGAATCCATTTGCCAACCAATCAGCACTCTTTTCTCATGCAGTATAAATTGTTGTTTCCTTTCCTGTTGGTTTATCTTGCGAGCTGTCATTTTTAAAATTCATTTTTATGGGGCGTGGGCTTCGCTGGTTAGGCCAGCATTTATAGCCCATTCCTACTTGCCCTTGAGAAGGTGGTGGTAAGCTGCCTTCTTTTACCGCTGTAGTCCCTGAAGTGTAGGTACACCCACTGTGCTATTATGGAGAGAGTTCCAGGATTTTCACCCAGAGACACTGATGGAACGGCAATATATTTCCAATTCAGGATGGTGAGTGACTTGGAGGGGAACTTGCAGGTGGTGGTGTTCCCATGTATCTGCTGCCCTTGTTCTTCTAGATGGTAGTGGTCGTGTGTTTAGAAGGTGCTGATGAAGGAGCCTTGGTGAGTTCCTGCAGTGCATCTTGTAGATGGTACACACTGCTGCTACTCTGCATCGGCGGTGGAGGGTTTGAATGTATGCGGAAGGGATGATTAATGAAGCGGGCCGCTTTGTCCTGGATAGTATTAAGCTTTTCAAGTGTTGTTGGAGCTGTATATGTTCAGTAGTAATCCCAACAGTGGTCACTACAATGTGGTTGACTCTTAACTGCCTGCTCAAGGGCAATTGGGGATGGGACTAAATACTGGTACAGCTGCGATGCCCACTTCCATGAACACATTTTTAAAAAGCGCACGAGGGCAGATTGTCCTGTCCCCGAGGTGGAATTTGCATTCCCAAGTCACTGAGGCCGCCCCAGTGTATTATCGTTACAGGACAGCTTGATTTAAAGTCAGTGAGGTGCTGACTGGCTTTTCGACTGGGGGACAAGGAAAATGCTCTCCCTCCCACTCCATAAAATCTATCCCTATCTTGTTTAAACCAACTGGACAACCCATTGGTATGGAGAGTGGTCTGTTCTTTATCTTTTAATATCACGTAGAGATATGGGGCTGGATTCTTCTCCCCGCCGCGCCACATTCCTGTCTCGACCAGCCGGCAGGATTCTCCATTACGCCGGCCGGTCAATAGGGTTTCCCATTGTACGGCAGTCCCACGCCATCGGGAAACCCCTGGGCGCCGGCAAAACGGAGAATCCCGCCGGCGGAGAAGCCCGCCCAAGTTGTTTGTGTTTTAATTTGTAGGGATTGAATGAGTCCAATCATACCTGCTGTTTTCAAATGTTTTAAATTGACTGTGAAATAAGCTAGCTTTTGGCCTCATATCTCACTGAGTATTTTGCTCTTCTTTCAGAAACATTGGAGAGATGTGCAGAATGTATGGCAGATGTGAATATCTGGTTCAAATCATATATATATATACCCACCCTTGAATTATGTTATCTTATAAGTAAACATAGGACAGTCTAAATCAGATGCTTGGATTTCTTTAGCTGACACTACTGAATCCAAGGAAGTATCTATGTCAAATCTGAATTTGTATTACAGGTTTGTTAAGTAACGATTGAAGGTGCCTTCCTGAATTCCTAAGGCTTGACTTGTAAGAGAAATTATGTCATTGATGTTTGTTCTGAGCTAATGTTACGGTAGAAGAGACTGTAGGGAAACCAAAGTGATCCTATAGACTTGCAACTGAAGATTATCCTCATTGTATAGTGCACTAAATGATATACTCACTCCCAGTGCAGTGCATGTATCAAGGTCATTGTGTATGTTTCCGTGATTCAACATATCTGTGTGGAAGGTAGCTGTTATAATCTGCCTGCTTACCATTGGCTGGGGACTAATGACAATCCCACAATCCTGTGGGAGTATGAGCTTCCCCAATGAGGGGCGCGGAGAAACCATTAGTAAACTCCAAGTATAAATAAAGCTGGCCAGTTTGGAACCAGAAGGAAGGAGAGTGCAGCAAGGGAAGTTGCTGTTGCTGCTGTTATATATATATATGTTATTGTAAATAAATGTTATTACTTTGCATCATTAAAACTCGTGCTGGATTCTTAGTGGCCCTCACAAAACTGGCGATGAGGGTTAAAGTGAATAGCTGTCTGCACTGCTGAAGCCACCTCCCTGGATTTTTGTTGGATACAGGTTGGAAGTTGTTTTCTATTATACCATGTCTCTGTACGGACGTTTGGATGTTTTTGATGCTGCGCTGGAAAGCTGGAACCAGTACGCACAACGGATGCGTTACTATTTCTTGGCAAACAATATCACCGAAAACGAGCGCCAGGTGGTCATATTGCTCACCGCCTGCGGCCCGCATACGTTTGGGGTGATTAGGAGCCTTACGTACACAGCTGCGCCGGACACCAAAACGTTTGATGAACTTGTGAATATAGTGGGGCAACATTTTAACCCAACCCCGTCCACGATAGTCCAGCATTACCAGTTTAATACCGCTGAGAGGACCCCTGGAGAATCCCTTGCCGATTTTCTCTCCAGGCTACACAGGATTGCGGAGTACTGTGACTATGGTGAGACCTTGTCAGAATGTTACGCGACCGTTTGGTTTGCGGTATTAACAATGCGGCCACCCAGAGAAAGTTGCTAGCTGAGCCAACATTGACTTTTCAACAGGCCATTCAAATAGTATTGTCCCGAGAGAGCACAGAACGAGGAGTGCAGGAGCTACAGGGATTGGAAGTGCATGCATTGGGGCGCAACCCCTTCCGTCCGAAAACGTCCCCCCGCACTCCTGCGGTACCTTGGGCGAGGCGATGTCCGGACTGACGCCAGTGGCCATCGGACATTCCTCCCTGAAGGGAGCCTTCTCCAGAACCAATGGATGAGGAGCCATGTCCGTGTCAGACTTGTAGGCGCCGACCCCGTCGCGGACGCCGGTCCTGGGGGCGCCAGAGGCGCCGTCGTTCCGACCGAAACTGGGACCAGCCCAGGTGTCTGACTTTCCATGTGTATGAACCTGCGGCGACTACTCCTGAGGACGTGGAGACGGAGGACGACTGCCTGCAGCTGCATTATGTGGCAGCTCCCCGTGTGGCCCCCATCAAGGTGACAGTACGGGTCAATGGTCACCCGCTTGAGATAGAGTTGGACACTGGTGCAGCGGTCTCCGTGATCGCCCAGAGGACATTCGACCGAATCAAGCAGGGTATACAGACCCTTACATTAACCGACTCACAGGCCAGGTTGGCCACCTACACAGGGGAACCACTGGACATTGCAGGAACTACAATGACCCCTGTCGTTTATGGACGTCAGGAGGGGCGTTTCCCACTTATCGTGGTGTGCGGCCATGGGCCCAGCCTGTTGGGTCGGGACTGATTGCGCCATTTGCGGTTGCAATGGCAGCACATCCTCCAAACAGTTTCTGAAGGGTTGACTGAGGTGCTAGGACGATACCCAGATGTATTCCAGCCTAGTTTGGGGAAAATAAAAGGGGCCGTAGCCCGTATCCAAGTTGAACCAGGAGCCACGCCGCGCTATTTCCGGGCGCGCCCGGTGCCTTACGCCATGCTCGAGAAGGTAGAAGGGGAGCTCACTCGTTTGGAGAGTTTGGGTATTATCAGGCCCGTCCGTTTTGCTGACTGGGCAGCACCAATTGTACCTGTAATGAAGCCAGATGCCACAGTTCGCTTGTGTGGCGACTATAAACTTACAATGAATACGGCTTCCCGACTCGATCGATATCCAATGCCTCGCATAGAGGATCTCTACGCGAAGCTTGCAGGTGGACTCTCGTTCACAAAATTAGATATGAGTCACGTTGGAGCTGGACCCTGCCTCCCGACCATATGTAACGATTAATACACACCGGGGCCTGTATGAATATACACGGTTGCCCTTTGGAGTATCCTCTGCCTGCGCTATTTTTCAACGTGTTATTGAGGGCATTTTGAGAGGTTTGCCACGTGTTGCTGTCTACTTAGATGACGTTTTGATTACAGGGACGCGGAGCAGGAACATTTGGAAAATCTGGAGGCTGTCCTTAGACGCTTTTCGGAGGCTGGAGTCCGTTTATGTCGCATATTTCAGGCTAAGGAAGTAGTCTACCTAGGTTATCGGGTGGACCGCGAAGGCTTGCACCCCGTCGCAGAGAAGGTGCGTTCGATTCAACAAGCCCCCGCCCCGACTGACACTTCGCATCTTTGTTCTTTTCTCGGTCTCGTAAACTATTACGGGAAGTTCCTCCCCAATCTGGCAACTACGCTGGGGTCGCACCTTCTGCTAAAGAAAAATCACACCTGGGTTTGGGGTCAGCCGCAAGAAACCGCTTTCCGGCGGGTAAAGCAACAATTGTCGTTGTCTGGGTTACTAACCCACTATGATCCTGGAAAGCCTTTGCTCGTCACATGTGATGCATCCCCGTATGGTATTGGGGCCGTCCTGTCCCACAAGATGGAGAACGGGGCCAAGCGACCGATAGCTTTCGCCTCCCGCACATTGACTGCAGCAGAGAAAAAGTACACGCAGATCGAGAAGGAGGGCCTGGCAGTGGTTTTTGTGGTGAAACGCTTCCACCAGTAGGTGTATGGCCGCCATTTCACTATCGTGACTGATCATAAGCCCCTGCTGGGACTTTTCAGAGAGGATAAGCCAATATCGCCCATTGCTTCCGCACGGATCCAGCGCTGGGCTTTGTTGCTTGCTGCATACGAGTATTCTCTGGAGCACAAACCAGGAACGCAGATAGCAAATGCCAACGCACTGAGCCGATTTCCTTTATCGACCGGCCCCATGTCGACCCCCACGACCGGTGAGGTGGTTGCAACCCTAAATTTTATGGACACCTTGCCTGTCACGGCATCACAGATCCGTGAGTGGACCCAGAAGGAACCAGTCCTGTCAAAGGTTCAGCACATAGTCCTGTATGGTGTATGGGGCTGTTTAGCACAGGGCTAAATCGCTGGCTTTGAAAGCAGACCGAAACAGGCCAGCAGCACGGTTCGATTCCCGTAACAGCCTCCCCGAACAGGCGTCGGAATGTGGTGACTAGGGGCTTTTCACAGTAACTTCATTTGAAGCCTACTTGTGACAATAAGCGATTTTCATTTCATTTCATTTCATGGTGGGCAGCATAGACAGCTCCCAGGCGAGTTGCGGGTATTTTCCTCCAAGCTGTCAGAATTCAGCGTGGAAGATGGCATCCTCTTGTGGGGGGACGCGTGTGATTGTCCCGGAAAAAGGCCAGGAGCTGATACTAAGAGACTTGCACAATGGGCATCTCGGTGTCACCAAAATGAAAATGTTGGCCCGGAGTTATGTCTGGTGGCTAGGCCTCGACACCGACATTGAGAAGGTGGCCCAAAACTGCTCCATTTGCCAGGAGCATCAGAAGCTTTCGCCGGCCGCACCCCTACATCACTGTGAATGGCCAGGGCGGCCTTGGGCACGCTTGCATGCAGATTTTGCAGGCCCTTTTCAAGGATCCATGTTCCTTCTATTAATTGACGCCCAGTCTAAATGGCTAGAGGTGCATAAGATGCAGGGGACAATGTCCTGCGCAACAATTGAAAAGTTGCGTTTGTCTTTTAGTACGCATGGCCTCCCCGAGGTGCTGGTCACAGATAACGGCACTCCATTCACGAGTGAGGAGTTTGCAAGATTCATGAAGATGAACGGCATACGCCATATCCGCACGGCCCCTTACCACCCGGCTTCAAATGGGTTGGCAGAGCGCGTAGTGCAGACATTCAAAAGAGGCCTAAAGAAGCAGTCTTCCGGATCAATGGACACGAGACTGGCTCACTTTTTGTTTACGTATAGGACCACCCCCCATGCGGTGACTGGGGTAGCTCCCGCAGAACTCCTAATGGGCTGGAGACTTCGCACCCGCCTCAGTATGGTTTTCCTGGACATTGCCGCAAAAGTACGCCGCACACAAGAACGGCAGGGACAGGGATTTTCTCGGCATCGGCCGATTCGGCAGTTTGCGCCCGGTGACCCAATGTTCGTTCGGAATTTTGCTGGTGGTGCCCAGTGGGTTCCTGGTGTAATCTTTCGCCAAACGGGCCCTATATCTTACCAGGTGCAAGCCCAGGGCCGTCTCCAGCGCAAACATGTAGACCACGTTCGGTCCAGAAGACTATCCCCTCAAAAGATTCCCCGCCCCCGGAGCTCATTTCTAAAGCCGCAGAGACCAGAGACAAGGGAAGGTAGTCCTCACAATCTTCCACTGGTGCCTCACTCGAAGCCTGCGCAGGTCGGTACAGAACCGAATGGAGATAGAGACGCTGACATGACGGAGGCAGCAGACTCTGACTCTGAGGTGGAGACACAGGACGCATCAGAGGGGGAATCCCGGGTCCACGGGCCGTGGATGTACAACCGTTGACCCGTTAATCACGGAAGCGCCGGTCTCCGTCTCGTTACACGCTGCCTGATCCAGCGCCGCGTGCAAATGGTGTCTGGCCTGCGGCAAAACGAGTCCGACGCCCTTCTTCGCCAGGGTCTTCGGTGGAGTCCTTGGACTTTGGGGGGAGGGATGTTATAACCTGCCTACTTACCATTGACTGGGGACTAATGACTATCCCACAATCCTGTGGGAGTATGAGCTTCCCCAATGAGGGGGGGCGGAGAAACCATTAGTAAACTCCAAGTATAAATAAAGCTGGCCAGTTTGGAACCAGCAGGAAGGAGTGTGCAGCAAGGGAAGTTGCTGCTGCTGCTGTTATATATATATATGTTATTGTAAATAAATGTTATTACTTTGTATCCTTAAAACTCGTGCTGGATTCTTCGTGGCCCTCACAAAAGTAGCAGAACTAAAAGAATTGTGGCAAACAAATTCTGTTGAAATCTGAACTTTATGAATCATTATGTGTTCGGATTCACCGTGGTACTGAAAGAGCTGCTGAGGTTTACCTCACCTGCTGATGTTCAACTTGCATGAGGTCCTGAATATGGGCGGCATGGTAGCACAGTGGTTAGCACTGTTGCTTTACAGCAGCAGGGTTAGAGGTTCGATTCCCAGCTTGGGTCACTGTCTGTGTGGATTCTGCATGTTCTCCTGGCGCCTGCGTGGGTTTCCTCCGGGTGCTCTGGTTTCCTCCCACAAGTCCCGAAAGACGTGCTGTTAGAACATACATAGAATTTACAGTGCAGAAGGAGGCCATTTGGCCCTTCGAGTCTGCACCGGCCTTTGGAAAGAGCACCCCACTTAAGCCCACACTTCCACCCTATCCCCGTAACCCAGTAATCCCTCCTAACCTTTTTGGACACTAAAAGCAATTTAGCATTGCCAATCCGCCTAACCTGCATATGTTTGGACTGTGGGACGAAACCGGAGCACCGTTCGGTGAATTAGACATTCTGAATTCTCCCTCCGTGTACCCGAACAGGTGCTGGAATGTGGTAACGAGGGGCTTTTCACAGTAACTTCATTGCAGAGTTAATGTAAGCCTACTTGCGACAATAAAGATTATTATTATTATTATTATGGAATTGGTCCTGTTCCACACAATGCAGGGGTCCAAATTAGGAGCCTAAAAGGATGCCTGAGCACCAGTAATGTAGTTAGTTTGTCATTTCTCAAACAGGACACTTTATGAAATGGAGCATAGGATATAATATATGCTTTTAACAGTTCAGGAATCAGCAACTCAGTGGTTTTCGCACATGGAATACCCCATTTTGCCCATTGTGAATCCAACATCCAGTGCCGGATGAGCATAAATTTCCTCCAGTTAAACACTTGGAAGACTGAAGCCATTGTTTTCATTCCAAATTCTGTTCCCTGTATATATACTGGAGGACAGACGGAAGTCAGGCACTTTGTAGCAGGACGGACAAGACAACAGACATCAGTGACGGAGACGGAATTGTTTGTATATATTAATGCATGGTTACCACTAAGAATAAATACTTGAAGAAACTATATTATTGTGTTCTATGTGTACCTTCATCATCGAAAAAGTAACAGAACACAACATGGTACCAGGCGTACTGAAGAACCCGGGGTAACCGCAGCAAGACAAACCACGCGGCACGGTGGAAGAAGCCAACCTGGTGAGCCAAGGGGGTGCAACGCAATGCAAGACAGTGAAGTGTGAGATGAATGGGCTTAAGGTACCACATAGATTTCAAGTCCTGGGCTATATGGACTCAAACTGGCGTCCGTTCAAGCAGCAGTTTGAACTTTTTTTCGGCCCGTGACCTACAGGCGCTACCTGATGAAAGGTGTGTTGTGTTGCTGTTAACGGCAGTTGAGTTTCCAAGTGCTCCAACTCTACAACTCGTTCAGTTTTAAAAAGGTAAACAGAGCTATGAGAATGTGGTTTAATGCTTTGATGTCACTGCTCTCCCAAAAGCAATGAGACTTTTGAGAGATACGTATTCCGGTCTCGCACCAAGAAAGGAATCCTTCGAATTTGTGATGGATCTGCGTTTGAAGGCCCAGTCATGCAGTTTGGGCAGTTGCAATCGTCACTGATACGATACCAGATCGTATATGAGGGGCGGGATTCTCTGACCCACCGCCGGACCGGAGAATCGGCAGGGGGCGGTGTGAATACCGCCCTGACACCGGCTGCCGGATTCTCTGCCGCCGGTTTTTCCGTGGGGCGGCGGGAATCATGCCGCGCCGGTCGGAGGCCGCTGGTAGCGGCCCCCCGGCGATTCTCTGGTCCACGATAGGCCGAGTGGCCGCCCATTTTCAGCGGGTCCTGTCGGCGTGTATTACACCAGGTCCGTACTGGCAGAACCTGGCTCTGCGGGCGGCCTGCAGAGTCCTCGGGGGGGCACGGGGGATCTGGCCCCAGGGGGGTGCCCCACAGTGGCCAGGCCCGCGATCGCCGCCCACTGATCCGCGGGTGGGCCTGTGCCGTGGAGGCACTCTTTCCATCAGCGCCGGCTGGTGTAATGGTCCGCCATGGCCGGCGCGGAGAAGAACCTCCCTGCGCATGCGCTGGGATGACGCCAGCACACTCTGGCGCTCCCACACATGCGGCAACTCGCGCCGGTCGGTGGAGGCCCTTTGCCGCCAGTTGGCGTGGCGCCAAGCCTTTCGGCGCTGGCTGGCATGGCGCCAGCTCCGCCGACGCCAGCCTAGCTCCTGAAGGTACGGAGGATTCCACACCTTCCAGGCGGCCCGACGCCGGAGTGATTCATGCCACTCCTCGGCGCCGGTACAACCCACCCCGCCGGGTAGGGGAGAATCACGCCCGGGATCTCTGATGGTTGCTGCGAGAACAGCTATTATGAGAAGACGACCTCAAGTTGGATGCTACTATCAGGATGTGCCAGGCAAGTGAGCTCTCTAAGCAGCGGATCGGGGCTTTCTGCAAACTCAATGCTGGTTCCGTTCCAAGTAAGGATTCTAATGCCACGATTGCTGAGACGCAGTATAAAGAAAATGTGGCCTTGTTCTTGGCTGTCATTTTGAGTGCTATGGTATGCAGCCGGATGGACAACGTGGGCTCGCTGGGGGCAGCCATTTTGGACAGCAGATCCCGTCCACATTTTGTGTCCAAGCTGTGGCAACTGACACTCGCTGAAAAGATGTCTGCCGTTTAACAAGAACTGTTACCGGTGTGGCAGTGGGGGGCACTTTGTTCGCTGCTGCACAGTTGATCAGCCAGTGCAAACGAACCCAAAGCAGGACAAACGAGTTGATTACCGGCCTGCCGTGAACGTGGTTACAAGACATGACTCCAGTGTGTTGGCCGGCTTCGGCCAAAATGTGAAGCGTACTGTCTGCAGTCACAGTGAGGTGCAGGTGGGGACCATCGAAGACAGGTGGTCGATCCCGGGAATGCTAAATGAAATGGTCATTAGGTGTAAACTTGATAAGGGAGCGAGGATCAACCTAATTCCGCTCTCGGTGGTGTGGCAGCTCAAGAGAATCCCTCACATATATCTGGAGGGCATCATTCTCAAGGACTTTAATGGATGTCAGATTGAGACTGTGGGAGAATGCGAGCTGGATGTCACCATTAAGAAGGTAACCCACAGGATACGGTTCTCCGTAATAGTGGCGGAATGTGAATCACTCATTGGCGTGCAGGTCTGTGAGCAGCTTGGGCTAATCAAAAGGGTATACGCTGCAGATTGAGTGGAGTTTTCCCAACATGCCTCAATGGAAGCTATTTCCAAGGCATATCCGGAGGTATTTGGGGGGTTTGGCACCCGACTGTTCACCTACAGCTGAAAGAAGATGCGAGACCAGTGGTGCATGTGCCCAGATGGGTTTCGGCCCCATTGAGGGAGAGGCTCAAGGCTGAGCTACAGTGGATGACAGACCTGGGTGTTATCAGACTCATTGAAGAGCCCATAGACTGCGTGAACTCGATGGTCTGTGTGAAAAAACGGAATGGGGGCCTGAGAATCTGCATAGACCCCAAAGACCTCAATGCGAGCATCAAAAGGGAGCACTATCCCATCCCAAAAAGGGAAGAAATTGCCTGTGAGGTGGCTGGGGCGACATGCTTCAGCAGGATGCATCGCAGGGTTTCTGGCAGCTCAAGTTCGATGAGGCAAGTACCAAGCTGTGCACCTTCAATACGTCCTTTGGCCGATATTGTTTTCAGCGGATGCCTTTCGGCATCGTTTTGGCCTCAGAAATATTTCATCGGGCCATGGGACATATAGTGGAAGAGCTGCCATGTGTGCGCATATGTGTGCATGACATTGTTATCTGGGGATCACATGGGAGGAACATGATGCTCGGCTCCTGCAGATCATCCAAAGCGTCGAGAAAAATGGCCTCAAGCTGAATCGGGCGAAATGCCAAGTTGGTGTAGATGCCATCACGTTTTTAGGCGACAGGATACCAGTTAAAGGGGTGCAGCCGGGTGAGGAGAAAATCAAGGCCATCATCAACATGCCGAGGCCCACAGATAAAAAGGGAGTCTTGCGAATTCCGGGTACGATTAATTTTGTGGGAAAATTCATTCCAAACCTCGCCTAAACCAGTGGGCTGGTTTAGCACATTGGGCTAAATCGCTGGCTTTTAAAGCAGACTAAGCAGGCCAGCAGCGCGGGTTCAATTCCCGTACCAGCCTCCCCGAACAGGTGCCGGAATGTGGCGACTAGGGGCTTTTCACAGTAACTTCATTGAAGCCTACTTGTGACAATAAGCGATTTTCATTTTTCATTTCATTTTCAAAGATGTCCCAGCTCAGGGAGTCCATTAAAAGGATGTGATCTTTCAGTGGTCGCCGAAACATGAGCAGGAATGGAGAGCGCTCTGTGTCTCCCTAACAACGGCGCCCGTGCTGGCCTTCTTCGACCCGGCTAGGAAGACAAATCTCCACGGAAACCTCTCAAGATGGGATTGGAGCGGTATTCTTACAACAGGGTGCGAATATAGACTGGTTGGCGGTAGCATATGCCTCAAGGGCCATGACGGACACTGAGCACTGTTATGCACAAATTGAGAAAGAATGCCTGGGAATTGTTACGGGGCTGGAAAAGTTCCACGATTACGTGTGTGGGCTCCCCACGTTCTTGGTTGAGACGGACCACAGGCCGTTGGTCTCAATAGTCCACAAGAACCTGTGCCAGAGGTCCCCACGGATACAACGGATCATGATGAAGCTTCCGCAATATGATTTTAAATTGATCTATATTCCGTACAAATCTCTGGCTGTCGCTGACACTTTCCAGAGCTGCATCTGTAGATGAGGTCTTTCGGGGGGGGGGCATGTGCGAAGTTCAGTACACGTCAATGTGGTGACCACATCACTGCCGGTATCGGATGAGAAGTCGAAGCTCATCAAAGCATAAACGGCCAAGGCTCTGGTGCTTCAGAAGGAATCAGGTGCCTGGAGGACGGCTGGACAAAAGGCTCCTGTCCCGCCTATTACAACATTCTGGCTGAACTCAGTGAGGTGGATGGGCTCCTTCTCAGACAGCACAGAATTGTCATCCCCCACTCATTAAGACTGCTCATGCTCAAGAAGCTGCATGAAGAACATTTAGGTGTTGAGAAATGCAAGTGCAGGGCCCAGGAGACGATATACTGGCCCAGTGTTACCCAGGTCATAGCTGGTATGGTGGAACAGTGTGACACCTGCCAGAAATTCCGCTGCAGGCAAGTCAAGGAGCCCATGCAGGTCGAGGAAGTTGTTGCCAGTCCATGGTACAAGGTTGGGGTGGACCTGCTCCATTTTCAAAGGGAGAGACTACCTGGTGGTCATTGATTATTTTTCCAACTACCCCGAGGTGGCGCAATTGTCCAACACGACAGCAAGTTGTGTGATCCAGCATGAAAAGCTGATATTCGCACTGCATGGCATACCATCAGTTGGCTAATGGTCTCTATTTTAGCAATTATGAATAGACTGTGTTTGCTCACCAGTATGGCTTCAAGCACATAACATCAAGCCCGCTTTATCCGCAGTCAAATGGGGAGGGGCTGGTCAGAGGGCAGGGCAGGGCATAATCAAATGGTTGCTTATGAAAACGTTAGACAATGGGGAGGACATGTACCTTGCCCTGCTCAGCTACCGGTCAGTCCCACTGGTAAATGGCCTGTCACCAGCATAGCTGTTGATGAACAGGCAGCTGCGGTCAACCCTGCCCTCCATCGCAGCTCCCACAGAAAATCGAGACCTCCTGGCGAAGCTCATCTCACAGAAGCACAAATAAAAGCTCGCATCTAACAAATCTGTGAGGGCCCTTCATCTCCGCAAATACGTGACACAGTTAGGATAGAGAATCCCAATGGCAGAGGGTGGACAAAGCTAGGAATGGTTGTCCAGCATGTGGGTCCACACTCATACAGGATGCTCACGGAGGATGGCTCATATCTGCGCCAAAATCGAAGAGCTCTACTCAAGGTACAGCAACCCTTTGTCCTCAACTGGGCAGGTGAGGCGGAGTACACTCCCAAGAGCGACATGGGTGCACAGGATCTGGTGCATCCTGGGGCAGCTGATGCGTCTGTGTTGGTGCCAGGGGAAGGAGCAGTGAGTAATGCAGATGGGGTATGCTCACCAGCCCAAATGATATCTAGGCGGTTGTCCAAAGTGTGGCCGAAGCCGGTTAGACTAAACCTTTAACTGAACACTTCTTTCTCTGAGCAGGAATGTGGTTGTAAATAAGGGGATGTTAAAAAGAGAAACATCTCTCTAAAGGAGGGGGCATGTGGTGATATGCATACAGGCATATCTGTTCATAATTGTACATAATTGTCTCAATGTACATATGTATATTTAAAAGTGCCGCTGTATATGGACAATGACCAATGCATGTAGGGACAGCTATAGCCTCCAACCAGCAGGTGGAACCAAACCAGACAGATGTATATATATTGGAGGACAGACGGAAGCCAGGCATTTGGTACCAGGGCGGACAAGAGAACAGACATTAGTGACGGAGACGGAATTGTTTATATATAGTAATACATGGTTACCACGAAGAATAAATACTTGAAGAAACTATATCATTGTGTTCTATGTGTATCTTCATCATCGAAAAGTAACAGGACACAATATTCTCTAGCTACCAACTCCATCTCACCCTCTCTGGCAACAGTCTGAAATTAAACAGGTTTGCTTGAAATCTTGAATTTGGATCTTGAGATGATCTTCTGATCTCACATTTGTGCTGCCACTAAGACCCTCCTTCAGGCCTTCACTACCTCGAAACCTAACTGTTCCAACTTACTCTTGGCTGGTCTGCCATGTTTGACCCTCCCGTAAACATGAGGTCATCCAAAACTCTGCTGCCTTTGCCACTTCTGGTAATTTTCCATTCACCTTAACATGGTTAAAGGACAATATGAAAAATAGGCTAATAAATGATATAAAGGAAATAGCAAGGCAATTTCTAAGCATATGAAAAGTAAGCAACCAATTAGAAAGGGTTGGACTATTCAAGGATGAAGGGAGAAATCCAATTGTGAAGGATTGAAGGCACAGCAGATGTGGTGAATAAATATTGTGTGGCAGCATGCTGGTTTCTGGTTGACTCCACTGCAATGAGATCTATCCACCAATATTTCACTGCTCCCATGTTGAATCCTCTGACTACCATGCAGACACATGAAAACCACTTTCAGTATTCTAGATGTGGTCAGAACAAGGTTATAGGGGGAAAGGATTGTATTTCTTGTTTTATATTTAATTATCCTGGCAAGACATCTTAACACCCTGTTTGTTTTTATTTTAGTCTGAGCTACTGGTCATGGACTTCCAGACACAATCAGTGTTGTATGGGAGTGATTGGTTGTTTTTTTACCTGGGATATTGTATACGTGTACAAGAGCTGATGCTGAGGCATGCATTAATCACCGAGCAAGTTCCAGTCAGGAGTGAATTGGCAGCCTTCACCCACAGTGTATTGTGTGAGCCAACCAGAATGAACAGACAAAGCTTGCAATGATTCAGCCCGGGCTTGAAAGGACAGAGCAGTTCTCAAAGCCTGAACATTTTCTGATTATAAAACAATGAGAGCAGCAGCTTATTGTTCAGTTTGCTGACAAGCCTCCTGCATTTGCAGGAGCATCTGAGGAATGCAGCTGGCCAAGGGTGCATAATAAACCCATTGCAATTAGCTTCTGATAGGGGAACTGTTCAGCAAAAGCAGGACCTTGTTGTGTGTACACACATTGTGCTGTAGCCAACAATGAGTACTATGTGAGGGCCTGCGTTGCTCCGTGTTTTCAAATCTGTGTTATTTTTAAAGACACAGTGAGGATTTCTATTGGCAAGTTTGACTTAAAAATAAATTAGCAATTCAAAATTGTGATTAGCCCCTTGGTGAGGAACAGGAGAATTAGCTCCTAATCACCAATCTCTTCACTATAACGTGTTGGTGCAGGACAAGGTGAACTATCATCTCCCCCTTACTTAAATTGCAGTGATATTGGAGGCTCTGACACAGCTTTCAAGTAAGTGGGACTCAGCATTTATTCCCTAACCCTTTAGAACTCTTCCTCTATGTCTGTGTGGAGTCTGCACGTTCTCCCCGTGTCTGCGTGAGTTTCCTCCGGGTGCTCCGGTTTCCTCCCACAGTCCAAAGATGTGCAGGTTAGGTGGATTACCCCTTAGTGTCCAAAACAGGTTAGCTGGGGTTACTGGGTTACGGGGATAGGATGGAGGTGTGGGCTTAAGTGGGGTGCTCTTTCCAAGAGCAGGTGCAGATTGATGGACCAAATGGCCTCCTTTTGCACTGTAGATTCTATATGAATGCCAAAGATGTTGCTCTCTCACTATAACTCTATTACAATTACAGACCTTGTAGGCTCTATATCCCAGCTTCTAAAATGTTATAACCTCTGTGAGGACCATGGGGAAACAATAACTGATCTCCCTGTGGGCTCATGGAATACGAGCTCCCTGGGTAGGGGATGGAGGCCAATCACCTGAAACCTGTTAAGGCAGGTGTCATGTGAGAGTACTTTTAAGACATGGATGCTTAAGCAATGTACCTTGAAGAAAACAGTGATGTCAGAGAGTGGGTGGGGCTGAGGTCAGGTCAGCCATTTTGCAGTTTAGTTTTGCAGGTTTTTAGTTTCAGTTTAAAAAGCAGTGGGTGTGTGTCTGTGTGTGTCCAGAGAGCTGCAAGAAGAAAGCAAGGTGCTGGAGCTGCCATTCTACAGAAACTATATATATCCTTTAACCTGATGTGATACTGTTTAAAGGTGTTAAGTCTCTTGGAAGTTTGAAGGAACATTTTAAAGAGTTATTTACTGTTGCAATATTTTCTGAGTTATCTTTGAAGTAAGGGGTGTTAAGAGATCCAATGTTTATTTAAGATGTTAAGATGAGTTCATGGAATAAACAGTGTTTTGTGTTTAAAAACCCACGTGTCCATAATTGTAATCCCACACCTAGGGAAAAGCCGTGTGCTCGGAAAAGCAAAAAATCCATTTCAGGAAGAGGTTGGTTGAACTCCATGATACATTTTGGAGTTCTGAAAACGCCTCACCCATAATAATTGGGGGCCCGAGGGGGATAAAAGTCTATCTATTGGATTGGCGTTTGTGAACTTAAAGACAGTGAAGGATTGTTGCTTTTCCAGTGTGGTATTTTAGTTTAAATGGGAAGAGTGTTGTGAACAATGGCTCTTTCAGAGGCTCAGAAGTTTTGGGGTGGCGAATGTTACACGTAGTACCTTACGGACAGAAACAAAAAGCAGACTGTTAGATTTGGCAAGAACATTGCAGTTAACATTACCTGACAAAATGTAAAAAGATGAGGTATTTATGGCGGTGGTTAAGCATTTAAAGTTGCCTGAGATAGAGTTTGACTCATTGAAATGGCAAAGATTCAGTTGCAAATTAAACAAATGGAACATGAGACAGAATTAAAGCGGCTGGCATACGAGAGTGAGAGAGAGGAAAAAGAAAGAGAGAGAGAAGAAAAAGAAAGAGAAAGAGAGAGAGAGAGAAGAAAGAGAAAGAGAGAGAGAGGAAAGAGAAAGAGAGAGAGAGGAAAAAGAAAAGGAGAGAGAAGAAAGGAGAAAAGAAAGAATAGCTCCAGCAGAACAGAAAGAAAAAGAAAGGGAGACACAGATCAGGGAAAAAGATAAAGAGAGGGAGTTTGAACTTCAGAAAATGGCCATGAAACATGACAATCAGTTAAAATTGGCAGACGTAAAGGGAAACGTACAGTTGGATGATAGTAATGAGGATAGTGAGAAAGAGCGGCATAGTCGAAGGCTTGGTGGGAATCTATTTAAATATGTCCAAGCATTGCCAAGGTTTGACGAGAAGGAAATGGAAGCCTTTTTCATTTCATTTGAGAAGGTAGCTAAACAAATGAAACATGTGGGTGTTACTGATTCAAACAAAGCTGGTAGATAGAGCTAGTGAAATGTTTGCATCACTACCGGAGTAGGTATCTGGAACGTATGAGTAGGTGAAGAAATCCATCTTAATTGCATATGAGCTAGTGCCTGAAGCTTACAGACAAAGATTTAGAAATTTAAGGAAAGAATTTGGTCAAACATACATGGAGTTTGAAAGGCTCAAACAGAGTAATTTTGATAGGTGGATAAGGGCTTTGAAAATAGACCAAACGTATGAAGCTCTCAAAGAAATAATACTTTTGGAGGAGTTTAAAAATTCAATTCCTGATGTAGTGAGAACTCATGTGGAAGAACAGAGGGTTAAAACTGCGAGATTAGCAGCGGAAATGGCAGATGATTATGAATTAGTTCATAAATCAAAGATTGGTTTCCGACATCAGTTTCAGCCTGTGAGGGATAGATATTGGAGACATGAGAAATACTCACGTGGCAAAGGTAAAGGTGATCTGATGGGAAACAATAAAGAGAGTGTACATCAGATTAAAAACAAAATCCAGGAGGGTGGAAAAGAAATGAAAAGTTTCAAATGTTTTCACTGAAATAAACTAGGCCATGTAAAGTCACAGTGTTGGTGGTTGAAGAAAAGCACTGGGAAGGCTGATGTGGTAAAACAGGATAAGAACGTGGGATTTGTTAGAGTGGTAAAGGAAAGCCCAAGAGAAGCGAAGGAGGTGCAAACGATTGCACAGCCTGTTCAAGAAGTAATTGTTAAGAAGGTGCCAGATGTCTTTAAAGAGTTTACTTGTGTGGGTAAAGTTTACTCATGTGTATCAGGAGGAGCAGATAAAGAAGTCACAATTTTAAGAGATACAGGGGCTAGTCAATCTTTAATGGTAAGAGATGAGGAATTATGTAGTTTGGGAAAAGTGTTGCCAGAAAAGGTGGTGATATGTGGAATTCAGGGTCAGAGGAGTTGCGTTCCATTATATAAGGTAAGGTTGGAAAGTCCAGTGAAGAGTGGTGAAGTGGTAGCAGGAGTAATAGATAAACTATCTTGTCCAGGAATACAGTTTATCTTGGGTAATGATATAGCTGGATCGCAGGTGGGAGTGATGCCTACTGTGGTTGATAAGCCATTGGAAAATCAGTCAACTGAAGTGTTGAAGGACGAATATCCTGGGATTTTTCCAGATTGTGTAGTAACAAGGTCGCACAGTCACAGGTTAAGACAAGAGGAGAAATCAAAGAGTGAAGATGAAGTGGAAGTGCAATTATCGGAAACAATTTTTGATCAGATGGTTGAAAAAGAACAAAAACAGGTGGAGGGAGGATGAGCCAGATATTTTTAGTTCAGGAAAATTGGCGGAGTTACAACAGAAAGATGTAGAAATAAAACGGATATATCAGAAAGCATATACGGAAGAGGAATCTGAGAGTATACCAGAGTGTTATTACCGTAAAAATGAGGTCTTGATGAGAAAATGGAGACCTGTTCATATGCAGGTGGATGAAAAGTGGGCAGACGTTCATCAAGCAGTATTGCCAGGAGGTGTTGCGAGTTGCACATGAGGTACCATTGGGAGGTCATTTGGGAACAAGGAAAACTCAAGCTAAAATCCAGAAACATTTTTATTGGCCTGGACTACATAAAGATGCAGTTAAATTTTGTCAATCGTGTCACACATGTCAAGTGATAGGGAAACCTCAAGCAGTGATAAAACCAGCGCCCTTAATACCCATTCCAGCATTTGATGAACCTTTTACGTGGGAATCAATAGCTTTTGACTGTAATAGATGTGTCTACTAGGTTTCCAGAGGCCATTCCAGTACGTAATATTACAGCTAAAAGGATTGTGGAGGAGTTACTTAAATTCTTCACTAGATATGGACTACCCACAGAAATTCAATCGGATCAAGGAACAAATTTTACTTCAAAGTTATTCAAAGACGTTATGGATAGTTTAGGAATAAAACAATTTAAATCAACTGCGTACCATCCAGAATCGCAGAGAGCGTTAGAAAGGTGGCATCAGACATTAAAGACAATGTTGAGGGCATATTGTCAAGATTATCCAGAGGATTGGGATAAAGGAATCCCATTCATATTGTTTGCAATTAGGGATGCACCTAATAAGTCTACCAAATTTAGTCCTTTTGAACTAATTTTTGGTCATGAGGTAAGAGGACCACCTTAGTTGATCAAGGAAAAATTGGTGGGTGAGAAATCGGAAATTACACTATTGGATTACTTGTCAAATTTTAGGGAACGATTAAATAGAGCAGGTGAATTGGCTAGACAACATTTGAAAGTTGCACAAAATGTGATGAAACAGGGAGCGGACAAGAAATCCAAAGTTCGTAGTTTTGCCAGTGGAGATAAAGTTTTAGTGTTGTTACCAATGGTAGGGGAGCCTTTAAAAGCTAGGTTTTGTGGACCGTATCAGATTGAAAGGAAATTAAGTGAGGTGAATTATGTGGTAAAAACACCAGATAGAAGGAAGACTCACCGAGTGTGTCATGTGAACATGCTTAAAAGGTACTTTGAAAGGGAAGGAGAGAAAAAGGAGGTTTTAATGATTCTAACTCAAAGTGATGAACCAAATCCAGATGACTGTGAATTTGACATACCTCAAATTAAATTGGAAAATGAGAATGTTCTTAAAAATTGGGATGAATTGTTAGGTTACCTTCCAGAGGAAAAACAAACTGATATCACATGGGCAAGTTTGTAGAGATAAATTGGGAAGTACTAAAATGGCTATACATGATGTAGATGTGGGAAATGCTGTTCCTATCAAACAACATCCATATAGACTTTAAAATTGGCACAGGTTAACAGAAAGATTGAGAGTATGCTGAAGAATGGCATAATTGAAGTGGGTTGCAGCCAATGGAGCTCACCCATAACACAGGGGATAAAAGCACACCCGACTGAGGGCCTGATCAGTCCTATCCTCCCAACAGGCTCTGCACTGGGAGTGAGAGGCTATGTAAAGTCGAACTTGTATATATGTAAATAAATTCATCTTTGTTGTGACTGTTTCCTGATGAGTTATTTCTAAAAGGTCAGTGTATACTTTGCACCCCAACTACAAGACGCTTAAAAGTTTCTCTTTTCTAACTCCACAGGAACTTGCTTTGTCCCTGATTTGAAGATGGCTTCTGAGTGGTGGAGGTGAGGTGTGGGAATGGATGGGAATTGCATGTGGGTATTGACGTGTTATATGAGTTTAACATTGACTACAACTGGATGCAGTGAGACGAGAAACAGGCTTCCGACACAGGAGACGGTTCAACACTGTTTTATTGAACCTGCTGATTGCTGTACATAATCTGCTGTGGGTTGACACTCTATTAATCTAAACTGATAATCTCTGTCTGGCTTGACCAGACTAGCTCTCTGTCACATGGAGATGGTGCTCACTGCACTGTGCACCCTGACTATCTCTGTAGCTGTATCCAGTGAGAAGAAGAGTCTTGATGCCTCGTGGTGGTGTCCCCTGCAGTGTCCTGTCTGGTGATTGGTTGTTCTGTGTCCTGTGTGTTTATTGGTTATTTTGTGTGTCAGTCATTGCCTGACTGTATCTCATTATATACATGAGTGGATATTATGACATCTCTCCTTATTAAAATAAATGTTTGTTTTTTGAACGGGCAGCACGGTAACATTGTGGATAGCACAATTGCTTCACAGCTCAAGGGTCCCAGGTTCGATTGCCGGCCTGGGTCACAGTCTGTGCGGAGTCTGCACATTCTCCCCGTGTGTGCGTGATTTCCTCCGGGTGCTCCGGTTTCCTCCCACAGTCCAGAGATGTGCAGGTTAGGTGGATTGGCCATGCTAAATTGCCCTTGGTGTCCAAAATTGCCCTTAGTGTTGGGTGGGGTTCCTGGGTTATGGGGATAGGGTGGAGGTGTGGGCTTGGGTATGGTGATCTTTCCAAGAGCTGGTGCAGACTCGATGTGCCGAATGGCCTCCTTCTGCACTGTAGATTCTATGATTCTATGAATGTGGCTGTATATACATGTATGACTATGTACAAATGGTGAGTGAATGAACATATATACAGGTTTCAAATCTATAGATTCAGTCTTTCTGGTTGGCGATGGATTCTTGTCGACCTCCTCAGAGGTGGAGGGGGGGACGCCGGCACCTGGACAGGCGGGCATGCTGCCAGATCGGTGGCCTCATGGTGCGAGATGTCCGGAGGAGGCATGATGACATGCGGAAAGGTGTGGTCAGGTGGTGGACAGGCAAATTTGCGCAGTGCCTTCCTGTTGCACCGTAGAATGGAGCCATCAGCTATTTGAACAACGAAAGACCTGGGAGCAGCCTGTCTGACGACAACAGTTGGGGCTGACGAGCCTCCCTCAGGCAACTGGATGCGAACAACATCTTCTGGAGCCAGCGCAGGCAAATCAGTGGCATGAGCATCATACGTGATCTTCTGCTGGTCCCTGGATCGCTGCACTTTCTGCAGCACCGTGAGGTGGTCAAGGTCTTGAACATGGATGGCTGGAACAGTCGTCCGCAGGTTGCGGTTCATGAGTAGCTGAGCCGGAGACAAACCAATCGACAGAGTGGTTGCCCTGTATGCCAACAGCGCAAGGTGAAAATCAGATGTTGAGTCTGCAGCCTTGCAAAGCAGTCGCTTGACAATGTGGACCTCTTTCTCGGCCTTCCCGTTTGATTGCAGGTAATGGGGACTGGATGAGACATGCCTGAAGTGGTAGGATTGTGCAAAATTGGACCACTCTTGGCTGTAGAAACATGTCACTCATTACTGTGAGTGGTATACCGTGCCTGGCAAACGTCTCCTTGCAGGTCTTGATGACTGACTTTGACGTGAGGTTCGACAGTTTCACCACTTCCGGGTAGCTGGAGAAGTAGTTGATTAAAAGCACATAATCACGCCAATTTGCGTGAAAGAGGTCTATCCCCACCTTAGACCAAGGAGAGGTCACGATCTCATGCTGTTGCAGTGTTTCCTTGGACTGGGATGGTTGGAATTTCTGGCATGTGGTGCAGTTGAGGACCATGTTGGCAATGTCCTGGCTGATGCCAGGCCAGTAAACTGCCTGCAGAGCTCTGCGTCGACATTTCTCGACCCCAAGGTGACCCTCATGGATCTGTTTGAGCACCATGGTTTGCATGCTTTGGGGAATGACGATTCTATCCAGTTTAAGAAGGATCCCCGCAACAACCGTTAACTTGTCCTTAACGTTGAAGAACTGGGGGCATTGCCCCTTTTGCCAGCCATGTGCGAGGTGCTGCATCACGCGCTGCAGTAGAGGATCGTTGGCCGTTTCTTCGCATATTTGGACAACTCGTCACACGTCATGGTGATGGATCGGGATAGGGCATCCGCGATTACCAGCTCCTTACCCGGTGTGTAGACGAGTTCAATGTCATATCGGCGGAGACGAAGAAGAATTCGCTGAAGCCGAGGTGTCATATCATTTAAATCCTTCTGCATTATGTGGACTAAGGGCCTGTGGTCTGTTTCCACCGTGAACTTTGGCAGACCGTATACGTAGTCCTGAAACTTGACTATTCCTGTCAGGAGACACAAGCACTCCTTTTCGATCTGGGCATACCGTTGTTCGGTCTGAGTCATGGCCCTGGATGCATATGCCACTGGAGCCCAGGACGAGGAGTCGTCTTTCTGGAGGAGCACCGCACCAATGCTGTCCTGGCTTGCGTCTGTGGATATTTTGGTATCCTTGGTCGGGTCAAAGAACACCAGTACTGGGGCTGTGGTGAGCTTCGCCTTCAGCTCAAGCCACTCCGCTTGATGCGTGGGAAGCCACTGGAACATGGTGAACTTTTTTACGAGATGCCGGAGGGCTGTGGTGTGGGATGCCATTTTAGGAATGAATTTTCCTCGAAAATTTACCATCCCAAGGAAACGTAGGACCGCCTTTTTGTCCTCTGGGGTCTTCATGGCATTGATTGCCAGCACCTTGTCAGCATCAGGTTGCACACCCTGCTAGGAAATGTGGTCACCCAGAAACTTGATCGCGGACCGACCAAATGAGCATTTGGCCCTGTTTAGCTGGAGGCCATTCTCGTGGACCCTCTGAAAAACCTGTCTTGAGGCGAGCTATGTGATCCTCGGGCGTCGCGGACCAGATGATCACGTCATCCACATAGACTCGCACCCGCTCGATGCCCTCCATCATTTGCTCCATTATTCGATGAAAGACTTCGGAAGATGAAATGATACCGAAAGGCATGCGGTTGTAACAATACTTGCCGAACGGAGTGTTAAATGTGCATAGCTTCCTCCTGGACTCGTCCAGTTGTATCTGCCAGAAGCCACGTGAGGCGTCCAGCTTGGTGAAGAATTTGGCATGAGCCATCTCACGGGTTAATTCTTCCCGCTTCAGGATCCGGTAGTGCTCTCACATTATGTTGCGATTCAGGTCTTTGGGATCGATGCAAATTCGTAGTTCACCAGAGGGTTTCTTGACGTAGACCATGGAGATGACCCAGTCTGTTGGTTCCGTGACCTTTGAAATGATGCTCTGGTCTTGGAGCTCTTGCAGCTGCGCTTTTAGAAGATCCTTGAGAGGAACTGGCACCCGGCGTGGTGCATGGATGACTGGGGTGGCTTTCGGCTTGAGTAGTATATTGTAGCAATACGGGAGCATGCCCATCCCATCAAACACATTGCAGTATTGCGTGCGAATGTCATCTATCTCAGCTTGTAGATTCGCATTGGGCGAGGCAGTCGCCGGTGTCGAGGACATGGCATGGACTCGCTGGACCAGATTTAGGAGTTTGCATGCGCGAGCACCGAGCAGGGATGCCTTGTCAGGCTGGACGATCTTGAATCTTAACGTCGCCTTGATTGCCTTGTGAGAGACACTTAGCTGACACGAGCCACTGGCAGCTATGGCATTGGCATTGTAGTAAAGGAGCTGGCAGGTTGGTGGAAGAATTCTAGGTTGGTCTCGGATGCTGTTGAGGTCTGACTGGGACATGAGATTCGCAGACGGTCCAATTTGAATCGGATGCGACACTGGTTGACCATGATGACAGCACACCATTCGTCATCAGGATCCACACTTAGGATTGAAAGGCGTTTTTCAGGAGTGGACAAGACTAGCTCACATGGGGTGATGATGCCCACCTGATATGGAGACTCGAGGCAGTCAGCATCGGGGTCTGTTGGGCATTTGGGATCGGAATCCTGCATGCCTTGCTGTACGCAGCGGACACGTCTGCGCTGCAGCTGGGATCACTGGCTGTTGATCAGTGGAGCAGACCTGCATAAGGCCGTATAATGCCCAGGCTTTCCACATTGTAGACATCGCCTTCCTTTGGCTGGACATTGCCTCTTTAAATGGGCAGAGCCACAATTTTGACACGTCATGACGCTGATGTCAGCGCATTCCGCGCGCCTTCACGCATGCGCAGTGCGGTCGGCCGACGTTCACACATGCGCAGTAGGGTTTTCGGCCTCATCGTCCCCCCGGTCATGGTGCGCATGCGTAGGAACCCAGGAAAAGCACGCAAAATGGCCACTCTCTGCGATGGTCAGGCCTTGCATTCTGGAGACGGCCTGTACCCTTTCTGCCTCGTGGGAGACCAGTTTTGCATTTTCTGCAGCCCTGATGCGGGAGTATCGATTGCTGGCAAGTTCATGGACAACGCATGTTTCGATGGCAACGGAGAGGGTCATCCTTTTGATTTTGAGGAGCTGCTCCCGCAGGGAGTCCGAATGGATCCTGAAAATGATCTGATCCCGGATCATGGACTCAGCAGTTGAGTCATAATTACATGATTGCGCTGGGATGCGGAGATGGGTCAAAAAGGACTGAAAAGGTTCATCCTTACCCTGAAGCCTCTGTTGGAAGATGTACTGTTCAAAGCTCTCATTCACCTCGACTTCGCAGTGGCTGTCGAATTTCAGCAGAACTGTCTTGAGCTTCGTCTTGTCTTCGCCATCGGCAAATGTGAGCGAGTTAAAGATGTGGATGGTGTGATCCCCCGCAGTCGACAGGAACAGTGCGATCTTCCTGGCATCTGGTGCTGCTTCGCGGTCGGTGGCCTCGATGTACAGGAGGAACTTCTGTTTGAAGACTTTCCAGTTGGCGCCGAGGTTGCCGGAGATCCGGAGTTGCGGAGGGGGCTGGATCTTTTCCATGCCGCTGGATGGTTGCTTGCTGGTCGTTGCAGATTCACTCGAGAGAGGTTTGTTAGAATTAATAGTTTCCTGATATCATGATGTGTTTCTGAGTTGGTTTAACACTAACTGCAACTGGATGCAGTAAGACGAGAAACAGGCTTCTGACACAGGAGACGGTTCAACACTGTTTTATTGAACCTGCTGATTGCTGTACATAATCTGCTGTGGGTTGACACTCTATTAATCTAAACTGATAACCTCTGTCTGGCTTGACCAGACTGGCTCTCTGTCACATGGAGACGGTGCTCACTGCACTGTGCACCCTGACTATCTCTGTAGCTGTGTCCAGTGAGAAGAGGCAGAGTCTTGATGCCTCGTGGTGGTGTCCCCCGCAGTGTCCTGTCTGGTGATTGGCTGTTCTGTGTCCTTTGTATTTATTAGTTATTCTGTGTGTCAGTCACTGCCTGTCTGTATCTCATTATATACATGAGTGGATATTATGACGGGAAGCTCCCAAGTCAGCTGAGCAGGTCAGAATTTACATAGTATAGAAAATATCCTTCGACCCATTGAGTCTGCACTGACAAAACAACACTGAATCTACACTAGTTCCTCTTTCCAGCACTTGGCCTTGAATGTTTCAATACTTCAGGTACTCATCCACATACTTTTTTAAAGGTTGTGAGGTTTCTTTTGTGAGGGCCACGAAGAATCCACCACGAGTTTTAAGGATACAAAGTAATAATATTTATTCACTATAACATATATACATAACAGTAACAGTAACTTCCCTTGCTGCACACTCCTTCCTACTGGTTACTAAACTGGCCAGCTTTATTTATACTTGGAGTTTACTAATGGTTTCTCCGCCCCGCTCATTGGGGAAGCTCATACTCCCACAGGATTGTGGGATTGTCATTAGTCCCCAGCCAATGGTAAGCAGGCAGGTTATAACATCCCTCCCCCCCAAAGTCCAAGGAATCCACCGAAGACCCTGGCGAAGGAGGGCGTCGGACTTGTTTTGGTGCATGTCGGACACCATTTGCACGCGGCGCTGGATCAGGCGGCGTGTAACGAGACGGAGACCGGCGCTTCCGTGATGAACGGCGCAATGGTTGTACATCCACGTCCCGTGGACCCGGGATTCCCCCTCTGATGCATCCTGTGTCTCCATCTCGGAGTCAGAGTCTGCTGCCACCGTCATGTCATCATCTCTATCTCCATTCGGTTCCGTAACGACCTGCGCAGGCTTCGAGTGAGGCACCAGTGGAAGATTGTGAGGACTACCTTCCCTGGTCTCTGGTCTCTGCGGCTGTAAAAATGAGCTCCGGGGGCGGGGAATCTTTTGAGGGGATAGTCTTCTGGACCGAACGTGGTCTACATGTTTGCGCTGGAGACGACCCTGGGCTTGCACCTGGTAAGATATAGGGCCCGTTTGGCGAAAGATTACACCAGGAACCCACTGGGCACCACCAGCAAAATTCCGAACGAACACTGGGTCACCGGGCGCAAACTGCCGAATCGGCCGATGCCGAGAAAATCCCTGTCCCTGCCGTTCTTGTGTGCGGCGTACTTTTGCGCCAATGTCTGGGAAAACCATACTAAGGTGGGTGCGAAGTCTCCGGCCCATTAGGAGTTCTGCGGGAGCTACCCCAGTCACCGCATGGGGGGTGGTCCTATACGTAAACAAAAAGCGAGCCAGTCTCGTGTCCATTGATCCGGAAGACTGCTTCTTTAGACCTCTTTTGAATGTCTGCACTGCATGCTCTCCCAACCCATTTGAAGCCGGGTGGTAAGGGGCAGTGCAGATATGGCGTATGCCGTTCATCTTCGTGAATCTCGCAAACTCCTCACTCGTGAATGGAGTGCCGTTATCCGTGACCAGCACCGCGGGGAGGCCATGCGTACTAAACAACAAAGGCATCTTTTCAATTGTTGCACAGGACGTTGTACCCTGCATCTTATGCACCTCTAGCCATTTAGACTGGGCGTCAATTAATAGAAGGAACATGGATCCTTGAAAAGGGCCGGCGAAATCTGCATGCAAGCGTGCCCAAGGCCGCCTTGGCCATTCCCAGTGATGTAGGGGCGCGGCCGGCGGAAGCTCCTGATGCTCCTGGCAAATGGAGTAGTTTTGGGCCACCTTCTCAATGTCTGTGTCGAGGCCTGGCCACCAGACATAACTCCGGGCCAACATTTTCATTTTGGTCACACCTGGATGCCCATTGTGCAAGTCTGTTAGTATCAGCTCCTGGCCTTTTTCCGGGACAATCACACGCGTCCCCCACAAGAGGATGCCGTCTTCCACGCTGAATTCTGACAGCTTGGAGGAAAATGCCCGCAACTCGCCTGGGAGCCTGCCCACCATACAGGACTATGTGCCGAACCTTTGACAGGACTGGCTCCGTCTGGGTCCACTCACGGTCTGTGATGCCGTGACAGGCAAGGTATCCATAAAATTTAGGGTTGCAACCACCTCACCGGTCGTGGGGGTCGACATGGGGCCGGTCGGTAAAGGCAATCGGCTCAGTGCGTCGACATTTGCTATCTGCGTACCTGGCTTGTGCTCCATAGAATACTTGTATGCAGCAAGCAACAAAGCCCAGCGCTGGATCCGTGCGGAAGCAATGGGCAGTATTGGCTTATCCTCTCTGAAAAGACCCAGCAGAGGCTTATGATCAGTCACGATAGTGAAATGGCGGCCATACACGTACTGGTGGAAGCGTTTCACGGCAAAAACCACTGCCAGGCCCTCCTTCTCGATCTGCGCATACTTTTTCTCCGCTGCAGTCAATGTGCGGGAGGCGAAAGCTATCAGTCGCTCGGCCCCGTTCTCCACCTTGTGGGACAGGACGGCCCCAATACCATACGGGGATGCATCACATGTGACGAGCAAAGGCTTTCCAGGATCATAGTGGGTTAGTAACCCAGACGACGACAATTGTTGCTTTACCCGCCGGAAAGCGGTTTCTTGCGGCTGACCCCAAACCAAGGTGTGATTTTTCTTTAGCAGAAGGTGCAACGGGGCCAGCGTAGTTGCCAGATTGGGGAGGAACTTCCCGTAATAGTTTACGAGACCGAGAAAAGAACAAAGATGCGAAGTGTCAGTCGGGGCGGGGGCTTGTTGAATCACACGAACCTTCTCTGCGACGGTGTGCAAACCTTCGCGGTCCACCCGATAACCTAGGTAGACTACTTCCTTAGCCTGAAATACGCACTTTGTGCGACGTAAACGGACTCCAGCCTCCGAAAGGCGTCTAAGGACAGCCTCCAGATTTTCCAAATGTTCCTGCTCCGACGTCCCTGTAATCAAAACGTCATCTAAGTAGACAGCAACACGTGGTAAACCTCTCAAAATGCCCTCCATAACACGTTGAAAGATTGCGCAGGCAGAGGATACTCCAAAGGGCAACCGTGTATATTCGTACAGGCCCCGGTGTGTATTAATCGTTACATATGGTCGGGAGGCAGGGTCCAGCTCCAACTGCAGGTAGGCGTGACTCATATCTAATTTTGTGAATGAGAGTCCACCTGCAAGCTTCGCGTAGAGATCCTCTATGCGAGGCATTGGATATCGATCGAGTCGGGAAGCCGTATTCACTGTAAGTTTATAGTTGCCACACAAGCGAACTGTGGCATCTGGCTTCATTACAGGTACAATTGGTGCTGCCCAATCAGCAAAACGGATGGGCCTGATAATACCCAAACTCTCCAAACGAGTGAGCTCCCCTTCTACCTTCTCGAGCAAGGCGTAAGGCACCGGACGCGCCTGGAAATAGCGCGGCGTGGCTCCTGGTTCGACTTGGATACGGGCTACGGCCCCTTTTATTTTCCCCAAACCAGGCTGGAATACATCTGGGTATTGTCCTAGCACCTCAGTCAACCCTTCAGAAACTGTTTGGAGGATGTGCTGCCATTGCAACCGCAAATGGCGCAACCAGTCCCGACCGAACAGGCTGGGCCCATGACCACGCACCACGATAAGTGGGAAATAACTGGTGTCCATAAACAACAGGGGTCATTGTAGTTCCTGCAATGTCCAGTGGTTCCCCCGTGTAGGTGGCCAACTTGGCCTGTGAGTCGGTTAATGTAAGGGTCTGTATACCCTGCTTGATGCGGTCGAATGTCCTCTGGGCAATCACGGAGACCGCTGCGCCAGTGTCCAACTCTATCTCAAGCGGGTGGCCATTGACCCGTACTGTCACCTTAATGGGGGCCACACGGGGAGCTGCCACACAATGCAGCTGCAGGCAGTCGTCCTCCGTCTCCACGTCCTCAGGAGTAGTCGCCGCAGGTTCATCCATATGGAAGGTACGGCCCCTGGGCTGGTCCCAGTTTTGGCCCCTGGGCTGGTCCCAGTTTCGGTCGGAACGACGGCGCCTCTGGCGCCCCCAGGACCGCCGTCCACCACGGGGCCGGTGCCTACAAGTCTGACACGGATATGGCTCCTCATCCATTGGCTCTGGAGAAGGCTCCCTTTGGGAAGGAATGTCCGATGGCCACTGCCGTCGGTCCGGACGTTGCCTCGCCCAAGGTACTGCAGGAGTGCGGGGAGAAGTTTTCGGACGGAAGGGGTTGCGCCCCAAGGCATGCACTTCCATTCCCTGTAGCTCCTGCACTCCTCGTTCTGCGCTCTCTTGGGACAATACTATTTGAATGGCCTGTTGAAAAGTCAATGTTGGCTCAGCTAACAACTTTCTCTGGGAGGCCGCATTGTTAATACCGCAAACCAAACGGTCGCGTAACATTTCTGACAAGGTCTCACCATAGTCACAGTACTCCGCAATCCTGCGTAGCCTGGAGAGAAAATCGGCAAGGGATTCTCCAGGGGTCCTCTCAGCGATATTAAACCAGTAACACTGGACTATCATGGACGGGGTTGGGTTAAAATGTTGCCCCACTATATTCACAAGTTCATCAAACGTTTTGGTGTCCGGCACAGCTGGGTACGTAAGGCTCCTAATCACCCCAAATGTATGCGGTCCTAGGCGGTGAGCAATATGACCACGTGGCGCTCGTTTTTGGTGATATTGTTTGCCCGGAAATAGTAATGCATCCGTTGTGTGTACTGGTTCCAGCTTTCCAGCGCAGCATCAAAAACATCCAAACGTCCGTACAGAGGCATGGTATAATAGAAAACAATTTCCAACCTGTATTCAACAAAACTCCAGGGAGGTGGCTTCAGCAGTGTAGACAGCTATTCACTTTAACATTCGTCGCCAGTTTTGTGAGGGCCACGAAGAATCCAGCACCAGTGTTAAGGATACAAAGTAATAACATTTATTTACAATAATATATATATATAACAGCAGCAGCAACTTCCCTTGCTGCACACTCCTTCCTACTGGTTCCTACACTGGCCAGCTTTATTTATACTTGGAGTTCACTAATGGTTTCTCCGCCCCCCTCATTGGGGAAGCTCATACTCCCACAGGATTGTGGGATTGTCATTAGTCCCCAGCCAATGGTAAGTGGGCAGGTTATAACAGTTTCCCACCTCTACTATCCTCCCAGGCAGTGCATTCCAGACTCCCACCACCATCTGGGTTAAAATCTTTTACCTCAAATCCCTCTTAAACCTCCTGCCCCTCCCCTAAAAATTATGCCCCTCGTTAGTGACCCTTCACCTCATGGGAACAGCTGCTTCCTATCCATCTTGTCCACACCTCTCAATCTTATACACCTCAATCAGGTCTCCCCTCAGCCTTTGCACTAAAGAAAACAACCCAAGCCGATCCAGTCTCTCTTTGTCGCTCAAAAGCTCCATCCCAGGCAACATCCTGATGAATCTCCTCTGCATCCTCACCAGTGCAATCACATCCTTCCTTTAGTAAAGAAATGTGCACAGTACTCTAGCTCTGGGTGCTGCGACCTAACAAAAGTTTTCAAAACAGCTTCAACATTATCTCCTTGCTGCCACGACTGATAAAGGTAAGTGTCCCATATGCCGCCTTAACTACCCTATTAACCTGTTCTGCCGCCTTCAGGAATCTGTGGATAAAACCTCCAAGATCTTCTGTTCCTCTGAGCTTCCTCCTGTCTTGCCAGTGATTGAGGATATTGAAATATTCAAGAGGCGGCTGGATACAGCACTTGGGGAGAATGCGATCAAAGGCTATGGGAAGAAAGTAGGATTAGGCTATTGAATTGGATGATCAGCCATGATCGTGATGAATGGCGGAGCAGGCTCGAAGGGACAAAAGGCCTCCTCCTGCTCCTATCTTCTATGTATCATTCTCTGTCTCCTTGCACCTTTGGGATCCAACTTGCCAAGTTACCCTGGATCCCATGTGCTTTTGGGGTGGATTCTCCATCCTGCAATGCCCAGATCGAGTTTCCCGATGGGAAGGAGACTCAGGAGTCGGGGGGAAAATCGGGATCAATGGCGGGTGCTGACCCGATGCTCCGACCCCTGCTGGCGCCAGGATAGAGATCCACGACCGTGTGCCAGCGGGATGTAAATGAATACAAATCGGTCTTAATGGAGCCCCCTATCTTCCAACCCTCAGTGATTCTCTGGTCCCTGGGGCATCTGATGGCCACCCTCCCCACCACAATGCACCAACTGCCCACCCCTCCTCAACCAGATACACCCCTCAGAAAAGAGACCCCTGTCTAGAAGCTAGAGAGCAGACCAGATAGGGGCAGTGAAAAAAATTACAACTGTAACAGTGACCAGGAGGCTCCACGTGCCCATTCCTCCAAGGAGAACAGTTGTGACCTGTGTTCCAACCCCGCGGCAAGCCATTCATAACTTTCTCGTAGTGGGGTGTGATTGACATCTTCCACAAACCAGCTACAGCATTGATTCATTCATTCATCTCCCTTCATGGATCAGTGACTCCAAGTGGTGAAACCACAATGTTTACAAATATTACCACATTTCATTTCAATTTCACCATCAAAGAGAGGTTAGTGCATTCCAACTAAGTACATCCCAATCACTCAAGTGTGTGATCAGAATGCACTTACCTCTTTATGTTTATCACTCTCCCATGTGGGACCTCGTCAAAGGCTTTGCTGAAATCCATGTAAACTACATTAGCTGCAACTGCACTACCCTCATCTGCAGAGCCGATCACCTTCTTGAAAATTCAACAAAATTTGTTAGGCAGCACCTCCCTCTGACTAGGCCATGCCTACTATCTCTGATCAAACCTTGTCTCTCCAAATGGAGAGTAATGTTCACCTTCAGAACTTTCTCCTATAGTTTCCCGACTCACTGGTCTGTAAATCTCTACCACCCTTCTTGAAAAGTGGTGTTCGGAATTTGAGAAATTAACGAGGTTAACAGTGAACTTGAGATAAAAATTAAATAACAAACATGTAACACGAGTAGCAGGCGTCTAGAAGAATAATGAGATGCAATTTGCCCAGTAACATGATTAACAGGCTTCTAGAGACATTGAGGTGCGAATGTCCATATCAGAAACATTGTTTACCTGAGATCAGTGGGGCTCTCATAGAATACTCATAGAATCCCTACAGTGGAAAAGGAGGCCATTTGGACCATCTAATCTGCACAGACCCTTCGAAAGAGCATTCCACCCATGTCCACCTCACCCTATCCCTGCAACCCATAACCTAAGCTGTACCCGAAGCTGTACATCCCTGGACACTAAGGGGCCATTAATTATGGCCAATCCACCTAACCTAGAAGTGGCTATACCCATTTCTAAAGGCAAGGAATTTGAGAAATGTAGAAAACTGAATCCACCGGGTGGGATATCAAAGGGATTAAACAGTATAACAGCGAGCACCCTTACTGGGGAAGAGACTGGTTCACCATCCAATAGACAGACAGGCCAGTTCCACCTGTGATCTGAGCCATGGAGGCATGTTCCATCTAACATTTAGGGCATGGCAGATATTCTCCTCTGAAATATATTGTTTCGTACCTTTGTTGAAACAGGAAGAGGCGTCTTCCCAGAATTGGTCACCTAAACAGTATTGTGTGGATTTGACCCATAGCGTTACTAAAATTGGGTATTGCTTGGGAAAAGGTGTGTCTCAGTGGCTTCAAGGATCGTGGCTATATTTTGGGAACAAGAGGTAACTTCAGATAAAATGGGATGTTTAGTTACTACTATATTTAAGTGTCACAGTACATATTAGCCTTGTGTCATATAGTTTTTTCTTTTCTTTTTCTTTATTAAATATTCTTTGTTAATTATTTGCACAACGACTGGACTGGTTCCTGATTGTGTTGTACAGCGTTCCTCACATTATTCAAAACAAATATACACCACGAGGAACCAGTGTTCCAAGTTATCCTTCAGAGTTTTGAGACACACCCACAGATATCATCAGCAGGGTTAACAGTGGAACCACATTAGCTGTCTTCCAATCTCCTGGCACCTCCCCTGTGGCCCGAGAAGAATTAAACATTTGGGCCAGAGCCCGTGCGATTTCCTCCTTTGCCTCCCACAGCAGCCTGGGATACAACCCCCCCCCCCCCCCCCCCCCCCTTTTAAGAGTGCCAAAACCTCCAATACCTCTTCACTCCCTATGTCAAACTGTTTAAGAACTTCACAGTCCCTCTGTCGGAATTCTATACCTACATCCTCCTTCTTGCGAGTGAAGACAGATGTGAAGTACTCGTTTAACACCCTACAAATGTCCTCCAGCTTTATGCACAGATTGACCATTTGGTCCCTAAGGGGCGCTACTGCTTTTTCACCCCCCCCCCCCACTTTGCTCTCCTAATTGCCTTCGTCAGTTTCCCCCCCGCACTTTCTATACTCCACTAAGGCCTCCACTGATTTGCTACCTTTGTACCTGCTAAAAGCCACTCTTTCTTATCCAGTCCTGAATATTCCTAGACATCCAGGATTCTCTGGGCTTGTTGCTCTGACATTTCACCCTAAATGGAACATTTTGGGCCTGTACTCTCCCTATTTCCTTTTTGAACACCCCCTCTGCTTTACTGTAGATTTTCCCACAAGAAGCTATTCCCAGTCTACTTTGGTCAGATCCTGCCTTATTTTAATAAAATTTGCCTTCTCCCTATCTAAGACCCTTTTGTGAAGACCATCTTTTTCATTTTCCATAACCAATTTAAATCGTACTGTGTTGTGGTCACTATCACTAAAATGCTCCCCCACTTTCACCTTGAACACTTTGTCCAGCTTCGTTCCCCAGAATTAGGTCCAGCACTGCGTGGTCCTTTGTTGGACTCCTATGTATTGATATAAAAAGCTCTTCTGAATACATTTCAAGAAATCTTCCCCCTCTAAACCATTTGCATTTATCTATCCCAATTAATATTGGGGGAAATTAAAATCCCCTAATTAATATTATTTTTACACACCTCAGTGAATTGACTATACATCTGCTCCTCTATTTCCCATTGACTCTTTGGAGGCCTATAATACACTCCCAGCCATGTGACTACCCCTTGTTATTGCTAAACTCTATCCACTGTCATGACACCCTGGGCTAGTGCACGGTCAATTCCAGCCTCACTTGACCCGCAGTCGCAACACAATTGAATGAATCAATAATTCTTCGAAAAATATCCAAAGCCTTTGGGCCCTTGGCTGCCCAATAATTACAGTCACCAGGTTTGTACATTTAAACACAATTACTTTTTATTTATAACAAGAACTACAATGAAATATACAGCAAATACAAGTGGTTAACTATTATCTAATTCCTAATCCCCCAATGTAATTTGCCTCCCACCCTCTACACATGCTCACATAAGACAGACAAACACAAAGGGGTGGATAGGAGTGAAAATCATAAGGAAAAAGAAATAGAGTCTTTGTTTCAGATGGTTGTTTTTAAAAAAATCTTTTTATTGGCATTTCCCATATTGAAAACAGTTGGATATATACGCATCAAATATTTCTCGCCCACGCTAATTTCCTTTATTATACAGAGAGGTTTACTTTGTCCTTAGTGTAACTGATCCTATGTGCGTTTTGTTGCCCTCTGGATCTGTCTATGGTTCCTCCCCCGTTGTCCCTGCCCCCCCCCTCCCCCGGTTGCGCAGTCTTTTGGTGCCTCATCTATCTTGGTGATTTTTCTTTAAATTTTTCTTAGCTTACTCCTCGTTGCTGGCCTCGAACAGGTTTTGGAACAGCCCAACAAACTGCCCCCAAGTATCCAGGAAGCCTTCCTCTGACCCTCGGATGGCGTACTTAATCTTCTCCAGGTGGAGAAATTCCGAAAGGTCAGCGAGTCAGTCTGCAGCTGTGGGTGGGGCTGTCAATCGCCAGCCGAGCAGGATTCTCAAGCGTGCGATTAGGGAAGCGAGGGCGTTGGCCCCCTTCCCCATGTGTAACTCTGGCTGCTACGATACCCCGAAGATTGCAACTATTGGGCTTGGCTTTACCCTCACGCCCACAACCTTGGGCATTGCCTCGGAGAAGGCTGTCCAGAACCCAGCAAGCTTGGGGCAAGCCCAAAACATGTGGGTGTGGTTGGCCGGGCCCCTCTGGCACCGCTCACATTTGTCCTGCACCTCCGGGAAGAACCTGCTCATTCCGGTTCTGGTCAGGTGCGCTCTGTGCACCACTTTGAGCTGCATTAGGCTTAGCCTTGCGCAGGAGGAGGTGGAGTTCACCCTGCTCAGTGCTTCACTCCAGAGTCCCCATCCTACCTCTGTCCCCAGTTCGTTCTCCCATTTTTGTCTCGTCTCTTCCACTGGAGTCCGGGCTCTGTCCAGTAGCTGTCTGATACACGATCAATGACTACTAACGCGAGGTTGTAGTCTAGCTGAAGGCTTTAATAAGCTAGATGTTTCCCCCAGCAGCTCAGGTACAGAAAGAAGGCTGCTGGGGCGCCAGGGACTCTTATACCCTGCCTTGCAGGGCGGATCTACCATACAGCTTGACCAATAGGAAACAGACAATATCTACCAATGGTATTCCAGCATTACCAGGTACCATAATACCTGTACACAGACAGCCACATTCACCCCCTGTTAAAAAAGTGTCCGGCGGGGGTGGTGGCTTGATACTACAACATGGTAACGTGATAGAAATTATAGTTATGGAGGTACCGTAATACGTCCGTACAGCATTTCGTCTTATTGTCGTAACTATTTACAATTTCACAGTCAACTCCATGCACTTTAAAATGAAGCAATCAGTCGGTTGGGGGCCCTGGTCATCCTCTGTGATCGTCGAAGCTCTGGTGGTGACGCCGGTGGAGGCTCATGTGACTGTGACCCCGGGAGCGTGGCCTCGATCTCTGTGGCAGCTTCAACACCCCTAGGCGGCTCTGGTGGGGAAGCCGGTTGACCTGGGAAGGGAGCGTCTGCAGGGTGTGTCGGTGGGCGGGGCGGTCTAGATGGGGCTGGCGGAAGAGCCGATCCTCCTGGGAAGGGGGTGGCTGTAAGATGCACCGGTGGGAGTGAGGGTGGGACTAGTGGCTGGGGTGTGCGTGGGGATCCGGCGGGTGCCAGGTCTCGTAGGGAGACTGTATCTTGCCGGCCATCGGCATGCGCCACGTAGGCGTACTGGGGGTTAGCGTGGAGAAGATGGACCCTATCGACCAACAGGTCCGACTTGTGCACCCACACGTGTTTTCGGAGCAGGTTGGATCCGGGAGCTGCCAGCCAGGTCGGGAACGAGGTCCCAGAGGAGGACTTCCTGGGTAAGACAAGGAGACGTTCGTGTGGTGTTTGGTTGGTCGTGGTACAAAGCAGTGACCGGATGGAGTAGAGGGCATCCGGGAGGACCTCCTGCCAGCGGGAGACTGGGAGATTCCTGGACTGTAGGGCCAGTAGGACGGTTTTCCAGACCGTTCTGTTCTTCCTCTCTACCTGTCCGTTACCCCGGGGGTTGTAACTGGTCGTCCTGCTCGAGGCGAGGCCCTTGCTGAGCAGGAATTGACGCAGTTCGTCGCTCATAAAGGAGGACCCCCTATCACTATGTATGTAAGCGGGGAACCCAAACAGCGTAAAGATGCTGTGGAGAGCCTTGACGACGGTGGTTACGGTCATGTCTGGGCAGGGGATGGCGAATGGGAACTGGGAGTACTCGTCAATCACGTTCAGGAAGTACGTGTTGCGGTCGGTGGAGGGGAGGGGGCCTTTGAAGTCCATACTGAGGCTTTCAAAGGGACGGGAAGTCTTTATCAGGTGCGCTTTCTCTGGCCTGTAGAAGTGCGGTTTGCACTCTGCGCAGATTTGGCAATTCCTGGTGGCTGTCCTGACCTCCTCGATGGAGTAGGCAGGTTGCGGGTCTTGATAAAGTGGAAGAAGCGAGTGACCCCCGGGTGGCAGAGGTCCTCGTGGAGGGCTCGGAGGAGCTCCACTTGTGCTTTGGCACATGTGCCGCGGGACAGGGCATCAGGAGGCTCGTTTAGCTTCCCGGGATGATACAAGATCTCGTAGTTAAAAATGGAGAGATCGATCCTCCACCGCAAGATCTTATCCTTTTTTATCTTGCTCCACTGTGCATTATCAAACATCAAGGCGACCGACCGTTGGTCAGTGAGGAGAGTGAATCTCCTGCCGGCCAGGTAATGCCTCCAATGTCGCAAAGCTTCTGCTATGGCTTGTGCCTCCTTTTTGACTGAGGAGTGGCGGATTTCGAAAGCATGGAGGGTATGTGAGAAGAAGGCCACGGGTCTGCCCGCTTGGTTGAGGGTGGCCGCCAGAGCTACGTCAGATGCGTCGTTCTCGACCTGGAAGGGGAGGGACTCATCGATGGCGTGCATCGTGGCCTTTGCAATGTCTGCTTTGATGCGGCTGAAGGCCTGGCGGGCCTCTATCGACGGGAAAAACTGTGGATTGGATTAGGGGACGGGCCTTGTCCGCATAGTTGGGGACCCACTGGGCATAGTAAGAGAAAAACCCTAGGCAGCGCTTCAGGGCCTTGGAGCAGTGAGGGAGGGGGAAATCCAGAAGGGGGCGCATGCGTTCCCCCTCCCTCACTGCTCCAATGGGCCTATAACTCCATTTCGCACTACGTAGCCGAGGATGGCTAGGCGGTCGGTGCTAAACACGCATTTATCCTTGTTATACGTAAGGTAAAGGACCTTTGCAGTCTGGAGGAATTTTCGGAGGTTGGTGTTGTGGTCCTGCTGGTCGTGGCCGCAGATGGTGACATTATCGAGATACGGGAATGTTGCCCGTAAACCGTACCGGTCAACCATTCGGTCCATCTCGCGCTGGAAGACCGAGACCCCGTTAGTGACACTGAAGGGAACCCTTAAGAAGTGGTAGAGCCGCCCATCTGCCTCGAAGACAGTGTACTTGCGGTCACTAGTGCGGATGGGGAGCTGGTGGTAGGCGGACTTAAGATCCACCGTGGAGAAGACCTTGTAATGCGTGATCCTGTTTACCAGGTCGGATATGCGGGCGAGAGGGTATGCGTCCAGCTGCATAAACCTGTTGATGGTCTGACTGTAGTCGATGACCATCCTATGCTTCTCCCCGGTCTTTACCACCACTACTTGAGCTCTCCAGGGACTGTTGCTAGCTTCAATGACTCCTTCCCTCGGTAGCCGTTGGACCTCTGACCTAATAAAGATCCGATCCTGGACACTGTACCGTCTGCTCCTGGTGGCGACGGGTTTGCAATCCGGGGTGAGGTTCGCAAACAGGGAAGGCGGATCCACCTTGAGGTTCACGAGGCTGCAGACAGTGAGAGGGGGTATAGGGCCGCCGTATTTGAAAGTTAGACTTTGGAGGTTGCACTGGAAGTCTAACCCTTGGAGTGTGGCCGCGCAGAGGTGGGGAAAGACGTAGAGCCGGTAATTTTTAAACTCCCTTCCCTGGACCGTGAGGTTTGCTACACAAAACTCCTTTATCTCTACTGAGTGGGAACCGGAGGCCAGGGAGATTTTTTGATTAACGGGGTGGTCGAGGAGAGAACAGCGCCTTACCGTGTCGGGGTGTATGAAGCTCTCCGTGCTCCCAGAGTCGATTAAACAGAATGTCTCGTGCCGTTGATTAGTACCGTTGTTGTGGCAGTTGAGAGTGTTTGAGGCCGGGACTGGTCCAGAGTCACCGAGGCTAATCGCAGCAGTTGAATGTTCCCTTCCGGTGGTGTGTGGTCAGCCGAACTGGGGTCCTGGGAGTCCATCCAAGATGGCGGCGCCCATTTGTCACACATGGCTGGGGGTGCACAAAATGGCGGCGTCCATCCATCACCTATGGCATCCGCGGGACAAGTTGGCGGCGCCCGGAGGACACACGTGGCCCTGGAGGAGGAAGATGGCGGCGCCCGCTGGCCGCACGGAGACCGTGGAGAGGATTGTGGTGGCGGTCCGCATTCGCCACCGAAGACCGCAGCGACCGCCCGGGCCTGGCATACCGCCATGAAGTGGCCCTTTTTACCGCATCCCTTGCAGGTGGATGCGCGGGCCGGTCAGCGCTGCCTGGGGTGCTTGGCCTGCCCGCAAAAATAACAGCGGGGCCCCCCGGTGTTGCCAGGCCGCCTTGCAGCACAAGCTTGTGGGGGGATGGGCAATGTTTCGGGGTCGGCCGCGGGGGGGGGGGGGAGGGTTCCACGCTGCTCAGGGGGCTGTCGCGAGGTCGGGGACATGAGCGCGGGTGTTTTGGGAGGCCACATCCAGGGAGCTGGCAAGGGCCCATGCCTCCTTGAGGCCTAGGGTGTCTTTCTCCAGCAATCGCTGGCGGATTTGGGAGGACGGCATGTCTGCAATGAAAGCATCCCGGATCAAAGATTCTGTGTGGTCGCTCGCCGAAACTTGTGGGCAACTGCAGTTTCCCCCCAACACCAGGAGCGCATGGTAGAATTCTACCAGCGATTTCCCAGGGCTATGTCGCCTCGTCGCTAGCAGATGTTGGGCGTAGACCTGGTTTACCGGGCGAATATAATGTCCTTTTAGCAGCTCCATTGCTGCACGAAGTCTTCCGCGTCCTCGATGAGGGTGTAAATTTCTGGGTTCACCCTCCAGTGCAGGACTTGCAATTTCTGTTCTCCCGTGGGTGTGTTTTCGCCCGTTCCGAGATATCCATTGAAACCCTACAGATCCACTTGTGGGTCTGTGTCCAGTCTCTGGCTATCTGGATCCCCAGGTAGCGGAATCTGTTCTGGGCTGTTTTGAACGGGAGCCCCTCCAGCTCTCTCCCTCCCCCGTTTGGGTTCACTGGGAATGCCTCGCTTTTGCCCAGGTTAAATTTGTAGCCCGAGAAGGGGACTTGCCTTCAGTCCCTCCTGTGCCTTCGAGACATAGAGGAGCAGGTCATCTGCACAGAATGGGACTCTGTGCTCTCTGTCTCCTCTCCGGATTCCCTTCCAGCTTTTCGCGTGACCCAGGGCTATCGACAGGGGTTCGATCGCTAGCGCGAACAGAGTGGGGACAGGGGGTAGCCCTGTCTTGTTCCTCTTTGCAGCTGGAAGTATTTAGAGCTGGTGTTGTTAGTTCAGACACGCGCTTTGGGTTGCACAGGAGCCTCACCCAGCCGCTCCTAGCCCAAACCGTTCCAGTACCTCGGGGAGGTATTTCCATTTGACTCTGTCGAAGGCCTTTTCTGCGTCCAGGGAGACGATCACCTCTGATGTTCTCTCCCCAGAGGGGGTCATTATTACGTTCAGCAGCCGCCTGATGTTCGCTGTGAGCTGCCTACCCTTGACAAAGCTGGTTTTGTCCTCTGCCACCACCTCTGGTACACGGCCCTCCAGCCTTTAGGCCAGGACCTTTGCGAGTATTTTTGCATCCACGTTCAACAGTCAAATGGGTCTGTATGATCCGCATTCCGTCAGGTCTTTATCTTTTTTGGGTATCAGTGAAATTGTGGCCTGCGCTAGCATGGGGGGCAGGGTGCCCCTTGCCAGTGAGTCTGCGAACATGTCTCTTAAGTGTGGGGCCAGGACTGGTGCAAATGTTTTGTAGAGGTCTGCCGGGAAGCCGTCGGGTCCCGGTGCCTTCCCCGCCTGCATGGAGCTGATGCTCTCCATGATTTCTCCCAGGTCTATTGGTGCTTCCAGCTCCCCCCATTTGTCTTCCCCCACAACTGGTAGTTCCAGTCTGTCTCGGAACTGTTTCATCCCCACGTCCCCGTTGGGGGGCTCGGAGGCGTATAGACACCGGTAGAAGGTCTCAAATGCCCGATTGACCTCCTTTGGTTCTGTTACCAGTCTTCCTCTGCTATCCTTTACCTGCGCTATTTCCCTTGTGGCTGCCTGCTTTCTCAGCTGGTGAGCCAATAGGCGGCCAGCCTTGTCTCCGTGTTCGTAGAAGGTCCCCCATGTCTGACTGAGTTGGTACACTGCTTTCCTGGTGGATAGCAGGTTAAAGTCCATTTGCAGCTTTTTTCTCTCCGTCAGCAGCTCTACAGTCGGAGCCTTGGAGTATTTTCTGTCGACTTCCAGGATGGAATCCACCAGTTGTTGCCTGGCGACCCTCTCTTCCCTATCTCTGCTTGCCTTGTAGGCTATGATCTCTCCTCTTATCACGACCTTCAGTGCCTCCCAGAACGTGGAGGGTGAGACCTCCCCGTTTTGGTTGTTACTAACGTAATTGCCTATGGCCTGCGATGTTTTTTGACAGAAGGCCTTGTCGGACAGGAGGTCCGTGTCCAGCCTCCACGTGGGGCGTTGGGCCCGGGCTGTCTCCAACCTCACATCCATATAGTGTGGAGCGTGGTCAGAGATAACAATTGCGGAGTACTTTGTTCCCATGATCCCTGGAAGCACCGATTTCCCCACTGCAAAGAAGTTGATATGGGTGTATACCTTGTGTACTTGTGAGAAGTATGAAAATTCCTTCTCTCCCGGGTGCAGGAACCTCCATGGGTCCACTACCGCCATCTGCTCCATAAATGCTAGTTCCCTCGGCATGCCAGTCTTTTTCCCTGCTCTGGGGTTTGATCGGTCGGTCAGTGGGTCCTGTGCACAGTTGAAGTTGCCCCCCCATGATCAGTCGGTGTGTGTCAAGGTTGGGGATTTCTGCCATGGTCTTCTTTATGAATTCTGTGTCATCCCAGTTGGGAGCGTACACATTTACCAGTCCGTCCGGTGCCCCTTCCAGGACACCGCTGCCCATGACGAACCGTCCCCTGGGTCCGTAACTGTCTTGGTTTCCGTAAACCTCGTCCTCTTGCTAATTAATATTGCTACCCTCTTAGCCCTCGTCCTGCAGCATGAGTGATATGTCAGTCCCACCCAGCCCTTTCTTACCAGCAGTCGGTCCTCCTCCCTCAGGTACGTCTCTTGTAGGTAGATTATGTCTGCTTTTAGGCTTCTTAGGTGGGTGAAGACTCTGGATCTTTTCACTGGGCCATTGAGTCCCCTTACATTCCAGGTAACAATCCTAGTGGGTTTTGTTTTACTCCCCTCGGTCCTGCGGGGTCACCCATACTTACCTGGTGGACACGCCCCTGCACTCCGGGGTTTCCCTTCGTTAGGGGGCTGTCCCAAATGGCCACGGTTGCAGCTCTCACCATGAGGTCGGGCCCCAGGGCTCCGGGGTTTCCTTTTGTCCAGGGGGCATCCAACATGGCCGCCAGCTATGTGTACGCCAGGTGGCTGGGCCCCTGCACTCCAGGGTCTCCCTTCGCCCTGAAGCCCTCCCGAGTGGCTGTTTGTGGTTCCATTTTGGTTCCTCGTCCTGCTCCATGCACGCTGAGGCCTGTGTTCGTGCTGCTTATCTACCTCACCCTTCCCTTTGCTTCTCTTTTGTTCTGCGCTCTCCCCCCAACTCCTTCCCCCCCCCCCAACCATCCCTGTCCCTCTGTCCACCCCGCTGTGTTCTTCCCCCCCTTTGGCCCTGCCCCCCCCCCCCCTCTTTGTGGCAGGCACTCCTTCTCCCCTGAGAGGCACGTCGTGGCCCTCCTTTCTTCCTGCCCTCCAGTCTTGGCCCTCCTCGCTAGCACGGTGGTCTACCTCCAAGTACTTGCCCTGCTCTGGCCGTGTTTTATCTTCCTTTTGCTAGCCCTTGTCTCGCCCTCCTGTCCGCCTTCCTCATCCTCATTTAGAACATAGAACATTGAACATTACAGCGCAATACAGGCCCTTCGGCCCTCGATGTTGCGCCGACCTGTGAAACCACTCTTAAAGCCCATCTACACTATTTCCTTCTGGTCCATATGTCTATCCAATGACCACTTGAATGCCCTTAGTGTTGGCGAGTCCACTACTGTTGCAGGCAGGGCATTCCACGCCCTTACTACTCTCCGAGTAAAGAACCTACCTCTGACATCTGTCCTATACCTATCTCCCCTCAATTTACCTTGCTTCGCTCCCCCCGATTGCATTGAGAGATGGAATGAGCCCGGGAATGAGTCAGCACAGTGCACCAAACACATTTTCATGATATGCGAACACACACATAATGATATACAGACAAGCAGCTAATGGACACAGAGAACAGGACATGACCAATAAGCAGGCAGGACACTCAGGGGTGGGATCTGACTATAGCACACTCCGCCTCTTTCCACTGATGAAGATCTAGAGAGTCAGTCAAGGGTGTTGTTACAATCTCACCACGTGGCTAAGAGCTAGTCTGGTTCAGTCAGACAGAGTAACCAAACTTAAGTTAGCAGAGAATCGAACTCACAGAGAACTGTGCTAACTGTGCTATTAGTTCAATAAACCTGATTGAACTAACTTCAAGATCTGGAGTATCTTTTTGATCTATGCTGCATCCAGTTGCAGCCAGTGTTATACCAGTGTACCTAACATGACACACGTGTGCACAGTTTGTGATCTTATTGTCTCTGTTTGCGGTCTGCCCGTTGCTCTTTGTTCCGATTTTTCCGTTCTTTCCATCCCCATCGTTTTCATGATGGCCGTTGTGGCTGTTCCTCCCCCAGTTTGTTCGCTCCAACGAGCTCCTCCGCTGCCGCTGGGGTGTTAAAATACAGCTCCTTCCCCTCAAATGTTACCCAGAGTTTGGCCGGGAATAACATCCCAAATTTCACATTACTTTTGTAAGGTGCTGATTTGGCCTGTTGAATTCAGCCCTCCTTTTGGCCAGGTCCGCCCCAATGTCCTGGTACACCCTTATGATCTTGGCTTCCCGCGTGCTCGATTTTGCCTGCCGGGCCCTCTCTAGGATTTTATCCCTCTCTTGGAACCTGTGCAGCTTCACGATAATCGCTCTGGGCTGGTCCCCGGCTTTGGGCCTGGGTCGAAGCGACCTGTGCGCCCTGTCGATTTCTGGGGGGTTTGGAAACTTCTCCCTTCCCACTAGCTTGCCCAGCATTTGGGTAACGTAGCCTGTTGGATCTCTGCCCTCCATCCCCTCTGGCAGACCCATTATTTTAACAATCTGCCGTCTGGACCTATTCTCCTGGTCCTCCACTTTCCCTCTTAGGCTCCCCTGGGTCGTTACCAGCCTTTTCACCTCGGCTTCCTGAGTTACCATCCTGTCACTCTGGTCCGAGGCGGCCCTCTACCAACTCCTGAATCGTTTTCTCCTGCGCCTCCACCTTCCTTTCCATGCCATCGATGGTTCGCTGCATTTTGTCCGTTGTCTCCGCCAGCATCTCCTTCATCATTGTGTGGAGCTCCATCCTGAGTGCCTCCCTCATGGCGTTTTCTCCTCCTTTATGGCGTTTATTTCCGTTTTCAGCACGCTTTTCCATTCCTCCATGTGGTAAACCACGTTATTGTCTTATATTCACTGTGCTGTATTGTACATGCCTGGGGTTGTCCAGGCTGGCTCTGCCTGTGACTCCTCCCCTCGGGCTTCTGTATAAAAGTGGCAAGTCTCCGCCTCCGGACCCAGTTTAAAGCCTCAGTTACGCTTATCACTCGTCGTCTCTTATTGATGGGGTATCAATTTAATACACTAAACTTCTAAAGATGGACTCTTCACTCAAGATGAACACCTCACTCAAGCCTGATCACCTGGAACTGGACCCACAAGTAGCTGAAGCTACAGAGACTTTTGAACACTGGATAAGCTGCTTCGAGGCGTACCTCACATCTTTCAACGAAGACTTCACAGACCTTCAGAAGAAGCAGGTCCTCCACGCACGGGTGAGCCCAAGAGTCTTTAACCTCGTCAAGGATGCCCCCTTGTACACGGACGCAATAACGCAGCTAAAGGGACATTACGTGAAATCCGTTAATCAGGTATATGCTAGGCACCTCCTCGCCACGAGACGACAATGCCCTGGGGAATCACTCGCGGAATTCCTGTGTGCCTTGCACGGAACTGTGACTGTCGGGCGATATCGGCTACCCAGCACGCGGAGCTGCTGATCAGGGACACCTATGTCGTGGGCATGCACTCGAACTATATCCGCCAATGATTATTAGAAGGGGGGACACTCGGCCTCCCAGAGACAGTACAACTCTCCAACTCGCTGGAGGTGGCCTCCCAGAACATGGGGGCCTACACCTCTGACCGCGCAGCACCCTCGTGGGCCTCGTGGGCGCAACCATCAACCGACCCGGGTGCGACGCAAGCCTGCGCCGCGCAGGGGCCCGCCAATGCCGGAGGCCCGAAGTGCTACTTCTGCGGCCAGAGTAATCAGCCCTGACAACGCTGCCCGGCACGGTACGCGACCTGTAACGGCTGTGTGAAGAAGGGACACTTAACAAAAGCCTTCCAGGCCCGACTCCCTTCTAAACCTTTTAGGCCCAGCAGCGCTGTCTGCTGCCTGACGGGGTCACCCCCAGATGCCGCGCCACCCGCCATGTGCGACCCGTAGGTGCTGCCATGTTTAATTTCGGCCGACACGTGCGACCCACGGGGGCCGTCATCTTGGACGCCATCTTACACCTCACCCACCAGGTGCGACCCAAGGGGGCCGCCATCTTGGACGCCATTTTGGGACCACTCCGCGGCCTCCCAGGAGCCCTGGTCACCCGATCATACGCTGGCCGCTGCCACCTCCGACCGACCTACCGACCGCCTTCCAACACTCGCCTCCGTCACACTCGACCAGTCCCGGCCGCACCACCTCGTGAAGTCCACGAAGACCGTCCGGATCAACGGGCACGAGACGGCCTGCCTTTTCGACTCCGGGAGCACAGACAGTTTCATACACCCAGATACTGTAAGGTGCTGCTCCCTCCCCATCCTATCGCGACCCAGAAAATCTCCCTGGCTTCCAGATCCCACGCAGTGGAAATCCAGGGGACTGTGTCGCGACCCTCACTGTGCAAGACGTAGAGTACACCGACTTTAGTCTCTACGTCCTCCCCCATCTCCGCGCTGCCCTATTACTGGGGCTCGACTTCCAGTGCCATCTCCAGAGCCTTATCCTAAAGTTCAACGGACCCCTGCCCCCCCCCCTCACCGTCTCTCACCTCGCCCCACCCTCCCTCTTCGCAAACCTCACCCCGGACTGTAAGCACGTTGCTACCAGAAGCAGACACTACAGTGCCCAGGACAGGGCCTTCATCAGGTCAGAGGTCCAGCGACTCCGGCGAGAGGGGATCATTGAGGCTAGTAACAGCCCCTGGAGAGCCCAAGTGGTGGTCGTCAAGACTGGGGAGAAGCACCGGATGGTCATCGATTATAGCCAGACCATCAACCGGTACACGCAGCTCGATGCGTACCCCCTCCCCCACATATCTGACATGGTCAATCAGATTGTGCAGGATCGAGTCTTCTCCACAGTCGACTTGAAGTCGGTGTACCACCAGCTCCCTATCCGCCCGGAGGACCACCAATACACTGCCTACGAGGCAGACGGCCGCCTCTATCACTTCCTCAGAGTCCCCTTCGGCGTCTCCAATGGGGTCTCGGTCTTCCATAGGGAAATGGACTGAATGGTTGACAAGTACGGGCTGCGGGCCACGTTCCCGTACCTAGACAACGTCACCATCTGCGGCCGTGACCAGCAGGACCATGACGAGAACCTCCGGCGCTTCCTCCACACCGCAAAACTCCTGTACCTAACTTATAATAGAGAGAAATGCGTCTTTCGCACAGCCCGCCTGGCCATCCTCGGCTACGTCGTGGAACACGGAGTCCTATGTCCCGACCCCGACAGCATGCGCTCCCTCCTGGAATCCTCCTCCCCCACTGCCCCAAGGCCCTGAAGAGATGCCTGGGGTTCCTCACTTACTATGCCCAGTGGGTCCCCAACTACGCGGACAAGGCCTGCCCACTGATCAAGTCCACCACGTTTCCCCTGACGACTGAGGCCCGACTGGCCTTCGATCGCATCAAAGCAGACATCGCCAAAGCCGCGATGCACGCTGTGGACGAGTCCATCCCTTTCCAAGTGAGAGCGATGCGTCGGACTTTGCTCTGGCCGCGACACTCAACCAGGTGGGCAGGCCCGTGGCTTTCTTCTCCCGTACCCTCCATGCCTCCCAAATTCGACACTCCTCCATCGAAAAGGAGGTCCAAGCCATTGTAGAAGCTGTGAGATATTGGAGGCATTACCTGGCCGGCAGGTGATTCACTCTCCTCACTGAGCAATGGTCGGTTGCCTTCATGTTCAATAACACACAGCGGGGCAAGATTAAGAATGACAAGATTCTGAGGTGGAGGATCGAGCTCTCCACCTACAGTTATGATATCTTGTATCGACCCGGGAAGCTCCGCGAGCTCCCAGATGCCCTATCCCATGGTACATGTGCCAGCGCACAAGTAGACCGACTCTGTACCCTCCACAACGACCTCTGTCACCCGGGGGTCACACACTTTTTCCACTTTATCAAGGCTCGCAACCTGCCTTACTCCATCGAGGAGGTCAGGTCTGTGACCAGGGACTGCCAGGTCTGCGCGGAGTGCAAACCGCACTTTTATCGGCTAGACAGAGCACATCTGGTAAAGGCCTCCCGCCCTTTTGAGTGCCTCAGCATGGACTTCAAAGGGCCCCTCCCCTCCACTGACCGTAACGTGTACTTCCTCAACATCGTTGGCGGGTACTCCAGATTCCCCTTCGCCATCACCTGACATGACCTCTGCCTCTGTTATCAAGGCCCTGCACAGTCTTTTCACCCTGTTCGGGGTCCCCGCCTACATCCACAGTGACCGGGGCTCCTCCTTTATGAGCGACGAGTTGCGTCAGTTCCGGCTCAGCAAAGGCATCGCCTCCAGCAGGACGACCAGCTATAACCCCCGGGGAAACGGACAGGTGGAGAGGGAGAACGCGACGGTCTGAAAGGCCATCCTCCTGACCCTACGGTCGAAACGTCTCCCACTCTCCTGCTGGCAGGAGGTCCTCCCCGATGCACTCCACTCCATCCGGTCGCTTCTATATACGCCCACCAACGAGACTCCTCCTGAGCGTATGTTTGCCTTCCCCAGGAATTCCACCTCCGGGGTCTCGCTCCCATCCTGGCTGACAGACCCAAGGCCCGTCCTTCTCGGGAAGCATGCGAGGAGCCATTAAACCGACCCCCTCGTCGAGAAGGTCCTGCTGCTCCATGCAAACCCCCAATATGACACACCAGGACGGGCGGCAAGACACGGTCTCCTTCGGGATTTGGCTCTTGCAGGCTCCCCGGCGACCACCACCAACCCCCCCGCCCCCTCCCCCCCCCCACCCTACACCGTCGAACGCTACCTCTGCCCACCTCCCTCACGAACTGACTCCCGCAGGTCCACCGAGGACCGGCACCACCACCTCAGCCAATACACTGCCCCCCCCTTCGCCGACCCATCATCTGGGTGAAGAAGAAGAAGTCAACATGCTCCCGGACGCGCAGGTCTCGACGCCGGCGCCCACACCACAGCCGGGACTGAGGCGGTCACAGCGGAAGCTCAAGGCCCCCGAGAGACTGGACTTTTAAGATGACTTCACCCCCGCCGGACTTTTTTTAAACAGGGGGTGAATGTGGTAAGCCACGTTATTGTCTTATATTCACTGTGCTGTATTGTACATGCCTGGGCTTGTCCAGGCTGGCTCCGCTTGTGGCTACTCCCCTCAGGCTTCTGTATAAAAGTGGCAAGTCTCCGCCTCCGGACCCACTTTGGGTCCAGAGACAGGAGGCTTGCTGTTTAGTGTATTAAAGCCTCAGTTACGTTTATCACTCGTCGTCTATTATTGATGGTGTATCACTCCCCCTGTGCAGGGGGGCGGGGGCGGGGATGGTCGCCGCGACCTGTTCCCGCTTGGCCCGCCAGCTTTTCCGCTTCCTGGTTCGCCTGTGATGAACAATCAATTACCACAAAGACGAGAGTAGTGGAATAATCGAGGCTTTATTGAGCAAAGATGTTGTGCATCCTGTAGCTGGAACCAGAATGGCTGCAGCACCGGCGGGCACACACATTTATATGCTGCCTACTAGACGGAGCCAGCAGGCAGGGATTTACCCATGTACCTCTATTATACGTGTCTTACCGTAATACTGCTAGTGGTGAATACCACATTCACCCCATGTTGAAAAAAGTGTCCGGCGGGGCTGGTGGAAAAAAGAATTACAAGTTCAGTCTGTCAGGGGCCTTGACCCTCCTCTGAGATCGCCTCAGTCCTGGTGGTGATGTGGGCGCCGACTTGGTCACCTGAGACTCCGGGAGCGTGTTGTCCTCGTCTTCATCACCCCTGAGTGGAACCAATGGGAGGACGGATCCTCCTGGCGCGGGGGCTGCGGTGAGGTTCGCTGGGGGAGGGTGAGTAGCGCAGGGGTGAATGAGGCAACCGGGGGGGGGGTGGGGGTGGTGGTGTCAGGGGGGGGGGGCCATGGGTGGCGATCCAGCGGGTGCCAGGTCCCGGGGGGAGACTGTGTCCTGGCGCCCATCGGGGTGTGCCACGTAGGCGTACTGCGAGTTTGCTTGTAGGAGGTGGACCCTTTCGACTAAAGGGTCCGACTTATGGGTCCGCACATGCTTGCGAAGGAGGACGGGTCCAGGAACTGTCAGCCATGTTGGGAGTGAGACCCCGGAGGTGGTCTTCCTGGGGAAGGCAAAGTGACGTTCATGAGGGGTCTTGTTAGTCGCGGAGCAGAGGAGCGATCGGATAGAGTGGAGCGTGTCGGGGAGGACCTCCTGCCAGCGGGAGACCGGGAGATTTTTAGACCACAGGGCTAGTAGGACGGCCTTCCAGACCGTCCCGTTCTCCCCCTCCACCTGCCCGTTTCCCCGGGGGTTATAGCTGGTCGTCCTGCTCGAGGCAATGCTCTTGCTGAGCAGAAACTGACGCAGCTCATCACTCATAAAAGAGGATCCCCGATCGCTGGACGTAGGTGGGGAAACCGAACAGGGTGAAGATGCTGGAGAGCTTTACTGACCGTGGCAGAAGTCATATCGCGGCATGGGATGGCGAAGGGGAACCGGGAGTATTCATCGACCATGTTCAGAAAATACGTGTTGCGGTTGGTGGAGGGGAGGGGCCCTTTGAAGTCCATGCTGAGGCGCTCAAAGGGGCGGGAGGCCTTCACCAGGTGCGGCTTGCACTCCGTGCAGACCTGGCAGTCTCTGATGACAGTCCTGACCTCCTCAATGGAGTAGGGCAGGTTGCGGCCCTTGATGAAATGGAAGAACCGGATGGCAGAGGTCATAGTGGAGAGCCAGGAGTCGGTCCAGTTGGGCGCTAGCACATGTACCGCAGGATAGGGCATCAGGGGGCTCATTGAGCTTTCCCGGATGATACAAAATCTCATAATTATAGGTGGAGAGCTCGATCCTCCACCTCAAGATCTTGTCGTTTTTGATCTTGCCCCGCTGTGTGTTATGGAACATGAAGGCAACCGACTGTTGGTCAGTGAGGAGAGTGAATCTCCTGCCGGCCAGGTAATGCCTCCAATGTCGCACAGCTTCCACAATGGCTTGGGCCTCCTTTTCGACAGAAGAGTGCTGAATTTCGGAGGCATAGAGGGTGCGGGAAAAGAAGGCCATGAGCCTGCCCGCCTGGTTGAGGGTGGCAGCCAGAGTTACGTCCGATGCATCGCTCTCGACCTGAAAGGGGAGGGACTCGTCGACCACGTGCATCGTGGCTTTGTCAATTTCTGCTTTGATGCGGTTGAAGGCCTGGTGGGCCTCAGCCGTCAGGGGGAAAACTGTGAAGTGGATGAGTTGGCGGGCCTTGTCCGTATAGTTAGGGACCCACTGGGCATAATAGGAGAAAAACCCCTGGCATCGCTTCAGGGCCTTGGGGCAGTGGGAAAGGGGGAGTTCCATGAGGGGGTGCATGAGGTCGGGGTCGGGCCCTAGAACTCCATTTTCCACAACATAGCCAAGGATGGCTAAGCCGTTGGTGCGGAACACACATTTCTCCTTATTGTACATGAGGTTAAGGAGTTTGGCGGTCTGGAGGAATTTTTGGAGGTTAGCATCGTGGTCCTGCTGATCGTGGCCGCAGATGGCGACGTTATCTAGGTACGGGAAGTTGGCCAGCAGTCCGTACCGGTCAACCATTCAGTCCATCTCACGTTGGAAAACTGAGACCCCATTAGTGATGCCGAAGGGAACCCTAAGGAAGTTTTAGAGGCGGCCATCTGCTTCAAACGCAGTGCATTGGCGGTCCTCCGGGCAGATGGGGAGCTGGTGGTAGGCGGATTTCAGGTCCACTGTGGAAAAGACCCGATACTGCGCAATCTGATTGACCATGTCAGATATGCGTGGGAGGGGGTGCGCGTCCAGCTGCGTGTACCAATTGATGGTCTGACTGTAGTCAGTGACCACCCTGTGCTTCTCCCAGTCTTTACTACTACCACTTGAGCTCTCCAGGGGCTGTTGCTGGCCTCAATGACCCCTTCCCGCAGAAGCCGTTGAACCTCCGACCTGATGAAGGTCCTAACCTGGGCACTGTATCGTCTACACCTGGTGGCGATGGATTTGCAATCCAGGGTGAGGTTCGCAAACAAGGAAGGTGGATCGACCTTAAGGGTCGTGAGGCCGCATACGGTGAGGGGGGTAGGGGTCCGCTGAATTTTAAGGTTAAGCTTTGGAGGTGGCACTGGAAGTCCAGGCCGAATAACAGGGCAGCGCAGCGGTGGGGGAGGACGTAGAGCTGGAAGTTGCTAAACTCTACACCTTGGACGGTGAGGGTCGCGATGCAGTACCCCCAGATTTCCACAGAATGGGATCTGGAGGCCAGGGAGATTTTCTGGGTGACGGGGTGTACCGCGAGGGAGCAGCACCTTACCGTCATGGGGTGGATGAAGCTCTCTGTGCTCCCAGAGTCAAAAAGGCAGGTCGTCTCGTGCCCATCGATTTTCACCGTCGTTGTTGCAGTTGCGAGGTTGCGGGGCCGGGACTGATCCAAGGTGATCGAGGCGAGCTGCGGCAGATGCTGGGAGGTCCCGGGATGGTCAGCGGTGGTGGAGGTAGCGACAGGCCAGACTAGCAGGGGTCCTGAGGCACCGTCCAAAATGGCGCCCAAGATTGCGACGCCCACGGGGCGCAGATGGCGGGTGGCATCAAAAATGGCGGCACCCACGGGCCGCACGTGGCTTGCGAAGAGGAAAATAGCGCAGCCCCTGGGTCGGACGTGGGGGGTGCAGGAACTCCGGGCCTGGAAACAGCGGCGACCGACTGGGCCTGGCAAACAGAAACAAAGTGTCCCTTCTTTCCACATCCGTTGTAGGTCGCGCTCCACGCCGGGCAGCGCTGCCGGGGGTGTTTGTTCTGCCCGCAAAAATAGAACTTGGGCCCCCCAGGGTTGGCTGGCTGCCACGCAGTGCAGGCTTGCGGTGAGCTGGAGTCGGCAGCTGGTGGGGCCCACGATGCCCACGAGGGTGCCGCGCGGTCGGGGGCATGGGACTGGACATTACAGGAGGCCACTTCTAACGAGTTCGCGAGCTGCCTAGTTCCCGCAAGATCAAAGCGTACCCCCTTCCAGTAGGCACTGGCGGACGTATGCAGACCTCATGCCCGTAACAAAGGTGTCTTGGATTAAAAGTTCTGTGTGCAGGACTGCCGAAACTGCCTGGCAGTCACAGTTCTGCCCCAGGATGTGCAGGGCACGCCAGAAATCGTCCAGAGACTCACCATGGAGTTGCTGTCTCATGGACAGGAGGTGCCTGGCGTAGAGTTGGTTGACTGGCCGAACGTAATGTCCCTTCAGGAGCTCCATCGTTTCGGAGTAAGTGGGCGCAACCCGGATGAGAGGAAAAATGTCAGGGCTCACCCGTGAATAAAGGACTTGGAGCTTCCGCGAGTCCGAGGGTTCCTCAGCGGATGTTTGGAGGTAGCTTTCGAAGCAGGCTAGCCAGTGGTCAAAAGCGGACGTAGCGTTGGCTGCTTGAGGGCTCAGCTGCAGGCGATCAGGCTTGATGCAAAGATCCATAGTTTAAAAAATCTTTGCTCAGTAAATTGATGCACTATCAATTACCACGATTAAGACGAGAATAGTGGAATAATTGAGGCTTTATTGAGCAAAGATGTTGTGCCTCCTGTAGCTGCCACCAGAATGGCTGCAGCACCGGCGGGCACACACATTTATACGCCACCTACTGGGCGGAGACAGAGGCAGGGATTTACCCATGTACCTCTATTATACGTGTCTTACCGTAATACATATAATACTGCTAGTGGTGACTACCACAGCCTGAACCTCTGTCTCGCCTCGTGGGGCCGTCTGCCTGCGCGGCCGCAGCTCCTGCCTTTTTCCTTCGCCTTTGCTGCTGCTCCTTCTTACATCTCACCGTCCCCTCCGATTTATTATTATTTGCAGGCATATTTCTGTTATGTGCCTTTTCTCTTTTTTTTCCTGGGTTTTGGTGCGAAAAATAATAATTTTTTTTTCTCCCTCTCTTTTTAAAAACGATTTTTAATTTTTCAGGAGAGGAAAAAAAAAGTTGAATGAAAAAACTATTATTTTTTTTGTCTTATCCTCTCCCGTGTTCTGACTTTCAGGCTGTTGTTGCGATCCCCACTCCTCCTCCACGTGCAGCATACCGGGACCAGTCTCTCCTCTTTTTTTTTTCCTGTTCAGCTCCGTGCATAAGTATAAGAGCTGCTGACATGCGGGGCCACCTTCAGTGTTGTTCCGGTCACAGGCAGGCTCAGTTCTAAGCTGATTCAAACCACGGTTTACTTCTCCACGTGTCTTCGAGTGAATTGATGATCGCATCAGGGACTCTGGTGTCCCGTTAAATCTACCCCCTGGCTACTGTGGTGCTGCTTGGATTACCACCATTGATCAGTCAATGGCATTGGGTGACTGAGGTAATCCAGCCAGAGAGGTGAATCCGAATGCACACTCATCCTGGGGAGATGTACATCATTCTTTGCCTGTTGCCATGGCAATCAGATCTCTGCCTATGTAATTATGTGCAGCTGACTGGAAGATCCTGTATATGTTGTTGTTAGAATCCTGGAAGAACCTGAAGACAAACAAATTGAGGCTCGGAATGACCTTCATAGACCCTAGTAAGGCATAGCCACCAGGTTAAACTGGCAATGAGTCTTCATTTAGGACGCTGCAGATGTCTCCTCCCCACCTTTATGTGTCAATCTCACCTTTCAGAAGCACTGCTCTACTGAGAGATCAATAAAGCCGAGTGTCTGTGAGCCCTGTACTTCCTTCACAGATGCTAACTTCTCTCTCTGCTCCTGCCTGACACATCCCCCCAAATCACTGCTATTGCACATTCAAGCAGCCAAGAGTCAAGACATTTACCATAAAACTACTGCAGCAGTCAACCTGCTCAGCTACTCACACCCCTCAACCTCAGATGTCACTGTCCTCAGTGGATTCTTTACTCTCTCCCAACCCTGTAGGTTCCTCTTTGCTTCCTCAAGTCCGAGGACTGAAGCCTTGAGCCTATTCGCACACAATTGGCTTAACCTTCCTTGCCACACACCAAGGATTAGGAAGTCTGACTTGCTACTGAGAATGGCACTCATTCCGCCAGGGTAACCCTGGATTCCTTTTGCTGTCCTTTCTTTAAATCCCTCTCCCTTTCTCACCACACTCACTACCATCAGTGCTTCAAATTTAATATTGTGATCTTAATGTTTAAATGCCTTCTTAGCATCGCTCCCTTCCCTCCCTAGCACTGCTATCGCCTCCAAAGCACCATAACTCATCCTTCCTCTGAGTCTGGCCTCTCATGCATTCCCCATCTTTTGCACCAGGACTGGTGGTCTTGATTTCAGGCATGTAAACCCCACATTCAGGAATTTCCTCTCAAAACCACTCCATCTCTCGAATCCTTTACGACCCTCCTAATACGTTTAGCACTGCAATACTCACTGTCTTATATGAAGCATGATCTATTTTTAGAGGTACCAGATGGCAGTTAATGACCATGAACTGTTTCCCAGCATGAATGTACATAAGCAAACTTGCCTTCCTACAAATATCCCTCAAATTGAAGGGAAGACCTCTACTGAAATTCCACTCACACCCTTAGGTTTTCTCTCACTTTTCCATCCCCCACTCCCCCTCCCCTTGCAAAACAAAATCTCAGTTTAAACATAAACTTTGGAGATGCTTGGTGAGTCATGCAGCCCTAATCCAGCAGAACATTTTTTGGATGAACTTTAATACAGGTTCAAATCTGCAGCAACTCCCACCTGACAGTTGTAAGCAACCATTCACATTTTTGACCGAGGAGTGGTATGAGAATGAGATGAATGTTTTGCATAAAGAGTGCCAGAATGGACAGAAACCATCTCATGCCATTAGATAATGAAAAATAATATAAAATCGCTCTCAGGAGCCAAAAGCAATTTAATTTGTTTTCTCTTCACGGGTTTCTCCTCAAGATGTTGACTCATGCAGGGGTTCGGTGCCATCAGAACTGCTGTACCTGAGCCAAGTCACCAATCTTCAGGTGTAATCTTGGACAGTGAATGTCAGCAGTTTAGTCAACTGTGAAGAATAATACAGCCTCGCCTGTCCTATCACACATACCCATACACACTTCAGGGGGAATCATTAAATAATGATCATGAATAGAACTCTTGACAACCTTATTTCTGCTGTTCACTTTTCACTCGGTGCTGATTGTGGTCCATTGTAATGTCCCAAACATAGCACTGGTAAAATAGGCTAATGGAAGGGTTGAGCCGTAACTGAATCATTGCCTTTTGGTATGTATGGCTCAGTAATGTTTCCAAAGTTTTTTTAAAATTGATGTGTAGAACTGGTTCTAGAACTCACCACCAAGGGAACAATTTTATCCTGTCCACCCTCTCTCTTCCCCTCATAATTTTGTACAGCTCAATTAAGTCACTCCTCAACCTTCTTTGTTCCAAGGAAAATAACTCCAACTTATCCAATCTCTGTTCTTAGCTACATTTTTCGCAACATTCTTGTAAACCTCCTCTGCACTCTCTCCAGAGTCCTTCCTGTAATGTGGCGACCAGAACTGCATACAATGCTCCAATTGTGGCCTCGCTCGTGTTTTATACAATTCCAACATTATCTCCTTACTTTTATATTCTATAACTCTGCCAATGAAGGAGAGCATTCCATATGCTTTTTCAAAAACCCGGTCTACCTGAACTGCTACATTTAGGGACCTGTGTACTTGTATGGCAAGATCTCTCACTTCATCGACCCCTCTTAGTATATTCCCATTTATTGTGTGCTCCCTACAACTGTTCGACATCCCTAAATGCATGACCCCCCCCCCCCAACCCCCCCCCCCCCCCCCCCACGTCTCTGTGTTAAATCTGCCACTTTATCGCTCCTCCACCAATCCATCTATATCATTTAGGAGATCATAGCTATCCTCTACACTGTCCACCACTCGGCCAATCTTTGTGTCGTCTGCAAATTTACCAAACATGTTCCCCACATTCACATCGTTAATATATAACACAATAAGTAAGGGTCCCAACACCGAGCCCTGTGGAACACCACTTGAAACAACTTTCCAATTGCAAGGGCAGTCATCGACCATTGCCTTTTGACCATTACCTGGCCTCCCTCTCCGATTTGTGTTCTGAACCCTAGTATGGATCGATCTAAGCCCAAATCTCTGACTCCATTAGGGGTGGCCAGAACTTTGTTGATTTTCAGGAGCAGGTCGGGGAGGGAGGAGGAGTAGATCCTTGGCAGCTTTTTGTACCCAGATGATAAAGATTTTACATTTTTCTCACATGTGCATCAGGTATACTCGCAGATCGATTTTTTTGTGATAGATGGGTCTCTCCTCCCTTCTGTGGTGGCGGCTGGTTCAACGATTGTGATTTCGGACCATGCCCTGCACTTTGTTGATTAGGCACGAGAGTCAGGTCCTTCCAACGTCCGCCATGGAGGTCGGACATGACATTATTAGAGGACAAGAAATGTTGTGAATGCATGTCCACTCAAGATGGTGCCGGAGTGTGGCGACTCTCTGTGCTCTCTCTCCCACTGATCCTTTTCCTACATCTCTTATAACCATACTAACCTTTTAAAACTTAGTTCTAACACTAACACCATCTCTAACCTTTCTCTTTTATGTTTATCCACAGGCCTAAAGATCCTCCGACATCCGTGGGCCGGCCCACATGACCCAACCCGACCCGGCAGGACTTCTCCAACAACCCGACCCTGGCCTCGACCTGGAAGTGGAAGAGGCCCGACTCGAAAGTCCGAACCCAATGGTGGCAATAGTTGAGGTATTAGACTAGCGGTGCTTCAGTTGGGGATGAAGGCGGATGTCCTCGCCTTCGCCTTGTTGATAGCCTGGAGACAAGTTCTTCTTGGAGGTCTTCCACTCCACTTAGTGCCTTGGCTTGGTTAGGCGACCTCATGTTTTTTTTACATTTGGAGGTCAAGTACACCATTAGAGGTTTGATAGAAGGGTTCTACCCAAGGTGGCAGCCATTCATTTCCTTTTTTAAGGAGCTAGTCACTGTCAGCTGTTAGGAGGTTTAGTTTAGTTTTTGGGGGTTAAGTTAATATGTGGTTTTGCTTGTCAGTCTCATTTTTTTATTATGTAATTTTGGTTAATTGTGTTGTCTGGTTTTGTTTATTATGGAAAAATTTTAATAAACAAATTTTTAAAAATACAAAATCTACAGCATGGAAGGGGAATGTGGTGATATGCCTGTGAACAATATTGTATACACTTAGCTATGTGACCTCCAACCAGCAGGTTGCATCCGACATCGGCTATCGCCAGAAGGTTGTAAGGCATACACGAGGATAGTTGCACATAGGGGTAGTTCCAGGAGAGTCTATGTAACTCACTCAGTAACTTAGTCTGTACAGCATTCTGATTGTTACCTTATCATGTGTACATCAATAAATCATCATTCTAATTAAGTCACTGGCAATTCTGTGTGAATAATTGCAAAGACAAGGGGCGGGATTCTCCGCTTGCCAACGCCAAAATCGTATTCAGCGATCGGGCAGAGAATCCCTTTTGATGCCGGAATCAGGGACAGTACCTGTTTTTGGAGGCTCCGGCCCTCCAAAATGGCATCATCGGTGAGTACGGCGCACGCCATTGGGACAGCCTCAGGACGTCACCTGAAGGCCCTTCCCCGATGCCCCGCCCTCAATGGGCGACTTCCTGATGGCATGGATCATTTGTGCTCTTAGTTTTCGTCAAGCTCGCATGGCTGGGCAGCATGGTGGCGCAGCATGCTGGCGCAGTGGTTAGTACTGCTGCCTCAGGGTGACGAGTTCCCAGGTTCGATCCCGGCCCTCCATGTGGAGTTTGCACATTCTCCCTATGTTTGTGTGGTTTTCACCCCCACAACCCAAAGGTGTGCAGGGTAGGTGAACTGGCTACGCTAAATAGCCCCCTAATTGGAAAAAAATGAATTGGGTACTCTAATTTTATTTATTTTTTAAAACTCATATGGCGGCTGCAGACTGTGTCCAGTGCCACCACAGTCGGGGGAGGGGGGGGTCATTCCACTGGCTAGGGGGCTTCGGCGGGACTGGTGGGGGGTAGTCCAAGGGTGGTGAGCGGGGTTAAAGGGGGGCACTATTCGGCAGCCCAGGTCCGCGCGTGGCAGACGCCATGTTGTATGGCCCAACCGCTCCATGTCGTCGCAGTGCGCGCGCGTGGCCACAGACCCGGCAATTGTCCGACCGTTTCTGTCTGGAACGCCGGGGGTTTTACGTGGCGCAGCTGCGAGACCCCCACCGGACGGAGCATCAATGCAGAGGCGCCGCCGACTGTTTCATCATAAAACTAGACACTTCCACCGGACATAGCCTCAAAATCGGAGAATCCAGCCCACGGTCACAGAACACAAGAGACATCACCAGTACCTGGTATGTTGCCTCCTCTTGATGGTGGAATCTAATCCTGGTGTGTGTTAGAGATCACTCCGAGTCAGAGTTGTAGGCCAAGAGCATCTCAATAGTCAGGGCAGGGATCTGAGCAATGTGCTCTATCTCTACTGAATTCATGGGGCTGGCATAGTGCAGTAACAATAGAAAACAGAAGAGAAAACCTTTATAGTTCAACAAGGATATTCATGTGGGTGTTTGTTAAGTTTGAAATGGTTACTAGAATTACATAAAGCGTATTACTTTGAACCACTTTCATGTTGTCCATTCTTGATTACTGGGTGATAACTTACCTTTTCAATTGCTTGTTGATGAAAGGGAAAACATGAATTGATGGAGATCAATGGAGAGATATGCAATCGATGGATGGATTGTTACAGCATTGCTTTCCATTAGTGGGATTGGGGGTGGGGTGGAAATTCTATAGTTTAGGGCTTTGGCAGTTGAGGCACGGCCATCAATGGTTTAGTAAATAAAATCCAAAACACTCAAATAGCCAGAATTGGAGAGTGTAGTTATCTTGGAGGGTTGTTGGGCTCAAGAAGGTTACAGAGTGAGGGAAGAAAGTGAAGGCTTGACTGTCCACTCTCACTGGTCTCCCATAATTTATCCTCCATAAACTTAAGGTCATCTGAAAATCTGTTTCTCTGTCCTAACTCGCACCAAGTCCGTTTAACCCATGACCTATATCTGTAACATCCTTCAACCCATAAACACTCAAATATATCTGCACTCCTCCAATTCTGACCTTTATTTGCTTGTGGGATGTATTTTACCACACACTCTCACCGAGAATGCTCATACACAAAATATGTGGGGGTTTAATTTAAATGATAAATCTCATCCTGATGCAATGCAATTGAGTCCTTGTGGGATTTCCCAATCTCGCTGGGAAAACCCTGAGCACTCAGCTCGCCAACATAAATGGATGATAAAGGGCAGGGACATCTGGGCAGGATGCACAGCAATCGGCGAATTGGCCCGACCCCGGCGCCAAGAACAGCGCGAAGCACTCCGGCGTGGGGCCAACCGGAAGGTGCGGCACTTCCGGGGTCTAGGCCGGCGCCGGAGGAGCTGCGAAGGTACTGTACACATTACCGCATGTGCAGAACTGCTGGCATGGTTTAGCGCGTTGTAGCCATCTGGGATGGCCACTTCCCGATTACAAAATGGACACTTTGCAAAGATTGCAGGGAAAATGAATGCTGAGAAAACAAGCAGGTTCAGAGCTTGTCTGTATATTGGAGCCGCAGCTCCCAGACAAGACCAAAACGGTAGGCTCATTAGCATACTAATGGCCCATCTCCAGGAACAAAAGAGTAACATTTGAGTGACCGATACTAAGGCAGACACCCCGGTGCCAGAGGAGACCGAAACAAAGCAGGCCAACAGCCACCTAGGACACGCCCAGCCATCAGGGCACCCACCCCTTTATTGGATGAAATCAATAGGAATGATCAAGAAACGGACCAATTGATATGCCCCTTTGGGTATAAGAAGGAGCCCCCAAGAGAGAATCGCTCTCTTGGACTTGGCTCTCACAGCGGAGAGACCCGTCCACCAGCTGCACCAGAAGCAAGTAAGTCCAAGGTCAACGCACGCTACCAGACAGACGACCTTAGCTGTTATCCTGTACCAGTTCGACCCCAGCAGCCTCAGAACCGAACAACGGCCATTGTTCCTCTGACTGAGTGGGCGCAAGAAGCTAAGTATAGGCTTTAGCAGTAGTGATAGTTTAGTCTGTAGTATTTGTGCATGAGTACATTTAACTGTGTGTGTAAATAAATAAGCATTGACCTTGAACTAACTAACTGGTGTACCGAGTCTTTGATCAGTATTCGGTTTTGAACCTTGTGGCGGTATCGAAAGATACCTGGCGACTCTATAGCAAACGTAATTAAAATTAAGGAAGGCGACCATATTGACCGCCATATTCAGAGCCAACCAAAGACAGCAACATTTACTGGCGACCTCTGACGGGACGCGACCTAGAAATGGCCTAGTCACTCCAAGAGAACCCAAATTTGAATTGGAATCCAATTGGAAACAGAAAAACCACAAGTGTGAGAACGATACTGATCAAACCTCCGAGATTCGGAAGTGTGTTAATGCATGCGTACTAACAGTGATATAAGGTAAACATGAGAGATTTTGTTGCGTAAAACTGTCGGGAGTTCTGTAGGCCGGAAAATAGAGTAAGCCGTACCCGTGTTTACATCACCACTTTATCACCCCCTGTTCCAAATTCAGTAGAGAACCCGGAGATAGAGAGAAAATGGCAATGAAGGCAATGGAACGCCTTATGAACCCCCAAGAATTTGAGGTCGCAGCGACCAGTAGAGTAGGACAGTTCCCGTATGGGGAGAAGAGATCAGAAAATATCTCAAAGGGAAGGGATGGCCCCTTTGGAGTGAATTCTGTGGCAATGACGAAACAGGTCCCGGGAGTATAGGACATACTTGGTGGGAGAACCTGTCAGAGATTCATAAGAAGAGTTTGGGGAAAACTCGCAAGGTGATGGCAATCGTGGCCTGCTTGGCACAATTGCGAGGCACAGAGGAGGTCGTTAGGACGCTCCGTAGAGAGATTGAGGAGAGAGACAGAAATAGTGAGGGAGATGTGAGCGAATCTGAGAAGGAGAATAAGGAGTTAAGAGAACAGTTAGCAGCGAGGGACAGAGAGGTGGATGATGCCAAGTGGGCACACCAGTCTTGTCTCGCCCATTTGAGTAGTTTTCAGACCCAGTACGATAAGGCCTACCAGGACACGCAATGTGCGGCCTTGGTAAGACAAGAAACCGAGCAACAGGTAGAGAAATTGCAGAAACAGTGCAATGATTTAAAAGTAGCCCTACGAGCGCTCCACACTTCCACGACGGAACAAAGGCAGAGCTCCGTAGATCACGCAAAGTGCTGGAAGCAAATTGCAGAATTGCAATCTTTGCTTTCTGTCCAGAATGGGTTTCAAAGTACGTTTGGACCCCAGTTAGACCAGGCAAATGGCCCCGATTGGCAGGAGTTAAATGAAACTGCCCACAGATACGTACAGGGGACATGTACGCAAGGAAAACCCCAGAAAAGGAAAGCACCCCAACCACCGACTGAACGGGCAGAACAGACCCACATGAACCCGGTAAGCACACACCGCAGGGCCGCAGCAGAAGGAAACGCAGATTTCCTATATACAACCCCGTTAACCGTGACCCAATTACGGTACGCGTGTAGAAAAATTACACCATTCCTTCCCATATCAGACCCCCACCAGTTTTTCGCTAGAGTTAAACAGCAGGCTATCATGTACGGCCTGGGCGAAAAGGAGCAAGTGAAGCTCACAGTTTTAAGCCTCGACCCTTCAGTCATTGTAGCCCTTCCCGACCCACCGAATGTAGGAGGAGGCACACTCCAAGAAATGCACACAGCGATCCTGGATGCGATCGGCTATAACAGAGGAGACCCCGTAGAAGGTCTAAACAAGTGCAGGCAAAAGAAAACAGAGCACCCCACAGCGTTTGCTGGACACTTGTGGATACATTTCACAGCAGTATTTGGAGAATTAGCCCTCGCCCATATGGCCAAATGGACTCAAATCCTAGTCTCTCATGCGACAGAGGCAGGACAGAGAGCTTGTGCAAATTACAACCCCTCAGACGAGGCCCACAACGAGAAATGGGTTTTGAAAAGATTGTCCCGCTCTTGGGAACAACCCGTCCAAGGCAAAACCGCATTTGCAAAACCAGAGGAAGAGCAGGCACACATGCATCCAGTTAGGACGCACCAGAACCCCGCATGGGTAAATGAGGGCAGGAACAGCCCACCGCAGCCTAAATCCCAGGAATGCTACAATTGTGGACAATTAGGACACTATGCACGAGAGTGCAATGCGCCCCAAAAGCAGCAGAGAAACCAACAGACAGGCACCCGAAATAAGAACAAGGCAAAGCCAATCCATAGTGTTGGTGCCCGTTCAGAGAACGCAGACATGGACGGCACCGACTGATGGTGTTCGGGCTCCCTAACTTGGGTCTGCGACACCCTTTGGGACAAGTCCGGTAGACCGGTATAGCAGGCAAAGTCCGGGAACACCCCGTAGAATTTCTTTGGGACACAGGAGGGTCCCGCACCACACTCAATTCCTCTACGATGTTTCAACGAGACACGTGGCCCAATACAGACACCATCACACTTAGTGGCTTTACAGGTCATTTACAACAAGGACACATCAGAGCCCCTGTAGCGATACAAATAGGGAACATTATGACTAAATACTCTGTAGTTTTGGTCGATCTAACCCAGACAACTGAACACATCCTAGGAATCGGCTTTATGAGCTCCCACAACCTCTCATTTGATCCGGTAAATAAATGTGTATGGAGAATGGCAAAGGCAGCACGAGCACCCGCCACGCTCACAGTTGGAGAGTATGCAAACAGAATTAGCGCAGTAGGAGACTTTTGGTTCGACCCCAGAGCTATTAGTCAGGACAAACAGGTTAGGGAAGTCCTACAGCAACACCAAAGCAGCATTTGCACAGCACAGCACGACTGTGGCAAGATCCCTGGCTTAGTGAATATTACAGGTCCCGACCCCAGACCCCAAAAGCAGTACGGTTTTCCCCAAGAAGCATAGGGAGAGATCTCAACGGTAACAGAGAGTCTGCTTGATCAAGGCGTACTCCGATCAGTAGCCTCCACGAATAACGCACCGATTTGGCCCGTCAGGAAACCCGATGGATCATGGCGACTGACAATTGATTACTGGGAACTGAACAAAGTGACCCCAGTAGCAGCCCCCACCGTAGCCACGAGTCCCTAGACCATGCTCAAACAGGGACTACAGTCAAATTGTTTTTCGGTTGTGGACATTAGCAACGGCTTTTGGTCCATTCCATTGGATAAAGCGTGCCAATATAAATTCGCATTCGCATTCCAGGGACAACAATATACGTGGACATGCCTTCCACAACTCCCCCTCCATTTTCCACCGACAGCTGCCAAATGGACAAGCAAAATTTTCCCGACCCCATTGGCTGGTCCAGTATGTAGATGACTTGCTACTGCAGACAGACACAAAGGGAGAGCACATTTTGCTTCTCGCCAAACTCCTAGGACTCCGAAAACAGATTGGATGTAAAGTCAACCCCAAGAAGGCCCAGACTTTGCAGGAAAAAGTGATTTACTTGGGTACAGTAATCACTCATGGTAAACGCGAGATCGAGCAAAAGAGAATTGACTCGATCGTCAAATTGCCCCTTCCCCATAATGTCTCAGCCCTCCGGTCATTTCTAGGACTGGTTGGTTACTGCAGAAATAATTTCGATGTTTTCGCCACAAAAGCAGCGCCCCTATCCGACCTTCTCAAGAAGCAGGCACCTTGGGAATGGCTTCCACAGCACACGGATGCTGTGGGTGCTTTGAAAAGAGCCCTCAGCACAGCCCCCGCATTACAGGTCCCAGATCCACTTTCCCCGTACGCAATCGAAGTAGCAAGCACCGACTGAACCCTTTCGGCCGTGCTCCTCCAGGAACGCCATGACCGATTAGGCCCCGTGGCATAGGCCTCACGCGTGTTAGATCCTGTCGAGCAAGGATTTTCTGCCTGCGAAAGGCATCTGCTCGCAGTTTTTTGGGCAGTACAGTACTTCGCCTACATTACAGGACTCAGCCCCATCATCATTCTCACTGAACACAGCTATTATTAGATGATTGACTTAAAGATGGCATAGTCAGCCAAATCCGCGCAGCCTGTTGGACCCTTCTTTTACAGGGATTGGATATTACAGTTAAAAGAACCAAGACCCACACTTTCCTAGCCGACAATTTGCAATATGCAGGTACCCCACATAAGTGTGAGATTATCACCGCAAACCATAATTCAGACCCATTTATACCTAAGTCAGCTCCCAGGAAAACAGGTAATACACCCCAGAGACCCCAGCCCACAGACACGTGCGCACCCCTGAAAATTTATGTGGATGGCTCCTCCACAGTTTTGAATGGAAAGAGAATCACCGGTTGCGGCATTTATGTAGAGGACGCGCAGGGACGCGCCCTTGAAGAGATTTCATTAAAGTTGCCAGGACATCTAGGCTCGCAGGCAGAAGAACTGGCAGCCATAGCTTACATTGTTGATCACCCCGACTCGTTTCCGACCCCAGCAGACATATATTCAGACAGTTTATATGTCTGCAATAGTTTAACGGAATTCCTACCCCTGTGGGAAACTAGAGGATTTGTTTCCGCAGACGGAAAGCCCCTACCCTCAGCCCCATTACTCCAGCATATCCTAGATGCAGCTAAAGATAGGAAATATGGTATGATTAAGGTTCGCAGTCATCACCGTTCTTCCCCCCTGGTAACGTTAAAGCAGACGCCCTAGCGAAGGCAGGTTCCAGACATGGTTACTTTTGGAACCACCCCCCGAGAGCACCCCAGTACACGCGGTTCAGGTCTCACAGACCAACATTCAGGATCTAGCGAAAGCCCAAAATGAAGATGAAAAGCTCAGGGAAGTTTTAAAAGGAACCTTCTCAGCCCCGTACGACAAGTTTAAGAACGCAATCACCACACACGACGGTGTGATTTTGAAAGAAGGCATTTATGTTGTTCCCAGCCAGGACAGGAACCAGATTATTTGTCAGTTCCATGACAATCATGGACACCAAGGCATTGAACCCACCCTAACCCACCTCTGACCTCTCTGCTGGTGGCCTGATCTAAAAGCCGATGTAACCCATTACATTGAAAATTGCTTGATCTGTGCCCAGAACAATCCGGACAGATATGCAAGAAAGGCTCAGCTTAGTCACACCCGCCCCGTTAATGGCCCCTGGACGAATTTGCAGATATATTACATAGGACCCCTACCCCCCTGCAGAAATGGTTTTAAGTATGTGTTGGTGGTCATCGACACCGTCACAAAATAGGTGGAAGCTTTTCCATACAGAACGAATACGGCCAAAACAACAGCTAAAATCCTAACACAGCATATCTTCACAAGATGGGGCCTCCCACGCAGTACAGATTCCGATCAAGGCTCCCATTTTACAGGACGAGTAATGAAGAACATCCTCACAATTTTCGGAATTAGGCAGAAGTTTCAAATAGCATAGCAACCCCAGTCAAGCGGCATTTTAGAGAGGATGAACAGAACTCTAAAAGCCACTCTCAGGAAAATGGTGCAACAGAACAACAGCACGTGAAATTCAGTCCTCCCATTTGCTTTAATGTTCCTACGAAACACAGTTTCCACGCCCACAGGATACACCCCCCACAGCCTCATGACCGGACACACCATGAAAGGGGCAGAGTATTTACTAGGACTGGATTTGGCCAGCCCCGCAGTCACCACCCTCATGCATGAAAATGCTGTACAGCAGCTTATTGAGAATATAAAGGCAGCCCAGCTCACAACAGCTGTGAGACTTGAGACCAGGAGGAAACAAAGCAAGGCTTGTTTCGATAATACGGTACACACCACCAAATTTGTAGTAGGGCAGCAAGTGATGCTTTCCTTATATAACCCCAGTTCATTCCTTTCCCCCAAATTTTCCGGACCGTACCCCATCTCTGACAAAGTCAGCCCCTCTGTATACAAGATCACATATACCAATGGCAAGTCTGCGTGGTTTCACATAAACCAGCTTAAGGCTTATGGCTCGCAGAACAACCACACACACCACATCTCGCTCGCAGCAGCAGACGAGCATGCCCCGCCCACAGATGACCCATTCCTACCCTCCCCCAGCCAGTCCAGCCCGTCCTCAGACACATCTTCAACTCCACCCCCAGAGTCACGACTCCACCTCTCCCTTCCTTCAACCAGCAGCGACAGCGACAGTGATAGCGATAGCAGTGACGACAGCCACAGCACACCACATTATGATTATACCCCTGCACCAGCCCCCACTCCCAGCGAATCCAAGCATGATTCCAGTGACCCCTTCAAAATCACGTACATCAAAGCCCCTGACCCAGACCCACCGCCCGACGATCATGGATTAACCCCCAGTAGCTCCAACCTCGACACACGATTCTGGCACCGAGACAATTCGTTCAGGCTCATCGGGAATGATGCGATGGACCCCAATTCGCCCCAAGCAGCTTTAGCCAAACTACGCCAGTCAAGAGTATGGCAGCCGGGAGAAGATGATGACATAGAGTCTGACTCCCACCAAACGAATCCCTTTGTGACCCTGTTCGCTACTGAGCAATGAGTTGTCCACATGATGGAGAGATACGGTGTCCTTTCTGATGGAACCTGCACCATGTTTGTCGTATGTTTGTTCGTTTAATGTACATGTTAAATGTTGTTTGTGAATTTAAAATTTTTCATGGCCCCACGCCACAACTCTTTTAACACCCACTGGCAGTTAATGGAACAAGTTTGTCGACAGACAACCGTTCAGAGGAACTAGTTTGTCCGCAGACAACCAATCATCTCCTGATTTGAAGGTAATTACGAGAGGCAGCCCCCCACGACGACCACATATTCGTTCCGTTCTTGCCGGTCGCTCATGCAGTGGAGAAACGGCACTGGTCCCTGCCCTGCCTGAGGACCCCCCTCTGGTCAGCTACGCTTGGGTAGAGCACAAATGGCACTGATCACCGTCCTACCTGGGGATTCCACCCAATCTTACCCACCGCGGCCCATACGCACCCCATTTTGGTACTTTTAGTTCAAAACATTTTTGCTTGTTTCTGGCGACCCTTAGGTTGCTTCCGTATGCTATTTACATCCTCAAACACTAGGGTGGTAGATCGCACAGGCTGCGAGACGGCTCGCACTGTGTCAGTATTTTTCTCGGATGTCTTGTCCAAATATTGGTTTTTTTTTTTAAAGTGAGGGAGTCACAGATGGTGACCAATTATAATGGGTAATTGGCAACAAAGGACAGACAGACAGACATACGAGATCTTAAGCAAGATAATAACAGATATTATGCTTGTGCCATAGAACTCCGGAACCTCAGGAACCCCAGAGGAAGAAAAAGAAGAAGACAGAAAGAAGGAAAGATGAAGACAGCCTTCAGGTTCTACACTTGGATCTTAGCAGGATCCCTTCAGTTGCACACGGACGCTACCCCCCTGACCCCTACCACACAGGCCGTGAATGATTCCCACCCCTGCCATACACTGTACCCTGAGATAGTTAGCCCCGAGACTGTTACTGAGACCCCAACCTGGTGTGACAAGTTTATAACCTGGTATTCACTATCTTACTTCGTAGAAGCACTCTTAGTACTGGCGATACTCTGCAGTGCCGTGCAGACACTTAGACTCAGAAAATGGCCGAGGAGAGCCTTCCGCAACCGCACTCCGGTATACACATTTAGATCCCTGATCTTCAGACTCTAACACACCCCCCAACCCCTTTAAGTGAATTAAAGTGCATCCGTTTTTTGTGTATTTTGTTCATTTAATAAAGAAATGTAAATCTCTGTGCTTGACTGCCAAGCCAGAGAGACCTGTGTTGCTGCTATTTGTACAGTTTAAAATGTTGTAGATTATTTTGATTGTTTAAGTGAGGATAGTTGACTTAGGATAGTTAGAGGTTCCAGTTTCTTTATTTTGTAATGCATGCCTGAATGTCATAGCGGCACCACAGGATTGGTGAAAGTCACCAAAGCAGTTAACCTCTGAGCACCAGTTTGCCCACTAATGTGGAGTCTTACAGCATAAACACTAACATTAGTTTCCCCATGGAAACCAGCAACATAATGAGAAGGCATCACAAAGTTTCTGCATCATAGTATTCCCCAACATTCAGTGTGTTACTGAAGTATCCATGTGGCCTTTCTGGTTTCGATAGAATCTTAGGATTTCTGCAGTGCAGAAGAAGACCATTTGGCCCATTGAGTCTGCACCGACCCTCTGAAAGAGCACCCTACCAAGGCCCATTCCTGTGCCCTATCCCCACAACCCCACCTAACCTTTGGACACCAAGGGTCAATTTAGCATGGCCAATCCACCTAACCTGCACATCTATGGACAGTGGGAGGAAAACGGAGCACCCGGATGAAACCATGCAGGCATGGGGAGAACGTGTAAACTCCACACAGACAGTGACCCAAGGCAAGAATTGAACCCGGGTCCCTGCCGCTGTGAGGCAGCAGTGCTAACCGCTGTGCCACCCTAAAGAACATCAGTGAACCAGGTGGGCTTTTAAAAAAAAAAATCAACAATGATCTCATGGTCATCGTTTGATTTTTGATTACAGATGCTTTTTATTGAATTCTAATTTCACCATCTGCCTTGGTAGGATTTGAAACTATGTTTCCAGAGTATTAAGCTGAATTACTCGTCCAGTGACAATACCACTTCGCACCATCTTCCCTTAGAATTCCATTTCATTCAATCTCTCAATAAGATGGGATTTGACACTATAAATGTTCCTGTGGTCAGTGATCAGCCACACATGATAATACAGGCAAATAACTTGGTCTTGGTCCCTTTATTTTAATGCAATTCTCTATTCCTGGTCTCTTGAAAAGAGAAGGAATGGGCTAGAAGGATTGTTTCTAAGGGACCAGGGCTACGCAGGGCATCTATTGGTCATGATACCCTTGCTGCACCATATAGCAACCAGGATCATTATTCAGCATACATTAGGCATCTAGAAAGAGCACTTAAGTGCTTGGACAGATAATGGGGTATCCTACAATACAGTTCCACCAATGTGTCCAACAGGATTATTATCTTCTGCATGGGGTGCAGCTTTTAGACGTTTACAGTAGGGTTGCCAACTCTGGTTGGACGTTTTCCTGGTGTTGCTAACTTTTGGTAGGCTCTTAAATGTTGCCCGTTGTATCTTTACTTAATTTGCTCTGTTTCTATAACCTTTGCTCTAGAGTCGCCAGGTACCTTTATGATACCGCCACGAGGTTCAAGTTCAAGTACTGATCAATAACTCAACACACCAATTAGTAAGATTCAAATCAAAACACATTTATTATACACAGTAAATCACTACTCATGCATAAACTCTACTTTCTAGACTATTCTCTACAACTAACAGGCCTATACTTAGCTTCGGAATTGGCCCACCAGGTCAGGGGAACAAATGGCCTTTCGTTCGATCTGAGTCTGCAGGATTCAAAAGCTGGTATGGACTGGTAGCTAGGAGCGCCTATTTTATAGCGTGCGTTGACTGGAGACTTACTTGGTTGATGCAGCAGCTTAGGCAGTTCACTCTCAAGGGTTGATTCGAGTTGTTGAGTGACCCTGCCAAGAAGGACGATTTGAACTTGGAGACTCTACTTTATAGGCCCCAGGGGCTTCACGCCCCTTCGGGGCGGACCCCGTATCTGGTTCCAAGTGATTGGACTACGTTCCGATCACTTGGATTGATTTCTCCAATACTGGAGTTGTTTCCTGATCGCTGGGCGGTCCCTGAGTATCCGTTGTCCTTCCTTTGTCTCGGCTCCTGCTGGCGCCGAGCAGTTTGACTTAGCCTTATTCACCTTAAATGTTTCGATTGTTCCCGGGGATCGCTCATTAGTATGCAGATGGCTGTGAGTTTCAGTGCTGTCTGGGCTTTTGCAAGTTCTAATACACAGGATTTCTGCACTTGCTAGTTTTTGCCTGTGTTGGCTGAATTTCCCTGTAGTCTTTGCGGACCTCTATTTTCAGTCGGGAAGTGGCCAACCCAGGTGGCTACACACCCTCCTTGTGATCCCTAACGCGAAGTGTGAAGGATCACATAACTGCATTGTCTTCACTTCCTGACCCAGCGAGCACTCTTCCATGGCCTCTACACTGACCATAACTATGTATGAAAATTTTTTAACTAACAATTCTAAGTGGCGCTATGTCAGACAGGGACATGCATTACAACAACAACAAAAACGGTACCTCTAACTATCTCTCATAAACTACACTCACTCAAACATTCAATCATACTAACTTCCTAACAATACAAAAATAATAGCAGCATTCACATTTTTCCTCTGGCTTGGCAGTCAAGCACAGAGGTGTACAATATTTCCGTTGTAAACGAAACACATTTCTTTATTTACAAAAGATGCAACACAAATGTTCTTTATAGTAGATCAAGGGGTTCGGGGTCCTGGTGATATCCAAAAATAGGGGATCTTATCCTGTATACCGGGGTGCGAGAGCAGTAGGCTCTCCTTCGCCATTTCCCCATGCGGATAGTCTGCACGATGCTGCAGAGTATCGCCAACACTAGAAGGGATTCAATTACGTATGATAGTGAATACCAGGTTATGAACGTATCACACCATCATGGTGTGTCGGTGACTATCTCGGGGTTAACTCTTTCAGGGTGTAGTGCATGGTAGGGATGGGAATCATTCACGGCCTGTGTGGTAGTGGTCAGGGGGTTTGCATTTGCGCAGAACCGGATACAAATTACAATCACGGCGAAATACACGTATGACGTCTTCATTGTTGTTTTCTTTCCTTTTCGTCTCTTCCTTTCCGTTTCTTCTCTCTTCCTGGAGCTTCTGGAATTCTGTGGATTAAGCAGTTTCTGTTACTATATTGGTTAATATCTCGCGCGTTAGCATGTCTGTCTTGTAGTGCCAATTTCCCTTTATAATTTGTCACCATGTGTGACTCCCTCATTTTTTTTTTTAAACCGAAAATTTGGACTAGACACACCTAAAAAACTGAAACACTGCAAGCCGTCTCGCAGGCTGTGCGATTTACCATCTAAATGTTTGAGGATGTAAATAGCATAGGGATGGCAACCTAAGGGTTGCCCGAAAACAAAACAAAACTTTTTGAACCAAGAGTGCCAAAATGAGGTGCATATGGGCCGCAACCGGTAAGATTTGGATGGAAACCCCGGGTAGGACGGTGATCAATGCCGTATGTGCTCTACCCGAGTGTAGCTGACCAGAGGGGGAGTCCTCAGGCAGGGGGGAGACCAATGCCGTTTCTCCACTGCCTGAGCAACCAGCAAGAACGGGCTAAAATGTAGTCATTGTGGGGGGTTGCTGTAAATGTTCTACCGTCGAACCAGAAGAGCAGTTATGCACGGGGGCTGGCAAGCTCTCAGCGATTTCTGCCAATAAGAGTGCTGGCAAGTTTTCACAGGTTTCGGCCGACAAATATGGCGTGTGGCTGTGGAACTTCTGAGTATACAAACAACACTTAACAATAACAGTAACAAACAAACATTGAACAACATGCTGCAGGTTCCATCAGAAAGGACATCGTAAATCACATTTGGACTGGGGCGTAACTAGCATATGGAGGCAGTGTAGTGTGGCCGAAGAAGAGAGGAAGGAGGAGTGAAACAAAAATGAAGTGGCCTTGCTGAGGTGTCCCTGCCAGGAGAAGTGGTGGGTAAGCGCTCACAGTTTGCATGGGGCAGCTGGGACCTTGTAGCTGCTGTGGGTGGTGTTCTCTTTCATATCTGAGGGCTAGTCTAGCTGGTGGGGGGTCTCCTGCAATCTCGGGCGAAGTGTCCTGACTGCCCACAGTTGTAACATGACCCCTGGGGCACATAAGGTGGAGCAGGCTCTCTGGTGCACTGTTCCCTTGGGTATGGTTCCCTGGGTGGGGGGTCGGGGCTGTTGGTGTCTTTGCTGGTTCGGGGGGCATTTGTGGGCTGATTCCGTTGCTGTTTCAGGGGGGCTTGACATTCTCGTGCGTAATGTACTAATTGTCCGCAATTGCAACATTCTTGAGCTTTGGGCTGGGGTTGGCTGTTCCTGCCCTCATTTGCCCATGCGGGGTTCTGGTGTGCTTTCACTGCTTGGATATCTGCCTCTGCCTGCTGCTCCTCGGGTTTCCTAATTGCGGGTTTGTTTTGGACAGATTGCTCCCAGAGGCGGGACAATCTTTTTAAAACCCATTTTTCGTTGTGCGCTTCTTCCGAGGGGGTCATAATTGGTACAGGTTTTTTGTCCTGCCTCTGTTGCATGGGAGATAAGGGTGCGGGTCCATTTGGCCATGTTGTCTGGGGACAAACGGGCGCGGTCTAAGTTGCCGAAAACAGCTGCAAAATGAATCCACAGGCGTCCAGCAAACGCTGTGGGGTGTTCTGTCTTTTTCTGCCTGCACTTATTCAGGCCTTCTTCTGGGTCACCTCTGTTGTAACCGATCGCGTCTAGGATCGCTGTGTGCATCTCTGCAAGGGTGCCTCCTTCTACATTCTGTGGGTCGGGAAGGGCTGCTACGACCGAAGGGTCTAAGCTTAAATCTGTGAGCTTCACTTGCTCACGCTCATCCAGGCCGTACATGGTTGCCTGCTGCTTTACTCTAGCAAAGGAGTGGTGGGGATCTGAGGTGGGGAGGAATGGTGTGATCTTTTTGTACGCGTCCCGTAATTGGGTCACGGTTAATGGGGTGGTGCTAAAGAATTCCGCGTCTCCTTCCGATGTGACTGTGTGGTGGGTAGTGACTGGATTCATGGGTGCCTGATCTATCTGCTCTGTAGGGGGTTGGGGTGCTTTTCTCCTTTGGGGCTTTCCTTGCGCACATGTTCCCTGAACATACCTATGAGCGGTTTCATTTAATTCTTGCCAATCAGGGCCGTCATCCTCATCTAATTGGGATCCAAAGGTGCTCTGAAACCCATTTTGTACTGAAAGCAAAGACTGCAGTTTCGCAATCTGCTTCCTGCATTTTGCATGATCTAATGAGCTTTGTCTGTGCTCCGTGGTGGCAGCATGGAGTGCTCGTAACGCTGCTTTTAAATCGCTGCACTGCCTTTGCAGTGCCTCTACCTGTTTCTCTCTCTCTTTTCTTACCAGGACTGCACGTTGCGTGTCCTGATAGGTCTTCTCATATTGGGTTTGGAAGCTGCTCAGATGCGCTAGACAAGACTGGTGTGCCCACTTGGCATCATCCACCTCTCTGTCTTTTGCTGCCAACTTCCTTCTTAAATCTATATTCTCTTTCCCAATCTCGCTAACATCGACCTTGCTCATTCGATGTGTCTCCTCTATCTCTTTGCGGAGCATCCGAACGACATCCTCTGTGCCTCGCAATTGTGCCAAACAGGACACGATTGCCATCGGCTTGAGAGCTTTCCCTAAGCTTTTCTTATGGATCTCTGACAGGTTCTCCCACCAAGAATGTCCTCTACTCCCGGGTCCTGTTTCCTTATTATCACAGAATTCACTCCAAAGGGGCCATCCCTTCCCTTTGAGATATTTCCTGATCTCTTCTTCCCAAACGGGAAACTGACCTACTCTACTGCTGGTCGCTGCGACCTCGAATTCTTCAGGGTTCATGAGGCGTTGCATTGTCTGCATTGCCATCTTTCCTCTCTAAATACTCTCTTAAAATTTGGAACGAGGGGTACTAAGGCGGTGCTGTAATTACGGGTACGGCTTTCGCTATTTTCCGGAATACAAACTCCCGACAGTTTTTTTCGCAACAAAAATCTATCAGCTTTACCTTATAGCCCTGTTAGTTACGCATGCATTAACACGCTTCCGAATTATGAGGATTGATCAGAACTGCTTGAACACTTGTGGTTTTTCTGTTCCCAATTGGATTCTAATTCAAATTTTGGGATCTCCCGGAGTGGTTCGGCCACTTCTAAGTCAGGTCCCGTCAGGATGTCGGCAGTAATATGTTGCAAACTTTTGGTTGGCTCTTAAATGTTGCCCGTTGTATCTTTACTTAATTGGCTCTGTTTCTATAACCTTTGCTCTAGAGTCGCCAGGTATCTTTATGATATCGCCACGAGGTTCAAGTTCAAGTACTGATCAATAACTCAACACACCAATTAGTAAAATTCAAATCAAAGCACATTTATTATACAGAGTAAATCACTACTCATGCATAGACTCTACTTTCTAGACTATTCTCTATCACTAAAAGGCCTATACCTAGCTTCAGAATTGGCCCACCAGGTCAGGGGAACAAATGGCCTTTCGTTCGGTCTGAGTCTGCAGGATTCAAAAGCTGGTATGGACTGGTAGCTAGGAGCGCCTATCTCATAGCGTGCGTTGACTGGAGACATACTTGGTTGATACGGCAGCTTAGGAAGTTCAATCTGAAGGGTTGATTCGAGTTGCTGAGTGACCCTGCCAAGAAGGACGATTTGAACTTGGGGACTCTACTTTATAGTCCCCAGGGGCTTCACGCCCCTTCGGGGCGGACCCCGTATCTGGTTCCAAGTGATTGGACTACATTCCGATCACTTGGATCGATTTCTCCAATACTGGAGTTGTTCCTGTTGCTCTTATTAGCCTCAGTTTATTTAGTTCTAATTACGTCACCTTTGCTCATGAGTCGCCAGGTATCTTTCTGATACCGCCACGTAGTTCAAGCTCGAGTTATGATTAATAAGTCAGCACACCGCTTAGTAAGATTGAAATCAATGGTCATTTATTATATACAACAAGTAATGCTTACACAATAATGCTATTCTCTATACAGAAACCTATCACTACTGGCCAATACTTAGCTTTAGGAAGGGCCCACCAGGTTAGGGAAACGAAAGGCTTATCCAATCGGATCTGGCCCGCGGGATTCAAAAGGCTGATACAGGTCGATGGCTAGGAGTCTCTATCGGGTAGCGATCGCTGGAGTCAAACTTATGCTTTCTGGTCGATGTTCTTGCAAAGGTCGCGAGCAGACGAAGATGAGAGTGAGAGAGCTCTGAACTTGGCCCCGTATTTTATAGGGCCCAGGGGCTTCCCGCCTCTCGGGGCGGCCCTTGTCCCTGAGTCCCAAGTGATTGGACTTGTTCCCAATCACTGGGTTCGATACGTCCAATAACGGGGCGATTCCTCGATCGGGGGGTGGTCGTTCACCTGTCTTTGTTTCGGCCACTGCAGGCGCCGACAGGTCTGGCCCGGCATTCAATTGCTAATATGTTGCAATTGTTCCCGGGGATAGCCGATTAAACTGTAGATGTCTGGGTTGATGTGCTGCTAATGGTCTTGAGTATCGCTCTGGGCCGACTTCCCCAGAGCCGAATATGCTATTCTGTCTGCAGCTGACCGTTTGTGCCCTGTTGGCTGCTTTTCCCATCAGCCTTTTCGGTGAACCATTTTAAATCGGGTTTTGGCCAAATTAATAGGGAATCAGCCATTTTACGTGGCTACATTCCCTGATCGCTGGGCGTTCCCTGAGTGTCCGTTGGCCATCCTTTGTCTTGGCTCCTGCTGGCGCCGAGGAGTTTGGCTTGGCCTTATTCACCTTAAATGTTTCGAATGTTCCCGGGGATCGCTCATTAGTATGCAGATGGCTGCGAGTTCTAATACACTTGCTAGTTTTTGCCTGTGTTGACTGAATTTCCCTGTAGTCTTTGCGGACCTCCATTTTAAGTCGGGAAGTGGCCAACCCAGGTGGCTACACTGGAGGTTTGATCATATGACATCTGACCACACGACATCTGATCATATTATGTTTCCTAAAGTCATTGCATTTACCTTACACCGACAGAGGTGTCTTTGCCATGGTTTTGTGTCAACAGTTGTTGTCCGAGAAGTTTATAGAATCAGGAGACCACCCACAAGTGGATGAAGGTGGGAAAGTGAGAGCGGAGGTGAGGGGGAACCGAATGTGGGGTACGGAATTGCAACATGGAATAGAGGTGTTATCGGTAACAGTGTAGCAATGTGTTAGAGATCAATCTTTTAAAACAAATACTTTTATTCTCCTTTTTCACATTTTCTCCCAAATTTGCACCCACCAACATTAACCAAGAATCAGTAACGAATATAATGTCAATCCCCATATCAATAACAACGATCTCACCTTCCCACCAAACCCCCAAACAGCAGCCCGCATGTTAACATAAACAAATGACAAAAAGGAATCAGGAATCACCCATAGTCACCATTAACAATACAGTCCCCTTCCCCCCAACCCTCCCAACCCCCCCACCCCAACAAACACCGAGACCTATACAAGGAGCGGATTGTCTCACTGGTTCTGTGTATTTTCATCTTCCCAAATGGTCCAGCTGTTTCTTCACCCTTTTTCCTTCGATAGCTATTTCATACGACAATGGACTTGTTCTGGCCATGACCGTTCCAGGGATCCAATTCTGGTCAGCGCCAGAATTCTTTACATATACCAAGTCGTCCACCTCAATGATCTCCTAGTTTTGTTTGAGTTGTGATGTTTCTTCTGTGCATTCTGTTTAACCTCCATCTGCCCCACCAAACTCTGAAATAACAGATTCAACCTTGTTCTAATATGTCTGCTCTGGAACAACTTGGCAGGTGTAACACCTGTGGTGACATGAGGTGTTACTCTGTAGTGCGATCAGGAAACGGGCCAGTTTGGTTTGTAGAGGCTGATGACTGCTTTTTCATGGCAGCTTTGACTGTTTGGATGGCTCTCTCAGCCAATCCATTTGAAGCAGGGAGCAATTTGAATATGTTGAACACCGTTGGTTCTCATGAAATGCTGGAACTTTTGTAAACGCGGTCCCATTATCTAGGCACCTCGGGCAACCTGTGCATGGCAAATGTCTGTCGCTATTTCTCCCCTATTGCTGATGAGGCCGTGGACCACATTTCATGTATGTCCAACCACTTGGAGTGCACATCTACTATGAGCAAGAACATGGAGCCCATGAAGGGGTCTGCAAAATTGACATGGAGTTGCACTCCAAGTGATTGTGAAGTGCAACACTTGGAGTGCAACCAAGTGTTGCACTCTTGGTCGACCTGGCCATCATCTAGAGAGACAACTATGTTAAATGTAATAAATTGGTATATATATTATACTATATTTATCTGCTGCAGTAATGGTTTTAAAAGCCTGGGCGAGGGTGTGTATATATACCTGCTGCAGTAATATTTTTTTAAATCCTGGTTTAAAAGACAGACAGACTTTGTGGCTGCATTAGGAGCAATTAAGATATCATAAAAGTGAGATCATCATTCTTTCCAGCCATGTTTATGTTTACAAAGAGAGGCCTAATGGGATTTTGTAGGGGAGTAGATAATTAGAGTCATTGGGCTGGATTCTCTGTTCTGGAGACTAAGTGCTGCCACCTGGACTGAATCGGTGGTGTTCTATAATCCCAATAGCGGCATCGGTCCCGGAGAAATTCAAGGCGTTCTAATGGGCTAGAACTGGTGCCACGTGGAACTACTGCAATTCCAAAGAACACTGGCGTGTGATTCATCAAGATTGGCATTCGAAAGCCTGATAAGCTATAGCTGCATGTAGCACTCCACTTCCCACACACTCTCATTCCAGCCAAGAAGATGCCACCCTGAAGAGTGGCACCGAGGTTCGCGGATGCCAAGCTGAAGACCCTATTGGATGCTGTGGTGGGGAGGTGGAACACCCTGTTCCCTGGGGTGGGAAGTTGGCTACCATGTCTGGATGTCAACTGAGCCTGGGCGTAGGTGGCAGAGGCCATGCGCGCTGCGGGCCCCACTGCCAGGACCGACCAGCAGTGCAGGAAGAAGCTGCACAACCTTCCCAGGGCAGCTAGGTTGAGTCACCACCACAGTGTCCCTGGCATTAACCCCCGTCCCACACCTGTCACCCTCCACCACCCCTGCATCCTCCTCCCCCAACATGGCCCCACCAGGAGGACCGGTTGGCAGTGCTGGGCGAGGATGGGCAACTCCACCCCCCCCCCCCCCCCGCCCCCCCCCCCCCGCCCAGGCCAACCAGCATGGGTCACCACTGCTTCAGCTCCCCTGACACCACCCACATCCCACACACTCGTAGCTCCCCTACCTAGAGGGCAACCGAACCCTACCCGCCGGCAGTCCGCTGCAGCCCCATCGCAAGGAATAGGGCGGGAGCCACCCAGCACCTCAAGGGAGGAGGAGGTGATAGGGTCCGTGCCAGTGACTCCCGCAGTTGAGGTGCCAAAGCGTTGCAGCACCTCCGAATCCGCCCAGCTGTCTTTGGCGCATCCGATGGGCAGTGGGCAGAAGAGGGTAGCAGCACACCATCTGTGTCACCCGGAAGGATGGGCTCAGTTGCTCCAGAGGACGGCCGCCAAAGGGGACCTGGGTCACATGGTGAGGATCGCAGCAGGCCACCTCCACTCCTCATGTACCATCTGGGGACCCACCTAGACAGCATATTAGGGAATGTAAGGCTGGAAAGTTAGCCACCAGTTAAGTTGGCACGGTGAACCACATCGGTTAGCGATCGAGGCTAGGACACAATACTTGTACATGTCACAATAAACACCTGTTCACCAATGCTGAGACCTGTTTTGGTGCTCTGTCCGAAGGGTGTGAAGGGTGAGCTGGGCTGTGACGGGTGCAGAGGGTGTTCCGGGTTGGGGTGGTGAGAGTCCACTGGTGTGGTGCATTGGAGGTGGGCACAGAGCAGTCAGGGCCACCCCGGGTAACACCCCCGGAGACGGCAAGGAACGTGGCTAGATATGTGGGCGGCATGTGGTGGGGCCTAACCAGGGCATGTCATGGTCACGTACCAACTTCACATTCATGGAGTGGTAGACCTTGCGGTGCCTAAAGTGCGCCCCCTCATGTGCTAGTGCCCGTAGTGGGACATGCGTCCCGCTGACCACCCCCTGGACATGGGGCAATCCAGCGATGGCGGCAATCCCTGCTACCTGGGCAACCTGGTGGGCTTGGTCCATGTTCAGGCTGATGTATTGCCCCACCTGAGCCTACAGGGCCTCCATGGCAGCACGGATGTACCTTTGCATCAAGGTCTGGGAGATCCCCGACAGATCACAACTCGACGCCTGGAAGGAGCCCGTTGCATAAATGTTCAGGGCGATCATCATCTTGACAGCTACCGGGAATGGGTGTCCTCCTCCGTACCCCGAAGTTCCAGGTGCACCATGAGGTGGTAGGTATGCCGTACGGTCTCCACAGGCTTCGACGGCAAGCCTAATCCGGCAGGTCCTTTAATGTCAGGCACTGCCGGTACACACGGGGCCTGCTGCGGCACCGCCTTGCCGCCTCCTCCTCAGTCTGTTGGGCCATCCTCTGGCTGGCAGCCATTTCTCTGGAGCAGGCTCCACTGCTGCAGGGCACTCCGCGAACAGCTCCTGCTCGCACAGCCTCATGGTATCCGTCAGGGCTGCAGTAGCCAGGCAGACGGCAACTACTCTTGGTTGGATACTGAATTCTATTGTCTACAGGGGGTGAAAGGTGGACATATTGGCATGGCGGTTACCTCCATGCTCAACCAGGTCTACCAGGCTACACGTTGGCCCCAGCCTGCATTGCAGTCCCTACTCTTGCACGTTTCTCCCCCCCGCCATCCCCCATTCCCCCTGACATGTTGCCCTTCGTGCTGCACCCCTGACTCAGTCGGTGTCTGGCACGGGGGTGGCCTCTGACTCTGGTACATGTCCCTGCCAGCAGTGGTACCACTGGCTGACGCTAACCGTACCAGCAGTACACTCTGCGGCCCCTGTCCTGCACTCTCCTGTGGGGCCTACTGTGCGCATCCTCTTCGGTGGGCCAGTGATGTCCCAGAAGCAGGGTGGTGCTTGGTTGTGGGCAGGGCTGGTGACGCTCCGTACAACCATGGGTCATGGTGGGAGGTCAGAGGGGTGTGCAGCGGTATGGCTACTTTGCCAGCCGCGGTAATAGCGGTCTGTGCCTGGACACCACGGTCCTGGGGGGACACCCCAACCCAAGGCCCGTCCCCTGGTTGCCCTCCGCTACTCACCTTCCGCCACCCCTTCTCTCCTCCCGGTCCTGACTGCGGCAGAACCAGTAGCCCACGGTTGCGCCTTTGGAAACATGTCTTACCTCCTCTCTCATCCTTATCAGCCACTGCGCTTGTTTCCTGATTTCAAATATCACAAGTGAACCACGCCATCGGTACTTCCGCCAAGCTGAGGCGGAGCATTGTGGGAGGCCCAAGAATTCAAGATTGGTCCCGTTGATGACATGCCAACGGCATTCACTGTACAATTTCTATGTGTGTGGTTTAGAGTGCATTTATGCCGTTGTCGAGGTACGGGAGCATGGCATTCCATTGGGTGCCCAGCGCAGCCTTAATTTCCCGCTCGCCCGGGTCTCTGTCCAATCGGGGTTTGCGATTTTAGCGTTGGCCTATGGACAGTGCAGCCCATTGTGTTTAAATATAAGTAAGTAGGTCATGGGATTTGAGTGGATGAAGATGATGTAATTAATGGGAGGAGCCAGGTCTGTAGCAGCCAGTTGTAGTTTAGTTTCTGGGAGCTGGGAGCTGAGCAGCAGCTTTTGGTGGAAGGCTGTCAGATTCACCATTAACCTGACAGACCGGGGTCTGCAAGCTGTTTACTGATAGGATCTCGCTCTCTCTTCCAACAGTCTTTCAAAATAATTCTTTATCCAGAGGCTGGCAAGTAATCTCATTTGCAAACTTTATTTAGAAGTCTGAGAACATGCACAAACAGACTCAAAAACAGCTTCTTCCCCACTGTCACCAGACTCCTAAATGACCCTCTTATGGACTGACCTCATTAACACTGCCCCCTGTATGCTTCATCCGATGCCAGTGCTTATGTAGTTACATTGTATATGTTGTGTTTCCCTATTATGTATTTTCTTTTATTCCCTTTTCTTCTCATGTACTTAATGATCTGTTGAGCTGCTCGCAGAAAAATACTTTTCACTGTACCACGGCACACGTGACAATAAACAAATCCAATCCAATCCAATCCAATCCAAGTGTTTTTTGACCTATGATGGGTTTTGCTTGATTGAAGGTATCAGCCAGAAGTTAAAGTGTTTCCTTTTATTTTGTTGTTAAGGATTGTTTAACTGGCAATTGTAAGCTATATTTCTGTGATGTTAAGGTCGTTCAATACTGTGTTCATAATAAAGTTTGATTTAATATTCTATATACCTATTTGTGCGTGGAGTCACTCCTGGAGTGAAGTATCCTCTCTCCACAGTTCACAAATTAAAAAAAAAAGTTGGGGTTCTGTCTGGTATCCTAGTATATGTTGGGGTCTGGCTCCGGGATCGTAATGCAACCACCTTGGGTAGGTCCTGTAACAAGCTTTCCAATTTCACTATAAATGAGGGTGGCACGGTGGCGCAGTGATTAGCACTGCTGCTTCACAGTGCCAGGGACCCAGGTTCGATTCCAGCCTTGGGTCACTGTCTGTGTGGAGTTTGAACTTTCTCCCCCCTGTCTGTGTGGGTTTCCTCCGGGTGCTACAGTTACTTCCCACAGTCCAAAGATGTGCAAGTTAGGTGCATTGGCCATGATAGATTTCCCCTTATGTCTGAAAGGTTAGGTGAGGTTATGGGGTTATGAGGATAGGGTGGGAGCATGGGCCTAGGTAGGGTGCTCGTTCAGAGGTTCGAGGCAGACTCAATGGGCCGAATGGCCTCCTTCTGCATTGTAGGGATTCTATGATTCTAATGTGCGCTGGAAAGATTGCACAGGCTGATGAGACTATACTAGTACAGGCCTTTGTTGGTATTTATAGCAACAAATTCTCTAGATGCCTTGTCTAATTCTAATTGTCGGTACACATGGCTCATATAAGGTTTAGTGTAAGTTCAACCTGGCGGTACGGTGGCTCAGTGGTTAGCACTGCTGCCTCACGGCACTGAGGACCCAGGTTCGATCCTGGCCCTGGGTCACTGTCTGTGTGGAGTTTGCATATTCTCCCTGTGTTTCCATGGGTCTCACCCCCACAATTCAAAGATGTGCAGCATAGGTGGATTGGCCAAGCTAAATTGCCCCTTATTTGGAAAAAAAAGAATTTGGTACTCTAACTTTATTTTATTTTAAACTTAACCGCTTGTTAAATTGGTATTGGATATTGGTCCAAATTGCTGCCTGATTCATAGTTAATTTGTGGTTCCCACATATCCTAATGGTTCCATCTGGCTTAACCACTGGCATAATGGGAGCTGCCCACTCTCATCTCCACCTTTGATGATGCCTAATTCTTCCAACCACTTGAGTTCAGACTCAACCTTCTCATGTAAGGCATAGGGACGGGACGGGCTCTCTGAAACTTGGGTATCGCCTCAGGCCCAGTTTCTTGCCTAACTCGTCTTGGAAAACCTCCTGGTATTTTTCATGATGTCATGAAAATCTCCTTGGTTAATTTTGAAGATTTCTAGTCAATTTAATTTAATTTGGCGAAGCCAGTCTTGAGCCATCAGACTTGGTTGTTGGTCTCCTATTACTACTAGAGGCGTTTGAGCTGACTGGTGCTGGCAGCTTAAGAGCATTGTGGTTGTCCCTAAAATCCTTGAAGCTTCCCTAACGCTGGCCTGTCCATAGTGCTGTCATGATATGCAAACATGCAGCTAATGAACACATAGAATAGGACACAACCAATAAGCAGCCAGGACACTCAGGGGTGGTATCTCACTACAAAAGGGATGAGGCACTCACACCCTGCCTCTTTCCACAGACCAACATCTACAGAGTGAGACAGGGTGTCTCCTCAGCATCACACCTCAGCACGTGGCTTAGAGCAGTGTTCTTCAAACTCGGGGGCGCGACCCGCCGGTGGGTCGAGAGCAGGTGTTGGGAGGGTCGCGGATCCGTCCTTAGCGGCGCTCCCGATCGCGCAAATCCCCGTGCAGCAGCTGGGGCAGCACGGTAGCATTGTGGATAGCACAAATGCTTCACAGCTCCAGGGTCCCAGGTTCGATTCCAGCTTGGGTCACTGTCTGTGCGGAGTCTGCACATCCTCCCCGTGTGTGCGTGGGTTTCCTCCGGGTGCTCCGGTTTCCTCCCACAGTCCAAAGATGTGCGGGTTAGGTGGATTGGCCATGCTAAATTGCCCATAGTGTCCAAAATTGCCCTTAGTGTAGGGTGGGGTCACTGGGTTATGGGGATAGGGTGGAGGTGTGGACCTTGGGTAGGGTGCTCTTTCCAAGAGCCGGTGCAGACTTGATGGGCCGAATGGCCTCCTTCTGCACTGTAAATTCTATGAAAAGGCTGCAAGCGGCCTTTAAAATGGCTGCGAACATGTAAAATAAATTTGGCCGCAGTGCGCACGATCATCGGCGCGCATGCGCAAAACTGTGTGCATGCGCGCCGATGATCGGGCGCGCATGCGCAGTGCGGCCGCTATTTTTTTAAACGGTCGCGGTTTTTGTTTTACAAGTTTGGGGCGGAGTTTTTTTCATTTATTTTATTCATTTTATTTCCTTTTACAAGTTCTGGGTTTTTTTTATTCATTTTATTCATTTAATATTTTTTTCATTTATTTTATTCTTTTTTTTTTACACAAGTTCGGGGGGGGGGGTTTTCTTTAATAAAATTTTACGGGAAAAATGCAGAACTTTGGACAGATGGAGACTCCATATTTTCTGACACCGGAAGGCTTCACCTTCATCCAACAGGTTCCATTGGAGGAGCGTGTACGAGGGCCAAAGGGACCCAAAACCACTTTCTCCATTTTTATCAGCAGCAAACAAGGTAAGAGAAAATGGTGGGTCGCTCAGGTCGGCCGGCGTGGGTCGCGAAGGTCAGCCGGCGTGGGTCGCGAATGTCGGGCGGGTTGGGTCCCGAAAGTCGGCTGGGTTGGGTCCCGAAGGTTGGCCGGTTGGTGAAAATGGGTCCCCGGAAAAATAGTTTGAAGAACACTGGCTTAAAGCAAGGCTGGTTCAGTTAGACTGAGTTACTACATTTAGATTAGCAGAGTCAAACTCATTGAGAACTGTTAATAGTTCAATAAAACACATTGAACTCACTTCAAAGTCTGGAGCATCTTTTACTCAAAACTGCATCAAGTGGCAGCTTGTGTTTTTCCAATTTACATAACATAACAAGTGCTTTTGATCTTCAAGAACCTTGTAAATAATGTGTTCATCCTCGTCCTCCAGCACGTCGCCACTCTGCACAAATACAGCCGGTGTCACTGCAGAACCAGGGGCCAAGGTGGGTGGGCAATGGTGTGTGCAGCAAGATGGCTGCCTTGTAGGCAGTGGTAATGGCGGGTTTTGCTAGAGTACCTCCCCAGTCCCTATGGGCGGGGGTCGCCCCAATCACACAGTCCGTTCCACTCCCTCCCGTAGCCCTGGCAGGAATCGTCTCCCCCCCCCGCAGCCAACTAGGCCAGTGTCCAGCCCGGCAGCCCACGGTCATGCCTCTCCGTGTCCTATCTCCGCTCTCTCCCTCATCATCCACGCCAGTTTCACAATTTTTAAAAGTACAAGTGAACCTCTCCTTCGGGAATTCAGCCCATCGGAGGTGGAGAATTGTGGAGGCCCTGGAGAACGAATAAATGGTTTATTAAGGTAGATAATTATTTACAGAGAGCGAGATAAAGGCTACCGTACTCCATGACTCCAAACTGCCAAGGGAAACCCACGCTCAGTCCCAGGATTCGCAAGCTCCAGCCCAATAGGCTGAATGGGTCACATGACCCTCTGAGAATTCGCCCCTTAAAGGGGCATGCTACCACGTCACTATTTTAAGGAAGTGCAGGGGTGTTCTTGCCGCAGCCTTGGCCAATATTTATTCCTCAATCAACATCACAAAAAGAGATTATCTGGTCATTATCACAATGCTGTTTGTGGTGAGCTTGCTGGACAGGAATTGGTTTGAGCGTTTTATATGTTACAATGATGGCTACAGTAACTAGACTTCAAAAGTGCTTCATTGGTTGCAAAGTGCTTTGGGATCCCTGAGGGTGTTGAAAGGCATTATATAAATACAAATCTTTCTTCTTAATATTGGAAAACATTTTAAGCATTTTATCTAAGAGCAGCTGAGGAGTTGTTTAAAATGCCATGGCAAACGGTGCATTTTCACTTCGGCTCTCCAGGGTTTGTGGACAATTGACAAACTGGTTGTAGCAAATTGTCAAATATATCAATGGACGCTGAATAGTGTCATTTGATGCTTATTTGTAAACATTGATGAGCTCCCCAAGGCCCCCCCCCACCCCCCGGTGCCCAACTCTCCCATTTCTGCTGGTCACAAGGATGGGAGTGGGGCAGGGGAAGGGGGGGGGTGCGGGGGGGGGGGGGGGGGGGGGGGTCGACCTTTAAGTCAGCGACTTTAAAAAAAAACTTTCTTCATGCTATTGCCCGATTTTGAGTTGTCAGCAACATGCCAGCCAGGCAGAAATTGGCCTCCTTGTCATAGCATTGTATCATCTGTTGCAGGATGGACAATATCTGAACCTATTAGATCCTTTCGAGCTACTGCAGGGATATGTGGCACATCTGGATGCCTGCAGTGCACCTACATATCAAACAAATGCCAGACACAGAGTTCACAAGTGGGAAACAATCCACGTAGAAAGGAAGCATTAGATGGACAGGATGCAGAAGTTTCACCACGTGTTGGGTTTCTTCCTGGTGTTGCAGAAGGCACCTGTTTGGGTAGTGGGGATCCTCATTTCAACCCCAGGGCCTATATGCCAAGAGAGGAATTGTGCTCAGTCCAGTTAGCATCTGACATGGAAATATCATTATAAATGGCTGTTATCCAGGAACCAACATGGTATTTGAATTTTGGAAAGTGTGTGTTTTACTCGTTAGAGAACAGAACTGAACCGGCTGTAAATGAATAAAGCATCTCCGAGTCTCGGCAGAAAGAAGTGGGGTCTGCCTCACCCTCTGAGAGGAACCATTTCAAATGTTCCTCTTTTGCACATTTATTTTCACAAGGTCAAAGCTGGATGGCACAGTTTTCATGCATGTATTGTGATAGCTGCTGACCGTTGCTGCTTATCTCACTAACCTAAAGACTTACCAGCAAACACTGATTTGGACTGGAAAACTATACGCTTAGTTTCACTGTGCCTTATCTACTGTTTGCAGGAAAAATGTGGCAACTGCAACTAAAATCTGAATGGAAAAGGCTCTCATCAAAGCTATAAACAGCAAGTTTTAATAACAAGGAGTGGTGGAGAAGAGCAACAACCACAGAGCACCAAATTTACCAGTCAATGAATTTGTCTGAACTGTTAATGCTGAAACTGTTGAATTTTATTATGGATTTACATTTCATCATTGGTGAATTGTTCTTAATTAAATGTATAATTTCTTCTGACGAGAGCAGTGGATCAATATCGCTATCATTTTGTATCCATAGTCAAGTGCAGGAAATTCCCATTCTTGCCTTTGGTCTGGAGATGGATGATTGACAGCTGCGTGTAGTTAATTGAAGTAGCTGACCAAGAAAATATGCAGGACTGCCTATCTGTGGCTCTTCCAGCAGAGGATCGCCATGGCTTCAGTGGGTGTAGGCTGGAATGGACACAAATCTGGGTGTGTCCTGGCTACACCAGACTCTGACACTGTGCCAGTATTTCCATGTTTTGGGCAGCACGGTAGCATAGTGGTTAACACAATTGCTTCACAGCTCCAGGATCCCAGGTTCGATTCCCGGCTGGGTCACTGTCTGTGCGGAGTCTGCACGTTCTCCCCATGTCTGCGTGGGTTTCCTCCGGGTGCTCCGGTTTCCTCCCACAGTCCAAAGATGTGCAGGTTAGGTGGATTGGCCATGATAAATTGCCCTTAGTATCCAAAATTGCCCTTACTGGTGGGAGGGGTTACTGGGTTATGGGGATAGGGTGGAGGTATGGGTTTGGGTAGGGTGCTCTTTCCAAGAGCCGGTGCAGACTCGATGGGCCGAATGGCCTCCTTCTGCACTGTAAATTCTATGATTCTATGATTCTATGTGGCCGTGTGTGGCTGGAGGCTCTGACTTCCCTTAATACATGAAATTGGAAGATCCTGGCTCCTAGTGTTCGGATTATACCTGCCAAAGGTAGGTCTGATTTTTCCACGGACTTCTACCAACACGAGTGGATACGGGACAAAAGGCAAATTACTGTGGATGCTGCAAATCTGAAATAAGAACCAAAAAAGCTAGAAATGCTCAGCAGGTCAGGCAGCATCTGTGGAGTGAATGTTTCAGGTCGATACCTTCTATCAGAACTGAGCAAACGTAGAAATGTAGAAGTTTTCAAGCCAGTGCAAGGAGGTATTTAAAAAAAAAAAATTTAGAGTACCCAATTAATTTTTTCCAATTGTAATTGAAAATATGGAAAGATATGTCATTTGAAACATGGAAGTCTGGCAATATCTGATCTGAGAGAAACATAAGAGGATACAGGGAAAGATCCCACGAAGGGTTAACAGCAGCTGCAAAGAGCAGGATTATAAAATGCAGATTCCTTCTTCCAAACAGGTTCAGCAAACAAACAGGATTTTTGTATGAAGCTAAAAACAATGGCTCACACCTTCATTGAAATTAACCACCTTAGTAAGCATCTGGAAAAGCATGGATGAGGGTTTCAGTTGAGTTAGGTGATAAATGTAAACCTTTCAAGTTATAACCATGTGGATTTTTAGCATTACGCTAAAAGCAATGATTCACACCTCCATTGAAGTAAAATCAGCAGATAGAAAAGAATGACTAGGGGGTCAAATATATAGGTGTGAAATTCTGCTGAAATCAGGTAAATTAAAGAAAACTGGAGACAACCTGTCTACGAGAACACAAATTAGGCCAAAATCAAAGTCAAAATTATGAGCTGGGGACACAATTCGATAATAAAACTACAGAAATGACAGGAACCAAAATTCACACCCCTCTTGAAATCAAAGCACTTTGAACATCACAAAGAACACAATGTAATCAGATCTATGGGCTGAGGCCATGCCCAAAATAAATACTTAGTCGTAAAAATCTTTGCAGACGATACGAAGATTGGTGGAGTTGTGGATAGTGAGGAGGGCTGTTGTCGGCTGCAAAGAGACATAGATAGGATGCAGAGCTGGGCTGAGAAGTGGCAGATGGAGTTTAACCCTGAAAAGTGTGAGGTTGTCCATTTTGGAAGGACAAATATGAATGCGGAATACAGGGTTAACGGTAGAGTTCTTGGCAATGTGGAGGAGCAGAGAGATCTTGGGGTCTATGTTCATACATCTTTGAAAGTTGCCACTCAAGTGGATAGAGCTGTGAAGAAGGCCTATGGTGTGCTAGCGTTCATTAACAGAGGGATTGACTTTAAGAGCCGTGAGGTGATGATGCAGCTGTACAAAACTTTGGTTAGGCCACATTTGGAGTACTGTGTACAGTTCTGGTCACCTCATTTTAGGAAGGATGTGGAAGCTTTGGAAAAGGTGCAAAGGAGATTTACCAGGATGTTGCCTGGAATGGAGAGTAGGTCTTACGAGGAAAGGTTGAGGGTGCTAGGCCTTTTCTCATTAGAACGGAGAAGGATGAGGGGCGACTTGATAGAGGTTTATAAGATGATCAGGGGAATAGATAGAGTAGACAGTCAGAGACTTTTCCCCGGGTGAAACAAACAATTACAAGGGGACATAAATTGAAGGTGAATGGTGGAAGATATAGGGGAGATGTCAGAGGTAGGTTCTTTACCCAGAGAGTAGTGGGGGCATGGAATCCACTGCCTGTGGAAGTAGTTGAGTCGGAAGAATTAGGGACCTTCAAGCAGCTATTGGATAGGTACCTGGATTACGGTAAAATGATATAGTGTAGATTTATTTGTTCTTAAGGGCAGCACGGTAGCATTGTGGATAGCACAATTGCTTCACAGCTCCAGGGTCCCAGGTTCGATTCCGGCTTGGGTCACTGTCTGTGCGGAGTCTGCACATCCTCCCCATGCATGCGTGGGTTTCCTCCGGGTGCTCCGGTTTCCTCCCACAGTCCAAAGATGTGCAGGTTAGGTGGATTGGTCATGATAAATTGCCCTTAGTGTCCAAAATTGCCATTAGTGTTGGGTGGAGGTGTTGACCTTGGGTAGGGTGCTCTTTCCAAGAGCCGGTGCAGACTCAATGGGCCGAATGGCCCCCTTCTGCACTGTAAATTCAATGATAATCTATGATTAATCTAGGACAAAGGTTCGGCACAACAGCGTGGGCCGAAGGGCCTGTTCTGTGCTGCATTTTTCTATGTTCTATAACGCTGGTGGGGTGGAAGGTGAGGACAAGGGGAGCCCTATCCTGGTTCTTGGAGGGAGGGAAAGCGGTGAGACCAGAAGCATATGAAATGGATCGGACATGTTGGAGAGGCCGTTCAACCATGCTGTTGGAATCCTTTTTTAAAAATAAATTTAGAGTAGCCAAAATTTTTTTCCAATTAAGGGGCAATCTAGTGCGGCCATTCCACCTACCCTGCACATCTTTCGGTTGTGGGGGTGAGACCCACGGGGAGAATGTGCAAACTCCACACAGACAGTGACCCGGGGCCGGGATCGAACCTGGGCCCTCAGCAACGTGAGGCAGCAGTGCTAACCACTGTGCCACCGTGACGCCCCTTGCTGCTGGGAATCCTTGTTTGAAAAAAAAACAGTCACATATCAGAAATGCTGGTACGGAAGATTGTATTATTCAGAACAAATGTGATGGAGTTGGAGAAACTGGGAGGATGGATTGGAGTCCATACAGGAAGCTGCAGGAGTCGATGGGCTGGATCCTGCTTTGCCAGGATCCTCCGCTTCGCCAGCAGCGCACTCACGCCCACGATTTCCCGATAGCGTGGAGATGCCCATAATGGGAAACCCCATTGGCCGGCTGCCGGGACAGAGGATCCTGCTGCCGGTGGGGGTGCACCGCACCAGAAAACGGTGCGGTGGGACGGAGAATCCCGCCCCAAGTTTGTAGGGAAGATTAATTTATAGCCTAGCACCAGAAATGGAAACATAGAAGTTGAGGAAGAGAAGAGCCAGAGATGGACGAGGTGGAGGCGACAGAAGGGTGGAAATTGGAAACCAAAGCAATGAATTTTTCTCTTTATGGTGAGAGCAGGAGGCAGCACCGATATAGCCATCAAAGTATTGGATAAAGAAATAAGGGAGGGGTTCCCTGAGTAGACTGGAAGAATGAAAGTTCCACATATCCCACAAAAAGGCAGGCATAACTGGGACACATGTGAGTACCCAAGGCAACACCTTTTATTTGAAGGAAGTGAGTGGAATTGAAGAAGTTGTTCAAAGTGAAAACAACTCAGCCAGGCAGGGGAGAGTGCTGGTAGATGGGGACTGGTTGGACCCCAGCTCGAGGAAGAAGCAGAGAGCCCTGAGACCATCCTGGTAGGAGATGAAGGTGTAACGAGATTGGATGTCCACAGTGGCATTAGGGCCAGGAAACTGGAAACTGTTGAAGTCACCTGGGGTATCAAAAGAGTTGCGGATGTAGGTAGGCACAGATTGTACAAGAGGAGAAACAATGGAGTTGAGATAGGAAGCTCAGTGGGACAGCAACAGGCTGAAACAATGGCTCAACTAGGGCTGGCTTGTTTATGCATCTTTGGAAGGAAGTAGAAGCTAAGGGAGTTTCGGGCTAAGGGAGCAAGTTGGAGGCAGTGGAGGGAGGCTCTCAATAGGATATGAGGTCCTGCAGTGGATCTTCAGTGAATATGGGCCCCAATTAGTATCCAGGATTGGGAATTGGGTCCTTGAAGATGAGGGGGAAAATTATTTTTTTTACATGGTCCTTGACACAGAACTGGGGACTGCCTTTGGACTTTTCAGTGACTTTGGCATGGTACACCCCAGGTGTATCCTAAAATTGCCAACTACCTGTCGCCTTTCTTTGGTGGGCTAGAGCATGTAGGTGGCATATCCTGACTCTGAGGGCATAATTCTCCAGAAAGATTTCTAAGTGTGGTAGCGAGCGGGAATTGCCGCCAGCATCCTGGTGCTCGGCCCAGCGAGACCGGCAACGCTATTCCACATTAATTGGTGCACTTACGAGGCCACAAGGGCTTCTCAACGCAAATGAAGGCTCGGAAGCTGATTCACCGGCACCGAGCTCGCCAGCCCCCCGCTAATAAGATCGAGCAGCACTTAGGTTGCACTTGCTTAGCCAACCCATAGGGCAGCCAGTACTGCCTGGGATGAGGTGGCGGCGGCAGTGAGCGTCATCCCCCCTCCCGTTCAACACCCCCAATCCTTTCTTCACACCACCTTCCCCCCCACCACTGTGAACCACACGCGTAGTTAACGAGGCCTCCGCTGTGTGTGTCTCAGGAAAAGCTCTCCCACAATCGCTGGGAGAGGACCCAGACTGGTGGTGGTGTGCCAAGCATCAGGAACCTCTCCACATTTGAGTTGAGGGCCCTGGAGGTGACCGGTGTGGCCAGGTACAGAAAGGTCACCAACACGAAGGCTGGTGGATGCCGCAGAGGTGAGGAATCATCGGGCCTCAGCTGAAGCACGTGAGTTATTGCCTTATTGACTGACCCATCCCTCAAACTGACCACATGTCCATTCTCCTGCAAGTTCTCCAGCCGACGGCACCGGCCCATCCTGGGCGGCACCCTTTCCAGCCTCCCAGGTGACCAATTCGGAGGAGAGCTCCGAGGATGTGGCACAGCTGTCATCCCCACCCTCCACCAGCACAGATAAAAACACCTCAGTAGGAAATGTTAGTGGTCAGGCTCCTGGGGCGCAGTCTGGTGAGCACCACACTGCTGCTGATGTACATCAGGTGGAGGCAGGAACCCCCAGGTGAGACAGCAGTCGGAGGTCTGCTGGATCCCAGGACCCAGCTGGGCCCCAGCCTGATGCCAAGCCTGTCGAAGCGGTATAGCCGGAGATGATGGAGATGTTAGGGATCGGCGGGACATTCAGAGGGAGATGTCAGCGACACTCCAGCAGATCAATAGTCAATTGGAGGAGTCGCAGATACTACGGGCACAGGGGATGTCACCAGCAATGCGTGGCACCGAGGCCAACACTGCTAGGGTGGCGACCGCAGTAGAGAGCCTGGTGCACGACATCGGCATCATTAGTGAAGGTCTCCAAGGTGTCGCAAAGTCGCTAATGACCATGGCTGAGGGTCTCGACAGAATATCCGCCTCGCTGGGGGATGTCACCCAGCACCAGGCTGACCTTGATGAGGTTCTGCGGGACATGTCCCGCTCTCAGATGGGAATGGCCGAGTTGCTGCGGAGCTTATCCTAGCCACAGGTGGGCATTGCCAACGCCATGCCCCAGACACAGAGGAGCATTGCAGTGGGCATCGACATGATGGTGTGAACCATGGGGAGCCACCAGGGCTGGCAAAGCCAGATAATGCAGGAGCAGCCGGGGCTTGATCCAGCTGCCCCTCCATCCCAAGGTGAGCCCCAGGGCCCCGACCGGGAGGAGGGGGCGCTGAGTGCAAACCAGAACCCATCCCGTCTCGTGGAGTGGGGTAGTAGCTATCAGTTCCCTGAGTTTCACCCCTCTGATGAGGCCGCGTCACGAGGTCAGCACACGGGATAGGGTGGCACGGCTGTGCATGTGCCGCTGACAAGTGAGCTGGGACCTTTTGGCTCCAAACCCCCCCCCAGAGGACGCCCGCCAGGGTCATCGAAGGCCAGCGGATGTGGTAAGCAGCTGGCTGCCTCCATCTCAGATGTATACCCTGAGGACACACCTAGACGTAGTGGTAGAGCTAGGAGGGCAAAGCACATCGAGGATCACTGAGTGCACTGAGGGAGGGGGGGATAGGGTGGGGGATAGATAGGAGATGAGGGAGCTGGGGTGGGGGAGGAGGCAGCACCATTGGAAGGGTGGGGAATTGTCAAACACAATGAACACCTTTGTGCACAACCAGCATGATATGATGCCTCTGTTACCTTCTTCCGCAATGCGGGCCAACCCCCGAATCCTTTGCCCATCTCTCCAGGCATCCCCCCCCCTCCCCGCCCCCCCTCCCCCCCGGCCCGGCCCCCCCATGGTACTAAGCCACCCTCCGGTCAGACAGATCGCCAGAGCTGTGTCCCATTCCCTGAGCGTTCGGATGTTGGCTGCTGCGTGTGTGGTGTTGCCTCCCGCAATGTTCAAGCACAGTGTCCAGGATTCTAGGTGTGATTGGGATGCTAGGCAATGACTCCCACATGCTACATGGCCTGCCCACCCAAGGGAATCCCTTGGGTTGTGTGAAGGTTCACTTCACCATAATTGCCAATTCCCTGTTAGCAATAGCCTTCGGTCGCAAGGCCAGTGGCCTTGGCAGTCGGTGGGGGTTATGGATGACAGGTGGGGTAGACAGGTAGGGACAAAGGTTGCCCCAGGAACGGGTATACACAATTCAGGTGTTGGCATGGTGATGCCGTGTGTGGTTGCCCCCCCCTGCCACGCCCCCCAAGCCTCCCATCGCCTCCCACCCCTGCAGAGGGTCCCCCATCCCCCATGAACACTTGGTGGCAAGCTCAGCACCCCGAAGCTCTTTGCCCGAGCACCTCCTCGGCTCCCCAAGGAAGCCCTTCCTCCAGGTTCACATTTTCCAAAAGGAGTACTAACCGGCACCTGCGCGACCACGTTCTGGGGAGGCCACTGAATGACAGGAGGCCATTGAATATGGGGTGGCTCTCGTTAATTGTATGGAAATGGGGCTGAAGTGGTGATCATTGATTTCTCACCTCTCTGTGGCGAGACCCTGATTTTGCCCACGGGAGCGGGCCGGTTTCCTTGCAGACTGTTTGTCACCCCGGCGCGTTTCCTGTATTCACCGGCCTCGTTTTGCTCGAGCGAGAGCGTAACGAGGGTGGAGAATCGCGTCCTTATGCTGGGGCATGAGTTTTACCATGGTGCACCAACCACCATGAGGATTTCTGGGACCAGGTATGGAGAGATTGTTTTGTTTGCAAATACTTGGTTCACTGGGCTGTGAACAAGTTACAATTTACTCATCAAAATCTAATGAAACTAACAAATAGTAAAATCGGTTCGCTTTGGATGAAGAAAAGGCATGTGTCAGATTCAAAATGGAGCAATGTGCACCCTGCTGGCTCCAAAACCTGTGCCAGCTCATCAGTAAGAGGCCGGGAACTGCCCCAGAAAGTGGCAAAATGGTTCAAACGGATCGCTCCCCCACAGAGTGAAGAGCGATGGTATGCTCCTTGCAGGGTCAAAGTCATCCATGGGTTCATGTATCGGTTTGTTGATGTGAGGAAGGGGGGAGAAACAGGGAGAAGAAAGACACTGAGATCAAGTGAGGAATAAAATGAAAATTATACCTCATCTGTGAGAGTTGAGCTTTTTTCTGTCTGTCAGTCAGGACAGTAAATTGTGAACTGGATTACCATTAAAAGTACAAACCTTGTTTGAAGTTGCTTGGCCCTTATAGTGACATTTTTGAATGGAATCCAGCAAATTCATTGTAAATAATTTATTTGAAAAGATTTAGGAGAAGGCATTCTAAACTGGCTCACCCTTGATTAAACTGAATTTTTTTGGCATCTGGTTTGTGTTTTGTGAGTGAGAAGGTGTGTCAGATTGTCATAGAGTGCGAGAAACAGCCCTGTGACTAACAGAAAGCCTCTCCTCACAGCATAGGGTGCTGGCTCCTAATAATGAGTTACGATTTTAAAATATTTTCAGGACTATTAGTGTAGTTGGAAAGTTGCGGTGAAAGTTATTCTGCTGATGTAACCTTTCCTTAATAGCCGATGACAATGATAATTTGTCAAAGTAGTAAATACTGCCATAACCTCCAGCACTGTTAAGTCAGAAGACTTATTTGCAAGGATTATTTTCCACCTGGAATTGATTTGGTTCATGTCACATGACCTTAGGTCAGGGGAGGTCAGAATCATCACCCATTGGATTATTTACCTTACTTTAAAACCATATGTGTACGTGGGATGTATCAGTTAGAACCTATGCAAGACGGTGTTCTTTTCTCTCCTCGTCTTCCAGAGGTATGCACTTCGTTCCCTGGATTAAATAACTTTTTTGTTCATGTCAAGTGCTTATTTTTTAATGTGTGAGGCTGGGCATCAAGGTGGAGTTGCAACCTATTCTAGTTTGATACCTTCACACAAGTAGTTAAAATGAGTTGAGGGTGACTGCCCTTTGACAAGAAAGTGACATTTGACCGATTGTTGCGACAAGGAGCCCGAGCAAAATTGAAATCAATGGGATTCAGGGATTAAACACTTCACTTAAGAGTCAACCCCAGCACAAGGAAAGATGACCATGGTTATCAAGACCTATCATCTTAGCTCCAGGACATCACTGCATGGGTTCGGCAGGGTAGTGTCCTAGGCCAACCATTTTTGGCTACGTCATTGATCACCTTCCCTCCATTGTAAGGTCAGAAGTAGGGATACTCAATGATAATTGCAGTGTGTTCATTTAGGGCTTAGATGAGGAGTAATGTCTTGGTTTCACAGGTTGGCGCAACATCGAGGGCCGAAGGGCCTGTACTGCGCTGTAATGTTCTATGTTTTATGTTCACTCAGAGAGTGGTGGATCTTTGGAATGTTCTATCCTAGTTGTTGACTATGTCCAAGACAATCGATAGATTTATAGATATTGAAGAGGTCACCAATATCTATTGGTGATATGGGGAAGGTGGTGTTGCAGTAAAAATCAGACATGGTCAGTTGAATGGCGGAGTTGTGAATGGTATTGAACATAAAAACGTAGGGAATAGAAGCATGAGTATGCCATTCAGCCCCTCGAATCTGTGAGGGGGCTGAATGGCCTATTCCTGCACCTATTCCCTCCATTCTTATGTTCAGCACCATTCACAACTCCTCAGATACTGAAGCAATCCACATGTGAGTGCAACCAAGAGCTGGACAACATTCAGGTTTTGGCTGATAAGTGCCGGGCAATGACACTTTCCAACAAGAGGGAATCTAATCATCTCCCCTTGACATTCAACAGCATTACCATCACTGAATCCCTCACCATCAACATCTTGGGGGCTACCAATGACACAAAACTTAACAGGACCAGCCACATAAATACTGTGGCTACAAAAGCAGGCCAAAGGCTGGGAATTCGGAGGCAATGCCCCAGGGATATGCAAAGATTCTGAACCTGTACAAAAATGAGGGTGACTGCAGCGATTGCAACAGCTTTCGAGGCATCTCCCTGCTGAGTATCGTGGGAAAAATATTTGTTTGCATTGCCTTTTTAAAACTGCAGATCCTGGCTGAATACATCCAACCCAAATTCCAGTGTGTTTCAGAACTGACAGATCTACAATCGACATGATCTTCTCAGTCCGGCAACTGCATGAGAAATGACATGAACAAAGAAGACCACTATCTATAGTCTTCATCAATCACACCAAAACATTCAACCAGAGGTGGTCTATTTAAGTTACTGCTGAAAATTGGCTGACTTCTGAAGCTGCTCAGCATGATCTGCTCCTTCCAATGCAACAGAATGTGTAAGATGAGCTTTGATGGGGCAACTCCAAACCCTTGGCAATCCACAGAGGAGTTACATTTGGTTGTGCTCCAGCACTGGCACACTTAAGCATATTCCCATTGCTGCTCTCATGCCTTCAGATCAACTCTCGAAGATGTCTCTACATACATGCCAGAACTAACAGAAAGCTGTTCAGCCTTGCTTGCCTGAGATCCAAGTCAAAGGTACATCAAAGAGTTGCTCAATGTTCAAGATGCCACACTAACCGTCCATATTAAGGAACACTTGCAGCGACAAATGTGAACTCTTTCACACCTGCAAAGTGTTTGGTTTGACTATCAGCATTAGAAAGACAAATGTCATGATCCAGGATGTTTCCATACCACCCTCTATCCACACTGAAAATGTAATACTGACGTTATTGCGAAGTTACTGACAGCTTCACATATCTAGCCTCCTCAATCACCAGCAATCTCTCGCTTAATGCTGAAATCAATACAATCATCACAAAAGCTGCATACGGTATGTCCAAGCTGATTAAGAGAGTGTGGAACAATAGCAATCTGACTGAGAACACCTACTTGCGAGACTATCCAGCCTGCATTCTTAGCACGCTTTTCTCCAGTGGTGAGACCTGGACAACATGTACCAGGTAGGAGAATAGCTTCCACATTCGCTGTCTCACACTATCTGAGATATCTCTTGGCAAGGCAAGATCACCAACTGAGATGTCCTGGAACTTTTCATTCCATTAACATGCATTCGTTGTTAACCTAAAGAAATCAGTGCTGGCTCAGCCACATTCATCAGGTAGATGACGGCTGTATACCCAAAGACCTTCTGTATGGTAAATAGACCACTGGTTCAAGACCTCTTGGGAATCCACAACTCTGTTACAAGGAGACCAGCAAGTGAGATATTGTCATGTGAAAGTATTTTTAAGAAATGGGTGTTTATAAATGGTTGTGTATATAAATATCTGTAGTGAGAGTACCTTTAAGAAATGGGTGTTTACTACTGCAGTGGTGTCAGAGAGTGGGTGGAGCTGGGCTGCCTGTCAGCTTTTTACTTTCATTTTTGAGCAGGCAGCAGGGTGTGTTTTAGTTTTGTTTTCAGTGTTGGAGCTGAAGCCAGACCAAGCAGGTGTACTGCTGTTCTCTCTGCTATCAAAAGACTATCTCTTGATCATTTGGTGAATTCAGAATTATAAATGTTTTCAGTAGTGACTTTAACCTGATGTGCTTCTGCTAAAGGTTTTGTTTCTAAGTCGTATGGACGTTAAAAGGAAAGCTTAAAGGAGATTACTCAGTGTTGTAGTCTTTGGGGGTTGTATTTGAATTAATGGTTGCTAAGATGTTCACTGTATGTTTTAAAAAGCTTAACTTAAGTTCATAGAATAAACATTGTTTTGCTTTAAAAAATACTTTTCCATTTCTGCTGTACCACACCTGTAGAGTGGGCCGTGTGCTCCCCATACCACAATCGATTAAACGTTGTGGGTCAGGTGAACTCCATGATACACTTTGGGGGTCTCTAATCCCTGGCCCATAGCAATATAAAGATGGTGGATATTTGACAATTGGGAGAGATTGGCTGAGGTTGTGATCTCTGTAGGCTGACGATTTGGAAGGGCTATGGAAGAGGGGAGCAGAAACATAAAGCTCGGCAGGCTAGGAAGAGTGCCCAGAGAAAACAGAGGCCAGTGAATTGTGCAGCTTCTCAACCACTGCCTGCCTCTGGAGCAAATGTGGGAGAGACTGCCAAGCCAGAGTGGGGCTCCTGAGCAACACCTGGCAATGCTAAACACAGGGTTGACCGTCATAGAAACATAGAATCCCTACAGTGCAGAAGGAGGCCATTTGCCTGTCGAGACTGCACTGACCCTTTGAAAGAGCACCGGACCTAGGCCCACTCCCCCCCACTATCCCTGAAAATCTGCTCAGTGAAAATGGCCAATCCATCTAACCTGCACATCTTTGGACTATGGGAGGAAACCGGAGCACCCGGAGGAAACCCAAGCAGACAATGGGAGAATGTGCCGACTCCACACAGTCACCCAAGGCCGGAATCAAACCCACGCCCTGGCTCTGTGAGGCAACAATGTTAACCACTGTTCCACCACATCACAGCACAAATCATTTCCTTGTGAGACAGCATTCTGCCACAGGTAGCAAGAAATGAAAAAAAAAAGAAAAATGAAATGAAAATCGCTTTTTGTCACAAGTAGGCTTCAAATGAAGTTACTGTGAAAAGCCCCAAGTCGCCACATTCCGGCGCCTGTTCGGGGATGCTGGTATGGGAATAGCCTGTCGTGATGGGTGTTCCGATATACAAACGAACCAACACGGTTGTAGATGGTACAACTCTGTTTTATTATTCTGTATAATAACAACTGTTAACTTCTGGCTGTGGTTCGTACTTCACCAGCTAACCTGTGGACCCAGCCCAAGCACTATCTTAGAGAGGCACTCAGCACATGGTGTATGTCTGAGTGGCACGCTGTGAGCTCTGTGCTCTGAGCTATCTCCTGGCGGAATGAGCGGGAACTGTGGTGTTCCCTGTTTTATAGTGCATGTGCTCTCACTGGTGATTGGCTGTGATGCTGCGTGTGTGTTGATTGGCCCATCGACCTGTCCATCAGTGTGTGTGTGTGATTGCACCATGATGTGTTAATATGGATATCATGACATCCCCCCTTTTCACAAGAATATGTGCCTACATGGTAATAAATATTGGTGTGTACTGAGTGCGGCTGAGTATGTGTGTGCAATATTTACAATATGTACATGAGGCTAAACTATATACATAGGAAGGTGTCAGGTGTAACATAGCAACGAGATTGTACCACAAACAAAACAAGTGCAATCATCAAATATCGAAAGAGAACTCCTGGAACGGCAAAAAGATAAACACGTTAACATTGTTGCACAACAATTCAGTGAGTCCAATGTGCAAACAGGCTCATAAGTCCAGCCTAGTAGGTGGGCGACGAATTTGGGTTGACCGCCTCAAGGGTGGGTCAGGAACCACCGGCTGAGGAATGGGCCTGGCCACGGGCGATAGAGGAATAGGCAGAGTGGCAGGAAGCTCCACGAAGTCGACATCAGGGACAACAGGAGGGCGTGGCACCAGTGCATGATCACGTAGCGAGCGTGGAAGCAGCCGAAGGGCCCGCCGATTACGCCGGCGAATGGAGCCATCAGGCATACGAACCAGGAACGAGCAGGGAGCCACGCGGCGGAGAACCTCGGCAGTTGCCGACCAGCCACCCTCTGGTAGGTGTATGCGGATGTTGTCTCCAGGCGCCAGGGCAGGAAGATCAGTTGCCCGAGCGTCATGTGCCACCTTCTGCTGAGCACGCTGCTGTCGCATCCTTTGCAGTACTGGAGCATGGTCGGGTTTAGGAGCATGAATGGACGGCACAGTGGTCCTGAGGGTGCGACCCATCAACAGCTGGGCTGGTGAGAGGCCTGTGGACAGTGGGGCCGAGCGATAGGCCAGCAGGGCTAAACAGAAATCAGACCCGGCATCAGCAGCCTTGCAGAGGAGCCACTTCACGATATGGATGCCCTTTTCCGCCTTGCCATTTGACTGGGGATGCAGAGGGCTGGACGTCACTTGTGTGAAGCCATATGAAGCGGCAAAAGAAGACCATTCTTGGCTCGCAAATGTTGGCCCATTGTCCGACATGACGGTAAGCGGAATGCCATGGCGAGCGAAGGTTTCTTTACATGCTCTGATTACAGCTGATGATGTCAAGTCGTGCAGGCGTATGACCTCCGGATAATTGGAAAAATAGTCAATTATGATGACGTAGTCTCTGCCGAGCGCATGAAAAAGGTCCACACCCACCTTTGCCCAGGGGGACGTTACCAACTCATGGGGCTGAAGTGTCTCAGCGGGGTTGCGCCGGCTGAAACCTTTGGCAGGTGGGGCAGTTGAGCACCATGTTGGCGATGTCGTCGCTGATGCCTGGCCAGTACACAGCTTCTCGGGCCCTCCGCCTGCACTTTTCAACACCGAGATGGCCTTCGTGCAATTGTTCGAGGACAAGCCTGTGCATGCTGTGTGGGATCACAATCCGGTCCAACTTTAGGAGGACACCATCAATGACGGCCAAGTCGTCCCGGACATTGTAGAACTGTGAGCACTGCCCCTTAAGCCACCCTTACGTCACGTGGCGCATCACACGTTGTAGAAGGGGGTCAGCTGCAGTCTCACTGCGAATATGGGCCAGACTTGCATCAGTAGCTGGCAGCTTGGCCGATGTGAAGGCTACATGTGCGTCGACCTGACAGACGAACCCCCCCGATTCGGGCGGTGTGCTCACTGCTCTGGACAGGGCATCCGCGATGATGAGGTCCTTTCCCGGGGTGTAGACCAGTTGGAAGTCGTACCTCCGGAGCTTGAGCAGAATGCACTGGAGGTGAGGGGTCATCTCATTCAGGTCCTTTTGTATGATGCCGACCAGGGTGCGATGGTCGGTTTCCACGGTGAACTGAGGAAGACCATACACATAGTCATGGAATTTATCTATGCCGGTTAACAAACCCAGGCACGCCTTCTCAATCTGCGCATAGCGTTGTTCTGTGGGGGTCATGGCTCGCGAGGCATAGGCGACCGGGGCCCATGATGCAGTGTCGTCCCGTTGCAGGAGTACCGCCCCAATGCCGGACTGGCTGGCATCAGTCGAGATCTTTGTATCTCGAGTAGTGTCGAAGAACGCCAATACCGGGGCGGTGGTGAGCTTGATCTTGAGCTCCTCCCATTCCTTCTGGTGTGCGGGCAACCACTGGAACTCTGTAGTCTTCTTCACCAGGTGGCGAAGAGCCGTTGTGTGGGAGGCAAGGTTGTGAATAAACTTCCCCAGGAAGTTGACCATCCCGAGAAAGCGTAGCACTGCCTTCTTGTCTGCCGGCTGCGGCATGGCTGCAATAGCTGTCACTTTGTCTGCATCCGGACGCACCCCTGACCGGGTGTGGTCCCCCAGAAACTTTAGCTCAGTTTGGCCAAAAGAACACTTGGCTCGGTTGAGGCGCAGGCCATGTTCTCGTATCTGAGCAAAGACGACTGATGTGCTCCCATGGTGTGGTGGACCAGATGATGACGCCGTCAACATAGACGCGAACCCCTTCGATGCCCTGCATCATCTGTTCCATAATTCAATGAAATATGGTCGACTGGACCCGCTCGGCCTCGTAGGGCCCCTGCCGTGTCGATTCGGCCGCCTGGAATTGGGAGTACCGGCTGGTCGCGTTTTCGTAGAGGACGCAGGTTTCGATGGCGGTGGCTAGGGTGAGGCTCTTTATTTTGAGGAGCTGCTGGCGTAGGGTGCCCGAGGTGACCCCAAAAACTATCTGGTCCCGAATCATGGAATCGGAGGTGGCCTCATAGCCGCAGGACTGCGCGAGGATACAGAGGTGTGTCAAAAAAGATTGAAAAGGCTCATCCTTATACTGCAGGCGCTGCTGGAAGAGGTACCTCTCAAAGCTTTCATTCACTTTGACGCTGAAGTGTTGCTCACGTTTTAGAACGACCAACTTGTACTTCGTCTTGTCCTCGCCTTCCGCGAATACCAGGGAGTTGTAGATGTGGATGGCGTGTTGTCCTGCCGTGGAGAGGAGGACGGCGATCTTCCTGGTGTCCGATGCATTCTCCCTGTCTGTGGCTTCTAGGAAGAGCTGGAAGTGCTGTTTAAACAGCTTCCAGTTGACGCCGAGATTTGGAGCGGCTGCGGTGGGCTGATGGTGTCCATGGCGCAGGATGGCAGATCTCTGAAGATGTGCAGGTAGGTCTCACAGTTGCTGGGGAGTTTCCAGTCCTGGTACCATGTCGTGTTGGGTGTTCCGATATACAAACGAACCAACACGGTTGTGGATGGTACAACTCTGTTTTATTATTCTGTATAGTAACAACTGTTAACTTCTGGCTGTGGTTCGTACTTCATCAGTTAACCTGTAGACCCAGCCCTAGCACTATCTTAGAGAGGCACTCAGCACATGGTGTATGTCTGAGTGGCACACTGTGAGCTCTGTGCTCTGAGCTATCACCTGGTGGAATGAGCGGGAACTGTGGTGTTCCCTGTTTTATAGTGCATGTGCTCTCACTGGTGATTGGCTGTGATGTTGATTGGTCCGTCGACCTGTTCATCTGTGTGTGTGTGTGATTGCACCATGATGTGTTAATATGGATATCATGACATACCCCACTCGTCTGTGTCAAGATAATGGGTGCAAATTATGGCCTCATCATGGCCCGACTTGGTGACGTGAAGAAACTGTTCGCGATTCGAATAAAATTGTTTGTTAAAAAAAAGAAACTGTTCGCGATTTGCGACGCTTGAAACACCTTACGAGTTTCAACCGAACCTCGCGACATGCCGCGATCTGGATCTTGCCCTCGTTAGGCGAGATCCAGGTCAGCATATTTAAATGAGCCATCTGGCTCATTTAAATATGTCTGCGTCAGATTCTCCCGGTGCCCAAGAACTAAAGGCCTTCCTGGTGAGGCCTCGACCGGGCACTGTTTAGTACTGGTCCATACAAACGTGGACCAGGTGTAATAGCACCTGGGTGGTTTCCTAGTCCATTGGAGACTCCTGGGTGGGCAGGGCAAGTTGGCCCCCGGGTTTTCTCTCTGCCATCTGTGCAATTTGGTACTGCCACCCTGGCACTGCCAGGCTGGCAGGGGAACTGTCAGGATGCTAGGGTGGTACTGCCAAGGTACCCAAATGGCATCAGCACCACCAGGATACCACCCTACTCAGAGGCTGACCACCAGATGGCCTCCGATCACCTGGGAGACACTCCACTGCCATTCCGCCTATTCCACTTTGGCAGAGACCAGTGCTAAACAGTGTTCACTCGGGGTCTCCAAGGGTTAGATACCGTGCCTTGGGTAACTCCAGTGAGAGCATATTCAAGTGAGCCTGACTGCATATTTGAATATTCAAATCTGTGTCCCACACATTATGGGTGAAATCTAGATCGTGACTTCTTGCAAGGTTCCACGAGGTGTGACGAGCCGGGTAAATCTCGCCAGAAGGCTTTCATGAGATTTACCGGCCGCAACATAGCCCGAGTTGGTTGTGGCACTGCCTTTAGATCACGCTCTAAGTGTAGTTGAATAGCGGTATGGATCTCGTCCAAAGAGCCCACGAGAAACACACCGCCAAACTCACCCAAAATAACAATTTGTTTGGTTGAATTCCACCCAGTGTTTCTCCGGAGGCAAACGGGAAATAGTGGTTGTGAGGTTTGGGGTTGGTTCAGATTTCAATCCTATCCATCCAGCTGTTCGGTTTAAAAACTCTGTGACTCTGGTGTGAGGGCGCAAATGTAAGCATTATATAATTTGTTCTTAAATCACCTTTGTGGTCTAGTGGGTAAAAGCACCATGCGGCTTTGCATAAGTTATACAGATCATAGCAACTCCCAGAGGCTGTACACTGTTGGCTAACCTCTGAGAGGGTGATGACGGGGGTACTACAATTGACTTTCGCAATGCTGGGTTAGGAGAAAGAAAACCATCCAGGCTTTTGTTCCCTGAATTCTGTTCAGCACTTACTGCTTTCTGCAGTTAGTGAGATTAGCATTCAGCTTAACCACAAAGCCTTTCAACTCTTCACAACCTGGTCAAGACTCACAATGTGAAAAACCAGCTCTTTGAGTGAAGGGCTGAAGAGCTGATGATATCTCAGCAGCACAGTAGCATAGTGGCTAGCACTGTAGCTTCACTGCAGCAGGGTCCCAGGTTCGATTCCCGGCTTGGTCACTGTCTGTGGGGAGTCTGCACGTTCTCCCCGTGTCTGCGTGGGTTTCCACCAGGTGCTCCGGTTTCCTCCCACAGTCCAAAGATGCGCAGGTTAGGTGGATTAGACATGATAAATTGCCTTTAGTGTCCAAAAAGGTGAGGTGGGGTTACTGGGTTACTCGATGGGCCGAATGGCCTCCTTCTGCACTGTAAATTCTATGATTTTTCAATGATCTCTGGTGCTGCAACCCAGGAAGAATCAGGGGTGGGATTCTCCGTGGGTCAATGCCAAAATCGGGAAAGGTGATTGGGCGGAAAATCGGTTGTGAAGTTAAAATCGTGGTGGGCGCCAATTGCACGGCAGATTGCCATGGTCCGGCCTCAACAATGGCGCAAATGCTCTGCACATACAGTAAACGCCGTTTGCATATCATTAGTGGGCCCGACCTGGTACTTTCCAGAGCAATCTACTGTACAGTCTATACAAACGTCCCCCATCGTTTCTCAAACCCCCTTAACTCATACTTTATCTTCTCTAATCGCAGGAAGTGGTACAGGTCACCCAACCAAGCCGCTACCCAGAGTGGCGATGCCAACCTCCATTCCAGCAAAATTCACCGCCGTGCAATCAGAGAGGCGAAAGCCAAGTCATCGGCCTTCCTCCTCTCCATGAGCTCCGGCTTCTCTGAAACCCCAAATATCGCCACCAAAGTGTCCGAGCCCATCTCCTCCTCCACTACTCTGGCCAAGACCGCGAACACTCCCATCCAGAATTTTCCCAATTGTACGCAACCCCAAAACATGTGCACATGATTCACTGGCCCCTGCCCACACCTCTCACACTCATCTACTACCCCCTGAAAGAACCCACTCATTCTCACCCGAGTCATATGCACCATCTTAAATTGTATGAGACTCATCCTTGCACAGGAAGGGGACCTGTTTACCCTACGCAGTGCCTCACTCCATACTCCCCAATTGATCTCCCCTCCCAACTCCCCTTCCCATTTCTTCTTGATCTGCACCATCCGCTCGCTGTGCGGGGTGGGTAATTACCAACGTGAAGTTTTGTTTGTGGTTTGAAATGGGGAAACAGGCGCTGTGGCTGATGAGGGAGAGAGAGGACGTAGAACATGCATAGAATACTGGCCCTGCCACTGGCAGGGCTCACTGGGGGCCTCAGCCAAGCCCGGAGAGGCAGCGGGGGATGATGGGGGTGACAAAGGGATAGACATCTTGCTGATAGGGGTAACCCTCAATGGGACCGAGTGTCCAGGCACAGACTGCCATTGCCGTGGCCCCTGGTCATACAGAGTGACACCAGCCATATGGATACCCATATGGGAAAGGCCAGGAATGGGTGTGAGGATGGGGCAAGGGGGGGGGTCGGGGGCCATGCAGGGGCAGGGCCTGCAGTGCAGACCGGGGCCACCTTGTAGCCCAGTGGACCTGGTTGGGCCCCTGCAGACAATGGACTTCGGAATTCAACCAGGAATGGTGGCCACTCATCCTTGTCGCCTCAGCCCTGGGTGATGCACTCGGGGAGGACGCTGCAGCAGCGGAGTCTGCCTCAGAGGAACAGGAGGCAACTGGTCAGGATGGGAAGCCGGTCGCCCAACAGTTCAAGGAGGAAAAGGTGCAAGTGAGGTACCGCATGAGCCTCGTGTGTACCGGCAGCACCTGTCATTCGAGGACCTGCCGGACTGGGCATGCCGCCGATAGCACCAATTGAGCAGGAGGATAGTGCAACATATCTATCAGATTATGGCACCCCTGGCATGGGGGAATGGGGAAGGACACCTGCTCCCGGTGGCTTTCAAGGTGGCAGTGGTCCTGAGCCTTTACGTAATGGGGTCCTTCCAGGTGCCTGGTGGGGACCTGTCTGTCATCTCACAGAGCTTGGTGTACAGGTGCATCCGCGCCGTCATGGTGGCTAAGTGTGCCTGGTCGCCACAATACATCAAATTCAATGTGTACTGAGCCCACCACGATGCCCGGCAGTGGGGTTCACCGTCATCGCCGAGATGCCCCAGGCCGAGGCGGTGACCAACAGGATGCATGTCCCCCTACGAGCACTGGAGCATGGTGGGCTGGTGTTCACAAGCCGAAATGGGTTCCACTCAATGAACAGGCAGCTGGTGTGTGACCATGAGCTGCACATAATGCACATCTGCGTCCGATACCTGGGCAGTGTGCATGATGCCTTCATCCTGGCACACGCAATGGTTTCTGATCTCTTTGAGGGACCCCACTCTCGGCTGAGGGGTTGACTCCTGGGTGACTGGGATTATCCGCTGCGGTTGTGGCTGATGACACCAATCCGGAGGCTACAGAACGACATAGAGACCCGCTACAACACCGTTCATGCAGCGACCAGGGGAGTGATGGAGAGGTGCTCCGGCATCCTGAAGATGTGATGAGCTGCGGTCCCTGATCCAAGCCAACCCCCAATGTCTGCCCATCCCCCCCATCCCTCTGTGCCAAGCCCAGACCAGTCCACCCCACATACCCATCTGACAGAGCACCAAGGCAGGTTGCAATATTATGCACAGGTATTTAATGTGAACAAATATATACAGCTTTGTGTCCTAATCCTATCACTATACTGTGCCCTGCACTTCTTCCAACTTCATTGATGTCTACCTTTTTGGCCTTACGGGCCCTAACACTATGCCTAGGTGGTTCCCCATGTGGTAAATCAGGAGTGGAGGTGGCCTACTGCGATTCCCGCCCTGTGACCTGGGTCCCCTTTGGCAGCTGTCTTCTGGGGCGGACAGGCCGGATGGGCCCGGCTGCTGCTCGGGTGTCCCAGATGGCATGGTGCCACCCTGTTCTTCCCACTGCCCACCAGATGCACCAGGGACGGGGGAGGGGAGTCCGAGGTGCTGTGCTGTTCCGGCACCTCCCCTGCGGGAGTCACTGGCATGGGTATCATCACCTCCTCCTCCCTCCAGGCTAATCCGTCGGAAGGGGTATGAGCAGAGGTATCCCTGAGGCATCCATACCACCAGTCTTGGGCTCTACCAGAGTCTCAATGTTCACGGCCATGGAGCACATTGAGTGGATCACCTCCCTCTGGGACTGTGCCACATCACGCTGCAACTGTGCCACCATCATCTGGGTCTGCGTCACATCAGCCGGTGACTGCGCCATGCCACTGATGCCCTCAGCCATGGCCCGCTGTGACTGCGTCATGCTCAGGAGCGGCACTGCAATATCCAGGTGGCCCGGGCACATGGCTGCCTGTGAGAAAGCAGCCCTGTCTATGGCCTCGGCCACTGCCACCACAGCATGCCCCAGGCCTTGGACATCCTGACCTATGGCCGTAACCCTTGCCCCCAATGCCACCACCGTGGACGTCACCCACGCGGCGTTGGCCTGGGTGGAGGGCATGTTCGGCGCCGCTTCCTGCTCCTGCAGGCGGTTGGACTCCTCCAACTGCACCTGCAGGCACTGGATGGTTGCTGACACCCTCTCATGTAGTCCCTGGCTCTGAGACTGCATCTCCACTATAGATGGGACCGCCCTTTCCAGAAGCACGAAACCCATCCGAACGGCAGCATGTCCCTGCGGGTTGGCCGGCCCTCCAACCATCCGCCCCCTTGGGGGTTCCTACCTCCACCTGCTGTACCGCTGCCCGTGTGTGGTGCACACCAGATAGTGTCCCAGGAGCCTTTTCACTAAATTGCCCAACCGAGGTGAGTGTCTCTGGGATGGTGGAGGGTGTTGGAGATAGCTGTGACGGAAAGTCAGTGTCGTCCCGGGACTGATGCTCCGAGATGTCTCTGGCTGCGGGTTGAGGGCTCCCGTCCATGTTCATGTCCTCCTCCTCCTCGCTGTTCTCTTCCTGGGATTGGGGTTGTGGTTGGGGTCGGGGGATACCAGAAGGACTCGCCTCATTGCCAGGTGGTCCTGCAAGACACAAGTCAAGACGCTGCTCAGCTGCGGTGAGGGGGCTGTAGCCCCCGCTCCTCCTCCGGTTTTCTCCCTCTCTTGGCACTTGTGCGCCGCCTTCTCCTGCGGGTGGGGGGGACAGAAAACACACAGTGTTAAGCAGTCTGACTCATGCAGCACGGACTGGGTAGCTGGTGGCCTTCATGGCCAAGGCACCCGGCCATGGCGGCCGGTGTGGGTGCTGGCAGGTGGTGCTGGGTGGGGGGCGTTATGGGTGTATGGGATGGGGATTAGTGCCAGGGGCACAGTGCAGCCTACTCACCCTGGCCACCCAGTGGAGATTGTGCAGTTTCATCCTGCACTGCTGGCCAGTCCTCGCAGTGTTACGCACGGTATTTACAACCTCTCCCACCTGCGCCCAGGCCCGGTGCACGGTGGCAGGTGGCAACCACCTCTCCACCCCGGGTTACAGGGTAGCCTGCCTCTCCCCCACTGCGTCAAGTGGGGTCTGCAATCGCTGTCCGTGAATCGGGGTGCCACTTTCCTTGCTGCCACCTTGTTGGCTGGAATGAGTGTGTGTGGGGAGTGGAGTGCTAATATGCGGCTGCAGCTTGTCAGCCTCTCGAGTGTCAATCTCGAATCCGGCAAATCAGACACCGATTTTCCAGGAATGCCGCCAGTTTTGCTGTGGTAGAACATCACCGATTCAGTCCCGGCGTCAGTACTTAGTTTCCAGCACGGAGAATTCTCCTGCGGTACTTTCAGGAGAAAGGAAAGAGCGTTGACAGTGAAAGTGATGCTAGGTTTATGCTGCAATGAAGTGTGATATGTTTAACAAAATAGCATACACTCTAGGAAGGAAGCTAAATACATTAATCCAATTTCAATTCAGGCACTGGACATAAAAGTACTCAAGATTTGCTCCAGTGGTTAATTACTTCAAATTAAGCTCTCTATTGTTTTCAGGTTTGTGATCCCCTCCCTGGTATTCATCATTCTTTATATATAGTTTAGATAAATGCTTGTCAGGTCAGGGGAAAGACTGAGTTCATGCAGAAGGGCGGGGGGAGGGGGGATGTGGCTCTGGGTGGTGGTGGGGGGCACCTAATAAAAATGTCACACAAAAATGCAGGTGGTGTCTGTAACCCAGCAAGAGTCAGAACCTTCAGGAATGGACTGTTGTTTATGCAGGCTGAAACTCTGGGGAACAGTGAGTTCTATGCTGAAGTGGCTCAGCATGGATGAGGGTTTCAGCAGGATTGGGGTGAAATGGAAGGAGATGTGAATGTGGAAATGAATGGTCTTCGCTGTTGAGGCTAGGATCTGGGGCTCGAAGTTTAGCTTGGAATCAGACAGGACCATGTACAGAGTAGGGTCATACCTGATGAATCTTTTGAAGAGGTGTCAAAAGTCCTTCCTCTTCTTGGGCTGTCCCTCAGGATCAAGGATGACTTGCTTCCACTATGGTTTGATGGGTTCTGTGATGGCTGCTAAGTCCAGTGAGAAATCTGTAGTCTCTGCTGCATGTAGCGCAGCTGGTGTTGGGAGGGTTGGGTAGCTGGATTGTTGGAGTTTTGTTCCTTCAGTGCCTCGACTTTACTTGTGCAATTCCCAACAATGTTTCTCAATGTGATTGATGTCTTCCGGATGAGCCTTCTCCATTTTAGTCAGTCACAAGTAGGGATACCCAGGGGTTGGTAGGGACTTTTGACTTGTTCAGGCATGTTTTGAGGATATCCTAAAAATGTTTCTTCTGTTTCCCTGGGAGTCTCCTATTTTGACCAAGTTCCAGGTAGAGCAGTTGCTTCGACAATCTGGGGTCAGTCATACAAGCTACATGTTGCCTAGTGGAGCTGGTTTTGAGTTAGTAGTGATGCAGGTTATCCTGGAAGAGGATACTGCTGTTGGAACTTTTGTGCCACCGGATTTGGAGGATCTTGTGAAGGCATTGCTGGTGGTACTTCTCCAGTGCATTGAAGTGCCTGCTATAGGTTGTCTCAAGCGTACAGGAGCGCAGAGATCACTGCTGCCTATGACCTTAATCTCAGGGATGAGATCCTGATCCTCAAATACTCTTTTCCCCAGTGGGCCAAATGCTGAGCTAGCACTTCGGAGGCCATGATTATTTTCATTGTCCATGCCTGCTAATGCACAGAGGAGCTCCCAAAATTTGGAAGATGGTCCACATTTCCAGAATGTCGCTGCTGGGCTTAATTGATGGGGAGGTGGTGTTTTGCTATGGGAGACAGTTGGAAGAGGACCTTTGTTTGCCAGATATTCAGTGAAAGGCCCATTTTCTCATATCTTTCGGAGAAGGAGTTGGCAATAACCTGGAGTACAGTTTCTGAGTGTGGGCATGCACAAGCATCATTTGCATACCAAAGCTCTATGGCTGAGGTTGGTCTGGTTTGGTTATGGATTGATGGCAGCGTAAGTTTCCTGTCTGTTCTGGAGATTGTCTTCATGCCTGTGGGTTATTTGCTGGAGGTGAGGTACAGTATTGCAGTGAGGAAAACTGAGAAGAGAGTTGATGCAATGACACAGGATTGTTTGACCTCAGTCTTCACTGAACAATCTGGGATTGAACAAGGAAATGCTGATGCAAGTTACATGGCCTTATAGAAGGCATTCAATAAAGTCCTTCATAATAGACTGTTAGCTGAAGTTAAAGCCCATGGAATTGAGGTCAAACTATTGACCCGGTTAGGAAATTGACTGAGCAACATAAAACAGGAACTAGGAATAATGGGCAGGTACTCTAATTGGCAGAATGTGACCAGTGATGTCCCATAGAGACCTGTGTTGCATCCTCAACTACTCAATGTGTTTAATAATGATTTAGATGACTGGATAGAAAGCCACAATTTTAAATTGCTTAATAATACAAAGATAGGTGGCATTTTAAGCAATTTAGGTGAAAGCAGAAAATTACAAAGAAAAAAGAATAAATTAAGTGAAAGGACAAAAACTTGGCAAATGAATTTCAGTGCAGGTGTGAGGTCATCCACTTTGGATTAAAAAGGAGAGATTAGAGTGCTTTCCAAATGGTGAAAAGCTAGAAGCAGTGAGGCCCAAAGAGACTTGAACTGTCCATATAAACAGATCATTAAAATGTCATTCACATACAATGAAAAAAATCAAAAAGGTTTATGTAATTGTTAGGAATATGTGAAATTAACGAAGTTAGCATTTAATAATAATAATAATAATCTTTATTATTGTCACAAGTAGACTTATGTTAACACTGCAATGAAGTTACTGCTTGACATAAAAACAAATAACAGACAACTAATATGACGATAGGAATAATGAGATGTGATTTGCCCAGTAACAAGATGAGCAGGCATCTAGACACATTGAGGTGTGAATGGCCATTTCAGAAACATGGGCGGGATTTTCCGTCCACGTTCACCCGGCGACCGGAGAATCCTGCCTGAGGTCAATGGATTTTCTATTGTCAGCGTCTTGCCCGTGGCGTTTCTGCAGCAGACAGGGTGGGATAATACAGCCCATTGTTTACCAGAGATCAGTGGGGTTAAACAAATCACAATTTCTAAAGGCAAGGAATTTGAGGAATGTAGAAAGCTGAACCCTTTGGATACCAAAGGGACTGAACAGTATACCTGCGATCATCCTCATTGGGGAAGAGGAAGAGGCTAGTTCTCCAACCAACATCTAGACAGGCCAGTTGCCTTTCTGATCTGAGCCATGGAAGCCGTTTCCATCTAACATTTAGAGCCAGGGCAGATTGTAGATGTTCGCCTCTAACAGACGCAGTTTCGTACCTTCGCTGAAACAGAGACGTAACCCAGACTTGGTCACCAAAGCGGTATTATGTGGTAACTATTAGCTGGATTTAACCTATAGAGTTAATAAATTGGATGCTGTCTGGGAAAAAGGGTGTCTCAGTGAGTTCAGGGAACGTGGGTATATTTTGGGAACAAGTTAATTTCAGATTTCAAGGTGTGATTAGTTATTAAAATAAAAGCAAATTATTGGGGATGCTGGAATCTGAAATAAATACAGAAAATATTGGACAATCTCAGCAGATCTGACAGCATCTGTGGAGAGAGAGAAGGGAGCTAACGTTTAGAGTCTAGATGACTCTTTGTCAAAGTTTAGTTATTAATATACTTAAATGTCATAGTATATATTAGTCTTTCTTATCATGTGTTTTTTCCTTTTTCTTGACTTTAATAAATATTCTTTATTAATTGTTTTCACGAGGCCTGGACTGGGTTTTCACTGGGTCATAGGTGGTTCCTCACATTATTCCAAACAAATATATACCACGAAGAACCAGTGTTTCAAGTTATCCCTCAGGGTTTTGAGACACTCTCCCAGTTAACATCAGCGGGGTTTATAACAGTGATAAAAACAGAACATGCTGGAAAGGCTCAACAGGTCTGACAGCACCTGTGGTGAGGTAAACAAGTGTTAATGTTTCAAATTCATGATTATTAGGTTCATGGTTAATAAGGGGATCAGGGGTTATGGGGAGATGGCAGGAGAATGGGGATGAGAAAATATCAGCCATGATTGAATGGCGGAGCAGACTCAATGGGCCGAGTGGCCTAATTCTGCTCCTATGTCTTATGGTCTAAGTTTGTATGACTCTTCATCAGAGCTGGAATTTTAGATTTCCAGCAAGCGTAGTGTTTTCTTTTATTTCAGGTTTATGTAATGCTTGCCTTTACATCTTTCAGCAGTAGTTCCCAAACTGTGGTTCATGAACCTCTTGAAATGTAGGGGAAAGCAGGGATTAAATCTCAAAATGACGGACGCAGAAGGCCTGCCTGCCAAAATGTATTTCAATTGATGTTTCAAGAGTAACCTGTCACTCAGGATGTCCAAAGCTGCCAATCAGATATGCACACCATCCCAATTGACAGTCCAGTTGGTCAATGATTGCTGTTGTTCTGAGGTGGGGGGCAGTGAGGTGTGAGAGTTGGTGGGTGAGGTAGGGAGTTGAGGTGTGGATTGAGGTGCGAGGGTGGGTGAGGTGTAGGAGTGTGGGGTTGATAGAGTAGGGTGTGAGAGGTGTGAGTGGATAGATGAGGTGTGAGAATGGAGGGTAAGATGTAGGAGTGGGCATGAGGTGAAGTTTGAGGTGTGGAAGTGGGTGGGTGAGGTGTGGGCATAGGGGCTTGATGTGTTGGGTGTTCTGGATCCGTGGAACACATACAGGCCACCAACACTTAAAATAGTGCAACACTATTTTATTAAGTTAGAAACTGTTGAACATACTTTCACTGTGGGTTAACACGATGTTAGATTAAACTAAAGACCTATGCCTGTCCGAACCAGTCTACGCACTCAGCACATGGTGAGATCCTGTGCTGTAAGCTGTAAGCTCTGTCCTTGTAGGAGGCTGCATCCCGAATGAGCGGGAACTCTGATGTCCCCTGTCTTTATAGTGAGTGTGCTCTAACTGGTGATTGGCTGCGGTGTTGTGTGTGTTGATTGGTCTTGCTGTGTGTCCATCAGTGTATGTGTATCTGCACCATGATATCCTGGTGTATATCATGACAGGGCTGAGGTGTGGGAATGAGATGTGGGAGTGGGCGGGTGAGGTGTGGGGATGTGTGAGCTGAGGGAGTGGGGGGGGGGGGGTGAGGACGGAGTGGGGAATGAGGTGAAAGAGTGGGAGGTGAGGCGTGGGAATGGGGATGTGAGGTCAGGGGATGTGTGAGGTGTGGGTGTGGGGGATGGGGTGAGGGAGTGGAGGTTGAGGTGTGGGAGCTGAAGTGTGGGAGTGGGGGGGTCAGTTGTGCGAGTGGGGGTTGCGATGTGGAAGTGGGGGTGGAGGTGAGGTGATGCGACTGGTGTGGAAGTGGAGGGGGTGAAGTGAGGGAGTGGGCAGTGAGATGGGAGGGTGAGATGTGGGCATGCCGGTTGAGGTTGGTGAATGGTGGGGAGGTTAGGGAATGGGGTTTGGGGGTGTGGGAGTGTTGGTAGCTAAGGTGTGGGGGGTGCGGTGTGGGTGGGTGAGGTGTGGGAATTGAGATGAGGTGAGGGAGTGGAGGGGTGAGGTATGGGGGTGGGATGTGGGAGTGGGGGGATGAGGTATGGGGGTGGGATGTGGGAGTCAGGTACGGGGGTGGGATGTGGGAGTGGAGGGGTGAGGTATGGGGGTGATATGTGGGAGTTCCACATCACTGTCTGGAAGCCCCCCAGAAGAGAGACCCGCTTCTAGAAGCCCCCCAGAAGAGAGACCCCTGTCTAAAAGCCCCCCAGAAGAGAGACCCCTGTCTAGAAGTCCCCAGATGAGAGACCCCTGTCTAGAAGTGCCCCAGAAGTGACACCCCTGTCTAAAAGCCCCCCAGAAGAGAGACCACTGTCTGGAAGCCCCCCTGAAGAGAGACCCCTGTCTCGAAGCTAGAGAGCAGTCCAGACAGGGGCAGTGAAAAAAAAATCACTGTTTTAGCAATCACCTGGGCTCAGACACAGGAAGCAGCACCTTTCAATTTCTGGATCGAAAACCAGTCAGCTGAGTTTAAAAAAGGAACATAGGAACTAAGCAGAAGTAGGCAATTCAGCCCCTCGAGCCTGCTCCTGCCATTCAATTAGATCATGGCTGATCGCTTCCTGGTCTCAAATCCATATTCCTACCCATTACCCATATCCCTTTAACCTGTTTTATTTTATCAGAAATATATCCACCTCCTTCTTGAAACCATTTAATGACTCAGATTCCACCGCACATTAGGGCAGCGAGTTCCACAAATTCACTTCCCTCTGCGAGAAATAGTTCCTCCTCATCTTGGTTCTAAATCTACCGTCTCTCAACCTATATCCGTGACCTCTCGTTCTAAACCTTCTTAGACCTTTGATATGCAAGCCATTAATTCATTTCTCTTTGATATTGACATTACTAGGCAGTGATTTTCAGCTTCTACCCCCCCCCCCCCCCCCCCAAGCTGGTAGCATTGTTCCATTCATCTCTCTTCACCGTTGAGTAACCATAGATTCTGCGTTATGTTTGGGTGGGGTTTGTCGTATGAGTGTCCCTTTAAGAAAGGTTTTGTCTTATCACATGGCTTCAGTGATGCCATTGTGTGGGTGGAGCTGAGCTGTAGCTCTGTGAACTGTTTTTGGTTTTGCTTTTAGATTTGTATTCATAATTATTGATTTACCGATATTATTAGGTTTGACTACTGTGGACTCAGACAGGAAAAATAAGTATTTTCCCCACTCCCCACTCCCACGCCTCACCTCCCACTCCTTCACCTTAACCCCCACTCCTTCCTCACCCCCCCCCCTCTCCCTCACCCCACACATCCCCACACCTCACCCGCCCACTCCCACATCTCATCCCCACACCTCAGCCTGTCCCTCTCTAGTTTCACTTTAAATATCTGTTCCAGTAAAAACCCATTGATTATAGCTAGCTGCTGTTTTGGTAACTGAAAAGATATAGTTTGCTTTCCGGAAGGGTTTAAACCTTCTGGTGAGACGGGGTCAGAATCACAGGGCAAGCCAGTCTTTTTCAAGTGAGAGTGCGGAGTGTTGGCCACACCCTTGAAAAGGGCTTTTGGTTTTTGGGATCTTGTTTCTGAATTGGAACAGTTAAGTGGGAATTCATTAAGTGTTATACATAGATTACTGTAGCTGTGGGGTGTCTTTCTGTTTGTAATTGATAAAAGTTCTTGCTGTTTGTTTATATAAATGTTAAATAAGTTCTTAGAGTAAAGCTTATTTTGATTAATGTGTCTCGGAAGACTGTTGAATCACACCTCATGTGAAGGCTCTTGTGCTCATCCTAGCCAAATTCAACAAAATTCAATATAGGTCAGGTGAACTCCATAATACACATTGAGTTTTTAAAACCCTGGCTCATAACACAATTGGGGGCTCATCCGGGATAAAAGTCTATATTTCGTTATTGGGGTTGGCTTAGTGAATTTTTAGGCAGTGAGGGGTGAGCATATTTGTGTTTGCTTTTCAGGTGTTGTATTCAAGTTTAAATAGGGAGTTTGTTGAGGACAATGGCTGTTTCAGAGGCTCAGGCGTTTTGGGGGGTGGAGAAGGTCACAAGCAGTACCTTACAAATAGAGACAACAAACGGCTTTTAGATTTGGCAACAACATTACATTTAACATTGCCTGACAAAATACGAAAGGAAGAGGTAATTGCAGCAGTAGCTGAGCATTTAAAATTGCCTGAGACACAGTCAGAATCATTGAAAATGTCAAGACATCAATTACAGATCAAGCAGCTTGAACATGAAAAAGAATTAAAGCAGCTTGAACATGAAAACAAATTAAAGCAGCTTGAATTTGAAATGAGGGGAAAAGAAAGAATAGCCCTAGCAGAACAAAATGCAAGAGAAAGGGAGGTACAAATCAAGGAAAAAGAAGAAGCGAGAGAGGAAAAAGAAAAAGAGAGCGGCTTTGAACTTCAGAAACTGGCCATGAAACGTGAACATCAGTTAAAATTGGCAGAGGTAAAGAGAAACGTACAGTCTGAGGATAGTGATAAGGATAGTGAAAAAGAGCAAGAGTGTCATAATCGATGGCTTCGTGGGGATCTATTTAAATATGTCCAAGTATTGCCAAGGTTTGATGAGAAAGATGTAGAAGCCTTTTTCATTTCATTTGAGAAGGTAGCTAAACAAAGAAATGGCCACAGGACATGTAGGTATTACTGATTCAAACAAATTGGTAGGTAGAGCTAGTGAAGTGTTTGCATCACGATCAGAGGAGGTATCTGGGACATCCTGCTATACATTAATAAACAGTACCCACACAAGTGTATTCTTTAAAGAGATCTGGCACCTTCTTATCAATCCCCTTTTGATCAGGCTGTACATTCTTTTGCACCTCCTGCGCTTCAATTGGGCTTTCCTTTACAACTTTAACAAACCCCACAGCTTATCCTGTTTTACCACATCAGTCTTCCCAGTGCTTTTCTTCAACCCCCAACACTGTGACTTTACATGGCCTATTTTATTGCAGTAAAAACATCTGAAACTTTTAATTTCTCTTCCACCCGCCTGGATTTATTTTTTAATCTGAGGTATACTATCCTTACTATCTCCCATCAGATCCCCTTCACCTTTACCACTTGACTATTTCTCTTTTCCCCAGTTTCTATCCCTCACAGGTTGAAACTGATGTCGGACCAAACTTTGATTTATGAACTAATTCATAACCATCTGCCGTTTCTTAATAATAATCTTTTTTAATAATAATCTTTTTTTTATTGTCACAAGTAAACTTATATTAACACTGCAATAAAGTTACTGTGAAAAGCCCCTAGTCACCACATTCCGGTGCCTGCTCCGGTGCACAGAGGGAGAATTCATAATTCTCAGCTGGTACGTGAATGGAACCCGCGCTACTGGCCTTGTTCTGCATCACAAACCAGGGTCGCGAATCTCCGACCCCCCACCGGGTCGGAGAATCGCTGGGAGCTGGCGTGAATCCCGCCCTCGCCGTGTCCCAAATTCTCCGCCACCAGAGATTCGGCAGGGGCGGGAATCGCGCTGTGCCGGTCGGCGGGCTCCCCCCCCGGCGATTCTCCGGCCCGCGATGGGCCGAAGTCCCGCCGCTGTCAACCCTGCCAGCCGGTGCGGATTGAACCAACTACCTTACCGGCGGGAGCAGACGGCGCGGGCGGGATCCGGGGCCTTGGGGGGGAGCACGGGGTGATCTGGTCCCGGGGGGTGCCCCGAAGGTGGCCTGGCCCGCGATCGGGGCCCACCGATCGGCGGGCGGGCCTGTGCCATGGGGGCACTCTTTTTCTTCCGTCTTTGCCATGGTCTTCACTATGGCAGAGGTGGAAGAGACCCCCTCCACTGCACATGCGGGGGGATCCGTGAGCGGCCGCTGACGCTCCCGCGCATGCGTTGCCTGGCGAAGTCCTTTCGGCGCCGGCTGGCGTGGCGCCAAAGGCCTTTCCCGCCAGCGGGGCGGAAATCACTCCGGCGCGGGCCTAGCCCCTCAAGGTGAGGGCTTGGCCCATAAAGGTGCAGAGAATTCCACACCTTTGGGGCGGCCCGACGCCGGTGTGGTTCACGCCATTCCATTACACCGGATTCCCCGCCCCGCCGGGTAGGGGAGAACCCCGGCCCAGATGTCTAGCCCACGCTAAACCACCCCCTGTTGCTAATCCCGCAGTTTTAACCCTTTGCTCTTCCACATGAGTTCTCACTATATCAGGAATTGAATTTTTAACTTCCTCCAAAATTATCATTTCTCTAAGAACTTGGTACGTTTGGTCTTAATTGATTGCGTAGGACAGTTTCCTAAAATGAAAAATGGAATCAATAGCTTTTGACTGTAATGGATGTGTCTACTAGGTTTCTAGAGGCCATTCCAGTATGTAATATTGCAGCTAAAAAGATTGTGGAGGAGTTACTTGTTTTACTAGATATGGACTACCCACAGAAATATAATCGGATCAAGGATCAAATTTTACCTCAAGGTTATTCAAGGAGGATATGGATAGCTTAGGAGTAAAATAATTTAAATCAACTGCGTACCATCCAGAATCGCAGGGAGCTTGGCATCAGACGTTAAAGACATTGTTGAGGGCTTACTGTCACGATTATCCAGAGGATTGGGATAAAGGAATTCCATTCGTACTGTTTGCAATTAGGGTTGCACCTAATGAGTCAACCAAATTCAGTCCTTTTGAACTAATTTTTGGTCATGAGGTAAGCGGAGCACTTAAATTGATTAAGGAGAAATTGGTGAGTGAGCAGTCTGAAATTACATTATTGGATTACGTGTCAAATTTTAGGGAACGATTAAATAGAGCAGGTGAATTGGCTAGAGAACATTTGAAAGTTGTACAGTATGTGATGAAACGGGTAGCGGACAAGAAAGCAAAAGTTTGTAGTTTTGCCAGTGGAGATAAAGTTTTAGTATTGTTACCAGTGGTAGGTGAACCTTTAAAAGCAAGGTTTTGTGGACTTTATCAGATTGAAAGGAATTTGAGTGAGGTGAATTATTTGGCAAGACGCCAGATAGAAGGAAAACTCACCGAGTGTGTCATGTGAATATGCTTAAAAGGTGTTTTGAAAGGGAAGGAGAGCAAAGGGAGGAGGTTCTAGTGATTCTAACTCAAAGGGACGAACCAAATCCAGATGACTCTAAATTTGACATTCCTCAAATAAAATTGGATAATGAGGATGTTCTTAAAAATTGGGATAAATTATTGAGTTACCTTCCAGAGGAAAAACTAACTGATCTGAAAGAGTTATTAATATCACATGGGCAAGTTTGTGGAGATAAGTTGGGAAGTACTAAAATGGCTATACATGATGTAGATATGGGAAATGCTGTTCCAATTAAATAACATCCATATAGACTTAACCCTCTAAAATTGGCACAGGTTTAAAAATAAATTGAAAGTATGCTTAAAAATGGCATAATTGAAGTGGATTGCAGCCAATGGAGCTCACCTATAGTGATAGTACCGAAACCAGATAGTACCCAACGATTGTGTATGGACAATAGAAAGGTTAATGCAGTTACAAGAACAGATTCTTATTCTATCCCAAGGTTGGAGGACTGCCTTGAGATGTTGGAACAATCAGCTTTTATCTCCAAACTGGATTTACTTAAAGGTTACTGGCAGGTACCTTTATCCAAAAGGTCGAAGGAGATTCCAGCTTTTGTGATTCCAAATGGTATATACCAATTCAAAGTTATGCCATTTGGCATGAAAAACGTCCCAGCCACATTTCAACGGTGAGCGAACAAAGTCATTTCAGGATTACCCAATTGTGCGGTGTACATAGACTATCTGATGATTTTTAGTCAGACATGGACAGAACATTTGAAGCATCTGATGGAGTTATTCGATCGACTTCAGGAGGTGGGTGTGGTGGTAAACCTAGCCAAAAGTAAGTTTGGAAAAGCCCAAGTCACGTTCCTTGGCCATACAATTGGACATAGACAAATGGCCCCATGGGATGTGAAAATAAAAGTTATTGGGGAGTTTCCAATAACCTCGACACAAAGGGAAATAATGAGATTTCTTGACATGAGTGGTTTTTACGGTACATTTGTGCCGAATGTTAGCAGCGCGGTTGCTCCACTGACGGACTTGCTGAAGAAGCAAAGCAAATTTCAGTGGATGACAAGAATGTCAACAGGCATTTGACAGCCTGAAGGCTGTGTTAACCACTGCTCCTGTGTTGGCCACCCCAAATTACACAAAACCATTCATGGTGGTGATCGATGCGAGTGATGTGGGCGTAGGTGCTGTGCTCTTGCAAGAAGACAACGAATGAATAGAGCAGTCTATTGGATATTTTTCCAAAAAATTGAATGATCACCAGAGGAAGTAGTCAACAATTGAAAAGGGTACTTTGAGCTTGGAGCTGGCTTTGCAACATTTCAACATTTATGTTACCAGCAATTTATCTGAAACAATTATATACACTGATCATAATCCAGTGACGTTTTTGGAGAAATTCAAAAATAAAAATGCCAGACTGTTTCAGTGGAATTTGTTGTTGCAGCCATTTAATTTAAAACTTATACATGTGGCAGGATGGGAAAACATGACAGCCGATGCTGTGTCATGAATGTGATGAAGGGAAGCACGTTTAGTGGTAGAAGCCGAAGAATTAAAATGGATTGTATTATTATCAGTATTAGCCTGTTCAAATAATTTAAAATATATGTTTATTGTCAAGTGTTGGAATGGACAAGTATAAAGGTGAAAAACAAAAACCATCTTTGAAGTTGATGGTTTATTTATTTTGTTGGGAGTGTCCCTTTAAGAAAGGTTTTTGTCTTATCACATGGCTTCAGTGATGTAATTGTGTGCGTGGAGTTGGGCTGTGGCTCTATGAGCAGTTTTTGGTTTCGCTTTCAGATTTGACTGCTGTGGTCCCAGACAGGAGAAAGAAGTGTTTTGCCCTGTCTCTCTCTAGTTTCATTTTAAATATCTGTTCCAGTAAAAAAACAATTGATTATAGCTACCTGCTGTTTTGGTAACTTAAAAGATATAGTTTGTTTTCCGTAAGTGTTTAAACCTGCTGGTGAGGCGGGGTCAGAATCTCAGGGAAAGCCAGTCTTATTCAAGTGAGAATGCAGAGTGCTGGGCCAAGCCCTTGAAAAGGGTTTTGGGATTATGGGATTTTGTTTTTGAATTGGAACAGTTAAGTGGGAATTCATTAAGTGTTATACATAGATTGCTGTAGCTGTGGGGTGTCTTTATGTTTGTAATTGATAACATTTCGTGCTGTTTATTTATCTAAATGTTAACTAATTTCTTATAATAAAGTTTATTTTGATTAAAGTGTTGTGGAAGACTTCACCTCAAGTGAAGGCTCTTGTGCTCATCCTAGCCAATATCAACAAAACGTTATTGGTCAGGTGAACTCCATAATACACTTTGGAGTTTTTAAACCCTGGCCCATAACAGGTAAAGCAGGCTATGCGGTGATGAAATGACCTACACAGCCCTCCCAGTACATCGGGTGGCCACAGGTAAGTGGATAGCAACGGACACTTCTCTGTAAAATCAGTGGGATACTAAGCCAAATAGATCACAAAGTCTCTAGTTCAGAATGTGGACTTTGCTGAATTAGTTGCCCTCAACTGGGCAGCAGGTGCTCCGATTAGCTTCAAGCTCCCGAGGTATGGGAGAAAGTGTGGGAATTAAGCAAAACGCTTGCTGGATTTGTGCTCGGGTTCATAAATGAAGAAACCCTGAAGTAGATTGGCTTATTTTTGAAAATATTTCTGAGCTCAAAGTGTTGAGCTTGACTGGGTAATCGTTCGCCTCAACTGAAGCATGTTTGGGAAATGGTTCAGCTCTATTCATTCCAATGTGAGTCACACTTCATTTCCACCATTGTTCATTAACAACTGCCTCCTACTCAAAGAAGACTGAAGTATCCATCATGGAATTCACTAAACCACAGGCAGGATTTCAAGAGTCACATTGATTTTATTTCCAATGCTTTGTAATGCTTATTTTTTAATATTAGAACATAGAACATACAGTGCAGAAGGAGGCCATTCAGCCCATCGAGTCTGCACCAACCCACTTAAGCCCTCACTTCCACCCTATCCCCGTAACCCAATAACCCCTCCTAACCTTTTTGGTCACTAAGGGCAATTTATCATGGCCAATCCACCTAACCTGCACATTTAATGCCCACATATTTTAATGTCCCTATTTTTTTCATTGATTCCCTTCTTCTGAACTTGCAGACTGCTAATAATAATAATAATCTTTATTGTCACAAGTAGGCTTACATTAATGCTGCAATGAAGTTACTGTGAAAAGCCCCTAGTCGCCACATTCCAGCGCTGTCCGGGTACACAGAGGGAGAATTGAAAATGTTCAATATACCCAACAGCACATCTTTTGGGACTTGAGGGATGAAACCGGAGCGCCCGGAGGAAACCCACGCAGACACGGGGAGAACGTGCAGACTCCGCACAGACCGTGACCCAAGCCAGGAAGCGAACCTGGGACCCTGGAGCTATGAAACAACAGAGCTAACCGCTGTGATACTAGAGTACGGTTCCTCAGGAACTGCTGCAATCCTATCCCCCATAACAGCACAGAGTGATTTTGAAGGAAAAAGACAACCTCAACACCTCTAAAGCAAATTACAGCCATTGTAACACTTTCAAAGTGTTATAACATTGGAAGCACAGCTGCCAATTTGTGCACTACTGGGTCCCACAAACTGCAATGATCATTTGTGATTGATTGTCAAACATTGATTGAGTGACAATTATTGTGGGCGTCACGGTGGCGCAGTGGTTAGTACTGCTACTTCACTGCACCAGGTCCCAGGTTCGATCCCGGCCCTGCATCACTGTACGTGTGGAATTTGAGCATCCTCCCCGTGTCTGCGTGGGTCTCACCCCCACAACCCATGATTTGTACAGAACTTTGATAAGGCCTCTCCTGAGTAGGCCAGGTGGCAATAAGATAAACAAAGGAGAACAATGGATATTTCCTATATCATATTATGGTGACTAAAATAAGTGTTATCAGTGTGAGGTTACAGTTATTAATGGAACTGTCCTTTCATTATCTGAATGACTGTTTTTAAAAAAAAATATATTTTATTGAAAATTTTTGGTCAACCATCACAGTACATTGTGTATCCTTTACACAATAATATAACAGTATAAATAACAATGACCTGTTTTATAAACAAAGAATAAATAATATATAACAAAAACTAAAACTAAAACTAAATGGCAACTGCCTTGTCTCAGATAAACACTCTCCAAAAATATGATTTAACAGTCCAATATACAATTATTTATAGCAACGACCTATACATATTATACATATATATTAACAACCCTGAGAGTCCTTCTGGTTCCTCCCCGCCCCCCCTCCCCCCTCCCCCCCTCCCCCCTCCCCCCCTGGGCTGCTGCTGCTGCCTTCTTCTTTTCCATTCCCTCTATCTTTCTGTGAGGTATTCGACGAACCGTTGCCACCGCCTGTTGAACCCTTGAGCCGATCCCCTTAGGACGAACTTAATCCGTTCCAGCTTTATAAACCCTGCCATGTCATTTATCCAGGTCTCCACCCCCGGGGGCTTGGCTTCCTTCCACATCAACAGTATCCTGCGCCGGGCTACTAGGGACGCAAAGGCCAAAACATCGGCCTCTCTCGCCTCCTGCACTCCCGGCTCTTGTGCAACCCCAAATATAGCCAACCCCCAACTTGGTTCGACCTGGACCCCCACCACCTTCGAAAGCACCTTTGCCACCCCCACCCAGAACCCCTGTAGTGCCGGGCGTGACCAGAACATGTGGGTGTGATTCGCTGGGCTTCTCGAGCATCTCGCACACCTGTCCTCTACCCCAAAAAATTTACTGAGCCGTGCTCCAGTCATATGCGCCCTGTGTAACACCTTAAATTGAATCAGGCTTAGCCTGGCACATGAGGACGATGAGTTTACCCTACTTAGGGCATCCGCCCACAGCCCCTCCTCAATCTCCTCCCCCAGCTCTTCTTCCCATTTCCCTTTTAGATCATCTACCATAATCTCCCCCTCGTCCCTCATTTCCCTATATATATCTGACACCTTACCATCCCCCACCCATGCCTTTGAGATCACTCTGTCCTGCACCTCATGCGTCGGGAGCTGCGGGAATTCCCTCACCTGTTGCCTCGCAAAAGCCCTCAGTTGCATATACCGGAATACATTCCCTTGGGGCAACCCATATTTCTCGGTCAGCGCTCCCAGACTTGCGAACTTCCCATCCACAAACAGATCTTTCAGTTGCGTTACTCCTGCTCTTTGCCATATTCCAAATCCCCCATCCATTCTCCCCGGGGCAAACCTATGGATATTTCTTATCGGGGACCCCACCAAGACTCCCGTCTTTCCCCTATGCCGTCTCCACTGTCCCCAAATTTTCAAAGTCGCCACCACCACCCGGCTTGTGGTGTATTTCTTCGGTGAGAACGGCAATGGGGCCGTCACCATAGCTTGTAGGCTAGTGCCCCTACAGGACGCCCTCTCCAATCTCTTCCACGCCGCTCCCTCCTCTTCTCCCATCCACTTACTCACCATTGAGATATTGGCGGCCCAGTAGTACTCACTTAGGCTCGGTAGTGCCAGCCCCCCCCTATCCCTACTACGCTGTACGAATCCCTTCCTCACTCTCGGGGTCTTCCCGGCCCACACAAAACTCATGATACTCTTTTCGATCCTTTTGAAAAAAGCCTTCGTGATCACCACCGGGAGGCACTGAAACACAAAGAGGAATCTCGGGAGGACTACCATTTTAATCGCCTGCACCCTCCCTGCCAGTGACAGGGATACCATGTCCCATCTCTTGAAGTCCTCCTCCATTTGTTCCACCAATCGCGTTAAATTTAACCTATGCAATGTACCCCAATTCTTGGCTATCTGGATCCCCAAGTAACGAAAGTCCCTTGATACCTTCCTCAGCGGAAAGTCCTCTATTTCTCTGCTCTGCTCCCCTGGATGCACCACAAACAACTCACTTTTCCCCATGTTCAGTTTATATCCTGAGAATTCTCCAAACTCCCGAAGTGTCCGCATTATCTCTGGCATCCCCTCCGCCGGGTCCGCTACATATAACAACAAATCATCCGCATACAGAGATACCCGGTGTTCTTCTCCTCCTCTAAGTACTCCCCTCCACTTCTTGGAACCCCTCAATGCTATTGCCAGGGGCTCAATCGCCAGTGCAAACAATAATGGGGACAGAGGGCATCCCTGCCTTGTCCCTCTATGGAGCCGAAAGTATGCAGATCCCCGTCCATTCGTGACCACACTCGCCACTGGGGCCCTATACAACAGCTGCACCCATCCAACATACTCACCTCCAAAACCAAATCTCCTCAGCACCTCCCACAGATAGTCCCACTCCACTCTATCAAATGCTTTCTCGGCATCCATCGCCACCACTATCTCCGCTTCCCCCTCTGGTGGGGGCATCATCATTACCCCTAGCAGCCTCCGTATATTCGTATTCAGCTGTCTCCCCTTCACAAACCCAGTTTGGTCCTCATGGACCACCCTCGGAACACAATCCTCTATCCTCATTGCCATCACCTTGGCCAGAATCTTAGCGTCTACATTTAGGAGGGAAATAGGCCTATAGGACCCGCATTGCAGCGGGTCCTTCTCCTTCTTTAGGAGAAGCGATATCGTTGCCTCAGACATAGTCGGGTGCAGCTGTCCCCTTTCCTTTGCCTCATTAAAGGTCCTCATCAGTAGCGGGGCGAGCAAGTCCACATATTTCCTGTAAAATTCAACTGGGAATCCATCCGGTCCCGGAGCCTTCCCCGCCTGCATGCTCCTAATTCCTTTCACTACTTCCTCTATTTCAATCTGTGCTCCCAGTCCCACCCTTTCCTGCTCCTCCACCTTGGGGAATTCCAGCCGGTCCAGAAAGCCCATCATTCTCTCCCTCCCATCCGGGGGTTGAGCTTCGTATAATTTTTTATAAAATACCTTGAACACTCCATTCACTCTCTCCGCTCCCCGCTCCATCTCTCCTTCCTCATCCCTCACTCCCCCTATTTCCCTCGCTGCTCCCCTTTTCCTCAATTGGTGGGCCAGCAACCTGCTCGCCTTCTCCCCATATTCGTACTGTACACCCTGTGCCTCCCTCCACTGGGCCTCTGCAGTACCCGTTGTCAGCAAGTCAAATTCTACGTGTAGCCTTTGCCTTTCCCTGTACAGTCCCTCCTCCGGCGCCTCCGCATATTGCCTACCCACCCTCAGAAGTTCTTGCAGCAACCGCTCCCGTTTCCTACTCTCCTGCTTTCCTTTATGTGCCCTTATTGATATCAGCTCCCCTCTAACCACTGCCTTCAGCGCCTCCCAGACCACTCCCACCTGGACCTCCCCATTATCATTGAGTTCCAAGTACTTTTCAATGCACCCCCTCACCCTTAGACACACCCCCTCATCTGCCATTAGTCCCATGTCCATTCTCCAGGGTGGGCGCCCTTCTGTTTCCTCCCCTATCTCCAAGTCCACCCAATGTGGAGCGTGATCCGAAATGGCTATAGCCGTATACTCCGTTCCCCTCACCTTCGGGATCAACGCCCTTCCCAAAACAAAAAAGTCTATTCGCGAATAGACTTTGTGGACATAGGAGAAAAACGAAAACTCCTTACTCCTAGGTCTGCTAAATCTCCACGGGTCTACTCCTCCCATCTGCTCCATGAAATCTTTAAGCACCTTGGCTGCTGCCGGCCTCTTTCCAGTCCTGGACCTCGACCTGTCCAGCCCTGGTTCCAACACCGTATTGAAATCTCCCCCCATTACCAACTTTCCCACCTCTAGGTCCGGGATGCATCCGAGCATACGCCTCATAAAATTGGCATCATCCCAGTTCGGGGCATATACGTTTACCAAAACCACTGTCTCCCCCTGCAGTTTGCCACTCACCATCACGTATCTGCCCCCGCTATCCGCCACTATAGTCTTTGCCTCAAACATTACCTGCTTCCCCACTAATATAGCCACCCCCCTGTTTTTCGCACCTGCCCCACCCAACCTTTGCGTAGTCTCACCTGGTCTATCAGTTTCAAATGCGTTTCCTGTAACATAACCACGTTTGCCTTAAGTTTCTTAAGGTGTGCGAGTACCCGTGCCCTCTTTATCGGCCCGTTCAGCCCTCTCACGTTCCACGTGGTCAGCCGGGTTGGGGGGCTTTTTACCCCCCCCCCCCTTGTCGATTAGCCACCCCCTTTTTCCAGCTCCTCACCCGGTTCCCACGCAGCTGTGTCCCCCCCAGGCGGTGCCCCCCCGCCCATCCCACCCCATGCCAGCTCCCCCCTCTCCCCAGCAGCAGCAGCAGCCCAATAATTCCCCCCTCTCACCCCCCCCCCCGCTAGATCCCCCACTAGCGTAGTTACACCCCCCATGTTGCTCCCAGAAGTCAGCAAACTCTGGCCGACCTCGGCTTCCCCCCGTGACCTCGGCTCGCACCGTGCGACGCCCCCTCCTTCCTGCTTCCCTATTCCCGCCATGATTATCATAGCGCGGGAACCAAGCCCGCGCTTCTCCCTTGGCCCCGCCCCCAATGGCCAACGCCCCATCTCCTCCACCTCCTTTCCTCCCCCCACCACCTCCTGTGGAAGAGAGAAAAGTTACCACATCGCAGGATTAATAACATAAAACTCCTCTTTCCCCCCTTTTTACCCCCCCCTTCGCCCCCCCCATACTCGCCCCACCACTTTGTTTCAAACGTTCTTTTTTTTAAATAACCCGCTCATTCCAATTTTTCTTCCACGATAAAAGTCCACGCCTCATCCGCCGTCTCAAAGTAGTGGTGCCTCCCTTGATATGTGACCCACAGTCTTGCCGGTTGCAGCATTCCGAATTTTATCTTCTTTTTGTGAAGCACCGCCTTGGCCCGATTAAAGCTCGCCCTCCTTCTCGCCACCTCCGCACTCCAGTCTTGGTATACGCGGATCACCGCGTTCTCCCACTTACTGCTCCGAGTTTTCTTTGCCCATCTAAGGACCATTTCTCTATCCTTAAAACGGAGGAATCTCACCACTATGGCTCTAGGAATTTCTCCTGCTCTCGGTCCTCGCGCCATCACTCGATATGCTCCCTCCACCTCCAGCGGACCCGCCGGGGCCTCCGCTCCCATTAACGAGTGCAGCATCGTGCTCACATATGCCCCGACGTCCGCTCCCTCCGCACCTTCAGGAAGACCAAGAATCCTTAGGTTGTTCCTCCTCGCGTTGTTCTCCAGCGCCTCCAGCCTTTCCACACATCGTTTATGGTGTGCCTCGTGCATCGCCGTCTTCACCACCAGGCCCTGTATGTCATCCTCATTCTCGGCAGCCTTTGCCTTCACGACCCGAAGCTCCCGCTCCTGGGTCTTTTGCTCCTCCTTTAGCCCTTCGATCGCCTGTAATATCGGGGCCAACAGCTCCTTCTTCATTTCCTTTTTAAGCTCTTCCACGCAGCGTTTCAAAAACTCGTGTTGTTCAGGGCCCCATATTAAACTGCCACCTTCCGACGCCATCTTGGTTTTTGCTTGCCTTCCTTGCCGCTGCTCTAAAGGATCCACCGCAATCCGGCCACCTTCCTCTCCTTTTTTCATCCGTATCCAGGGGGGATTCCCTTCTGGTTCACCGCACAGTACTTTTAGCCGTTAAAATTGCCGTTGGTATTAAGAGCCCAAAAGTCCGTTCCACCGGGAGCTGCCGAAACGTGCGACTCAGCTGGTCATCGCCGCACCCGGAAGTCTGAATGACTGTTCTAACGAGAAGTATAATTCGTCACGTTATTCAATTCTTTCTCCTTTGTTTGCCCTGCTATTCCTTAACCATGGGGTGTCCTGTAATCTCTATTTCCTATACTGTTTATCAACATTCAAGTTATTGAGGGCAGCACGGTGGTGCAGTGGTTAGCACTGCTGTCCCTCAGTGCTGAGGTCCTAGGTTTGATCCCGGCTCTGGGTCACTGTCCGTGTGGAGTTTGCACATTCTCCCCTTGTTTGCGTGGGTTTACCCCCCATAATACAAAGATGTGCAGGGTAGGTGGATTGGCCACGCTAAATTTCCCCTTAATTGGAAAAATAAATTTGGATACTCTAAATTTACAAAACAAAAAGAGCGTCAATTATTGACCAGGACACCATTGCTCTTTTTCTTACGTCTACCTAAAACAGCAGATGGGGCCTCTGTTTAACATCTCATCTGGAATATGGCATTCCCTTAGTACTGCACTGCCATGTCCACCTAGGTTTTTGTGCTCACATCTCTGGAGTGAACCCACAATTGGGGAGGGGGAGGGCAGTGAGGGGTTGGACCTGTGGATGTTCAACCATCCGAGGGAGAAGGGGTTCTCTTTCTTCTCCCATGTTCACAAATTCTACTCCAGTATTGACTTCTTTGTAGTGGGTAAATCGGTGCTTTCAGGTGTGGTAGAGGTGGAATACTCCACAATAGTAATCTCGGACCACGCGCCACACCATATGGACATGAGGTTGGAGACTGATCGGGCTCAGCGGCCCCCATGGAGGCTGGAAACAGGCCTCCTCGCCAACAAGGTGTTCTGTGAAAAAATGTCACAAGCCATCAACGGGTGTAACCTGCAACCAGAATGGGGAGGTCTCGCCCTCCACATTCTGGGAGGCACTGAAGGTGGCAATGAGGGGGAAATAATAGCATACATAGCTCTCAAGGAAAGGGTGGAAAGAAAACGGCTGATCAACTCCATATTGGAAATGGATCGGCAGTACTCCACGGCCCTGACCACAGATGGCTGGCAGAGAGGAAACAACGACAAATGGAATGTGACCTGCTCTCTACCGGGAAAACAGTGAACCAGCTCTGCCAGACACGGAAGGCCTTTCATGAGCATGGAGACAAGGCCAGCCGCCAACTGGCACACCAGCTGAGAAAGCAGGCAGCCACGAGGGAGATAGCGCAGGTGAGGGATGGGAACAGCAGGCTAGTTATAGCAACAAATAAAATCAACAAGGCCAGGGGCAGCACAGTGGCGCAGTGGTTTCACTGCTGTCTCACGACGCTAAGGTCCCAGGTTCGATCCCGGCTCTGGATCACTGCCTGTGTGGAGTTTGCACATTCTCCCTGGGCGGGATTCTCCACTCCCGCGCCGAAGTGCCCACGCCGTCGTGAACGCCGTCGAGGTTCACGACGCCGTGAAATGGCCCCGATCCCGACCGATTCAGGCCCCGACAATGGGCTAGAATTGAAGCCGCGTCATCTACACGCGCCAGGCCTTGTCGCCACGTAAAGGTGGCGCCACATAGATGATGTGGCCGGCGCCGCATAACTGATGTCACCCGCGCATGCGTGGTTGCCGTCCTCGCTGAGTCCGCCCCGCAAGAAGATGGCGGACGGATCTTGCGGGGCCGCGGAAGGAAGGAGGTCCTCCTTCAGAGAGGACGGCCTGACGATCGGTGGGCACCGATCGCGGGCAATGCCACATTTGAGGTACCCCCTGGAACAGGATTCCCCCCCCCCCCCCCCCCCACAGGCCGCCCCCCCAGCATTCCCGCGCTGTTCACGACGGCAGCGACCAGGTGTGGACGGCGCCGGGGGGAACCCACCGTTTTGGCCTGGCCGCTCGGCCCATCCGGGCCTGAGAATAGCGGGGGTGCCGGAGAATCGCCATTTTGGGTGTCTCCGGCGATTCTCCGGCCTGCGGCCCGCGGAACTCGATGGGGCCGTTCCCGCCGCTTGGGAGAATCGCGGGAGGGGGTCGGACCGGCGTCCCGGGAAATCTTGGCGGCCCAAGCGATTCTCCCAACCGGCGCGGGAGTGGAGAATCTCTGTTTGCATGGGTTTCACCCCCACAACCCACAAAATGTGCAGAGTAGGTGGATTGGCCATGCTAAATTGCCCCTTATTTGGAAAAAATGAATTGGGAACTCGAAATGTTTTTTTTTTAAAAAATCAACAAGGCCTTTGCAACCTTCAACTGGGTACTGTACACCTCTGAACCTCTGGTGGGGGTCTCAAAAATTAGACAGTTTCTCGACAGACTGGACATTCCAGTCGTGGGGGAGGAAAGAAAACAATGCTGGAAGTACCGTGAGGACTGGGGGAGGTGATGGAGAGCATCAACTCCATGCAGTCAGGGAAGGCACTGATATTGGATGGATTCCCAGTGGATGTGTATAAAAGATTTGTGGTAGCACTGGCCCCGCACCTGCAGGAGATGTTCAATGACTCGCTGTCGAGAGGGACTTGCCACGCTCGCTGACACTGGCCTCAATATTGCTGACCCCCAAAAAAGACAAAGACCCGACGGAGTGAATGGGGGTACCTCAGGAAGGTTCTGGAACTGTTTGGGTTTGGGCGAGTTTTACTTTCCACTCTTCATCCTCAAGGTCTTCTTCACCAATGTAGATAAATTAATTATGGTGTTTGAGTGGACGGGGAAAAAAATGGGTACAAATGGAAGAGACCTCCTGTATGTGGACATCTGTCCGAGCGCTGGCCAGGCCCCACTCCCATTTCCCCCTGCCAAATACTCGAGAAACCCGGTGGTGATGGTCACACTAAGGACCTGGAACTAGCTCAGGCACCATTTCAATCTTGGTGCAATGTCCGCTACGGCCCCCATCTGCAAAAACCATAAATTCATCACCAGAACAATAGCAGTGTCCTTCAAAATATGGAGACAGGACGATGTGGTACTGATAGTGAGGGACCTGTACGTAGTGTTATGAGCCAGTGTTTAAAGAACCCCAAAGTGTATCATGGAGTTCACCAGACCCACAACTTTTAATAGATTGTGGTATGGGAAGCACACGGCCCACTTTACAGGTGTGGTACAGCAGAAATAGAAAAGTAATTTTTAAAGCAAAAAAATGTTTATTCTATGAAATCAAGTTAACCTTTTTAAAACATACAGTGAGCATCTTAGCAACCATTCATTCAAATACAACCCCCAAAGACTACAACACTAAGTATTCCTTAATAACTTCCCAAACAACATCCAGAAGACAGAAGAAACACCTTTCAACAGAACCACATTAGGTTTACATTCACTACTGAGAACATTTATAATTCTGAATTCACCAAATGATCAAGAGATAGTCTATGGATGATGGCAGAGAGAACAGCAGTACACCAGTTTGGTCTGGCTTCAGCTCTAACACTGAAAATGAAACTAAAACACACCCTGCAGCAAACAGTCTAAAACAAAAGTAAAAAGCTGACAGACAGCCCAGCTTCACACACTCTCTGACATCACTGCAGTAATAAACACCAATTTCTCAAAGGTACATTTCTTAAACACCCATTTCTTAAAGGTACTCTCACATGACACCTCCTCCCAAGAAAAAAAAAATAAACAATCAACTTCAAGATGATTTCATTTTTCACCTTTTCACCTTTCTTTAAGAAATGCACACAGTAAATATACTTTTTTGTTTCAAAAAACAACACACACAAACAGGTACAATAATATAGTCCATTTTTTTCGTTCTTCTTCCTCCAACTGAAACAGCTTCCGTTCATCACATTCGTGACAAAGCATCGGCTATAACGTTTTCACGGCCCGCCACATGTACTATTTTTAAATGAAATGGCTGCAACAATAAACTCCAGGGAAACAGCCTTGCATTGTTATTCCGGAATCGCTCCAAAAACGTCAACGGATTATGATCAGTACATATAACGGGGTCAGATGGATTGCTGGTCAAATAAATGTGAAAATGTTGCAAAGTTGAGCACCAAACTCAAAGTCTCCTTCTCAATCGTGGAATACTTTTTCTGGTGAGAATTCAATTTCTTTGAAAAATAAAAATAGGCCGCTCTAGCCCTTCGTCATTGTCTTGTAGAAGCACCGCACCTACACCCACATCACTCGCATCAACCGCCACTTTGAATGGTTTCGTATAATTTGGGATGGCTAACACAGGAGCAGTGGTTAACACAGCCTTCAGGCCGTCAAATGCCTGTTGACACTCCGCTGTCCACTAGAATTCGTTACGCTTCTTGAACAAGTCGGTCAGTGGAATGACCATACTGCTAAAATTCGGTATATATTTCGGGTAAAATCCACTCATACCAAGAAATCACATTATTTCCCAACTTGTCGAGGGACTATTCGACCCTGTCCGATTGTATGGCCAATGAAAATGACTTGGGCCTTTCCAAAATCACTTTTGGCTAGGTTTACCAACAAACCCCCTCCTGAAGTCGATCGAATAACTCCATCAGATATTTAAAATGCTCTGTCCATGTCTGGCTGAAAATTACCAGATCGTCGATGTATACCGCACAATTGGGTAATCCCGAAACAACTTTGTTAGTTAAAATGTGGCTGGGGCGTTTCTCATGCCAAATGGCATAACTTTGAATTGGTATATACCATCTGGAGTCACAAAAGCTGAAATCTCCTTCGCCCTTTCGGATAAAGGTACCTGCCAGTAACCTTTACGTAAATCCAATTTGGAAATAAGAGCTGATTGTCCCACCTTCTCAATGCAATCCTCCAAATATGGGAGAGGAGAAGAGTCCGTTCTTGTAACTGCATTAACCTTTCTATAGTCCACACACAACCGTTGGGTACCATCTGGTTTAGGTACCATCACTATGGGTGAGCTCTATCGGCTGCAACCCACTTCAATTATGCCATTTTTAAGCATACTCTCAATCTCTTTGTTAACCTGTGCCAATTTTAAAGGGTTAAGTCTGTATGGATGTTGTTTGATTGGAACAGCATTTCCCACATCTACAACATGTAAAGCCATTTTAGTACTTCCCAATTTATCTGTACAATCTTGCCCATGTGATATCAATACCTTTTTCAGGTCAGTCCATTTTTCCTCTGGAATGTAACTCAACAATCTATCCCAATTTTTAAGAACATCCTCATTTTCAAATTTAATTTGAGGTCTGTCAAATTCACAGTCATCTGGATTTGGTTTGTCACTTTGAGTTAGAATCATTAAAATCTCCTTTTTCTCTCCTTCCCTTTCAAAGTATGTTTTAAGCATATTCACATGACACACTCGGTGAGTCTTCCTTCTATCTGGTGTTTTTACCACATAATTCACCTCACTTAATTTCCTTTCAATCTGATAAGGTCCACAAAACCTTGCTTTTAAAGGTTCACCTACCACTGGTAACAACACTAAAACTGAATCTCCACTGGCAAAACTACAAACTTTGGATTTCTTGTCCGCTACCCGTTTCATCACATTTTGTGCAACTTTAAAATGTTGTCTAGCCAAATCGCCTGCTCTATTTAACCGTTCCCTAAAATTTGACACGTAATCCAATAATGTAAGTTCTGATTTCACACTCAACAATTTTTCCTTAATTGATTCAAGTGGTCCTCTTACCTCATGGCCAAAGATTAGTTCAAAAGGACTGAATTTGGTTGATTCATTAGGTGCATCCCTAATTGCAAACAGTACGAATGGAATTCCTTTATCCCAATCCTCTGGATAATCTTGACAATAAGCCCTCAACATTATCTTTAATGTCTGATGCCACCGTTCTAACGCTCCGTGCGATTCTGGATGGTACGTAGCTGATTTAAATTGTTTTATTCCTAAGCTATCCATAACTTCTTTGAATAACCTTGAGGTAAAATTCGATCCTTGATCCGATTGTATTTCTGTGGGTAGTCCATATCTAGTAAAGATTTTAAGTAATTCCTCCACAATCCTTTTAGCTGTAATATTACATACTGGAATGGCCACTGGAAACCTAGTAGACACATCCATTATAGTCAAAAGACATTGATTCCCACGTTTTGTTTTAGGAAGCGGTCCTACGCAATCAATAAGGAGCCTTATAAATGGTTCCTCAAATGCTGGAATGGGTATTAAGGGTGCTTGAGGTTTTATCACTGGTTGAGGTTTCCCTATCACTTGACATGTGTGACATGATTGACAAAATTTAACTACATCTTTATGTAGTCCAGGCCAATAAAAATGTTTCTGGATTTTAGCTTAAGTTTTCCTTATTCCTAAATGACCTTCCACTGGTATCTCATGTGCAACTCGCAACACCTCCTTTCTATACCCTACCGGCAATAATACTTGACGAACTTCTGCCCACTTTTCATCCGCCTGCATATGTAAAGGTCTCCATTTTCTCATCAAGACATCACTTTTACGGTAATAACACTCTGGTATCCACTCAGATTCCTCTTCCGTGTATGCTTTCTGATACATCCGTTTTATTTCTACATATTTCTGTTGTAACACCGCCAATTTTCCTGAATTAAAAATATCTGCCTCATCCTCCACCTGTTCTTGTTCTTTTTCAACCATCTGATCAAAAGTCGTTTCTGATAATTGCACTTCAACTTCATCTTCACTCTTTCATTTCTCCTCTTGTCTTAACCTGTGACTTTGCGACCTTGTTACTACACAATCCGGAAAAATCCCAGGATATTCTTCCTTCAACACTTCAGTTGTCTGATTTTCCACTGGCTTATAAACCACAGTAGGCATACTCCCACCTGCAATCCAGCTATATCATTACCCAAGATAAACTATATTCCGGACAAGATAGTTTCTCTATTACTCCTACTACCACTTCACCACTCTTCACTGGACTTTCCAATCTTACCTTATATAATGGAACACTACTTCTCTCACCCTGAATTCCACATATTACCACCTTTTCGGGCAACATTCTTCGCAAACTACATAACTCCTCATCTCTTACCATTAAAGATTGACTCGCTTCAGTATCTCTTAAAATTGTGACTTCTCTACCTGCTCCTCCTGATACAGATGAGTAAACTTTACCCACACAAGTAAATTCTTTAAAGAAATCTGGCACCTTCTTATCAATCATCTCTTGATCAGGCTGTACAATCTTTTGCACCTGCTTCACTTCACTTGGGCTTTCCTTTACCACTTTAACAAACCCCACTGTCTTTTAAAAAAAATTTTTTTTTTTATTCTCCTCCTTTTTCACATTTTCTCCCAAATTTGCACCCACCAACAATAAACAATAATCAGTAACAAATATGTCAATCCCCATTTCAATAACAATGATCCCACCCTCCCACCAAACCCCCAAACATTAGCCCGCATGTTCACATAAACAAATGACAAAAAGGAATCAGGAAACACCCATAGTCACCATTAACATACACCGCCACCCCCCTCCCCCCGAACCCTGCCTCCCACCCCCCAACTAATGTTCGATGTTATCCAGTTCTTGAAAGTGCACAATGAATAATGCCCGAATTGTAGAACCCCTCCATCCTTCCCCTCAGTTCAAACTTAACCTTCTCAAGAGTCAAGAATTCCAACAGGTCCCCCCGCCACGCCAGGGCACAGGGTGGAGAGGTTGCTCTCCAACCCATCAGGATCTGCCTTTGGGCGATCAATGAGGCAAAGGCTACAGCATCTGCCTCCACACCCGTTTCCAACCCTGGCTGGTCCGACACCCCGAATATGGCCACCCGGTGGCCCGGGTCCAGTTTCACGTGCACCACTTTAGAAATTACCCTAAGAACCACCTTGCAGTAATCCTCTAGCTTTGGACAGGACCAAAACAGATGAACGTGATGAGCGGGTCCCCCCCGCAACGTTCACACACATATTCCACTCCCTCAAAGAATCGGCTCATCCTCGCCCTCGTGAGGTGTGCTCTGTATACCACCTTCAGCTGTATCAGCCCCCACCTCGCGCACGAGGTGGAGGCATTCACTCTCCGGAGCACCTCACACCAGAACCCCTCCTCCATATCCTCTCCCAACTCTTCCTCCCACTTTGCTTTGATCCCTTCCAGTGCTGCCTTCTCCACTTCCAAAATAGCCCCATAAACTGCTGATACTACCCCCTTCGCCAGTCCCCCTGTCGCAGCACCTCCTCCAGCAATGTGGAGGCCGGCTCCACCAGGAAGCTCTGTATCTCCTTTCTGGCAAAATCTCAAACCTGCATGTGTCTAAACATTACCCCCTGCTCCAGCCCATACTTCGCTTCCAGCTCCTTCAGTCCTGCAAATCGACCCCAAAGAAACAAATCTTTTAGTGTCTTAATTTCCTTCTCCTCCCATTTCCGAGAATTTCCATCCCACCTCCCTGGCTCAAATCTGTGGTTATCCCGAAACTGCCTCCAAATTCTCAATGAAGCTATGATTACCGGACTCCCTGAGTATTTCCCCGGGGCTATCGGGAGCGGCACTGTTGCTAGTGCTTTCAATCCCGACCCCCTGCACAAACTCTCCTCCATTCTGAACCACTGGGAATCAACCCCTCTGACCCAGCTCCGCACCTTCTCCACATTCGCCGTCCAGTAGTAATACATCAGATTCGGAAGACCCAAACCCCCTGCCTGCCTTCCCCTCTGTAGCAGTACCTTTCTAACTCTAGCCACCTTCCCTCCCCATATGAACGACGCAATCCTTCCCTCAATCTCTCTGAAAAAAGCCTTTGGCTGGTAAATCGGCAGGCATTGAAAGATAAACAGAAATCGCGACAACACGTTCATTTTTACCGCCTGTACCCGACCCGCCAGTGACAGAGGGAGACCATCCCATCTTGCCAGATCAGCTTTCACTCTCCCCACCAAACTAGAAATGTTGTATCTGCGGAGCCCCCCCCCCCCTCACTCCTGGGCAATTTGCACCCCCAGGTACCTAAAGTGAGTCCCTGCCCTACGGAATGGCAACCCCCGCCCCACCCCTGCCCCCACCCCCGGTCGAGACACCACAAAATACTCACTCTTGCCTAGATTCAGTTTGTACCCCGAGAAAGACCCAAACACTCGAAGCAGCTCCAATATTCCCCCTATCGACACACTCGGTTCCGACACATATAACAGCAAGTCATTGGCATATAAGGACACCCTATGCTCTATACCCACCCCCCCCCCCCCCCCCCCCCCCCGGACTATTCCTTTCCATACCCCCGAACTTGTTAATGCGATTGCCAACGGCTCAATCTTGAGTGCAAACAGCAGGACATCCCTGCCTAGTCCCACGGTGGAGCAAACCCCACCGTCTTATCCTGTTTTACCACATCAGCCTTCCCAGTGCTTTTCTTCAACCACCAACACTGTGACTTTACATGGCCTAGTTTATTACAGTGGAAACATTTGAAAGTTTTCATCTCTCTTCCACCCTCCTGGATTTCTTTTTCACTCTCCTTATTATCTCCCATCAGATCACCTTTACCTTTACCAATTGAGTATTTCTCATGTCCCCAGTTTCTATCCCTCACAGGTTGAAACTGATGTCAGAAACCAAGCTTTGATTTATGAACTAATTCATAATCATCTGCCATTTCTGCTGCTAATCTCGCAGTTTTAACCCTCTGTTCTTCCACATGAATTCTCACTACATCAGAAATTGAATTTTTAAACTCCTCCAAAAGTATAATTTCTCTGAGAGCTTCATATGTTTGATCTATTTTCAAAGCCCTTCTTCACCTATCAAAATTACTCTGTTTGATCCTTTCAAACTCCATGTATGTTTGACCAAATTCTTTCCTTAAATTTCTAAACCTTTGTCTGTAAGCTTCAGGCACTAGTTCATATGCACCTAAGATGGATTTTTTCACCTCCTCATACGTCCCAGATACATCCTCCGGTAGTGATGCAAACACTTCACTAGCCCTACCTATCAGCTTTGTTTGAATCAGTAATACCCACATGTCCTGTGGCCATTTCATTTGTTCAGTCACCTTCTCAAATGAAATGAAAAAGGCTTCCACCTCCTTCTCCTCAAAACTTGACAATGCTTGGACATATTTAAATAGATTCCCACCAAGCCTTCGTCTTTGACGCTCTTTCTCACTATCCTCATCACTATCATCCAACTGTATGTTACCCTTTACGCCTGCCAATTTTAACTGACTGTCATGTTTCATGGGCTTTTTCTGACGTTCACACCCTCTCTCTTTATCTTTGTCCCTAATCTGTATCTCTCTCTCTCTTTCTCTTTCCTCTCTATCTCTTTCGTTTTCACGCTGCTTTAATCCTTTCTCATGTTCCATTTGTTTAATTTGCAACTGAAGTTTTGCCATTTCCAATGAGCCAAACTCTATCTCAGGCAACTTTAAATGCTTAGCCACCGCCATAATTACCTCACCTTTTCGCATTTTGTCAGGTAATGTTAACTGCAATGTTTTTGCCAAATCTAACAGTCTGCTTTTCATCTCTGCCCGTAAGGTGTGACCATCTCCACCCCCAAAAACTTCAGAGCCTCTGAAAGAGCCATTGTCCACAACACACTCCCTACTTAAACTAGAATACCACACCTGAACAGCAACCACAATATGCTCACCCCTCACTGTCTTTAAGTTCAGTAAGCCAATCCAATAGATAGACTTTTATCCTGGATGAGCCCCCAATTTGTTATGAGCCAGGGTTTAGAGAACCCCAAAGTGTATCATGGAGTTCACCTGACCCACAGCTTTTAATAGATTGTGGTATGGGGAGCACACAGCCCACTCTACAGGTGTGGTACACCAGAAATGGAAAAGTAATTTTTAAAGCAAAACAATGTTTATTCTGTGAACTCAAGTTAACCTTTTTGAAACATACAGTGAACATCTTGGCAATCATCAATTCAAATACAACTCCCAAAGAATACAACACTAAGTAATCCTTAATAACTTCCCAAACAACATCCAGGAGACAGAAGAAACACCTTTCAACAGAAGCACATTCGGTTTACATTCACTACTGAGAACATTTATAATTCTGAATTCACCAAATGATCAAAAGATAGTCTTTTTATGGCAGAGAGAACAGCAGTACACATAAGAACATAAGAACATAAGAACTAGGAACAGGAGTAGGCCATCTGGCCCCTCGAGCCTGCTCCGCCATTTAATGAGATCATGGCTGATCTTTGTGGACTCAGCTCCACTCTCCAGCCCGTACACCATATCCCCGAATCCCTTTATTCTTTAGAAAGGCATCTATCTTTTTCTTAAAAACGTTTAAAGAAGGAGCCTCAACTGCTTCACTGGGCAAGGAATTCCAGAGCTTCACAACCCTTTGGGTGAAGAAGTTCCTCCTACACTCCGTCTTAAATCTACCTCCCCTTATTTTGAGGCTATGCCCCCTAGTTCTGCTTTCCCCGACCAGTGGAAACAACCTGCCCACATCTATCCTATCTATTCCCTTCATAATTTTATATGTCTCAATAAGATCCCCCCGCATCCTTCTAAACTCCAATGAGTACAGTCCCAGTCTACTCAACCTCTCATCATAATCTAATCCCCTCAACTCTGGGATCAACCTAGTGAATCTCCTCTGCACTCCCTCCAGTGCCAATATGTCCTTTCTCAGGAAAGGAGATCAAATCTGAACACAATACTCCTCTTTCCGGAGGTGGAGGACAAATGTGAACAATGCCAAGGAGGCCCAGACAATCACACTCACACCTGCTTGGTCTGGCTTCAGCTCCAACACTGAAAACGAAACTAAAACACACCCTGCAGCAAACAGCCTAAAACGAAAGTAAAAAGCTGACAGACAGCCCAGCTCCACCCAATCTCTGACATCACTGCAGTAATAAACACCCATTTCTTATAGGTACATTTCTTAAACACCCATTTCTTGAATGTACTCTCACATGACAGTAGATGATAGAGTAGCAACCCTGGGGGAACTAACAGAAGCTTCAACTTCTGAAAGGGAATGAGCCCTGATACTTGCACCTGGGAAACTCCACAAGGAGACTGCAACATCCCCCATCTACCTGGACACATCCTACTGGATGGAATGCTAGCATCAGGCGAATTAGGGACGGAATTAGTAACCAACATGTGCAGATGAATGTTAAAGGAGGTAAGGGCCCCGCTGTACGAGACATGGGAAAGGTGGGAGGAAGAGCTGGACATGGAGATAGGGGTGGACTCTGGATCTAAGCACTGCAGAGGGTGAACTCCACCTCCTCATGTGGGAGGCTGAGCCTAACACAGCTAAAGGTGGTGCACAGGGGGCACTTGACCAGGAGACGCATGAGCGGGTTCTTTCCAGAGGTGGAAGACAAATGTGAACAATGTCAAGGAGGCCCAGCCAATCACACCCACATGCGCTGGTCCTGCCCCAAACATGTTGGGTGCTGGACCGCCTTTTTGAAGCCATGCCATGGTTGTGGGAGTGACGGTGGAACCATGCCCGCTAGTGACGGTCTTCAGGGTCTCGGAGCAGCCAGAACTCTTTATTGGGAGAGATGCCCTTGCCTACCTGATTGACTGCCGGAGACTCCTACTCCAGATCAACAGCACCACTCAAGGCCGTGGATTGGCTGTCAGACCTGGCAAAATTCCTCAAATTGGAGAAAATAAAATTCGCCATCAGGGGCTCGGAAAAAGGCTTGCACAATACAGGGAGGCAATTCAACAGCCTCTTTGAGGACCTGTACGTGACCAGCAACTAATGCGGGGGTGGGGGGGGGGGGGGGGTGGGATTGCACTTCCATTTGATTTTGTTGTGCAGTAGTGGGTACCGTTGCCAACACTGTAGACAGGTCTGACAAAAACTTTCCATAATAGTTTACCAAGCCCAAAAATGACCTGAGGTCTGACACATTCCTGGGCTCTGGAGCTTTCTTAATGGCTCAAATTTTCCGCTCCGCAGGAGACAAGCCTTGTGCAGTGATTCTGTGGCCCAGATACTCTACACTTGGTGCTGGAAAATGCACTTGCTCTTCTTCAGATGCTGTCCCACATCTGAAACTTTTAAAAACTTGATCCAGGTTGCTGAGATTGCTCCTTCGCAGCCTTCCCTGTAATTAAGATGTCACCTAAGTCGACTGTAACCTGATGAACACCTTGAAACAGTTTGTCCATCGTCTTTTGAAAGATTGCCGGACTGAAGGATGCAGCAAAAATCAAACAATTGGATTTGAACAACCCTTTATGCTGGGGTGCAACGGCCAAGACGAAGGCTGAGCAAGAGAATATAAATTCGAAGAAGCCTAAATCAGCTATGCATCATTTAGACAGCTCACAGCAAGTAGAGGAACAAGCTTACTGCATGTTTACTGAGCATGAGGCACGGGCAGAGCCTATTTTTACCAGTGGCATTCGATGGGAAGCAAATCAAGGTGGATGTGGACACAGGAGCCTCCGCGTCCATAATTAGTGGAGAGACCTACAAGTTGATGTGGGACTCTAATTGAGCACCAGTCCTAACTCCGGCAGAGATTAATCTTCAAACGTACACCAGCAAATCCACACCTTTTCTAGGGGCATTGGAAATCCATATTGCATGTAATGGTCAAGAAGGAAGGGCACGCCTCCTTGTGGTCAAAGGGAAGGGGCCGTGTTTGCTGGGGCAGGACTGTCTCAGCAAAATTCTATTGAAGTGGGGAGAGATCAAGCACTTGAGGGTGACCGAGGATGTTGTCAAGAAGTATCGGGATGTGTTCAAGGATGAGCAGCTACTGTGAAGTTGTATGTAGATCCTCAGGCTACTCCTCACTTTTTCAAGCCCAGGACAGTGCCCTATGCTATGAGATGGAAAATGAAGGAGGAGTTGAAACGGCTGCAAAGGGTTGGAATTATTGAGCCTATTCAGTTTTCTCGTTGGGCAGCTCCAATCGTTCTTGCCCTTAAAATTGACACACTGTAACAACCAGTTAAAAGCAGAGCTGTCAACATTGAGGAACATGAAATCTTCAGTTGTGAACCAATAGCTCAACTGTAAGCTGTAACAAGAAACATTTTTTTTGATAAAAATGACAATTCATATCTCTTGCATAGTCTGCAGGGTGCAATGAATGGGTATTTATTTATTTTTCTTTTCACTTTCTTCTCTCATTCTCTTGCCCATGAGCTTGTCTTCTTTTTTGCTTCTTTCACTATTCTGTATTTCCTCTATGCTCAGTGTCTAACAATGGGAATTGTAAGTTTTTCTCATAGAAGTAGAGCAAAGCTTTTAGGCCTGAATTTAGGCCCCGCTCAAGGCGGTCTGGACCGGGAGCAGCCGTGCTTCCTGGTCCAGCCTGAGATCAATTAATGATGGCAATATTACACTGGCTGGCCACTTAAGTGGCAACCAGCATGAATCACTCCCACAGTGGGGACGGTAGGGGTGGACACGCGGTCAATGCCAGGTTCGATGGCGACCTGGCGTGAAGTTTACAGGTAGCTACTGGAGACCGGAGGAGACTGAGGAGCTAATGATGGCAACACACCAAGTAGGTGGGAGAGAATTTTAGGTGAGCAGCAAGCCTCCTGTTTCTCTGATGATTGTCCCCATGCTCTTGTGGACATAGTGACAGCCAGGAGGAACATCCTCATGTCGAGGAATGGAAGGAGGAGGCCACTCCACCTCACCAAGAAGGCCTGGGTAGAGGAGGCAGCTGAGGTCGGCGGACATGACCTGGTCCGGTGCACATAGATCCAGTGCCATAAAAGATTCAATGAACTCCTGCACTCAGCAAGGGTGAGTTCTGAGTGGGTATTGTCCAGATTGGGAGAATGAGGAAGAATAGTTGCAATCAAGCATGTGAGATTCAGGGAACCTTAGGACACACACCTACCCATGTGTCTCAAGGCTGGAGGGAAAATCTAAAGCCCTGGGGCCATCAAAGGGTCAGGTGTCCAAAGCGGTAGGAGCGTTCACAAGCCTCATGGATCAGGGGTGGGGGACACTATGGTATTTTGTTGAAGGTGGAGAGTACTCAATATAGTTCTGCACTTACTGGCAGGAGAAATAGAGTCACAGCAAGCAGCGATCTGCCAGTGGTGGAGGGATGCCTAACCTGGCGACACTCATCCCAGCCATGAGCTGGGAACCTTGGAGCTCAAGTGCAAGAGGGGAGGGAGGACATCAGGTTACAGAGTGTCTTTGAAGAAGGTAAGTGCCCAGTGGGTAGATGTGAGACAGGCGTAGAGAGGAAATAATGTATGGATGTTTCAGCTCTCATAAGGTCTTCAGTGATGCACAAACCACTGAGCCACTGTAATGTCATTGATACCAATCACACTGGGCAGCCTCTCGTTGAAATTTACTCTGAGCTGACTAATAGTTCTGAGTGATTGTTTTCATCTCTCAGAAGAGCCATCCTCCAGAGTCAGCCAGGAGGCTGATGACCATCCATTGGCAACAAAACCGGCGCCAATGACAAATGCACCCAGGGCACACCCTCCCTCAGCACCAAGCACCAGTGCAGACCTGCATGTCAGTGGGCAATAATGCATCAGCTCAGTTGGTGGTGCACAGTAGTGAGGGCACATCAGGCTAGCTTGAGCAGGTGATAGAGACAGGGAGTGCCCAGGCATCGCCAATTAGAGGACCGTTGCAGACCAGGACTATGCTGAGTCCAAGGCTGATGATGAGCCTCTGGAGTTGTTAACCAGACGGTTAGCTGTCCAACGGGATGTGTGGGGAGATCTGGCAGAGATCTCTGAGGGTCTGCGTGCCATGGTATCTGTCGTGGAGGAGTCCTTGTGGGGCGCGAGCACTGTGTTGACCCTGAGCTCCAAGCACGTAGCCTCATCCAGTGAGAGAGTGGTGATTCATGGAAAGGCAGCTCTAGGAGCGCAATGATACATTACTAGGGGTGTGTTTGGACCTGGAAGCTTTCACACAGGTACTGGCCTCGCCCAGTCACCACCAGTGTGGGAGAAGGATGCGGCGCAGTCTCTCAGATGGGTACCCATCCTTCATTGGTGATCAGGGTGGTCAAGACAGACTTCACAATGGTGGATGAGCTGGTTGCCTCCGCTGGCATTTCCTCTCACTGTGCCAAGGCCAAGGGTAGTAGCTCCTCCACCTCTCTATCAGTCATCATACCATCCTCAGATTCCACAGTGATTGAGGAGTGCCCAGCCATGTTGCTGAACGCACCCTCTCAGGCAGAGCCTACTCAAGCTCCGCAAGCCAGAGGATGACCTTCAAGGCCAACAGGACACCACAGTCAGCAATCTGCCTCTAATGTAATGGGGGGAGGGGGCGCTCAAAGGTGTAGCATCTGCAAAAGTAAGCTGAAGACACAGTGAACACAGCAAAGGGTTTGCACTGGATGTTTACATTTTCTCTTTGTATCACTTGCGTTTAGAAATGATCTGATTGGATGTTTTTGCTTAGTTTCAAATTAATATTATCACCATATATAACAACTTGCTCACAAGCCTTGAGTGTCCTGTGTGTTCAGTGGGTGTTAACTTCATCATTGCTGGTGAGCGGGCCTTCTGGTGGCGGCATTCAGGGGCAAGTTGCATGTTGGGTGGCTCCTGCTCGAGGCTTAATTTGTTAGGAACTTAATGCCCGTCCCAGGGGCAATGTTTCAACAAATAGGTGCAGGAAGACTTAAGGAAGGAAGAAAAGGGAGGTCGAAAAATCAGAAGAAAGCCGCCGTGAAGAAGGGGGCGAGTGAAGGTTTGCTGCCGAGCGAAAGGGTCACCCCGGCAACTGGAAAGGTAGCGGAGGCTGGTTCGCTGGGTGGGGCCGCACCGTTCACTGCAGGGAAGATGACCAAGGTGATGGCCATGGAGTTGAAAAGCAGTTGGAAAGCACATGGCGGTGATGAGGAAGGAGATGATGGCGGCAATGTAGGTACTGGTGGAGGAGGTGATTGCCCCTGTGAAGGCGGCGGTGTCGAAGGCATCGGCTGAGGTGTGGGAGCAGGGTGAGAAACTGAAAGGAGTTGAGGAGGCCTTGTCGCAACACAGCGATCAGCTCACCTCGATGGATGAGGAGCTGCAAATGATGGTGGAAGCCAACAAAGGTTTGAGTGCAAAGGTGGAGGACCTGAAAAACAGATCTAGGTGGCAAAATCTGAGAATCGTGGGCCTGCCCAAAGGAGTGGAGGGCCCAAGGCCATCGGAGTACTTTGCCATGATGTTCGGGGAAGGGGAAGATCCCTCCCAGTACGAACTGAATCGGGCTCATCGGTCATTAAGATCTAAACCGGAGGCAAATGAGCCGCCAAGAGTGGTGGTTATTTGTTTCCATAGGTACCATGTGAAGGAAAAGGCCCTGAGTTGGGCAAAGCAGAAGTGGGAGATGCAGTCGGCTGGTGCTGGTATACGCATATACCAGGACATAACCATGGAGTTGGCGAGGAGGCAGGCAGACATCAGCCGAGTGCAGACGGCACTATACAACAGCAGGGTGCGGTTCGGCATGCTGTAGCCAGAAAAGGTGAGGGTGACCTGCAACTCCAAAGACTTTTACTTTGTGACGGTGGAAGCAGTGGAGGCGTTTGTGAAGGCAGAAGGACTGGGGTAGAAGTGAAGAATGGGACTGAGGATTGGTTTTGGACTGAGGGAAGGGGGATGGAAGATTGTATATAGTTCTATTTTTTATTTCATGTTGTTCTATGTATTAAATGGGGTGAAGTTGCCTGAATGGGTGAGCAAGCAGTTGGGATTTTTTGTAATGGCGGTTTTCTGGGGTTTGTGTGTTTGCACTGGGTCTGTTTGTTTGAAGGGGTTTTCATTGTTTTCCTGGGACTTGGTAGAGGGGAGGGGGTTGGAGGGGAGTGGGGCCTGGGCAGGGACCTCCACACTAGCAAGCTCAACCTAGCTAGTGAACAGGAGTATTGTAGGGGGAGGGGCTGTGGTCATTGGAACTTGGTCAAATAGGTTTGGATGGGCCTAGGAGGTGTGAAAAGTGGGGGGAAGGGGACAGATACTGGGTGAGGTCTTTTCGAGAGGAAGTGGATGGGGGGATTCTTCGAGGGAGGGCTTTGATGGCAACAAAAGGACAGGGTGTTATGATGATGGTGGTTAGGAGGGGCGGGGGGGGGGGGGAAGTGAGAGACCCTTGGTCAGGATAGTTACATGAAACGTGAGGGGTTTGAGGAGGGGTGGGAAGAGGTTGAGGGTGTTGCGCACCTAAAAGGCTTCAAGGCCAATGTTGTCATGCTACAGGAGACTCATCCAAAGGTGAGAGACCAGGAGAGGCTCAGGAAGGGCTGGGTGAGCAAAGTATTTCACTCTGGGTTCGATAATAGGGCTTGGGGGTTAGCAGTTTTGGTCGGTAAGAGACTGAGGTTCCAGATGGAGAAGGTGGTGGCGAACCAGGGGGGCAGATACGTGATAGTAACAGGGGCGTTGGAGGAGGTTGGTGGTATTGGCAAGTGTGTATAGCCCTAACTGGGGGGTGGGGGGGTGGCGCCAAGGCGCTGACCGGGCTCATGAGGAAAGTGAGAAGAGTGGACCCGTGTAGGTTCTTGCACCCAAGGGAGCGGGAATATCGCTTTTCTCCTCGGTTCATAAGGTCTATTGGAGGGTAGGACATTTTGTGGTAGGGAAGGCATTGCTGGCTGGGATTAGGTGATCAGAGTATTCGTCGATAGCGTTCTCGGATCATGCACCTTATTGGGTGGACATGGTCCTGGAGAAGGGGGTAGTGCAGCGGCTGGAATGGAGAATGGATGCGGGGTTTCTGTGGGAAGATCAGGAAGGTGGTTGAGGAGTACGTGGGCTTTAACTGTACAGGGGAAGTTTCGCAGGCGGTGGTATGGGAGGCCCTGAATCATAGAATTTACAGTACAGAAGGAGGCCATTCGGTCCATCGAGTCTGCACCGATTCTTGGAAAGAGCACCCTACCCAAGGTCAACATCTCCACCCTATCCCCATAACCCAGTAACCCCACCCAACACTAAGGGCAATTTTGGACACGAAGGGCAATTTAGAATGGCCAATCCACCTAACCTGCACATCTTTGGACTGTGGGAGGAAACCAGAGCACCCGGAGGAAACCCACGCAGACACGGGGAGAATGTGCAGACTCCGCACAGACAGTGACCCAAGCCGGGAATCGAACCTGGGACCCTGGAGCTGTGAAGCAATTGTGCTAACCACTATGCTACCATGCTGCCTAGCACGGTGACGGCGGCAGTAAGGGGGGAGGTGATATTATTTAGGGTCAAGGTGGATGAAGAGGCGAAGGAAGATAGTCAAAGGCTGATAGAGGAAATGTTGGAGGGAGACAGAGATACACGAGTGATGCAGATCCGGTTGGACAGGAGAGAGCTTCAGGCTAGCTTTGATCGATTTTCCATGGGGAAGGCGTACGCCAACTGAGGCGAGCGAGGGGAGCGACTTACGAATATGGGGAGAAGGTGGGTTGCATGCTGGCAGGCCAACCTCTGAGGGAAATAGTCCAGGTGTGGGATAAGACAGGGAAATTGATGGTGGCCCCGGACCAGATTAATAAGGTATTTGAGGAGTTCTATGAAATTTAGTATAGGTCGGAACCACCGGGGGGAGGATCAGGGGATGAGGGAGTTCCTGGACGGGTTGGAGCATTCGAAGCTGGAGTAGGAAGATAGGACCAGATTGGAGAAGTCGGTGTGGGAACAGGAGGGAAAGGAGGCAATTGAGAGGATGCAATTGGGGAAGGTGGCAGGGCCAGATAGAGTATTACAAGAAATTTAAAGACAAATTGACACTGCTGATGGTGGGGGTGTTCGAGGAGGCGATAGGGAAGGGGAGCTACCACAAACATTGTGGCAGGCCTCAATATCCTTGTTGTTAAAGAAAGATAAGGACCCGACGGAGTGTGGTTCGTATAGGCCTATATCGCTACTACATGTAGATGCCAAGATACTGACGAAGGAACTGGCAGCTAGGTTGGAGGGGTGATAGGGGAAGACAAGACGGGGTTCGTGAAAGGAAGGCAGCTCTTTTCAAATATCAGGAGGTTATTAAATGTGATCATGACGCCGACCGAGGGAAAGGAAACGGAGGTGGTGGTTGTGCTCGATGCGGAAAAGGCGTTGATTAGGCGTCTAATCGAGTAGAATGGGGGCATTTGATGACGGTTCTTGAGAGGTTGGGTTGGCCCTCCCAAATTTATTATATTATTATTGGGCAGCGAATGCGGAAAAGGTGAGGAGTTGAGTTGGAGGTGGAGAGTTCTGGTGGGTTAGGAACGATAAACATCTGTGTAGGGGGTCGGGGTTGAGGGCGCTCCCGGGCAAGTACTCTGGGAGTCCGGTGGTGGTGGCGACACTGAAGATTTGAAGGCAGTTGAGGCAGCACTTTAAGCTGGGGACTGGGTCAGGGGAGATGCCAACCAGTGGGAATCACAGTTTTGAGCCAGGGAAGTTTCGGAGATGGGAGAGGGGGATCAGGGTATTAAAAGACCTGTTTTGGTGGGAACTTTTGTGAGGTTGGAAGAGTTGGGGAGAAATATAGATTGGGGAAAGGGGAAGGGTTTAGGCACCTGCAGCCCTGAGACTTTGTTAGGAAGGAGGTTCACACCTTCCCGATAGCGCCGACCCCCTCGCTGTTGGAAGAGGTATCGACGGCAGGGGAATGGAGAAGGGGGTGGTGTCGGCGATCTACGGGATGATTTTGGGGGAGGACGGGGTGTCCATGGAGGGGATTAAAGCCAAGTGGAAGGAAGAGTTGGGGGATGTTATGGAAGAAGGTCTGTGGTGTGTGGTGCTCTGGAAGGCGAGCGCCTCAACACCATGCGTGAATTTGCGCTGATGCAGCTAAAGATTGTGTATAAGGCACAACCACACGAGGGCGAGGATGAGCCGACTCTTTGAGGGAGTGGAGGTCGTATGTGAGCGGTATGGGAGGGGCCCCGCAAACCATGTACATATGTTTTAGTCCTTTTCGAAGCTGGACGGGTATTGGGGTAAGGTCTTAAGCATCATCTCGGGGGGTACACGTGTACTTGGAACCAGTCCCCGAGAAGCCATTTTCGGGGTGTCGGACCGGCCCGAGCTGCAGGCGGGTACGGGGACAGATGTTTTAACCTTTGCCTCGCTGATTGCCCGGAGGTGGGTCCTGTTAGGGTGGAGGTCAGCCTCTCCACCCTGTGCATCGGATTGGTGGGGCGACCGACTTGAATTTCTGACCCTTGAGAAGGTGAAATTTGAGCTGAGGGGGATGAAGGAGGGCTTCTACAATTCATGGGGACTGTTTATTATGCACTTTTGAGAATTGGTTGCCATTGAACATTAGGGGGGGAGAAGGGCGGTGGGGGGGAGGGGGGCTGAGGCTATTGCTTTTTATTACACTGTTAACTGATTGACTGTTAATTTTTTACCTGGAACACATGGGCGGATATTTTGGTGTGTATATTGAGGGGGGTGCTGGTTTTGATTGGGGGCTGTTATTCTATTTGTTTTTTGTTTGTTTTTTCTTTTGTTGTTTATTTGATGAAAATGTTGAAAATTAGGAGAATTAAAGATTTTTTTAAAAATCAATGCGTGGTGAGAGACATTAGGGGCATTAAACTTTGCTACCAAGGCTGTGATACTGCATTGGGCTCATGGAATAGTTACGTGTGAGGTGATGGGATGGAAGTGGTGCCTGTGGACTCAGTCGGAGGGCAGGGCATGCCTGCTCAACTGAAGGAATGCTGAATCAGGGCCTCCCTCTTGTCCTGCCTCCCCGAAGTTCCTCATTTCAGTCTCTTTGTTCTTGCCATTTGCCTGCCTGGGTTCTGCATCTGAGTCTTCACTGGATTAGTCCTCTGAGGCAGGCTGTTCCCGATCTAGAGAGTGAAATTGTGAAGAGCACAGCAGGCGACGACGATGAGTGACGCTCGCTCTGGCAGATATTGCAGGGTGCCCCCGGAGTGGTCCAGTCATCAGAACCTTATCTCCAGCAAGCCAATTATCCTCTCCACCACTGCCCTTGTGGAGACAGGGCAGCGATCACATCTCTCCTCTGCCTCTGTCCTCAGGTGCCTGAGAGGCATCATCGGCCACCTTTTCAAAGAATACCCCTTGTCACCCAGCAACCACCTATTGAAGTAAACTGGAGCTACAAACAGACTTGTCACCTGTGAGTGGTGTAGTATGTAGGCATCATGGCGTTTGGAGGGTACCTCACACAGACCTGTAGAATCTGGGTCCTGTGGTCACAAACTATCTGAACATTCATAGAGTGAAACTTCTTCCCATTGACAAAGGTGCCTGGTTGGCGCCTTGATGGCCACATGGGTTCAGTGAATGGCACTGTGGATATGGGTCCTGCAATTGCGTTGAAACCTCGGGCCTGCTCAGCCTGGCTGACTTGATCCGTCCTGAAATGGATGAATGTTCTCACCGTCTGAACAGAGCTCAGTTTGAAACTTGGCACAGCTGTGTGCAGCTGACTGAGAGACTCTGTAAGAATCACCCACTGAACCCTGGAGGGATCTGGAGACAGAAAGATTTCGTGCCACCATGGCCTGTAGAGTCACAGGCATTGGGTGTCCACCCACACAATTGGAGGCGACCTCCAATCCAATCATCTGGCAAATGAACGTGACAGCTTCCCTCGAGAACTGGAGCCTCCTGCAGCACTGGACCTCGGTCATGGTAGGTGGTCCCTGGAAGCTAGACAGTGGTGTCTTCTGCGGGGCCAACCTCCTTGCCATCGCTGTTAGCCCATAGAATCCTGTGCCTGCACCTCTGCTCTGCGGTTATACTTGTGACCACCTGGCCCTTCTCTGTCCTGTGTCGTCCTCCTCAGAGGAGGTGCTCCCTGTTGGGTACACTATACCCCTCTGCAGAGATGCAAATGGTGCTGACTCGTGCACGGAGAATAACAGAGGGACCCAAATCTCCAAAGACAGAGCACAGTAATGTCATGAAAGCTCCAGACTAGATTCCCAAACCTCCACAGAATGCAGAGAAAATGCTCAAAATGCTCTGAACTAAACTCTCACCAAACTCCTCCTAACTCCTCAGCCTGCCTTCATTCCAGCCCCCTTTTATCCCACCCCTGGAGGTGAAAACTACAAAACGATTGGCTTGCCTGCCCATTTTGCCCATGCGCCGGCCTAAAGATCGCACAGGCAATGTAATATTGAGGTTAATTGCCGAATTAATCCTCCCAAGTGGCTCTATAGATGTCAGTGGGCACTCGTCTAATCCACACCGGCTGAAATATCTTCTGAGTGCGCCATGCCGTTGGATGTGTGCCTGACATCTTTATGTGCGATTTTACATGTTTCACGATCAGGCTCACGGCTACCTGAACTGCGTAAAATTCTGGCCTTAGACTTAATAGAAAATGTTCCCAACCTCTACCTACCTCCTGCTATGCTTGTATATTCTCACCTCTTTACATGTTTTCCTGCATTCTCTAGCTCGAGGGTGCAAGATTGTGATTTCCTTCTCAAAACTCTCACAGAAAGTGATAGAGTTAGTAGGCCTGCTGAAAAGAACATAGAACATAGAACATTACAGCGCAGTACAGGCCCTTCGGCCCTCGATGTTGCGCCAACCTGTGAAACCACTCTAAAGCCCATCTACACTATTCCCTTATTGTCCATATGTCTATCCAATGACCATTTGAATGCCCTTAGTGTTGGCGAGTCCACTACTGTTGCAGGCAGGGCATTCCACGCCCTTACTACTCTCTGAATAAAGAACCTATCTCTGACATCTGTCTTCTATCTATCTTCCCTCAATTTAAAGCTATGTCCCCTCATGCTAGACATCACCATCCGAGGAAAAAGGCTCTCACTGTCCACCCTATCTAATCCTCTGATCACCTTGTATGCCTCAATTAAGTCACCTCTTAACCTTCTTCTCTCTAACGAAAACAGCCTCAAGTCCCTCAGCCTTCCCTCATAAGTTCTTTCCTCCATACCAGTCAACATTCTGGTAAATCACCTCTGCACCCTTTTCAATGCTTCCACATCCTTCCTATAAAGCGGAGACCAGAATTGCATGCAATACTCCAAATGCGGCTGCACCAGAGTTTTGTACAGCTGCAACATGACCTCATGGCTCCAAAAATCAATCCCTCTACCAATAAAAGCTAACACACCATACGCCTTCTTAACAACCCTCTCAACCTGGGTGGCAACTTTCAGGGATCTATGTACATGGACACCGAGATCTCTCTGCTCATCCACACTACCAAGAATCTTACCATTAGCCCAGTACTCTGTCTTCCTGTTATTCCTTCCAAAATGAATCACCTCACACTTTTCTCCATTAAACTCCATTTGCCGCCTCTCAGCCCAGCGCTGCAGCTTATCTATGTCCCTCTGTAACTTGTAACATCCTTCCGCACTGTCCACAACTCCACCGACTTTAGTGTCATCTGCAAATTTACTCACCCATCCTTCTACCGCCCTCCTCCAGGTCATTTAAAAAAATGACAAACAGCAGTGGCCCCAAAACAGTTCCTTGTGGTACACCACTAGTAACTGGACTCCAGTCTGAACATTTCCCATCAACCACCACCCTTTGTCTTCTTCCAGCTAGCCAATCTCTGATCCAAACTGCTAAATCACCCTGAATCCCATGCCTCCATATTTTCTGCAGTAGCCTACCATGGGGAACCTTATCAAACGCTTTACTGAAATCCATATACACATCAACTGCTTTACCCTCATCCACCTGTTTAGTCACCTTCTCAAAGAACTCAATAAGGTTTGTGAGGCACGACCTACCCTTCACAAAACCGTGTTGACTATCTCTAATCAAATTATTCCTTTCCAGATGATTATACATCCTATCTCTTATAAACCTTTCCAAGATTTTGCCCACAACAGAAGTAAGGCTCACTGGTCTATAGTTACCGGGGTTGTCTCTACTCCCCTTCTTGAACAAGGGGACAATATTTGCTATCCTCCAGTCTTCTGGCACTAATCCTGTAGGCAAAGATGACTTAAAGATCAAAGCGAAAGGCTCAGCAATCTCCTCCCTAGCTTCTCAGAGAATCCTAGGATAAATCCCATCCGGCCCAGGGGACTTATATATTTTCACAATTCCAGAATCGCTAACACCTCCTCCTTATGAACCTCAAGCACTTCTAGTCTAGTAGCCTGAAGCTCAGTACTCTCCTCGACAACATTGTCTTTTTCCTGTGTGAATACTGATGAAAAATATTCATTTAGCACCTCACCTATCTCCTCGGACTCCACGCACAACTTCCCACTACTGTCCTTGACTGGCCCTACTCTTACCCTAGTCATTCTTTTATTCCTGACATAACTATAGAAAGCTTTAGGGTTATCCTTGATCCTACCTGCCAAAGACTTCTAATGTCCCCTCCTGGCTTTTCTTAGCTCTCTCTTTAGGTCCTTCCTGGCTAACTTGTAACTCTCAAGCGCCCTAACTGAACCTTCATGTCTCATCTTTACATAAGCCTCTTTCTTCCTCTTGACAAGTGTTTTGACTGCTTTAGTAAACCACGGTTCTCTCGCTTGACCACTTCCTCCCTGCCTGACAGGTACATACTTATCAAGGACACGCAATAGCTGTTCCTTGAACAAGCTCCACATTTACATTGTGCCCATCCCCTGCAGTTTTCCTCTCCATCCGATGCATCCTAAGTCTTGCCTCATCGCATCATAATTGCCTTTCCCCCAGATATAACTCTTGCCCTGCGGTATATACCTATCCCTTTCCATCACTAAGTTAAACGCAATTGAATTGTGGTCATTATCACCAAAGTGCTCACCTACCTCCAAATCTAACACCTGTCCTGGTTCATTACCCAGTACCAAATCCAATATGGCCTCGCCTCTCGTTGGCCTATCTACATACTGTGTCAGGAAACCCTCCTGCACACATTGGACAAAAACGGACCCATCTAAAGTACTCGAACTATAGCGTTTCCAGTCAATATTTGGAAAGTTAAAGTCCCCCATAATAACTACCCTGTTATTTTCGCTTCTATCCAGAATCAACTTTGCAATCCTTTCCTCTACATCTCTGGAACTTTTTGGAGGTCTATAGAAAACCTCTAACAGGGTGACCTCTCCTTTCCTGTTTCTAACCTCGCCCATACTACCTCAGTAGACGAGTCCTCATCAAACAGCTTTTCTACCACCGTAATACTGTCCTTGACTAACAATGCCACCCCTCCCCCTCTTTTACCACCATCCCTGAGCTTACTGAAATACCTAAATCCCGGCACTTGCAACAACAATTCCTGTCCCTGCTCTATCCATGTCTCCGAAATGGCCACAACATCGAAGTCCCAGTTACCAACCCATGCCACAAGTTCACCCACCTTATTCCGGATGCTCCTGGCATTGAAGTAGACACACTTTAAACCACCTTCCTGCCTGCCGGTACACTCCTGCAACTTTGAAACCTTACTCATGACCTCACTACTCTCAACCTCCTCTATACTGGAACTACAATTCAGGTTCCCAATCCCCTGCTGAACTAGTTTAAACTCTCCCAAAGAGCATTAGCAAATTTACCCCCCCCCAGAATATTGGTACCCCTCTGATCCAGGTGTAGACTATCCCGTTTGTAGAGGTCCCACCGACCCCAGAATGAGCCCCAATTATCCAGAAATCTGAAACCCTCCCTCCTGCACCATCCCTGTAACCACGTGTTCAACTCCTCTCTCGCCTGAAAGAAAAGAAAGAGCTTACCTGTTATTCACTCTACCCTTTAGGTTAAAGGAGGTGGAAGGGTGGGGGGACACTACAAGTGTAGTGTCTAGGGTTTAGAAACTGCCCAACTTAAATACAGGTAAAAATAAAACACTTAACCAGCAACCACTGCGCCCCACACAAAAACAGCAATCAGCTGTTATGGGCCTGCGCAAACAATTTAAATCTTTACTACTTACCCAGCAGTCACTCTGTCCTCACTCCGACTGGATTCAGCTGGAAACTCCCGACAGTAAGTTTTTAAAAAATTTACTCCCCTTCTCAGCAAGCACTCACTCAGCAACCACTGCGCCCCGCACGCTAACACCTCAGGGAAAAGAAAACTACTTACCAGTCATCAGTCAATCACTTACCTGCAGGCTGTGGCGTCACGGTTCAATTCTTTCTACTTCTACCTGCCCTCCACCTTCCTCTCGGCTGGGATCCTTACAGCAGTTGGTTTTTTTTGGTTAGAGGAGGGGGTAGGGAGGGAAACACTGAAGAAGTGTTTTGGGTTTAAGTGTCACTTGACATTTAAACCCAAAAAATGACGTTTCTTGGGGCTTTGGGGGGGGGGGGGGGGAGGGGATGGTGGGGTAGTCAGTTAGAGGGTAAATGTTGTTAAGGCTGGAACATTGTTGGAGAATTTTATGAGCACACCACCCATTTTCTGACCTTTTGATTGCTGCCACTTTTATTGCTGCATTTTGGAGTAAATGTTTTCTTTTATTATCTATATATAAATACATTATGGCATGTTTACCAGTTCATGTCATGTAATACACACTATACAATTAACAGACACTTTACATGCTTCCCTGATGATTCCATTGTTTTATCTAATGAGTAGCTAAGTCGTAGAAACCAAGAAGGCTAATAACAGCCAAATACAGTCAGCTTCCTATTTTGTTACCTGTAAGGCAGGTAATCTGTGCTACTCAACTCAGTTCCAGTAGAGGCTTTGGAAGAAGGCTCGAAGTCGTCCAGAAGTTTTACAGAAGGTTTATTGAGCAACGCAACTTAAATAACTGCGTGAGTTCTTACTTTAAGAACTGTACGAGTAGAAAGGTTACAACCTTTCTCTGCTCTACAACTAGGCCTGACCATACTAGCAGCCTGAGCTAAATCTCTGCCTCTGTTCTCCTCACAGTCTAATCAGCCAAAGAGGCCAGTGGGCTGCTTGCTTCCACCTTTTATACACGCCAGTGCTCCCCCTAGTGGTCTTTTCATTACCCATCAGCCCCTTCTGTACATACCCAAACAAAGATCACTACATCCCCTTTTTCACTTTTTTTTTCATAGTTGCAGAGCTGTAACTAAAACAAATCGAACACAGTTGATTGCACGCACAAATACAGAACAGAGAGCAATGATTGTATCAGTTCATGTTCACAAGTTCAGACGGTTGGGTGCACGTCCGATTCGGGTAGACCTCCTGAGTGGGCATGGAGACCCAGAGATTTCTAATGTCCATTTGGGCACCAACTGCTGGTGTCCCGGGATGTCGCATGATAGAGTCCTGCAGATCTAACGTCGGAAATACAGGTTGATGAGGTGGAACCTTCAGCAGGTCTCGTCGATTGCGTCGAAACAGTACTCCATCATCAGACTTCACAACGTACAATCGTGGCGATACTAGGCGGAGCACCATTGCCATGTTAGACCAACCTTCACCAGGGTGTCGCAATCTAATCATGTCGTTGATCGCTAACGGATGCAGCACTTTCGCATGCCGGTCATAGTGCTGCTTTTGTCCGTGACGTTGGTGACGCATCTTGTCCAGGACTGGCGAGTGATCTGGATTGGTGCAGTGTAACACCGGTAGCGTTGTCCTCACATCTCAATTGAAGAGCATTTGAGCTGGTGACAGCCCAGAGCTCAAAGGCGATGAATGATATGATAATAGAGCCAAGTGTATGTCGGAATTCGAGCTAGTGGCCTTGCTGATCAGTTGCTTAATAATGTGGACACCTTTCTCCACCCTGCCATTCGATTGAGGAAAGTACGGACTCAACGTCACGTGCTTGAAGTTGTATTTTTTTGAGAATTCCAACCACTCCCAGCTTGCAAAGCAGGGTAGGTGGATTGGCCACGCTAAATTGCCCCTTAATTGGAGTTTTAAAAAAAATTATTCTGATTCTAACCAGGTCGAGCGTGTGTTGAACTGCTGACTTGTACTGCTGACTGCTGACTGCCTGTACAATCACCAGGGAGTTGAACAATGTTTTCTGAGAGTCTGTGGTGCAGCCAACAATCTGTTCCTAAAGATAGTCTGTCCATTTTAAAGGAAAATTGCACTGAATAATATTGCTGTAATTTAAAACATGGACAATAAAACACTAGGACAGAGAGGGTTCCAGGGTGATGGATGTGCCAGTGGAGGTATGAATGTTGGAGGTGGACAGCAGGAAAGACAGTATGGTGCCACGGGGTTTTAAGAAGACCCTCAAGGACTACCCTCAGAATGGTGTGGGAGCTGGTGGCCAGGATGATCAACTTCTAGAGACTGGACACAAGGAACTGGCGGCAGTGCGACAAAAGGTCCAATGACCTCATGTGGGTGGTCAAGGTTAATAAATGCCACTTCACATGACATCTTCTATCCATCATGTCACCAACCTTTCATGCTGTTCAATGCACCAGACCCCTATCACTCACCCAGGAACAATCTCTGGCACTCAGGACTCCTGTCTAAAATTCAGATATTCCCTTTCATCCTCACATACCTGCCAGTGCTTCCATCTTCACACCCACTTCTTATCCTAGTCACATGCATCCAACTGTTCAGCTATGGTGGGAACATCACACAAACATAGCACTACACAATCAAGTGATATTCTGTCGTCTCTCTTGCAGGACAAGGTAACTTACAAGAGATGCGAACAAAGCAGAGCCAGTGGGGACAAAGATACCTCCATCTCCTGAGCCCGAAGGAAGAGATGGTTCTCAGCATTATGGGGCTGACTGTGACAGAGCCCCCGGCATCATATATCACTGAGAACATTGAGGATGATGAATGTTTCTTCTGCCTTATTCTCCCTTTCAACTCTAAGCACACTCTCATTCGGCTATATGGCATGATGCATAAGCTGTAGATGACGTAGCCATGGATCTCCTGCTTTCCATCCATCTCCCTTCCCTCACACCAACTTTCCCCTTCTAAATTCCTGCTTTCCTGCCCACCTACAGCAATCTAAGTAGGAAGAGGGGAAGCAACAGCACAGCACTGATTAAGAGGCCCAGTTACTGGATATGACTCCAATGCAGATACTGGCACTGCACATACCTTGGAGGTTAACACATGCTGAGTTAATGGTATGAATGGGCTGCAGCAGGCTGGAGGAAAAAGATGGTTTGTTGCCAGAGGATTAGCTTGCAGATGCGTTCTGCTGTGGAGGACTCAGATGAGTAACTTGATGGAGCAGCATACACAGGAATGCTGATGGGAATGCACAGTGAGATGCTGGGTGCATTAGCTGGTCTGTCAGACAGCCTCCTGCCACTGTCTTAGAATTTGGCAGAGGTGATGGGTCAGAGCATGCTCTTGCCACAGCCTCTGCTCCATCTTCTTGTCATACTGCAGACCCAGAGGCACTGTCACTGCAACCCCCAATCTCCTGACCAGCCTCTGTGTGGACAGCTTGGCTGTTCCACATTCTGTATCTGGAAATGAAAACTTAGCAAGAGCTTGCAGAGGAGGAGTCACCATATTGCTGCTTGCTTTCCAGATTTCCTGACAACTCCAATATCTACACATCTGTCTTTATGGCTTCCAATGACAAATATGTCACTTATCTTAACCAAATCTCATGATATCTCTGGTGCTTATCAAACAACAAAGGTCAAAAAGCAACATCATATTATTTTACAATCAGTGCTTAGACCTACATTTTATTGCAGTGTTTACACTGTGGCTGTCTCAACACGCCTTTCTAATACATGTCCCTTGGCGGTGTCAAAGTGCCAGCCGACATGGGAGGTCGCAGAATGCTGGAATGGTACAAGAAATGTGTGGGTTTGAACTGATTGTCTCAGGTCTGATAATTCATGGGAAGAACCTGATGGGTGCTGTACCTCTTCTTCCATTGCCCGAACAATCGGACCCTCCACCATATGAGGAGGGTCCGATAACAGTTTGCCAGTTAATCCAGCTCGTATTGTATCAAGTTACACCTTTAGCAAAGCTGGACACTGTCTACTGTCATAATATCCACTCATGTACATAATGAGATGCAGACAGGCAGTGATTGACATACAGGATAACCAATGAACACACACGACACATAACAACCAATCACCAGACAGGACACCACCAATATAAAGCACACAGGGCATTAAGACTCTCCCTCTCTCTACAGGACACAGCTACTGAGATAGTAAGAGTGCACAAGCCAGTGAGCACTATCACCATAAGGTAGAGAGTTAGTCTGGTCAAGCCAGGAGGAGGTTATCAGTTAGATTGATAGAGGGTAAACTCACAGCAGACTATGTACAGCAATCAGGAAGTTCAAGAAAACAGTGTTGGACCATCTCCTGTGTCAGACGCCTGTTTCTAGTTTCACAGCATCTTTACTTAACACATCATCTACGGCGGCATGGTAGCACAGTGGTTAGCACTGTTGACTCACAAAGCGAGGGTCCCGGGTTCGATTCCCGGCTTGGGTCAACTGTCTGTGCGGAGTCTGCGCATTCTCCACGTGTCTGCGTGGGTTTCCTCCGGGTGCTCCGATTTCCTCCCATAAGTCGCAAAAGACGTGCTTGTTAGGTGAATTGAACATTCTGAATCCTCCCTCCGTGTATCCGAACAGCTGCAGCAGTGTGGCGACTAGGGGATTTTCACAGTAACTTCATTTAAGTGTTAATGTAAGCCTACTTGTGACACTAATAAAGATTATTATTATTAAGGAACAGAATAAACAATATGAAAGGAGTGATCAATTGCTCCACATAACATGATAATCCTGTGCTGCTATGAGCATGAAGAAAGTCGGTAGACCAGGATGGAATAATTTATTTGGACAGGTAGTATGGAATTTGGATCAATCTCTTAAGGTGGAGAGTTCAGTGAGAAAGGTTACAGAACTTTCAGGAGATTAAATAAGTTGGCTGTCCATGATACACTAGCTAATGGCCCAGATTCCATGGTCAGTGATATTTGCCAACTTTTGTGGTGTGGAATCCTCTTTCCCAATCTTAGTTTGAATCTAATGCCAAGTCAAGGGAATCTCCAGGCATCCAGCAACAGTGATGTTATCAAGCAGGGTAAGCAGCCATTCAAATCAATGTATTCTCACAGCCAGGAAACCAGGAAACAAAAGCCAATGGATTTTTCAATTTAAATCAAAATACTACAGAAAAGGAAATAAATGATTGGGACATGCATAAAGGGTAAAGAATGCCATAAATAAACTTTTTAAAAAAAATTTAGAGTGCCCAATTCATTTTTCCAATTAAGGGGCAGTTTAGCGTGGCCAATCCACCTACCCTGCACATCTTTGGATCGTGGGGCCAAAACCCACGCAGACACGGGGAGAATGTGCAAACTCCACACGGACAGTGACCCAGAGCCGAGTTCGAACCTGGGACCTTGGCGCCGTGCGGCTGCACTGGCCATTAATAAACTTAAAGAAAATTCATTTAAAAATTTGATTTTTGGAAATAAATATGAAATGAAAACAGTTTTCAGGGCCATCAAGACTGTTTAGCAATAATTATGAACTGCGTACACCCCCAATATCCCAGTTGTACCTCATTCAACATTGTGTAACTTTTTAAGCTTTGTTACAGAGAGAGATGAATAGGAAAAATGGACCCGTTTTTAGTTGTTCGATGATTTTTACTTGATTGCTGTGTGGAGGGACTTTATGTTCCTTATGAAGAAGTGTAGAATCACTGACAGCAATGTCTGAATTTGAGTGTTTAATTGTGCATTTGCATGAATATACAGTCAGTATCAGAGGAGTAATGACAGTGAATCTTGGCAGCTACACTATCATCATTAAAACAAAATCCAGGCCCATTTACTTCCTATGGAAGCAATGGCTGGCTGACTCTTATTTTTATTCTTTGCTTTCTTAAATTCTTAATTTTTCAAAAGCCGCTGAATTAAAGGACTTGACCCAGATGAATTTTGTGAGGCAAACCCTTTCCCCTAATTTGAAAAGACTCTTCGCACATGAGAAAACATGCCCAGGGAGCTTGTCCTGGAGTAATGGCAGAAGGGGCAGTGGGCCACGAAGAAGCCAACACGAGTTTGTAGAATAGAAAGAAATAACATTCATTTACAATTACATATATACACACACAACAGCAGCAGCAGTATTCTCTTGCTACTCACTCCTCTCTCTAGCTGGTTCCATACTGGCCAGCTCAATTTATGCAGGGACTCTGCTAATGATTTCTCCGCCCCCCTCATTGGGGAAGCTCATACTCCCTAAGGATTGTGGGATTGCCATTAGTCCCCAGCCAGTGGTAAGCAGGCAGGTTATAACATCCCTCCCCGACAAAGTCCAAGGAATCCACCGAGGACCCTGGCGAAGGAGGGTGTCGGACTCGTTTTGCCGCAGGCCGGATACTATTTGCACGAGGCGCTGGATCGGGCGGCGTGTAACGAGATGGAGAATGGCACGTCCATGATGAACGGCGTAACGGTTGTACATCCACGGCCCGTGGGACCGAGGACTCCCCCTCTGAGGCATCATGTGTCTCCATCTCGGAGTCGAAGTCCACTGCCTCCATCATCTCGGCATCCCTATCTCCACGCGGTTCTGCAATGACCTGTGCATGCTTTGAATGCGGCGCCAGAGGAAGATTGTGAGGAATACTCTCCACTGTGTCCGGTCTCTGCAGCTGTAGAAGTGAGCTCCGGGGACGGGGAATCTTTGGAAGAAACGGTCTTCTGGACCGTACGTGGTCTACATGTTTGCGCTGGAGACGACCCTGGGCTTGCAACTGGTAAGAGATAGGGCCCGTTCAGCCAAAGATACCGCCAGGGACCCACTGGGCACCACCAGCAAAATTTCAAGCGAACACTGGGTCACTGGGCGCAAACTGCCGAATCGGCCGATGCCGATAAAGGCCATATCCCTGCCGTTCTTGAGTGCAGCGTACTTTTGCGCCAATGTCCGGGAAAACCGTGCTAAGGCGCGTGCGAAGTCTTCGGCCCATTAGGAGTTCTGCAGGATCTACCCCAGTCACTGCATGTGGAGTGGTCCTGTACGAAAACAAAAAACGAGCCAGTCTCGTGTCCATTGTTGCTAACATTCGGTTGGTTCACTTGGCTCTGTTTTATAACCTTTGCTCTTGAGTCGCCAGGTATCTTTATGATACCACCACGAGGTTCAAGTTCGAGTAATGACCAATAACTCAATACACCGATTAGTAAGATTTAAATCAAAGCACATTTATTATATACAGTAATCGCTACTCATGCACAAATTCTACGTCTAAGCTACTTCTACGACTAACAGGCCTGAACTTCGGACTGGCCCACCAGGTCAGGGGAAAAAATGGCCTTTTGTTCGGGTTCTGAGACTGCGGGATTCGAAGTTGGTATGGATTGATAGCTAGGAGCGCCTATCTCATAGTGAGCGTTGACTTAAGACTTACGATCTCTCGGCGGCCGTTGGACCGGTCACGGTCAATGTTGGTTCGCGTTGCTGGGTGACCCGGTCAAGAAGAGGGACAATTTGAACTTGGGGGCTTAACTTTATTGTCCCCAGGGGCTTCCCGCCTTTTGGGGCGGACCCTGTACCTGGTTCTAGGTGATTGGACTTCGTTCCAATCGCTTGGTTCGATTTCTCCAGTACTGGAGCAGTTCCCTGATCGATGGGCAGTCTTGAGGTGTCCGTTAACCTCTTTTGTGTTGGCTCCTGCTGGCGCCGGGGAGTCTGGCTTAGTTTTGTTTGTCCCAACTGTTGCTATTGTTCCCGGGGATTGCTCATTAGTATGTAGATGGCTGCTACATTATTATGCTGATGGTCGCTGGTATCGATGTTGTCTGGGCTTTTGCAGAGTTAAATACACAGCAAACCTGCACCTGCTGGTTTCTGCCTGTGTTGGCTGAATTTCCCTTCAGCCTTTGCCGTTTGCCATTTTAAATCGGGACTTGGCCAACTCAGGTGGCTACACTCCCTCCTTGTGATCCTAATGCGAAGCGTGAAGGATCACATAACTGCGTTGCTTTCCATTCCCTGACCCGGCGAGCACTCTTCGATGGCCTCTACACTGACCATAACTATGCAAGAAAATTTTAATTGACATTCTGAGGGGCGCTATGTCAAACAGGGACATGCATTACAAAACAAGAAAATGGGAACCTCTCACTATCCTTAATAAATTACACTCACTCAAACATTTCATCACACTAACTTCGTAAACCATACAAACAAAATCATAGCAGTTTTATACACATTTTCCTGGCTTGGCGATCAAGCTCAGGGTCGTACAATTGCTCATGAACATTTCTTTATTTACAACAAAATGCAAATGAATGCTCTCTACTATAGATCGCGGGGGTCGGGGGTCTGGTCGTATCCGAAAATAGGGGATCTTATTCTATATACCGGGGTGCGAGCGCGGTAGGCTCTCCTTCTCCATTTTCTCAGATGAACAGTCTGCATGATGCAGCCAGAGTATCGCCAATACCAATAGGGATTCTATCACGTAGGACAGGGAGTACCAGGTTATAAACCTGTCACACCAAGATGGTGTGGTGTCATTTGTGACTGGGCTCTGGGTACTGTGGGAAAGTGAATCATTAACGGCTGGGGGAGGTGAGGTCAGGCGGTTCGCCTTCGCGCGCATCCAAATGTCCATGAGGGTTATGAGCCACGCGGAGGATGTCCTCATGGTTCTTCTTCTTTCACTTCTCTTCTCTTCGCTTCTCTTCTCCGGTCCGGGAGCTTCTGGAGTTGTGTGTGAACAAGCATAGTGTCTGTTACTATCTTGGTTTAATATCTCATATGATAGCCTGTCTGTCCTTTAGTGCCAATTACTCCCTTTATAATTGGTCACTATGTGTGACTCCCTCATTTTTATTCAAAAACCGAATTTCAGGACAAGACACACATACAGATAATGAACCAGTGCGAGCCGTCTCGCAGACTCAGCGGTTTACCATCCCAATGTTTCAGGATGTAAATAGCATGTGGTTGGCAACCTAAGGGTTACCTGAAACAAAACAAAACCTTTTGACCCAAATTTTCCAAAATGAGGTGCGTAGGGGCCGCGACGGGTAAGATTTGGATGGAGTCCCCGGGTAGGACGGCGACCAATGCCGTGTGTGCCCTACCCGAGCGTAGCTGACCAGAGGGGGGTTTCCCAGGCAGGGCGGGTCCTAATGCCGTTTCTCCACTGCCTGAGCAACTGACAAGAACGGGCAAGAAATGTAGTCATCGTGGGGGGGTTGCCGTATTGTTTCCTTCCTCGAACCAGAAGAGCAGTTACGAACGGGGGTCTGTGTTTCCGTCGACAGACGAGTTCCTCTGAACTCGCGTCTGGGACCTTAACAAGTCTCTGTGGACAAATTCTCAGAGGTTTCAGCCAAAAGGCGCGGGGCCGTGGAAAAAAAAATTCCGGTCTGACGTACAACATTTAACAAACACTACAAACAACATCAAACATGCTGCAGGTTCCATCAGAAAGGACACCGTTTTCTCCTAAGCGGTTCCTTTTAAAACATCATCTGGACACCTCAGTTATCGGTTGCGAACAGGGTCGCAAAGGGATTCTCGTTTTGGGAGTCAGACTCAAGGTCGTCATCTTCTCCTGGATGCCAAACTCTCGAGTGTATCAGGGCTGATAGGGCTGCATGGTGTGAGGTGGGGTCGCTCTCGTCATTCCGGACGAGTCTGTATGAATTATCTCTGTGCCAATAGGTGGTGTCTAGTTCTGTGGGGACGGAATCGGGGTCGTCATCGTAGGTCAGTGGTCGGTGGTGGGGTTTGTTTAGGAAAGTGATCATGAAGGGATCACTCGAATCGTGGTCAGATTCGCTGGGTGTGGGTCTTGTTGCATGGGGATAGTAGGGAGGCGTGCTGTGGCTAGTGTCCGAGTCACTGTCGCTGCTGCTGCTGTCTGTGGACGTTCCGGGGCGGAGTGTATATTTCGGGGGTGGAGTCAAGGTTGAGTCCGTGGCTGGGCTGGACGTGTTGGGGGATGGTAGGGTTACGTTGGCGGTGGGCGGGGTGTGGTATGCTGCGTCGAGCATGACGTGGTGTGCGTGGTTAGACTGTGTTCCATATGCCTTCATCTGGTTGATATGGAACCACGTAGTCTTTCCATTGGGGTACTTTATTTTGTAAACTGAAGGGCTTATTTTGTCCGCAATGGAGTACGGACCCAAGTACTTTGGTGACAGGAATGTGCTGGGGTTGTATACGGAGAGCATGACTTGCTGTCCTATACTGAACTCAGTCGCATGCACTGTCTTCTCGAAACAAGCCTTGCTCTGTTTCTTTCTTGTGCCCAATTTCACTGCGGCTGCTAGCTGAGCCGTTTTAACATTCTCTACTAATTGTTTGACTGCGTTCTCGTGTGTGAGGGCCGTCACTTCGGGGCTGGTCAAGTCTAAGCCTAATAAAAATTCTGTGCCTTTCATGGGGCGTCCGGTCATGAGAGTGTGTGGGGTGTAACCTGCAGAAGTTGAAACTGTATTTTGCAGAAACATCAGCGCAAAAGGGAGGACTGAGTCCCAAGTGGTGTTGTTTTGCTGGACCATTTTTCTGAGGGTGGATTTTTGGTCCGATTCATGCGTTCCACGATACCACTTGACTGGGGGTTGTATGCAATGTGGAATTTTTGGGTAATGCCAAATATCGTGAGGACGTTCTTCATGACACGTCCCGTAAAATGGGAACCTTGGTCGGATTCAATGCTGCGGGGGAGTCCCCATCTTGTAAAGATGTGGTGGGTTAAAATCTTGGCTGTGGTCTTTGCCGTGTTAGTTCTGGATGGGAATGCTTCCACCCATTTGGTAAACGTGTCTATCACCATGAGTACATATTTATAACCATTCCTACAAGTGGGCAATGGTCCTATAAAATCAATCTGGAGGTTAGTCCAGGGGCCATTGACGGGTTGGGTGTGACTGAGTGGAGCCTTTTTGGCGTATCTGTCCGGATTATTCTGGGCACAGATAAGACAATTCTCAATGTAGTGATTAACATCGTCCTTTAAACTCGGCCACCAGCAGAGCTGCCTGAGGTGGGCTGCAGTGGGATCATAAGACCATAAGATCGATTCCCTGATGTCCATAACTGTCATGGAATAAACAAATCTGTTGATTCCTGTCCTGTTCAGGAACCACATAAAGGGTGTCTTTTAACATCACACCGTCATGTGTGGTCAGAGCATTTTTAAACCTCTCGTAGGGTGCTGGATAGTTTCCTTTCAAAATCTCCCTGAGATTGCTGTCCTGCTTCTGGGCCTGCACTAAATCCTCGATATTAGTCTGCGAGACCTGAACTGCATTCACTGGTGCGCTTTCAGGGGGTGTCCAAAAATATCCATGCCTGGAACCTGCTTTAGCCAGTGCGTCGGCTTTTACATTTCCAGGGGGGGGGAGGAACGATGGGGACTACGAACTTTGACTATACCAAAAGTCCTGTTCTTTGCTCCCTCTAAGATGTGACGGAGCAATGGGGCTGAAGGGAGGGGTTTTCCGTCTGCGGAAACAAATCCTCTTGCTTTCCACAGGGGTAGGAATTCTGTAAGGCTGTTGCAGACATAGAGGCTGTCCGAGTATATGTCTGCTGGGCTGGGGAACGAATCTGGGTGTTCCACTATGTATGCGATGGCCGCAAGTTCTGCCGCCTGCACGCCTAAATGTCCTGGAAGTTTTATTGCTATTTCTTCTAGGGCGTGTCCCTGCGCGTCCTCGACATAAATGCCGCATCCTGTTATGCGCTTCCCTTCTAATATTGTGGAAGATCCATCCACATATATCTTTATGGGCTCGCACGTGTCTGTGTGCTTGGGGCTCTGGGTTGAACTACCTATCTTTCTGGGGGCTGTTTTACAATAAAGGGGCCTGTGTTGTGGTGTGGCGAGATAATTTCACATTCATGGGGGGTTCCGGGGTACTGTAAGTTGTCGGCTAAAACGTGTGGGTCTTTGTCCTTTTAACAGTGATGTCCCGTCCCTGCAAAAGAAGGGTCCATCTAGCTGCTCTAATCTGACTGACTTACCGTCCTTGAGTCGTCCGTCCAGTAAAAGTTGGGTGGGGGTGTGTTCTGTGAGAATTGTGATGGGGTTGAGTCCGGTAATGTACAAAAAATACTGTACCGCCCAGAATACTGCGAGCAGGTGCCTTTCACAGGCTGAAAATCCCTGCTCCACAGGATCTAAAATTCTGGAGGCGTAAGCCACGGGCCTTAACTGGTCGTGCCATTCCTGAAGGAGCACGGCCGAAAGGGTGCGGTCGGTGCTCGCTATCTCTATGGCGTAAGGGGAAAGCGGGTCTGGAACTTATAGTAGGGGGGCTGCTATGAGTGCCTGTTTTAAAGAGTCCACAGCATCCGTATGCTGCGGAAGCCAGTCCCAGGGTGCTCCTTTCTTTAGGAGGTCTGAGAGGGGCGCTACCTTGTAATAGTTCCAGGAGTTCGGACAGAAGCTCAATGTGCTCTTCCTTGGTGTCTGTCTGCAGTAGTAGGTCGTCTACGTACTGGACCAGATATTCGGAGCGAGAACATTTGGCTAAACCATTTGCCAGCTGTCGGTGGAAAATGGAGGGGGAGTTGTGGAATCCTTGTGGAGGGCATGTCCACGTGTACTGCTGACTTTTAAAGGTGAAGGCAAATTTGTATTGGCACGCCTTTGCCAATGGAATGGACCAGAATCCATTCCTGATGTCCAAAACCATAAAGAATCGGGAATTGAGTCCCTGCTTGAGCATGGTCTCGGGACTTGTGGCTACTGTGGGGGCTGCTGCGGGGGTGATTTTGTTGAGTTCCCGGTAATCGATGGTCAGTCGTCATGATCCATCGGGCTTTTCTCACTGGCCAAATCGGGGCATTATAAGTGGAGGCTACTGATCTAAGTGCGCCCTGCTCTAATAAGCTTTTGATTACTTTTGCGATTTCTCCCTCTGCCTCTTGGGGAAATCCGTATTGCTTTTGGGGTCTAGGGTCAGGTCCTGTGATTTGTACGGAACCAGTCATCCGGCCACAGTCGTGTTTGTGGGTCGCGAATGCTGTCCTGTGCTTCTGTAAAACTTCCCTAACCTGCTTGTCCGTGGTCGGGTTAAACCAAAATTCGCCTATTGCGCTGATTTTGTTGGCATATTCCCCTATCGTGAGCGTTGCGGGGGCTCTTGCAGACTTTGCCATTTTCCAGACACACTGGTTGACTGGATCAAATGATACATTGTGGGAATTCATGAAGTCTATTCCCAGAATGTGTTCTGCTGTGTGGGGCAGGTCAACTAAAACTATGGGGTGCTTGGTGGTGATGTTGCCGATTTGAATGGGTACAGGGGCTGTGATGTGTCCGTGCTGTGAGTGGCCTGTAAAGCCGCTGAGGGAGATTGTGGCTATAGTGGGCCAAGTGTCTTTTTGGAATATGGTGGAGCAATTTATTGTGGTACGGGACCCTCCTGTGTTCCATAGAAACTCGATGGGCTGTCCCCGTATTTTCGCTGCGACTACCGATTGTCCGGACCTATCCCAAAGGGTGTCGCAGACCCAACTGGGGGAGCCCGAACACCGTCAGTCTGTTCCGCTCAGATCCGTCTGATCTGAACGGGTGCTTTCGTGGGGCATTGCATTCCCTTGCAAAGTGTCCTAAATGTCCACAGTTGTAACACTCCTGTGACTTTTGTGGGGGGGCTGTTCTTTCCTTCATTTACCCATGCGGGGTTCTGGTGTGTTTTAACTGCCTGTATATCTGCGTCGGCCTGCTTTTCTTCGGGATGTTTAACTGTGGGTTTGTTTTGTACAGACTGCTCCCAGGCGTGGGACAATCTTTTTACTACCCATTTTTCATTATGAGCCTCCTCTGAGGGATCATAATTTGCGCACACTTTCTGTCCTGCTTCTGTGGCATGGGAGATAAGGGTGCGGGTCCATTTGGCCATGTTGTCTGGGGACAAATGGGCGCGGTCTAAGTCTCCAAAAACTGCTGCAAAGTGGATCCACAGGCGTCCAGCAAACGCTGTGGGGTGCTCGGTTTTCTTTTGCCTGCAGTTATTGAGGCCATCTACGGGGTCACCCTGGTTATACCCGATCGCATCCAGGATCGCGGTATGCATTTCTGCAAGGGCACCTCCTCCAACATTCTGTGGGTCGGGAAGGGCTGCTACGACCGAAGGGTCTAAACTTAAAACTGTGAGCTTTACTTGCTCTCGCTCATCCAGGCCGTACATGGTCACCTGCTGCTTCACACTGACAAAGAAATGGTCGGGGTCTGAGGTGGGGAGGAACGGTGTGATTTTCTCGCACGCGTCCGGTAATTGGGTCACTGTTAAGGGGGTGGTGTACAGAAATTCCGTATCGTCTGATGTGGCTGTACGGTGGGTGGTGACTGGGTTCATTGGAGCCTGAACTATCTGCTCTGTGGGGGGTTGGGGCGCTTTTCTCTTTTGGGGCTTTCCCTGCGCACATGTTCCCTGAACATATCTCAGCGCTGTCTCGTTTAATTCTTCCCAATCAGGGCCGTCTTCCTCATCTAATTTTGCTCCGAAGGTTTCCTGGAATCCTTTTTGGACTGAAAGCAGCGATTGCAGCTCTGCAATCTGCTTCCGGCACTTTGCGTGGTCTAGTGAGCTTTGTCTTTGCTCCGTGGTGGCAGCATGGAGTGCTCTTAACGCTGCCTTCAGGTCACTACACTGCCTCTGCATGCTTCTACCTGCTCTCGGTTTCTTCACGTACCAGGACTGCACGTTGCGTGTCCTGATAGGCCTTTTCATACTGGGACTGGAAGCTGCTTAAATGCGGCAGACAAGACTGGTGAGCCCACTTGGCATCATCCACCTCTCCGTCTTTTTCTGCCAACTTCCTCCTCAACTCTACATTCTCCCTTTCTACCTCACTAACATCGACCTTACTCATTCGATGTATGCCTTCTATCTCTTTCCAGAGTGTCCTAACGACCTCCTCTGTGCCTCGCAACTGTGCCAAGCAGGACACAATTGCCATCGGCTTGCAAGCTTTCCCTAAGCTCTTCTTGTGAATCTCGCTCAGGTTCTCCCACCAAGTATGTCCTATACTCCCGGGACCTGTTTCCTCGTTGTTACAGAATTCGCTCCAAAGGGGCCATCCTTTCCTTTTGAGGTACTTCCTAATTTCTTCCTCCCATACGGGACATTGTCCTTCTCTACTGCTGCTGGTCGCTGCGACCGCAAATTCCTCTGGGTTCATGAGGCACTGCATTGACTGCATTGCCATCTTTCTTATCTGAATGCTTCTTTTAAATTTGGAACAGGGGAGCTGAGGCGGTGCTGTAAATACGGGTATGGCTTTCGCTAATTTCCGAGTACAAACTCCCGACAGTTTTGTCGCAACAAAAAAATCTATCAGTTTACCTTATAGCCCTGTTAGTTACGCATGCATACACACACTTCCGAATTATGAGGATTGGTCAGAACTGCTTGGGCACTTGTGGTTTTCTGTTCCCAATTGGACATCTACTTGAACACTTGTGGTTTTCTGTTCCCAATTGGATCTCTAATTCAAATTTTTGGATTCTCCTGGAGTGTTGAAGCCACTTCTAGTTCGGGTCCCATCAGATGTCGCCAGTAATATGTTGCTAACTTTTGGTTGGTTCACTTGGCTCTGTTTTATAACCTTTGCTCTCGAGTCACCAGGTACCTTTATGATCCCGCCACGAGGTTCAAGTTCGAGTAATGACCAATAACTCAATACACCGATTAGTAAGATTTAAATCAAAGCACATTTATTATACACAGTAATCGCTACTCATGCACAAATTCTACGTCTAAGCTACTTCTATGACTAACAGGCCTATACTTAACTTCGGACTGGCCCACCAGGTCAGGGGAACAAATGGCCTTTCGTTCGGGTTCTGAGTCTGCGGGATACGAAGTTGGTATGGATTGGTAGCTAGGAGCGCCTATCTCGTAGCGAGTGCTGACTTAAGACTTACGAACTCTCGGCGGCCGTTGGACCGGTCACGGTCAATGTTGGTTCGCGTTGCTGGGTGACCCTGTCAAGAAGAGGGACGATTTGAACTTGGGGGCTTAACCTTATAGTCCCCAGGGGCTTCCCGCCTTTCGGGGCGGACCCTGTACCTGGTTCTAGGTGATTGGACTTCGTTCCAATCGCTTGGTTCGATTTCTCCAATACTGAAGCAGTTCCCTGATCGATGGGCGGTCTGGAGGTGTCCGCTAACCTCTTGTGTTGGCTCCTGCTGGTGCCGGGGAGTCTGGCTTAGTTTTGTTTGTCCCAAATGTTGCTATTGTTCTCGGGGATTGCTCATTAGTATGTAGAGGGCTGCTACATTATTATGCTGATGGTCGCTGGTATCGATGCTGTCTGGGCTTTTGCAGAGTTAAATACACAGCAAACCTGCACCTGCTGGTTTCTGCCTGTGTTGGCTGAATTTCCCTTCAGCCTTTGCCGTTTGCCATTTTAAGTGTCATATGCACCTCTAACCATTTAGACTGGGCATCGATTAAAGGAAGGGACATGGATCCTTGAAAAGGACCGGCAAAATCCGCATTCAAGGGCGCCCAAGGCCGCCCTGGCCATTCCCTGTGTTGTAGGGGCGCGGCCGGCGGAAGCTTCTGATGCTCCTGGCAAATGGAGCAGTTTTGGGCCACCTTCTCAATGTCGATGTCGAGGCCTGGCCACCAGACATAACTCCGGGCCACTTTCATTTTGGTCACACCTGGATGCCCATTGTGCAAGTCCTTAGTATCAGCTCCTGTCCTTTTTCTGGTACAATCACACGCGTCCCCCATAAGAGGATACCGTCTTCCACGCTAAATTCTGACAGCTGGGAAGAAAATGCCCGCAACTCGTCTGGGAGCTGTCTATATTGCCCACCATACAGGACTATGTGCCAAACCTTTGACAGGACTGGCTCCGTCTGGGTCCACTCACGGATCTGTGATGCCGTGACAGGCAAGGTGTCCATAAAATTTAGGGATGCAACCACCTCACCGGTCGTGGGGGTCGACATGGGGTTGGTCGACAAAGGCAATCGGCTCAGTGCATCGGCATTTGCTATCTGCGTACCTGGTTTGTGCTCCAGAGAATACTCGTAGGCAGCGAGCAACAAAGCCCAGCGCTGGATCCGTGCGGAAGCAATGGGCGGTATTGGCTTATCCTCTTGGAAAAGTCTCAGCAGAGGCTTATGATCAGTCATGATAGTGAAGTGGCGGCTATACACATACTGGTGGAAGCGTTTCACCGCAAAGACCACTGCCAGGCCCTCCTTCTCGATCTGCGTGTACTTCTTTTCCGCTGCAGTCAATGTGCGGGAGGCGAAAGCTATCGGCCGCTTGGCCCCGTTCTCCATCTTGTGGGACAGGACGGCACCAATACCATACGGGTATGCTTCACACGTGGTGAGCAAAGGCTTTCCAGGATCATAGTGGGTTAGTAACTCAGACGACGACAATTGCTGTTTTACCCGCCGGAAAGTGGTTTCTTGCGGCTGACCCCAAACCCAGGTGTGATTCTTCTTTAGCATTGGGGCCAGCATTGTTGCCAGATTGGGAGGAACTTCCCGTAATAGTTAACGAGGCCGAGAAAAGAACGAAGATGCGAAGTGTCAGTCGGGACGGGGCCTGTTGAATTGCGCGCATCTTCTCTGCGACGGGGTGCAAACCTTCGCGGTGCACCCGATAACCTAGGTAGACTACTTCCTTCGCCTGAAAGACGCACTTTGTACGACGTAAATGAACTCCAGCCTCTGAAAAGCGTAAGGGCAGCCTCCAAATTTTCCAAATGTTCCTGTTCTGACGTCCCTGTAATCAAAACGGCGTCTAAGTAGACAGCGACACGCAGTAAACCTCTCAAGATGCCCTCCATGACGCGTTGAAAGATAGAGCAGGCAGAGGATACCCCAAAGGGCAAACGTGTATATTCATACAAGCCCCGGTGTGTATTAATAGTTACATATGGCCGGGAGGCAGGGTCCGGCTCCAACTGTAGGTAGGTGTGACTCATATCTAATTTCATGAACGAGAGTCCGCCTGCAAGCTTCGCGTAGAGATCTTCTATGCGGGGCATTGGATATCAGTCGAGTCGGGAAGCCGTATTCACTGTAACTTTATAGTCGCCGCACAAACGAACTGTGGCATCTGGCTTCATTACAGCTACAATTGGCGCTGCCCAGTCAGCGAAACGGACGGGCCTGATCATGCCCAAGGACTCCAAATGAGTCAGCTCCCCTTCTACCTTCTCGAGCAAGGCGTAAGGCACTGGGCGTGCCCGGAAATAGCGCGGCGTGGCTCCTGGTTCAATCTGGATACGGGCTACGGCCCCTTTTATTTTCCCCAAACCGGGCTGGAATACATCTGGGTACCTTCCTAGCACCTCCGTCAACCCTCCAGGATTGGAGGATGTGCTGCCACTGCAGCCGCAAATGGCGCAACCAGTCCCGACCCAACAGGCTGGGCCCGTGGCCGCGCACCACGATAAGTGGGAAACGCCCCTCCTGAGGCATCCATAAACAATAGGGGTCATCGTAGTTCCTGCAATGTCCAATGGTTCCCCTGTGTAGGTGGCCAACCTGGCCTGTGTATCGGTTAATGTAAGGGTCTGTATACCCTGCTTGATGTGGTTGAATGTCCTCTGGGCAATCACGGAGACCGCTGCGCCAGTGTCCAACTCCACCTCAAGCGGGTGACCATTGACCCTTCCTGTCACCTTAATGGGGGCAACACAGGGAGCTGCCACACAATGCAGCTGCAGGCAGTCGTCCTCCATCTCCACGTCCTCGGGAGTAGTCGCCGCAGGTTCATCTAAATGGAAGGTACGGCCCCTGGGCTGGCCCCAGTTTCTGTCGGAACGACGGCACCTCTGGCGCCCCCAGGACCGGCGTCCGCGACGGGGTCAGCGCCCACAAGTCCGACACGGACATGGCTCCTCATCCATTGGTTCTGGAGAAGGCTCCCTTCGGGGCGGATTGTCCGGCGGTCACTGGCGTCGATCCGGACGCCACCCCGCCCAAGGCACCGCAGGGGTGCGGGAGACGCTTTTGGACGGAAGGTGTTGCGCCCCAAGGCGTACACCTCCATTCCCTGTAGCTCCTGCACTCCCAGTTCGGCATTCTCTCAGGACAATACTATTTGAATGACCTGTTGAAAAGTCACTGTTGGCTCAGCTAACAACTTTCTCTGGGTGGCCGCGTTGTTAATACCGCAAACCGATCGGTCGCGTAACATTTCTGACAAGGTCTCACCATAGGTCACAGTACTCTGCAATCCTGCGTAGCCTGGATAGAAACTCTGAAGGGATTCTCCTGGGGTCCTCTCAGAGGTATTAAACTGGTAACGCTGGACTATCGTGGACGGGGTTGGGTTAAAATGTTGCCCCACTAAGGTCACAAGTTCATCAAACGTCTTTGTGTCCGGCGCAGCTGGGTACGTAAGGCTCCTAATCACCACAAACATATGCGGGCTGCAGGCGGTGAGCAAAATGACCACCTGGCGCTCGTTTTCGGTGATGTTGTTTGCCCGGAAATAGTAGCGCATCCGTTGTGCGTACTGGTTCCAGCTTTCCAGCACAGCATCAAAGACATCCAAACATCCATAAAGAGGCATGGTGTAACAGAAAAAAAACTTCCAACCTGTATCCAACAAAAATCAGGGAGGTGGCTTCAGCAGCGTAGACAGCTATCCACTTTAACCCTCGTCGCCAGTTTTGTGAGGCCCACGAAGAAACCAACACGAGTTTGTAGAATAGAAAGAAATAACATTTATTTACAATTACATATATATATACAGCAGCAGTACTCTCTTGCTGCTCATCCTCTCTCTAGCTGGTTCCATACTGGGCAGCTCTATTTATGCAGGGACTCTGCTAATGATTTCTCCGCCCACCTCATTGGGGAAGCTCATACTCCCTAAGGATTGTGGGATTGCCATTAGTCCCCAGCCAGTGGTAAGCAGGCAGGTTATAACACTAGACATACATTTCAAAATTAATCAAAGGAGACATGTGTGAAGAAAATTGCTGCTACAGATACTAAAACCTTGGAAGGTCCTGCTGCAGAGAATGCAGGAAAGGAGGGTGGTCTTATATGTGTCAGAGAAGGCCTTCCTCTGGTTAAGGAAAAAGCTTGGTGGGGTCATGTGATGTGGGAGTGGGTGCATTTTCATGAGCTCCGGCTCTGCTCATCTTTTAATCTGTCTTTTCCTCCTTGTGTACACTTTGTAATTATCTTTTCTTGGTTTACATAGCTTGCGCTATGTCCCAAGAGGTGTTTGGCTGGTGTTTCTATCTGAAAGAGTCGAGATTAAATGCTAAAATCCTCATGTGTTTTTGGTGGCTAGTGCAGGACCCTGTTTTCAGTGGCGCAGTTGCTATTGAGTGGGCTCCTGCCCTAACAGTGCTGTGTGCATTGACGGATGATGGCTCCTAACAAAGATGTTGAGGCGTCGTGCTGGCGCAGTGGTTAGCACCGCTGCCTCACAGTGCCGAGAATCGGGGTTCGATCCCAGCTCCCGGTTGCTGTCTGTGTGGAGTTTGTATATTCTCTCAGTGTCTGCGTGAGTCTTACCCCCACTACCCAAAGATATGCAAGATAGGTGGATTGGCCACGCTAAATTGCCCCTTAATTGAAAACATTTAAAAAATATATTTTGATTTTGATTGATATTTATTTCACCGAAGTACAGTGAAAAGTATTTTACTGCACCGGATTTCCGGCCTGCGCGGAGGTGGAGAATAGCCGTTCACGCTGGAAATCCAGTACTCCGGCGCTTTCGTGATTCTCCGCGGACCCCCCAGGTGCGCATGCACGCACGATGCAGCACCGGTCGGGGGCTGTTGAAAGCGGCCCCCGCAGCGATTCTCCGCGTTCGACGGGCCGAGTGCCTGCCGAGTTCCACCAGCATGGTTCACATGTGATCCCACCCGGCGGGACCTCGGCCTTCTGCCTGCATGGGCCGTCCTGGTGGGGGGGGGCCGGGGGATCCGACTCCGGGGGTGGGGCCCTCCACGGTGGCCAGGCCCGCGATTGGGGGCTACCGATCGGCGGGCGTGCTCATTCCGGTTACGGCCTATGTTCCTCCGTGCTGGGCCCCTGTTGGGCTCTGCCATGTCCGTCTTCGTGCCGGCCTGTAACTGCAGGGCCCCACCGGCAGCCGGAGCTGTGGGACGCAAGCCGGGGCCCTGCTAGCCCCCTTGAAAACGGAGAATCACCCCGGACCTTCGAGGAAAAAGTCCGGAGTGATTCTCGCCCGTTTTCCGACGGGCGTGGGGACTTAGTCCACAGAAGGGAGAATCCCGCCCAATCTCTTTTATTCTTATTTCCCCCTTTACAAATGGTGGTATATTTTTCGCAACGCTTAAATTTAGAAAGGTTCCCATCCTCTATTAATGACGTGCACAGCAAACTCGAAGAAAGATGAAAATAGAAGAGTTGGTTTACGTTTATGCACACATGTCCCCAGAGTCCAGAATCAGAATCCAGCTGAAATGTTCCTTCTGAGGGGAGGTGAGCTGATTGTAGAATGCTACATCTTTCTGGAGTGAGACTTTCACAAAACGGCAATGCTCGTAAAATTAGTTAGTTTGGAGGCACGGTTTCCAAAGTTCCAGCAGTTGGCAGGTTTGATGAGGGTCCGAGATCTTCCTGGCATCCATAAACAATAGGCTTGATGGTAGACAGCACAGACTCTTGCCTGTAATTCTGTTCCAGTTCAGAGATCAGACAATAACTGCTGAGTTCAGTTTCAACAGATGAGCTGAGAGTGCAGCTTGTGGCAGGTAATGTGATATACCTCTTGAATGTTGGACTCAGGGGCCGGGATTCTCCACTACCCGGCGGGGCGGGGGGTCCCGGCGGGATGGAGTGGCGGGAACCACTCCTGCGTCGGGCCGCCCCAAAGGTGCGGATTTCTCCACACCTTTAGGGGCCAACCCCTCATTTTGAGGGGCGAGGCCTGCGCCGGAGTGGTTGGCGCGCCGCCGTCCGCCGGGAGATGCCTTTGGCACCACGCCAGCCGGGGCCGAAAGGACTTTGCCGGCCGGCGGACGTCCGCGCATGTACATGAGCGTCAGCGACTGCTGACGTCATCCCCGCAGGACAGGGGCGTCTCTTACGCGTCGGCCATGTTGAAGATTGTGGCCGAGGCAGAGGGAAAAGAGTGCCCCCACGGCACAGGCCTGCCCGCGGATCGGTGGGCCCCGATCGCGGGCCAGGCCACCGTGGGGGCACCCCCCGGGGCCAGATTGCCCCACGCCCCCCCCCAGGACCCCGGAGCCCACCCGTGCCACCTAGTCCCGCTGGGAAGAGAGGTGGTTTGATTCTCGTCGGCGGGACAGGCATTCCAGCAGCGGACTTCGGCCCATCGCAGGCCGCAGAATCGCCGGGGGGGGGGGGAGCCGCCGACCGGCGTGGCGCGATTCCCGCCCCACCGAATATCCGGTTCCGGAGAATTCAGCAACCGGCGGGGGCGGGATTCACGCCAGCCCCCGGCGATTCTCCGACCCGGCGGGGGGTCGGAGAATCCCGCCCAGGATGTATATTCCCAAAGCTGGAATCTTGAGATTTATTGGGAGTCAGAATTTATTTTGGATACACTGGTGTCAGGTTAACTAACTGCCGCTCTATTTGTTGAAACCAAGGACTGCTAATGCTATGGCATTACAGCAGGCAGTAAAGAAAGCAAATGGTATTTTGGTCTTCAAAGCGAGAGGATTTGAGTATAGGAACGGATATGTTTTACTGCAATTGTATAGGGCATTGGTGAGTCCACACCTGGAGTATTGTGTGCGGTTTAGATGTCCTTATCTGAGGAAGGATGTTATTGCTCTGGAGAGAGAGCAGCGAAGGTTTACCAGGCTGATTCCTGGAATCGGAGAACTGTCATATGGGGAGAGACTAAGTCGGTTCGGATTATATTTATTGAAGTGTGGAAGAGTGAGAGAGGATCTCATAGAAACTTCAAAAATTCTAACAGGGTTAGGCAGGGTAGATTCAGAAAGAATGTTTCCCATGGTGGGGGAATCCAGAACTAGGGGTCATAGTTTGAGGATAAGGGATAAACCTTTTAGGACTGAGATGAGGAGAAATTTCTTCACCCAGAGAATGGTGAATCTGTGGAATTCACTACCACAGAAAGTAGTTGAGGCCAACACGTTATGTAATTTCAAGAAGGAATTGGATATAGCTCTTGGCGCTAAAAGGGTCAAGAGATATGGGGGGAAGGCGGGAGCAGGGTATTGAACATGATGATCAGCTATGATCATAATGAATGGCGGAACAGGCTCGAAGGGCCGAATGGCCTCCTCCTGCTTCTATTTTCTATGTATGTTTCTATTTATGAATGACTATGTCTTGCAAAGGTTTTCCTTTGTTCGCAGGTAGTCTCACCAGACTTCTCGTCCCTGTGGACATTGTTACCTTGAAAATGCTGCAGGGCATCAGGTGACTGGCTGAACCATTTGTTAGCTCAGCTGAACCATTTGTTATTCTCCATTTCCAACATATAAAATATATTATAAAATAGTCCCTCTGATGAATATATATATATTTATTATCTTTCATATCTCGACCGTTACAATAGGAACTAACAAAGGAACAAGGAGTTGTTTAGTATTAACATATAGTCCGGCCATATCTAATTTAATATCTGGAAAGAAATTTCACATCTGGAAAGAAAAGAGGACTTGCATTTTGTAGCCACCTAAAATGGCTGATTCCCTATTAATTTGGCCAAAACCCGATTTAAAATGGCTAACCGAAAAGGCTGATGGGAAAAGCAGCCAACAGGACACAAACGGACAGCTGCAGACAGAATAGCGTATTCAGCTCTGGGGAAGTCGGCCCAGATCGATACTCAAGACTATTAGCAGCACATCAACCCAGACATCTGCAGTTTAATCGGCTATCCCCGGGACCAATTGCAACATATTAGCAATTGAATGCCGGGCCAGACCTGTCGGCGCCTGCAGTGGCGGAAACAAAGACAGGTGAACGACCACCCCCCCGAGTGAGGAATCGCCCCGTTATTGGACATATCGAACCCAGTGATTGGGAACAAGTCCAATCACTTGGGACTCAGGGTCAAGGGCGCCCCGAGAGGCGGGAAGCCCCTGGGCCCTATTAAGTGAGGGGCCAAGTTCAGATCTCGCTCTCTCTCCCTCCTTCTCCTGCTCGCGACCTTCGCAAGAACATCAACCAGTAACTGTAAGTTTGACTCCAGCGATCGCTACCCGATAAAGACTCCTAGCCATCGACCCGTATCAGCCTTTTGAATCCCACGGGCCAGATCCGATTCGATAAGCCATTCGTTTCCCTGACCTGGTGGGCCCTTCCTAAAGTTAAGTATTGGCCAGTAGTGGTAGGTTTCGATATAGATAGTAGGATTATTGTGTAAGCATTAATTGTTGTATATAATAAATGACCATTGATTTCAATCTTACTAAGCGGTGTGCTGACTTATTAATCATAACTCGAGCTTGAACCACGTGGCGGTATCAGAAAGATACCTGGTGACTCGTGAGCAAAGGTGACATAATCAGAGCTAATAAACTAAGGCTAAAAAGAGCAACATAATTGGCGACTCCACCGGGACCCGACATAGAAGTGGAAAACCACTCCGGGAGAGCCCCAACAATTTGAATAGAATCCAATCGGAAACAAAAACAAAACAAAAACCACAAGTGTTCAAGCGGTTCTGGTTAATAATTCATAATTCGGAAGTGTGTGTATGCATGCGTAACTAACAGGGTTATAAGGTAAAACTGATAGATTTTTGTTGCGTCAAAACTGTCGGAAGTCGGTATTTTCGGAAATTCACGCAAGCCGTACCCGCATCTACGACACCACCTTAGCCCCCTGTTCCAAATTTGAACGTAGCGAGCAGATAAGAGAGATGGCCATGCAGGCAATGCAGGCAATGCAACGCCTCATGAACCCTGAAGAATTTGCGGTCGCACCGATCAGCAGCATTGAAGTGGGACAGTGTCCCATTTGGGAAGTGGAAATTCGCAAATTTCTGAAGGGCAAAGGATGGCCTGTGTGGAGCGGTTTCTGTAATAATGACGACTCAGGTCCCGGAAGTATAGGGCATACTTGGTGGGAGAACATGAGTGAAATCCATAAGAAAAGCTTAGCAAAAGCACGCAAGCCGATGGCAATCGTGTCCTGCATGGCACAATTGCGAGGCACAGAGGAGGTCGTCAGGACGCTCCGAAAAGAAATAGAAGGCATACATCGTATGAGTAAAATCGATGTATGCGAGATGGAAAAAGAGAACCTGGAATTGAAAAGGCAGTTAGAAGCCAAGGACGAAGAGGTGGCTGACGCCAAACGGGGTCACCAGTCTTGTCTGGCGCATTTAAGCAGTTTTCAAACCCAGTATGAAAAGGCTCATCAGGACACGCAGCGTGCCGTCCTGGTTAAGAAAGAGACAGAGAAGCAGGTGGAGACGCTACAGAAGCAATGTAGCGATCTCAAGGCAGCCTTGAGAGCGCTCCACGCTGCAACCACGGAACAAAGGCAGAGTACCTTGGACCATGCAAAGTGCAGAAAGCAAATTGCAGACCTGCAAGCAATGCTTTCTGTCCAAAAGGGATTCCAAGACACCTTTGGGGAAAGTTTAGAACAGGAAGACGGCCCTGATTGGGAAGAACTGCAAGAGACAGCGCAGAGATATGTTCAGGGAACATGTGCGCAGGGAAAGCCCCAAAGGAGGAGAGCACCCCCACCCCCCACACAGCAGGTAATACAGGCTCCCATGAACCCTGTAACAAACCACCGCACAGCCACAGCAGATGAGGCGGAAGTCTTATATTCCACCCCCTCACAGTGACCCAATTACAGGACGCGTGTGCTAAAATCACACCGTTTCTCCCCGCTTCAGACCCACACCATTTCTTTGCCACCGTCAAACACCAGGCGACCATGTACGGCCTGGATGAGAAAGAGCAGGTAAAGCTCGCGGTCCTCAGCTTAGACCCATCGGTCGCAGCAGCCCTTCCCGACCCACAGAATGTAGGAGGAGGCGCCCTTGCAGAAATGCATACCGCGATCCTGGATGCGATCGGGTACAACCGGGGCGACCCCGTAGATGGCCTAAATAAGTGCAGACAGAAAAATTCTGAACACCCCACAGCGTTCGCAGGACGCTTGTGGGTTCACTTTGAAGCCGTTTTTGGAAACGTAGACATTTGTCTGCAGACAATATGGCCAACTGGACCCGCACCCTTATCTCCCATGCCACGGAAGCAGGACAGAATGCCTGTAGTAATTATGACCCCTTGGAGGAGGCTCATAATGAGAAGTGGGTGGTCAAAAGATTGTCCCGCGTTTGGGAGCAAGCAGCTCACAGTAAACCGGCAGCTAGAACCCCCGAGGAAAAGCAAGCCGCCGCAGACGTGCAGGCAGTAAGAACCACTCTCCACAACCCCGCCTGGGTAAACGAGGGAAAGAGCAGCCCCCCAGCATAACCGCAAGAATGCTACAATTGCGGACAGTTGGGACATTTTGCCAAAGAATGCCCTAAAAAGCCACAGAGAGCCCAACAGACAGGCACTATCAATAAGAAAAAAGCAGAACCCATACATAGCGTTAGCGCCCAGTCCGATCAGACAGACTTGACTGGAACGGACTGACGGTGTACAGGCACCCCAGCTGGGTCTGCGATACCCTTTGGGATAGGTCAGGACGACCCATAGTCGCAGCAAAGGTTAGGGGACAGCCGATCGCGCTTCTCTGGGACACAGGAGGGTCCCGCACAACCTTAAATTCCTCCACCCTTGGTAAGGACACGTGGCCCACCACAGCCACTGTCACCCACAGCGGCTTCACAGGCCACTCACAACAGGGGCATATCACGACCCCTGTACCCATCCAGATCGGAAATATTAATACAAAGCACCCCGTAGTGTTAGTCGACCTGCCCCCAACAGCAGAGCACATTTTGGGGATCGACTTCATGAATTCTCATCACCTCTCTTTCGATCCAGTCAACCAGTGTGTCTGGAAGATGGCGAAATCCGCTAGAGCCCCCGCAACGCTCAATATAGGGGATTATATGAACAAAATTAGCGCAGTAGGCGAGTTTTGGTTCAACCCCACCACACTCAGCACGGACCGACAGGCTAGGGCAGTCCTGCAAAAGAACAGGGCAGCATTCGCAACCCACAAACACGACTATGGACGGATGACCGGTTCCGTACAAATAACAGGACCGGACCCTAGACCCCAAAAGCAGTACGGATTCCCCCTAGAAGCAGAGGGAGAAATCCTCAAGGTAATAGAAAGTTTATTAGAGCAGGGCGTCCTAAGATCGGTAGCCTCAACTAATAATGCCCCGATTTGGCCAGTAAGGAAGCCCGACGGATCATGGCGCTTGACCATTGATTGTCGGGAACTCAATAATGTCACCCCCGTAGCAGCCCCCACCGTTGCAACAAGTCCAGAGACCATGCTCAAACAGGGACTCCATGCCCGATATTTCACGGTTTTGGACGTCAGTAATGGGTTCTGGTCCATTCCATTGGCAAAGGTGTGCCAGTATAAATTTGCCTTCACTTTCAAAGCACAGCAATACACGTGGACATGCCTGCCACAAGGCTTCCACAACTCCCCCTCCATTTTCCACCGACAGCTGGCAAATGGACTAGCAAACTTTTCTCGCCCCGAATGTCTGGTACAGTATGTAGACGATCTACTACTGCAGACAGATACGAAGGAAGAGCACATTGAGCTTCTGTCCGAACTCCTAGAATTACTACATTCCATTGGCTGTAAAGTAAACCCCAAAAAGGGCCAGATATTGGAAGAGAAAGTGGTATATTTGGGTACCATTATCACACACGGCAAACGTGAGATCAAGCACAAAAGAATTGACTCGACCGCTAAATTGCCCCTTCCCCAACACGTTTCAGCCCTCCGGTCGTTTTTAGGACTGGTTGGCTACTGCCGAAACCACATTGACGGTTTCGCCAGCAAGGCAGCGCCCCTCTCAGACCTCCTAAAGAAAGGAGCCCCCTGGGAATGGCTTCCACAGCATACGGATGCTGTGTAATCATTAAAACAGGCGCTCATAGCCGCCCCCGCACTACAAGTTCCCGACCCGCTTTCCCCTTACGCAATAGAGGTAGCGACCACAGACCGCACCCTTTCAGCCGTGCTCCTGCAGGAACGGCACGACCAGCTAAGGCCCGTAGCTTATGCCTCCCGAATTTTAGATGCTGTGGAGCAGGGATTCTCAGCCTGTGAGAGGCACCTGCTCGCAGTTTTCTGGGCAGTCCAGTACTTCTCATACATTACCGGACTGAACCCCATCACCATTTCGACCGAGCACACCCCCACCCAATTTTTACTAGACGGACGACTTAAAGACGGTACCGTCAGCCAAATCCGCGTTGCTAGGTGGACCCTTCTCTTACAAGGATGGGACATCACAGTCAAACAGACCAAAACACACACATACTTAGCGGACAATCTACAGTGCCCCGGAACCCCCCATGAGTGTGAAATCATCTCGCCCCACCTTAATACAGGCCCCTTCATAGCTAAAACACCCCCCAGAAAACTAGCCACTCCATCTCAGAACCCCCCTCACCCGGACACGTGTGACCCCATTAGGATCTATGTGGATGGATCTTCCACAGTCCTGGATGGGCAACGCATAACAGGTTGTGGGAATTTTGTTGAGGACGCACAGGGACGCCCCCTCGAGGAAATCGCATTAAAATTACCCGGACACTTAGGCGCGCAGGCAGCAGAGCTGGCGGCCATTGCTTACATTGTAGAGCACCCAGATTCCTTCCCCAGCCCAGCAGACATATATTCAGACAGTCTATACGTGTGCAACAGCCTCACTGAATTTCTGCCCCTCTGGGAAACGAGAGGATTTGTTTCTGCGGATGGGAAACTCCTCCCCTCAGCCCCATTACTCCGTCATATTTTGAAAAAAGCCAAGAACCGGACCTTTGGCATTATAAAAGTCCGCAGCCACCATCGTTCCTCCTCCCCTGGAAATGTAAAAGCCGACGCGCTGGCTAAGGCAGGATCCAGGCATGGGTATTTTTGGAAGCCCCCCGGGAGCACCCCAGTGAGTGCGCCAGTCAGTGCAGTTCACTTCGCGCAGGCTAGGATCGAAGATCTAGTAGAGGCCCAGAAGTAGGATATCACTCTCACTGAAATCGTGAAAGGGAAGTTTCCAGCCTCATACGGCAGGTACAGAAATACCATAACCACACATGACGGCGTGGTGCTGTAGTTTTTTAGCAGGATAGGAACCAAATAATCTGTTTATTCCATGATGGTCATGGACACCAGGGAATCGAAACCACCGCAGCCCACCTCAAACAGCTTTGTTGGTGGCCTAATCTCAAAGAGGATGTATCCCATTACATTGAGAATTGCCTCATCTGCGCTCAGAACAACCCAGATAGATATGCCAAAAAGGCACATCTCAGCCACACCCGACCCGTTAACGGCCCCTGGACTAACCTCCAGATCGATTTTATAGGTCCATTGCCCCCTTGCAGGAATGGCTATAAATATGTTCTGGTGGTCATGGACACTTTTACAAAGTGGGTGGAAGCATTTCCAGCCCGCACCAACACCGCGAAAACCACCGCCAAAATCCTAACCCTCCACATCTTTACAAGATGGGAACTCCCCCGCAGTATTGAATCGGACCAAGGTTCTCACTTTACGGGACGGGTCATGCAGAACGTCCTCACGATATTTGGCATAACCCAAAAATTTCTCATTGCGTACCACCCTCAATCGAGTGGTATAGTGGAGCGCATGAATCGGACCCTAAAAACCACCCTTAGAAAAATGGTCCAGCAGAACAACACCACTTGGGATTCGATCCTCCCCTTTGCGCTGATGTTTTTGCGTAACACTGTTTCCACCTCCACAGGTTACACCCCACACACACTCATGACCGGACGCCCCATGAAAGGGACAGAGTACTTGTTAGGTTTAGACCTGATCAGCCCTGAAGTTACGGCTCTCACCCACGAGAAAGCCATTGAACAATTACTTGTAAATGTAAAAACGGCTCAGTTAGCAGCCGCTGTTAAACTGGGTACTAAAAGAAAACAGAGCAAGGCCTGTTTTGATAAGGCAGTACATGCAACGGAGTAGAATATAGGACAACAAGTGATGTTGTCCATGTATAACCCCAGCACATTTCTGTCTCCGAAATACTCGGGTCCGTACTCCATTACGGATAAAGTAAGCCCATCGGTATACAAAATCAAATACCAAAATGGTAAGGCTGCGTGGTTTCACATAAACCAGCTAAAGGCTTATGGAGCACAGTCAAACCACGCCCACCACGTCATGCTTGATGCAGCAGACCAAACCCCGCCCACAGGCAACGTGACCACACCAACCCCCTCCACGTCCAGCCCAGACACGGACTCGCCCCCGACTCCACTCACAAACTTTGCACTCCGCCCCGGAACGCCCACAGACTGCAGCAGCAGAGACAGCGACTGTGACTCCGACGACAGCCACAGCACGCCTCCCTACTATCCTGGTCCCACACCCAGCGACTCCGAGTTCTACTCCAGTGACCCCTTCCTCATCACTTTCTTAAACAAACCACACCACCGACCACCGAACCACACGGATGACCCCGACTTTGTCCCCACACAACTTGACGAATGCCATTGGCACCGCGACAACTCCTACAGACTCGTCCGCAACGACGAAAGCAACCCCAACTCATACCATGCAGCCCTCTCAACATTAATTCACTCCAGAATTTGGCAACCTGGAGAAGGGGACGACCCCGAGTCAGACCCCCAATCCGCCAACCCCTTTGCGACCCTGTTCGCAACAGAGAACTGAGGTGTCCACATGATGATTTAAAGGAGACACTTGGGGAAAAGTGTTGTCCTTCCTGATGGAATCTGCAGGATGTTTTACGTTGTTTGTATGTTTGTTTAAGTGTTGTTCGTCCGACAGGAGAATTTTTCTCACACGCCCGTTCTGCCGAAACCTCTGAGGACTTGCCTCAGAGACCCACCGCGGCCAGACGCTTGTTCAGCGGTACCAACTTATCTACAGATACCTGGTCACCAGACCAGACGCCCATTCAGAGGAACTAGCTTTTCAGCTGATGCTTGTTCGGGTATCAGACGCCCGATCGTAACTACTCTTCTGATTTGACGGGAGAATCACAGCAGCAACCCCACCAGGATGACTACATTTTTGCCCGTTCTTGTCGGTTGCTCAGGCAGTGGAGAAACGGCGTGAGACCCGCCCTGCCTGGGGACCCCCCCGTTGGTCAAAAATGCTCGGGTAGGGGAGATACGGTATTGGTAGCCGTCCTACCCGGGGACTCCATCCAAATCTTACCCGTCGCGGCCCATACGCACCTCATTCGACCTTTTCCTTTCAAAAACAGTTTTATTTATTTAGGCAACCTTTGGGTTGCTGCCAAATGCTATTTACATCCTAGAACATTTGGATGATAAATCAGCGCTGGTCCACCATTGGGAAGTGTGCCGTGTCCTAACATTTGTTTTGAAAAAAAATGAGGGAAACACATATAGTGGCCAATTATAAGGGAATAATTGGCCCCGCAGGACAGACACACTAACATACCGGATATTATACCAAGGTAGTTACAGATACTATGCTTGTTTTACAGAACTCCAGAAGCTCCAGGATCGGAGAAAACAGAGAACACAAAGAAAGAAAAAGAAAGAGGACAGCCATGAGGACTTCTTTCATCGTGATCAAGATTTTTATACTGGACATTTGGTTGCGCGGGAACGCGGACCCCATTACTTCAAACCCCCCTGTCATTAATGTTTCACTGCCCCGCAGTACCGAGGGCCCAGTCACCAGCCAGGCTGCATTATCCTGCTGTACCAAGTTCATACCTTGGTACTCCCTGTTGTACGTTATTGAAGCACTATTAGCGTTGGCCATACTTTGCTGTGCAGTACAGACTATGTGCCTCCGCAAGTGGAGAAGGAGAGCGTACCGCGCTCGAACCCCGGTATATCGGATCCAATCCCCTATGTTCGGGTATGACCAGACCCCAGACCCCCGCGACCTATAATACAAAAATAAAGAACAAGCACTTGCGTTTTCCTGTGAATAAAAAGATGTACAAAACTTTCATGAAAAAAAAATGTATGATCCTGAGCTTGACTGCCAAGCCAGGAAAGAATATATGGAATGTTATGATTGTTGTTGTATGTTTTAGAGAGATAGGATGATGCAATGCTTGATGAGTGTATTTAGGTAAAATTAGAGGTTCCAAGTTTTTATTTTGTAGATACATGTCCCTGCCTGACATAGCGCCCTCAAGAATTGTTTAGGTAAATTTTTGTGCATAGCTAGGGTCAGAGTAGTGGTCATGTAGGAGGCGTTCCCCCCCCCCCCCCCCCCCCCGGTCAGGGAATGGAAAGGACAAAATTTATGTGATCCTTCACGCTTCGCGTTAGGATCACAAGGAGGAACTGTAGCCACCTAAAATGGCTGATTCCCTATTAATTTGGCCAAAACCCGATTTAAAATGGCTAACCGAAAAGGCTGATGGGAAAAGCAGCCAACAGGACACAAACGGAGAACTGCAGACAGAATAGCGTATTCGGCTCTGGGGAAGTCGGCCCAGATTGATACTCAAGGCTATTAGCAGCACATCAACCCAGACATCTGCAGTTTAATCGGCTATCCCCGGGAACAATTGCAACATATTAGCAATTGAATGCCGGGCCAGACCTGTCGGCACCTGCAGTGGCCGAAACAAAGACAGGTGAACGATCACCCCCCCCCCCCCCCCCCCCCCCCCGATCGAGGAATCGCCCCGTTATTGGACATATCGAAACCAGTGATTGGGAACAAGTCCAATCACTTGGGACTCAGGGTCAAGGGCCGCCCAGAGAGGCGGGAAGTCCCTGGGCCCTATAAAGTGAGGGGCCAAGTTCAGATCTCGCGCTCTCTCCCTTCTTCTCCTGCTCGCGACCTTCGCAAGAACATCGACCAGAAACTGTAAGTTTGACTCCAGCGATCGCTACCCGATAAAGACTCCTAGCCATCGACCTGTATCAGCTTTTTGAATCCCGCGGGCCAGATCCGATTCGATAAGCCATTCGTTTCCCTGACCTGGTGGGCCCTTCCTAAAGTTAAGCATTGGCCAGTAGTGGTAGGTTTCGATATAGATAGTAGGATTATTGTGTGAGCATTAATTGTTGTATATAGTAAATGACCGTTGATTTCAATCTTACTAAGCGGTGTGCTGACTTATTAATCATAACTCGAGCTTGAACCACGTGGCGGTATCAGAAAGATACCTGGCGACTCGTGAGCAAAGGTGACAGAATCAGAGCTAATAAACTAAGGCTAAAAAGAGCAACAATTTATATAGCGCTTCTCATGACTTCATCTCAGGGGCACTTTACAGCCAATGAAATACTTCTAAAATGCAGTCACCGCTGTAATGTAGGAATTGTGGCAGCCAATTTGCTCACAGCCAAACAGGAATGTGATAATTACCAGGTGATCTGTTTTGTGATGTTAATTCAGAGATAAATATTGATCAGGACTCTGGAGAGATCACCCTGTTCTTCCTCAAAATAACACCATGGGATATTTTACATCCACTTGAGCAAACAGATGGTGTGTTAGTTTAACTCATTTGGAAGAAGAAGAAGGCACCTCTGATAATGCAGCACTCCCTCAGCACTGCATTGGAGTGTCATTCTAGATTTTTGTGCTAATGTCCTGCTCTGTGATGTGAGCCCCCACAGAGGCAAGAGTACTACCAACTGAGCCACTGCTGATATTCTCACTGATGCCATTTTTTAAAAATTATTTAGTGTGGTGATAGCACTGTCGAACAAGTTTGTATCTTGAAACCAAGTAATGTGACAAGAGAAAGCAAGAAGGGTCATTTGGTTTATCAATCCTAATCCCTCCACAGAAAAAGGGAAAACCAACTACAATAAGATAAATCTCAAGTAAGGGTTTCTTCTCACTGTTCAAAGACTATTGAGCAAATATCCAGGATCTGAATCCAGTTCTACAACCAACAATATTGAGTAGATATTAAACCAGGAACCATTCTATTTAGAGGTCATCCATCCCCATTGTTATAAACTTCAATCCCATCACCCATAACAGATATCCAATGAATTCTATTTTAATATGAAGTCTTACAACACCAGGTTAAAGTCCAACAGGTTTGTTTCGATGTCACTAGCTTTCGGAGCGCTGCTCCTTCCTCAGGTGAATGAAGAGGTATGTTCCAGAAACATATATATAGACAAATTCAAAGATGCCAAACAATGCTTGGAATGCGACCATTAGCAGGTGATTAAATCTATTTTAATGGAATTAATCAACGCATTGGGAATTGATTCCATATATTCAGTACTGTTCATGAAAGGAAGATCTTGTAATGTCGAGTTTGTTTCAGGGTGGTTCATTCAGCACCTATATCTGTATGTCTTTAAACACAGGCGAATAGCCTTTACACACAGGGAGGGGAAGGAGGAGTGACAGAGAAGAGACCTGGTCTGTGTGGTTTCTGCACCATTTATGTTTGCAAATGATAAAAGTTTTTCTTTTAAATTGTGTTTTTATAATTAGAAATGGAAGTTAAGGGCTCAAACTTCAGGGAAGAAGAGGTAAGGTTGATAAAAGTAGGAGAGGTTTGAGATAAAATAGGAACTGGTACCTTTGCCAAACTCATTCCGGATTTAAACGCCTGTAGATTTATTGTATGATGATAAAACAACTGAGAGAAGTGAAGAGTTCCCTAGTTGCTGGCCAAGGATGGGTTCGAGTAGGAGACCACAAAACGAGCCTCGATTGTAGTAAAACAACAACAGCTTGCATTTGTCTGGCACACTTTTTAAACCGAGTTTTAAAAAACCTCAAGGTGCCTCTCGGGAGTGCAATCGAACAAAACAATAATGCCCTGAGCTACAGAAAGCAAAGACTTGGGTGGGCGAGGAAATGCTTGGCGGGTTTTAAAGATCATCTTAAAGGAGGAGGCACAACAACAGATTAGTGAGATAAAAGCAAATTACTGCGGATGCTGGAATCTGAAAGAAAAACAGAAACCGCTGGACAATCTCAGCATGTCTGACAGCGTCTGTGAAGAGGGAACTTTTCGAGTCTGGATGACTCTTTATCAAAGCTAGAGAGAACAGATTAGGAAGGGGTTGTCGGGTAGGGTATTTGGTGCTCAAGGGGAGAAGAGTTCACATGATCAACACCCGCAGGAGTTTGATCAACAGGGAAATGTGACAGGCTGGAGGCAAGAGAAAATGTTGTCCGACTTCTATTTGCAAAGGAAGCGACCTTTGACTTGCTGGTCAAACATTAAAATGAATATATTCATACTTTCTGAAGCAAACATACCTCACACTACAGAATCCCATTAATTTTGCCACCTGCATGTCTCCGTACAGCTGGATTGCAGAGTTTATTGCCCAGCACGTGGGCGAATGGGTGACGTGATGATCTAGCTGACATCACATCAGCGATAAGTGGAGAGAGAGAGAGAGAGAAATCCCATCGAAATGGGGGGTGGGGTGGGGGCAAGCAATCTCAACCGGGAATCCTGAGTAGCACTTCTGCTTCATTCAAAGAGAAAGGTTTCATTTTCGACCCCTCCCCCCTCCCTTGATGGATCCTCTGCAAGGGGCGAGAGGCATTTCTTACAAAAAAACACCCTCGGGTCTGTCATTATGTTAGCTGCTGAAGTTTTAGCCAACACAAAATAAAGGGAAAGTTTGGTTTTGAAACTGATCAGGAGTTGACCAGCACGAAATTGACTGGTGAAACTGACCTCCCGCAGGTACACTGAAGGAGGTGCGAGACTGGATTACCAGAAGGCGCTGGTTTGGGGGGGGGGGGGGGGGGGTTCTTAGTCTTGTTCTTCCCTTCAGTTGAATTTTGTTCTGCTTCTATGTTTTATTTTTGTGGGGATTCCCTGATGTTTTGAAGCCCTGGGAAGCAGGCGATCTCTTTACATGGATGTGTCGGGGAGGAGTCGCTAGCTGATAGAGAAATGGAAGTGGTTGACGAGACAGAAGCTTTGCAACGCTTTTTTGAAGGTAAAAAAAAAGGGGGGGATTTTTCCCTCATGTTTTAAAAAAAATAATTCTAAGAACGGTTAATGTTTTCATGTCAAAAACGACTGCACTCTCCTGAAAAAAAAACCGAGTAGAGTAATAGAGTGAGGATCGCAGGGTCCGAGGTCGGACCTGGTGCTGTTTTGTGCTGGGTAGTTCTGTGTATGTTGTTGTCTCTGGGATCGAAACGTTTCAAAGCAATTTTGTTTTGGAAATATTATATGAATTAATGGCTTCCACTTTGTGCAAAAGTGAAACTAAATTTGATCAACAATAATTCCTGCAGTTTAGCAGCATTGAATATGTATTTAAAACGCGCGCTAAGTGTAAAAAATATCCGACTTAATGTGATACATTCTAGCAAATATTCCGATTGGCATTTTAAAAACTCTACTTCAATATATATTATTTTAAGCTCGTGAAATTTATCATTAAAAACCTGGCATTTGTTTGACACGAGTCAATGTTTATTTTTATTTCCATAAAATGGGATATTTATTGGGGACATTACTTCTCAAGTTTCCCTAAGCTTTTGGATTTCGTTCACTTATTAAACACAAGGTGTTACAACCATGTCTTCCAGTTGCCCTCCGTTAGCTAGCTTGCTCCATTGCTTCTTATCCCGTGCTTTTTGTGATGGTGAGATTTACTCGTTCTATGGCTGGATTTAAGTTTGAGCTTTCCACATGTATTTAACTGAATCTGCTTGTGGAGAGTGTGATCTGGGGTTGTGTACCTAGCTGGTACAGAGCACGCATATGACTCCGATTTTGACTCTCTCTCGCACACACACACACACACGCTAATCCCCCTTCTAACTCCCGGGGATAAACTGCATTGACCGAGGGAGTTTGGGCTTGAAACGGAAAACAAGAGCTGGTGGAGAGAGATCTTTCCATTAGACCTAGAGCGGCAGTGGTTGAAGCGAGGGAGAGAGAGAACATCGCAGACAGGTGATTAGCATAATCTATTTAATTTCTTTCAACTGGAAAATATTAAGGAGTGTGAGATAAATTTAAGTTGATTTGATGAAATTGAAACAGTCAGAAACATTTTTCTGGTAAGCAGTTTTTCTAGCAGGCAGTGAGGGAAGGACTCCTCGCCAAGCCCACTGTATTTCTAGGTGTGTTTGTTAATTACGCCCACTGTATTTCTAGGTGTGTTTGTTAATTACTGAATGGATCCGAATTGTTGGGGCTCATTTCTGAGAAGTTTCAAGTTGTGTCCAGGTTTGTGGACAAAGCCTGGGCCAATGATCACCAACTTTTCACCAGATAGGAAACACCGAGGCAATCTGTTTGTCTCCTGTAGTAGAATTGCTTTGGGGGTGGTATGAGTCAACTCTGGGGGGGATTGATGTCTCCCTTATTGACCCCTTTGAGACACTTGTTAATGTGAATACCTCCAGGTGGAGGGGGGAGGCAACCCTTTTTCATTATTGGAAAAGCCAAAGTCACCAGCTAATACCAACAGGACAGAACAAAGTCAAGGTTCTCAACAGTCAACCAGGAGATGAGGAATTAATGATGAGGATGTGAAAGTTCATGAGTTAGGGGCGCAAATGGCCAAATAAATCTTGATTTGGGCAAAGTGAAGATGCTGGGAGGAGAGAGAGCCAGGTGCAAATGGGTATTTGGAGGCGAGAGGGGGTTAGGGTAAACTCAGAGGTGCACTAACTGCAATCATGTCAGCTCGAGGGAAGGAAAGGTGCAACAAAGTCACTGACAGCATGGGTGAGGTGTGGGGGGGGGGGGGGGGTAAAGGTGAGAGAGGAATTGCTGATCACTCAACAAAGGTTTCCCCTGGTAACGGAGCAGGATCGAGTCCCGGTCTGCACTCACTGAAAATATCCGAACAGCAGGCTCGACAGCACACAGTTCACAAATAAATTGGCTATCCGCTTTAATGTGGGAGATTGGCAGCGCTGGGGGTGGGGAGCTCAGAGGGAGAGGGTGTTTGAACAGCCCTTTCAACAACTAGGTATTGTTCTAATGGGCCGAGTGGCCGCCTTCTGTGGGGTACGATTCTGTGAACGGGATTAGGCTTCATTGAGAACCTCCTCAGCATGTCCTCCCCATAGGCACCCGCTGGAAGATGGGTGAAAACCTCGAGTAGTCAGACATGGGCTTCTCATAACATGGAGGGCTAAGCTCCTTGGACAACACTCAAGCACAGAAAGACAAAGCTGGAAACACACTAGCCAGCATCCGAACAGGAACATACAAATTATCAACCGTTATCAGCACTAACATTGAATTCGATTAGAAAGGAGATTTAATTTCAAAATGAAACTGAATAATGTTTCACATTATTCGTTCCTTGTTTAAACCCTTGTCCTGAAACATTGACACATATTTCTCTTTCCAGGTGGATTTTCAGATCCCCAGCAGTTAGATTTTTTTCTTCGTCACAAGTTGACAGAGGGTAGATTCTGAAACTCAGCCGATTTACCCACCCAACTTTAAGAGTGACTCTTACTCAATGTTCTAAACCTACACTGGCGATTTCTCATTGGACCCAATGGCCTGTTTCACTGTGTGGCCACTGACGGCCAGGTGTGCATCCACATGGAAGTGACAGTGTGGTCTGTGAGTCGTCAGCCCTCCCTCTCCCAGTCGCGCTCTCCCCAATATCGGGCAGCTTTGAGATGGGAGGTTAAACCTGTGTTCTGGGGTTGAGGTACTTGTTAAAGTTGCTGAGCGGTCACTTGGAGAGGACGAAGCAGCTGTCCTGGTGAAGTGGCCAGCATTGCTCTATCGCTAACATCTCCATGGGTGGATGAATTAGCCAATCACCTGATAACTGTGTGGAGGAGAATGACCGCTGCATTTGCCCTACTCTCGTCCCTAAGCTTTAAATGTGGTTGATTGCCTGTCCTTGAGACATTTCACTGAGCTATGTAAATGCAAGTATTTCCGTCGGGTCGTTGCACCTAGTGTGACTCCAGGGCCATCTGATGCTACATTTAAAGTGTCCAGGCGATCTATTAATAGATTTCTAAAACTTAATTTAGAATTAGTGTGTGTTGGTTGGTAAAGAGACAATTTCCTTCACAACTAAGTTTATTTTCCCATGTCAATTCCTAACATTAAACAATTAACCGGCGAGTGTGTAGGACTACACACTTACATGAGGAACCATGAGTAGAGTATATTATCACGATGCATGCTTCGCTATATAATTCTGATCTGTCTACATAATACAATCTACAGTTACCTGTCACATACATTGCTTTTCCTATTTGTCTACTTCTCAGTAAAATATTAATAATTTCACTTACGAATATTGTAGCTGAAGGGATCTGTAAATAATTAGTGCTAAGATTTGTCAAGCAAATATCCCTAGTGATTATTATTAAAATAAAACAAATATTTTTTTAAATGGTCAATTTATTTGGAAAACACTAATGATTGTTAGTCCAGTAGTTATATTTCTTACTCTGGCCACTGGTGATCACTCTGTATTCATCCTGTTGGTATTACCTGTTTTTTTTGTAATGGGGAGCACCTTAAGGGTTACAACTAAAACAATGACGAGGTCCCTTCAGACTTTTTCTCTATCTTCTTCCTCTGCTTTAGTCTATCCTTTCCTTCTTTCTATTTATTCTCCATTTTCTTTTTAATTTTTACCTTGTCCTTTTATTCTTATTTTTTAAAGGACAACATTTACTGCTTCTATTGTGTTGTTTCTGTCACCCCTCTGCTCTTCTCACCCATACTCCGTCATTCCTGCTTTCTCCATTGCTCGTTCTCTCTCTCTCTTCCCTTTCTCTCTCTCTCTCTCTCCAATTCATTATCTTTCACAAACTGTCTTACACATCCACTCTCGTACTTCTCCTCTCTCATTTTGTAGCACATTCCCTCTTGCATATCTCGTAACCTCCGCAGCTTCTCTCTAATATTGTCAGCCTCATATCAACATCGTTTAGTTGGGTTGACGACCTGTCACAAGAGAAGCCACTGGAAATACACAACAAACCAGTCACCTGTAAAGAGGAACAGGTTTTCTTTTTGGATTCTGTATTCCTTCACCTGCGGATGATTTGCTGGTGTGCGTTTGATATTTTTTAATTTTTAATTTTAGAGTAGCCAATTTTTTTCCCAATAAAGGGGCAATTTAGTATGGCCAATCCACCTACCCTGCACATCTTTTTGGGTTGTGAGGGTGAAACCCATGCAGACACGGGGAGAATGTGCAAACTCCACATGGACAGTGACCCTGGGTCGGGATCGAACCCGGGTCCTCAGTGCCGTGAGGCAGCAGTGCTAAATACCACGCCACAATGCCGCCCTCATTTGATATTTTCTGTTATACTTTTAGATTTTCAGCATTGCAGTTTTTTTGTTAATTATCTGTGCAAACAGTTGATTAGAAGTTAATTACATCAGTCTCAAGAACTGCATTCATCATTATCCCTACCATTACTATACTAAAATAGTATTTGTAACTTAAGTTTTCATGCCAAATTATTCAAACAGGGCACTGCATTAAGGGAGCTTCGCCATCAGAATCCCATCCCTTTTGAAAAAGTGTGTATTCTCATTAAGATCTCATGTAAAATGGGATATCTTTTATCAAGACTACATTTTAAAGAGTCATAAATTTGACTCTCGCTATTGGTACCTCTTTTTAAAGTTATCCCTCCCAAAGTTGGACTGACCATCATGCCTCCCTTTTAATGATGGAAGTCGAGGTGGGGAACCTTAGATATAAGTGGGTCACGTGAAAAAAGATGGTTTGGTTAAAAAAAACTATGTTTGGGAAAGTGGAAAAAAGGGCCAAGCCTCATTCATACCAAGATGGCCCCAGTGATGGGTGGCTGCAGTTCAACCCTCCTCATTTACATCCTGCTCTGCTTGGATGTAAATAAACAGAGAACAATTTCCCAAAAGCATGAAGCTGAGATTCTCAAAATACATTCATCTTGGGGATTGCTCCATTCTCCCTTTTGGTGCAATGCTGACAAACTGGAGGATGCAGCATCGTGTTAGAGAAGCTGTTCTGAAGCTGACTCAGAGGAATGGATTAAACTGTGGAGTGTATTTTGTATCTCTCGGTTCTTTTCCTTAGTCATACAACTGGAAGGGCTGAGGCTTCACACCCGCGTTGTTTTGAGGTAGCTGACCTAAACCAGAGCAGCCAACAGGCACAATCATTCGGCACTCCTGGGTAATGATGGAAAATCTGTGCAGCGATTTCCTACAGAAAAGTCCATCTATAGCAGCTGAATGAGGACAGGATCAGTTCTGGTGCACTACCAAGTTGAATAGTCAATCAACATTCCACTGGTAGACATGTAGCAGGATCAACAGAGACCTCAACAGCATCTTTCCTGTCAGTCATCCAACCACTGCAGGGCACACACTCTCTGATTCTTAATAATAATCTTTATTGTCACAATTAGGCTTACATTAACACTGCAATGAAGTTACTGTGAAAAGACCCTAGTCGCCACATTCTGCCTCCTGTTTGGGTACACTGAGGGAGAATTCAGAATGTCCAAATTACCGAACAGCACAGTTTTCGGGACTTGTGGGAGGAAACCAGAGCAGTCGATGGAAACCCACACAGACACAAGTGAGGAATGGTCACTTGAGGCAAGGTATTGAAGGGTGCCGATCATTATTGAAGTGTACCGCAGTAAGAACCACGTCTACACGGAGAGGTGTAGGGAAAACTGAAATAAAGCCAGTATTTTATGCAAGGTTTTGCAAGGGTGAATGCAAACAATGTGATTGTGGGATATTATCATCTGTTGATGTAGAAATTTATTGTAGGTTCTGAAGGGTAAAACTTGTCAGTTAAATTAAAATTATTTGTGTTTTTTTTCTCCATACTTTTAGATTCTCTTCCCCCCCCCCCTTCCCTTACTGTGTATCATGCCTGACTGTCATGACAGCTTGACTGCCTGCTTCAAGGTTGCTGCTGATGTTGCTCACACAAGATGTATGCAGGGTAACATGCTGAAACCCAAATTGAAAATATTACCCAGGGATATAATGGGAGGGGTTGTGCCAATATATCAGGGTGAATCAATATCCTACAAATTGAGGAAACAGGACCTGTGATTTCCAAAAGCCAAGGAACTTCTAGTTCTAGCAATATGTAGACCAGCTGAGTGGAGTGTGGACAGTCCTCCATGAGTGGGGTGGGAAGTGGGTGCATGGAATTGGAAGGAGACGCATTGCTGAGCGCTTTGAAGGTAACTGCCAGGAGCTGGATAAAAAGCAGCATTGGCAGGAAGCAGAACAGCAGGTTTGCAACTTGCTTACTATCCACTAATTGTGTTCCCTCCCTAGGTGTTTTCTTATTGCTAATCTCTAAATGATCTGTCTGAGGCCAGGAACTCATAGCATAGGGAAAGGTTCAGTTGCCCTCTGCCAATCAGTGGCATGCTGCATTGCTGCCCACCCGAAAGGATCTGTCCTGGTTACCTAGGGCAGTCCTTGATCTAGTTGGAATATAGAGCTGGAGAAACCAAGGAGGTTCCATATTCAGTTCTCGGGCTTTTCTGATCCCAGCTCACTTGTCTTTTGTGCCCCTGGATGAAGGGGCTCCTGCTCTGGATCATTATCCAGTAAACTTTGCTGGACGATCCCCATATATGGGCACCAGGCAAGGACAGGAACAATGCTGCCCATAATAGTGCTGCCTGGGCTCCTACACAATGAACTAGCATTAAAGAAAGTTACCACAGAGCTGTCGACACACGAGGAGCTGTATCTGCTGGAGAGGCAGCAATTTCAGGTGGTAGAAACTGGAAGAGAAGAAATAAAAGAAAGCAATGTAAATTGATACATTTGTTTATGATCTATTCTCACTTGTACACAGACCAAGAGGTAGCGCACTCCAGAATGGCTTATGCAGACGGTCCCTTCAGACATTACAATACAGGTCAGCATCACATATATACCTTAACACTTTCTGACATCCTGTACAATGATTGTTCTATTGAAATTAAAAACAGAATCTGTTAGAAATGTTCACCAAGCACCTCAGCATCTGCTCCTTCGGGATTCTGAGGGTTGGTATATGCAAAATATCCATCTGCCTTTACTAGATGCTGACTGACGTGCTGTATATTTCTGCTGTTTACAGTTTTTCTATCTGTCGCTAATGTTTTGCTTTGCCCTGTATGTTTGTTGGTAGGTGTTAAGTAGCTTGTACATCTTTCAGGGGCTGCATTTGTTGCATGGAATCTTTGAAGACAGGACAAGCCCATGAAATTTGTCAATGTATGTTAGAATGTTTTATGCTGACTTTAGGTGGGGTTTTGAATTTTGTGGGATCCTTGTCCTCTGCAGCTGTCTATGTTGAGTCAATCAAAGTTACGGTTCAGGCAGTAAATTCATTGGGTTCAGTTCATTCGATCAGAGATTTAGAGTAGGGCAGGGCACTTTGAGCCCAAGAAGAACAAGAGAGGAAAATCAGAGGAGCAGTCGATATATTGTGGGTCTGGCAGGACTGATACCTTGAGGAAGAGCACAGGTCGGATGTGATAAGGAGGAGGAGATCACCCCTGAATCCATCAAGGGAGGCTGTTGCAGAATTCTAGCATAAACACAGAGGGCTGACTAGCCTCCTCCTGTGCTGTAACCATTCTATGATTATATGGCTCTATTCTGTCCAGTCACTGCACTGCCTTGATGGGATCAGTTAGCTCAGTTGGCCAGCCGGCTGGTTCGTGAGCGGAGCGACACCAACAGTGCGGTTAAATTTCCATACGGGCTGAGCTTATTCATGAAGGCCCAACTTCTCAACCTCACCCCTCATCTGAGGTGTGGTGACCCTTGGGTTTAATCACCACCAGTCATCTCTCAAAAGAGGAGAGCAGTCTATGGTTCCCTGGGACTGTGGCGACATTTGCATTCACACTGTCTCAATAAGATAAACATTTTGTTCAATAAATTTAATCTTTCTTACTTTTGTATCTCCTTCTCCATTGATTGTATGGAGAGCAGTTGGACATGCACTGTAATAGCGTGAGTTTACTTTGTCAAGTGCTTCCCTCTCTCTCATGATATCTATACCTATCTCTAAATCTATATCCATATCGCTCTCTACATCTTCCTCTCTCCTTCTCCCTTTAATTTTTGCTCTTCTCAAAAACAGCTCAAAGATTCTTCATGTTATACTGTCTGAGTACTATGCACAACAAGTGCCTCTCCACAGGAGTTAGAAAGCGTGGAAGACAATGTTTGATCTTTCAAATTACACTGAATGCTAGAGATCTGGGAGTAGATGAATGTATACAGTAAAGAAAAGATGGAAAACAAAATTAGAAGAAATATTAAGAACACATTATTTTCTAGCGTTTTTTCCTAATTTGAGACCAATGGGTGCCCAAGGATATTTTACCTTGTATCCTGTGCCCTCCCAGTACAAAGGAAAATGCTGCATAATAGTTACAAAACATTTTCAACAATATAAATCAAGCTGTGCAGGGACTACTGCGTCTAATAGTTTGGTCAGATCTATGAAATTCATGGTCCTTTGAGAATGAGTAGATTTTGAGGTGATCAATGGGGGGAATGTCCAAGCAAACTATATTTTGATGGTGTCAAATTTCTTGAGTGTTTTAAGCCATCTTTATCCAGCCATTATATTCCATTATATTTAACTTGAATTTTGCTGATTGAGAGGCCAGGAATTATCCATCACAGATTACCCACTCTCTGGTCAGTTATAGTTGTCATATTGTTGATATGGCGAGTGTAGTTAAACTTCTATTTAATGGTGACCTCTCGCATTGAACCAGCAAAATCGACAAAGGCTTCTAATAACAAGCAACGCTGAATAAAAATGAGCAAGTTAGGAATGAGAAAGGAAGTCCATTAGAACATTTTTTCATAAAAGATAATTGAGTTCTGGAGTTCAGTGTACAGTTAGACATGTTACACGGGAAAAGACTGAAGGGTACAGTACATAGAAGGTGTGTAACAGTGGTATGTTGAAAAGAACCTTTAATGGAATTATTGAGTCAGTTCGATCAATAAATGTCAATGCGAGGTGACTAGAGGTTACCGTTGATGAAGTTTAGGAACAATTAAAAATTATGCATTCAGTCTGAACAACAGATCATTCCAGGACATTGAATTTACCAATGGTGCTGTCCCAGTTCAACAGTTATATAGAGTCCCTATTGCAGCAAGAACCTGCAATTCATAATCTGTTTTCTATTTGAATTTGAAAGTGATATTCTGTATAATACAGTACTGGGTTACTGGTTTTAAGCTTTGCACAAAATAATAAACAAACTGTTTAAACATGCACAGGGTATAAAGTCAGTTAGTGACACCTTGCTATTTTTGATTGAAGTCTTTAAAGCTGGTCACTTAGAACATACATGCATTTATTCCAAAACTGTATTTTCTTTTCTCTTGTGTCCCTCTCTTTGTCTCTGTGTCTCTAGTTGTTCTTACACTGCACACGCACCGGTCTCGTGCAGCTGGTGATAACCTCAGTGTAAAATTGCCACATTCACCACTTTTGCCATTTGGGAAATCTGGTAACTATTGTGTATTGTACTTGTAGGATAAAATAGTGTAATGCACGTGGGGTTGAATGCAATAATCAACAGATGTTTGTTAGATGGCTGTGAATTGTACAAAGTCACAGAATCCCAACTGTGCAGAAGAAGGCCATTCGGCCCATCGAGTCTGCACCAACCATCTGAAAGAGTACCCTACCCAGGCCCGCTCCCCCGCCTCATCCCCATTACCCTACCATCCTTGGGCACTAAAGGGAAATTTAGCATGGCCAATCCACCTAACCTATACATCGTTGGACCGTGGGAGGAAACTGGAGCACTCGGAGGAAACCGATGCAGACACAGGAAAAACATCCAAACTCCACACAGACAGACACCCAAGGCTGGAATTGAACCCGGGTCCATGGTTCTGTGAGGCAGCAGTGCTAATCACTGAGTCTCCAAGCTGCCCATAAAAGATAAGGTGTTAAGATTCAAAACAGGCCAACATAAGTGTACTTTACCTGAATGCCTGAATGCTCGTAGTATTCGGAATAAGGTAAATGTGTTGATGGCGCAAATCATCGTGAATGACTATGATTTAGTGGCCATTACTGAAACATGGTTAAAGGATGGTCACGACTGGGAGTTAAATATCCGAGGGTATCAAACTATTCGGAAGGACAGAGTGGATGGTAAGGGGGGTGGTGTAGCTCTGTTATTTAAGGATGACATCCGGGCAATAGTAAGGGATGACATCGGTGCTATGGAGGATAAGGTTGAATCCATTTGGGAGGAAATCAGGAATAGTAAGGCGAAAAAGTCACTGATAGGACTAGTCTATAGGCCACCAAATAGTAACATTATGGTGGGGCAGGAAATAAACAAAGAAATAACTGATGCATGTAGAAATAGTACAGCAGTTATCATGGGGAATGTTAATCTACATGTCGATTGGTTTAACCAGGTCGGTCAAGGCAGTCTTGAGGAGGAGTTTATAGAATGTATCCGCGATAGTTTCCTAGAACAGTATGTAATGGAACCTACGAGGGAACAAGCGGTCCTAGATCTGGTCCCGTGTAATGAGACAGGATTGATTCATGAGCTCATAGTTAGGGATCCTCTCAGAAGGAGCGATCACAATATGGTGGAATTTAAAATACAGATGGAGGGTGAAAAGGTAAAATCAAACACTAGTGTTTTGTGCTTAAACAATGGAGATTACAATGGGGTGAGAGAATAACTAGCTAAGGTAGACTGGGAGCAAAGACTTTATGGTGAAACAGTTGAGGAACAGTGGAGAACCTTCCAAGCGATTTTTCACAGTGCTCAGCAAAGGTTTATACCAACAAAAAGGAACGATGGTAGAAAGAGGAAAAATCGACCGTGGATATCTAAGGAAATAAGGGAAAGTATCAAATTGAAGGAAAAAGCATACAAAGTGGCAAAGATTAGTGGGAGACTAGAGGACTGGGAAATCTTTAGGGGGCAACAGAAAGCTACTAAAAAAGCTATAAAGAAGAGTAAGATAGATTATGAGAATAAACTTGCTCAGAATATATAAACAGATAGTAAAAGTTTCTACAAATATATAAAACAAAAAAGAGTGGCTAAGGTAAATATTGGTCCTTTAGAGGATGAGAAGGCAGATTTAATAATGGGAGATGAGGAAATGGCTGAGGAACTGAACAGGTTTTTTGGGTTGGTCTTCACAGTGGAAGACACAAATAACATGCCAGTGACTGATAGAAATGAGGCTATGACAGGCGAGGACCTTGAGATGATTGTTATTACTAAGGAGGTAGTGATGGGCAAGCTAATGGGGCTAAAGGTAGACAAGTCTCCTGGCCCTGATGGAATGCATCCCCGAGTGTTAAAAGAGATGGCTAGGGAAATTGCAAATGCACTAGTGATAATTTACCAAGATTCACTAGACTCTGGGGTAGTCCCGGCGGATTGGAAATTAGCAAACATGACACCACTGTTTAAAAAAGGAGGTAGGCAGAAAGCGGGTAATTATAGGTCAGTGAGCTTAACTTCGGTAGGAGGGAAGATGCTGGAATCTATCATTGAGGAAGAAATAGCAAGGCATCTGGATGGAAATTGTCCCATTGGGCAGACGCAGCATGGGTTCAGAAAGGGCAGGTCGTGCCTAACTAATTTAGTGGAATCTTTTGAGGACATTACCAGTGTGGTAGATAACGGGGAGCCAATGGATGTGGTATATCTGGATTTCCAGAAAGCCTTTGACAAGTTGCCACACAAAAGGTTGCTGCATAAGACAAAGATGCATGGCATTAAGGGTAAGGTAGTAGCATGGATAGAGGGTTGGTTAATTAATAGAAAGCAAAGAGTGGGGATTAATGGGTGTTTCTCTGGTTGGCAATCAGTAGCTAGTGGTGTCCCTCAGGGATCAGTGTTGGGCCCACAATTGTTCACAATTTACATAGATGATTTGGAGTTGGGGACCAAGTGCAATGATTGCAGGTTTGCAGATGACACTAAGATGAGTGGTAAAGCAAAAAGTGCAGAGGATACTGGAAGTCTGCAGAGGGATTTGGATAGGTTAAGTGAATGGGCTAGGGTCTGGCAGATGGAATACAATGTTGACAAATGTGAGGTTATCCATTTTGGTAGGAATAACAGCAAAAGGGATTATTATTTAAATGATAAAATATTAAAACATGCTGCTGTGCAGAGAGGCTTAGGTGTGCTCGTGCATGAGTCGCAAAAAGTTGGTTTACAGGTGCAACAGGTGATTAAGAAGGCAAATGGAATTGTGTCCTTCATTGCTAGAAGGATGGAGTTTAAGACTAGGGAGGTTATGCTGCAATTGTATAAGGTGTTAGTAAGGCCACACCTGGAGTATTGTGTTCAGTTTTGGTCTCCTTACCTGAGAAAGGACGTACTGGTGCTGAAGGGTGTGCAGATGAGATTCACTAGGTTAATCCCAGAGCTGAAGGGGTTGGATTACGAGGAGAGGTTGAGTAGACTGGGACTGTACTCTTTGGAATTTAGAAGGATGAGGGGGGATCTTATGGAAACATATAAAATTATGAAGGGAATAGATAGGATAGATGCGGGCAGGTTGTTTCCACTGGCGGGTGAAAGCAGAACTACGGGGCATAGCCTCAAAATAAGGGGAAGTAGATTTAGGACTGAGTTTAGGAGGAACTTCTTCACCCAAAGGGTTGTGAATCTATGGAATTCCTTGCCCAGTGAAGCAGTTGAGGCTCCTTCATTAAATGTTTTTAAGATAAAGATAGATAGTTTTTTGAAGAATAAAGGGATTAAGGGTTATGATGTTCGGGCGGAAAGTGGAGCTGAGTCCACAAAAGATCAGCCATGATCTCATTGAATGGCGGAGCAGGCTCGAAGGGCCAGATGGCCTACTCCTGCTCCTAGTTCTTATGTTCTTATAACGTGAGCTTAATCTAGGCTAAGACAAAAGCCCGCAAAGCAGCTGATGCATCATGGACTATCATTATTTTTTAAAATTATAAATCTAGAGTAGCCAATTATTTTTCTTTTCCAATTAAGCGGCAATTTAGTGTGACCAATCCACCTAACCAGCACATCTTTGGATTGTGGGGGTGAAACATCGGGAGACATGGGGAGAATGTGCAAACTCTACACAGCCAGTGACCCAGGGCCAGGATTCGAAACCGGGTCCTCAGCGCCGCCGTCCTAGTGCTAACCACTGCGCCACATGCCGCTCTCATCATGGACTATCATGTGACTAATCTCTTAAAGTGACCTTGCAACACCACAACAAAAATATGCATATATAACATTAACAAACAGATCTAATCAGCAGCCAGACTTAGTGAATTTGACAACTTTGTTACCAGCATCTGACATGACCTGCACTGAAAACTGGTCATACTACCACCAATCTAAAGTCATCACAGCAGCTTCTTAATTGTCTGTATTTCTCCTCTGTTCATTGTCTGCAGGTGTAACAAACAATTAGGAAGGCAAATAGTACATAGCCTAACATTTATTATAAGGGGATTTGAGTAGAGGAATAAGCAAGGCTGCAGTTGTGTAGAGGCTTGGTGAGACCACACCTGGACTATTGTGTGCAGTTTTGGCCTTCTTACTGAAGGAGGGATATACTGACCATAAGGGAGTGCAATGAAGATTCACCAGATCTCTAGGATGGTGGGAGTGCTCTGTGAGGACAGATTACTTTCTGTATTCACAAGGTTTGGAAGAATGAGAGGTGGTCTCATTGAAGTGTACAAAATTCTTACAGGGCTCAACAGGGTAGAAGCATGAAGGCTGTTTTTCCTGGTTGGGGGTAAGGGTTGGCGTAGAACCAAGGAATCCATCTCAGAATAAGAGGAAGGCCATTTAGGACTGCGATGAGGAGAAATATCTTCTATCAGAGCGTGGTTAGTGTTTGGAGTTCTCTACCAGAGAGGGCTGTGGAGGTGCAGTCATTGAGTTCAAAGCAGATATCAATAGATTTCTAAATACCAGAGAAGCTGATGGGGGAGAGGGTCTTTGACCGACCCCTTGAGGTGGATTGGGCGCACAGGGTGCTGAGGAGGAGGCCGCAGGTAGGGGAGCCGCCGAGGGCGATGGTGGTGAGGCTACATCGTTTCTGGATACAGAGAGGGTCTTCAGGTGGACATGGCAGGCCAAGAAATACACCTGGGAGGGGAGTGAGCTGCAGATTTATTAGGACCTTGGTGCAGAGCTGGCCAAGCGGAGGGCCGGTATAACCGGATAAAGGATGCCCTCTATAAGAAGGGGGTGAAGTTTGGTGTTTTGTACCCCGCCCGCTTGTGGGTGACGCACCAAAGGCAAGAATTTTATTTTGACTTGCTGGAGCAGGCGATGGATTTCATGAGAGACTATGGACTGGGAGGAGTGTGAGGACGTTGAACTGTGGAGATGAGTTCTGTGTACATTATGGGGCATATTGGGTGAGTGGATTGGGAGAGCAGTGATGGTGAGTGTGTCTTCTGTTTTTCTCTGTTTGGTGGTGATTGGGAGGGATGGGGGGATGGGTGGATTGGGGGGTTGAGGGGTAGTGGAGGGCCATGGGCGGGGGCCACCAGGCTAGCTGGAAGTGGCTAGTTAACGGGAGTGAAGTGGGATGTTGACAGGAGGAAGGTGTGGGGGAGGGGGAAATGGGCTGTTTCCTTGTTTGGGAGTGGGAGAAGGGGAGGGTGTTTCCTGTCATGGGTGTGATTGGTGTGGAGAACTTGGGAAGGGAGAGAGGGCAGCGGACATTTTGGGGTGGGCCTGGAAGAGTGTATGACGTGGGCTGAGGGGAGCTGGCTAAAAAAGGGATATGGTTGATCGGCAGGGGAGGGGGGCTGGGAGCCCCCCCCAACCAGGCTGGTTACTTGGAACGTGCGAGGGTTGAATGGGCTGTTAAACGGTCGTGTGTTTTCAAGCACCTGAGGAGTTTGAAGGTGGAGTTGTGCTTCTGCAGGACTCACACCTGAAGTTGGGAGATCAGACGAGGCTGAGGAAGGGATGGATAAGGCAGGTGTTCCACTTGGGGTTGGAAATGAAGACGAGGGGGGCGGCGGTGCTGCTCAGTGGAGGGGAGGCCGGTAGTCCTGGTGAATGTTAATGCTCCAAATTGGGACGATGCAGACTTTATGGTGTTAGGCGGGATCCCAGACCGGGACATGAACCGGTGGATAATGGGAGCGATAATGGGGAAAAAGTAGGAAGGTGTGATGTGTTGGAATGTTAGTATCGGGATGGCGGGAGCCTGTGTTTTATGTTCATGTTGATGTTTGGTCTTCTGAGATTTTAATGCACATATGTAAAATGCCTTTAACAAAAATATTTTTTTAAAATTGGTTTCTAGATACCAATTACATAAAGGAATGTAGGGATAGTGCAGGAAGATGGTGTTGAAGAAGAATATCAGCCATGGTTTAGTTAAATGGTGGAGCAGGCACAAGGGGCCAAAATGGTCTACTCCTGCTCCTATGTCTCTTTTGCACTGCCTCCCTCTGCCCCACACTCTCTCCTTCATATCTGCGTAAGCACACAATGTCATTGACATTGTTTGTCTTTTCAGTTGTGTAAGCTTGCTCTCCCTCATCTTGTGTGTGTGTGTGTCTGTATACTTTTTCTTTTTTAACTCACTCCATCTGTCTCGATATTTATTTATTTCGATTTGCTTACCACAGAGTAGGCTGGATTCTCCGTTTCCGTGCTTCCGATGACGCACCATTCCAACGGTGTGCAACGTGATGACGGCAGTTTCGAGGTGGGGGGGGGGAGACTCGAAATCCGGTGTCAAACCGCCTCCGATTTGGGCGTCGGAAGGGATTCTCTGCCCGAGCGTCAATTACGATATTGGAATCGGGCTTTGGAGAATCCTATGGTGTCTCTGTGGGCCTGAGTAAATGCACTGGGCGGGATTCTCTGGTCTCACCCATAGTTGGACCTGTTTTCAAGCGAGAATGGAAAATCTGGCGTACCAGCCAAAACTCCATTAACATTCAGAGGACTGGAAAATCACAGCCACGCCTGTGTGTGTGCCTGTGTGTGCCTCATTCTATCTGTGTAAGCACACAATGTTGGGCTCTCTATCTGTGTAAGTGTGTAGCATCTTTTTCATCACCCTGTCTCTCTTTCCATTCCTCAGCTGCACCCTTGTCTCCAGACTGCGATTCCCGTTGCCAGGTTGCAGGTGTTTAACACGGTCATTTTGTGACTGATTTGCTTGTTGGTCAAGAGCTGCTTTTATACATTGCAACTTGGACACCTTAATCAAGAGGACATGCTGTAGTCAGTCGTGGCCGGCAGTAACCATCCTGTTATGTTGACGGGTTAACTGGAATAACAAAGTTTCGGGCCAGTTCCTGAGTCTAGTGTTAATAATATTTGCTGTATTTTGCTTTAACCAAACATCGCAAATGTTTGTTGTAAATAACTAATTTTATAGCACCATAAGCACTCAAATATAATGTTGTCTCCCTGGTTACCAGCCTGCGATATACTTAGCGCAGAAATGACAGATAACTTGAGCGGTCCTTTTTTGCCACAATGCACCTTATAAACCAAGTAGATTCACTGGAGGGAAGGCAGAAGTTGTAGGTGACTAAATAATGGTACTGGATTAATGGGAAGGAGGAAAAGAATTACAACCTACGACCATTTTGTTTCCCATCTGAAAAATGGTGACCAGTAGAAAAGACTTGGTTGCAACACTGTGCGCTCATCTGTTCATTCAGGTCAGCCCTTAGATCGACACTTGACACTCCTGCCCAACACAAGTGTGAGGCTGTTTAAATAAGCACACCATGGTGTTACACTTGGAGCAAGAGCATGACTGCTATTTTCACTGGGAAAGGCTGGAGAATGGAAAACGATTTGAGGAGACCTTCTCCAATAGCTTGCCTGTTGCAATTAACCTCCTGGTGTGGGTGGGCATGTTGCTCTGGGCTGAGTTTTTAAAAAATAAATTGAGTGTACCCAATTTAATTTTTCCAATTAAGGTGCAATTTAGCATGGCCAATCCACTTAGCCTGCACATCTTTGGGTTGTGGGGGTGAAACCCACGCAAACACGGGGAGAATGTGCAAACACCACACGGTCAGTGACCCAGAGCCAGGATCAAACCTGGGACCTCGGCACCGTGAGGCTGCAGAGCTAGCCCACTGCGCCACCGTGCTGCCCCAGGGAAGATGAGTTGATGGAAGAGTACTTGTGCTGATGCATATTGTTGAGTTGCACGTCTATCAGTTTGGTGTTGGCTGATTGGTGCTCTAGTGGGGCGCAGTATTCTGTGGTTGTGTATGGTATGGCAAGAGCAGAGATCCTTAGGATCTTGGCCTGTTGTCAGTGACAAGTTCACCCAACAAGTACCAGGTAAAGACTATCTCCAATATGAGAGAATGTAACAATCACTCCTTGACATTCAACAACATTATCATTGCTCAATCCCCCACCATCAACATTCTCGGGGGTTACCATTAACCAGAAACTTTATTGAACTAACCACCAAAACACTGTGGGTACAAGAGCATGTCAGAGGCTTGGTGTTTTACCTCATGTAACTCACCTTCTGACTCCTCAAACCTTTACCCTATCTCCAAGGTTCAAGTTAGGAACGTCATGGCATACTCTCCACTTGTCTGGATGACTGCAGCTTCAATAACACTCAAGAAGTTCAAAAACATTCAGGACAAAACAACCTGCTTGATTGGCACCCCATCTGCCATATTAAACCTCCATCAACAGCACACAGTGCCAGCAGCGTGTACCATTCACAAGATGAACTGCAGCAATTCGGCAATTCTCCCTTGACAGCACTTCCCATTCTACATACAAACACACAAATTAGATACACAAGCAGGCCCCACGAGCTTGCTACACCATTCAATAAGATCATGGCTGAACTGATTGTAATCCCAACTCCACAATCCTGCCTACCCCGATTACCTTTCACCCCCTTGCTTATCAAAAATCTATCTACCTGTACCTTAAAAATATTCAAAGACTCAGTTTCCACAACCTTTTGAGGAAGAGAGTTCCAAAGATTTACGACCTATGAGAAGAAAAAAAAATCTCCCCATCTCTGTCCTAAATAGATAACCCCCTTATTGTAAACTGTGACCCCTAGTTCTAGGTTCTCCCACAGAGAAAATATCCTTTGTGCATCCACCCGCTTTGTGCATCCACTCTGTCAAGATACCCCGGGATCTTATATTTTTCAATCAAAGGACAAAGAAAAATTACAGCACAGGAACAGGCCCTTCGGCCCTCCAAGCCTGCGCCGATCCAGATCCTCTATCTAAAACTGTTGCCTATTTTCTAAGGATCTGTATCCCTCTGCTCCCTGCCCATTCACGTATCTGTCTAGATACCTCTTAAATGACGCTATCGTGCCCGCCTCTACCACCTTCGTCGGCAATGCGTTCCAGGCACCCACCACCCTCTGCGTAAAGAACTTTCCATGCATATCTCCCTGAAATTTTTCCCCTCTCACCTTGAACTCGTGACCCCTAGTAATTGAGTCCCCCACTCTGGGAAAAAGCTTCTTGCTATCCACCCTGTCTATACCTCTCATGATTTTGTAGACCTCAATGAGTCGTCTCTTACTCTTTTAAACTCTAGTGGATACAAGCCTAGCCTGTTCAACCATTCCTCAAAAGACAACCCATGCTTTCCAGGCATTTTCTGGTAAATCTTCTCTGAACTGCTTCTAAACATTTACATCTTTCCTGAAATAAGGAGCTCAGTACTGTACACAGTACTCAAATATAATCTCACTAATATCCTGTATAACTGAAGCATAACCTCCCTACATTTGAATTAAATTCCCTTCGCAATAAATGATTACAACCTATTAGATTTCCTGATATGTTTATAAGACCATAAGATATAAGAGCAGAATTAGGGCATTTTCCCATCAGGTCTATCCTGCCATTTGATCTTGGCTGATATGTTTCTCATCCCCATTCTCCTGCCTTCTCTCTCCCCGTAACCCTTGATCTTCATATTAATCAAGAAATCTCCTCATTGATCATGAACATCATTGGCGGTATTCTCTGTTCCTGAGACTAAGTGTTGCTGCCGGGGCAGGATTCGTGGACTTTCACGACAGAAAAACTGGCACTGCACCTGGACCGATTCAGTGACCGTGGGGGGCTAACACCGGCACCATGTGGAACACAATCGATTCCAATGAGAAATGGTGCAGGATTCGTCAGGTCTGTGATTGACACTCGGGAGGCTGACAAGCTGTACCTGCATATAACATTACAATCCCCACACACACTCATCCAAGTCAACAAGATGGCACTGGTTGTGCTGGAGCACGTCCATCCCTTTGATGGGTCAGCTGGGGCCAGGGGCTTCCCAGGTGAGGGACCCAAACAACCTGTGGCACTATGTCAGGCCAGCTAATGATATGCCAATGGCGCTTACTGTACGTGCGGAGTGGAACGCATTGACATCACTGCGATTTGGCGTGAAACTGGCACCCGCCACGATTCCAGCATCAAAATTGATTCTCCGCCCATCCCGATTCCCAATTCCGGCGTCATCCAACATAGAATCGCAGACTACTTAAGGAAGTGGCTCTGGAAATGGTGGCTGCATTGGTTGTCATCTTCCAGAATTCTATAGACTCTGGAACAGTTTATACAGATTGGAGGGTAGCTAATGTAACTCCACTATTTAAAAAAGGAAGTAGAGAGAAAACAGGGAATTATAGACCAGTCAGCCTGACATCAGGGACGTCATTCTCCGACCCCCCGCCGGGTCGGAGAATCGCCGGGGTCTGGCGTGAATCCCGCCCCCGCCGGTTGCCGAAGTCTCCGGCACCGGATATTCGGCGGGGGCGGGAATCGGGCCGCGCTGGTTGGCGGGCCCCCCCGCTGGATTCTCCGGCCCGGATGGGCCGAAGTCCCGCCGATAAATTGCCTGTCCCGCCGGCGTGGATTAAACCACCTTTTGAACGGCGGGACAAGGCGGCGTGGGCGGACTCCGGGGTCCTGGGGGGGGGCGCGGGGCAATCTGGCCCCGGGGGGTGCCCCCACGGTGGCCTGGCCCGCGATCGGGGCCCACCGATCCACGGGCGGGCCTGTGCCGTGGGGGCACTCTTTCCCTTCCGCCTCCGCCACGGTCTCCACCAGGGCGGAGGCGGAAGAGACTCCCTCCACTGCGCATGCGTAGGAAACTGTCAGCGGCTGCTGACGCTCCCGCGCATGCGCCGCCCGGAGATGTCATTTCCGCGCCAGCTGGCGGGGCAACAAAGGCCGTTTCCGCCAGCTGGCGGGGCGGAAATTCCTCCGGCGCCGGCCTAGCCCCTCAATGTTGGGGCTCGGCCTCCAAAGATGCGGAGCATTCCGCACCTTTGGGGTGGCGCGATGCCCGTCTGATTGGTGCCGTTTTGGGCGCCAGTCGGTGGACATCGCGCCGTTTCGGGAGAATTTCGCCCCAGTAGTGGGGGAAATTCTGGTATCCATTATCAAAGACTTCTAGCAGAGCACTTGGAAAACAGTATCAGGATCAGATCGAGTCAGCATGGATTTACGAAAGGGAAATCATGCTTGACAAATCTACTGGAATTCTTCGAGGATGTAACCAGTAGAGTTGATGAGGGAGAACCAGTGGGTGTGGTGTATTTGGACTTTCAGAAGACTTTGACAAAGTCCCGCATAAGAGACTAGCATTTTAAATTAAAGCACATAGGATGGGGGTAGTGTATTGAAATGGATAGAAAACTGGTTGGCAGGCAGGAAACAAAGAATAGGAAGTAATGGGTCTTTTTCAAATTGGCAGGCAGTGATTAGTGGCATACCGCAGGGATCGGTGCTGGGACCCCAACCATTCACAATATATAGTCACGATTTAGATGATGGAACAAAATGTAATATCTCCAAATTTGTGGATGACACAGAGTTGAGGGGGGGGAGGGTGAGATGTGAGATTCTTCAGTGTGATTTGATCAGGTCGAGTGAGTGGGCAAATAAATGGCAGATGTAGTGCAATTTGGATAAATGCAAGGTTATCTACTTTGGTACCAAAAATGGAAAGGTAGACTATTATCTGAATTGCCATAAATTAGGAGAGGGAATGTGCTTCCTGGGTGCTACTGAAAGTAAGCATGCAGGTACAGCAGGTGATAAAGAATGCAAATAGTATGCTGGCCATCATTGCGAGAGGATTCGAGTACAGGAACAGGGGAGAAAATTCTCCGTTATCGGCGGAAAGTCCGCCGATCAGCGCAAAAAACGGCGCAAATCCGACTTGCGTCACGTCGGAAAAATGGGTCGATAGTCTCCGGCCCGAAATGGGTTAGCAGCGACGTAACGGGATCCGCGCTTGCGCAGTGGTTCACGCCGTGCAGCGTCATATGCGCTGCACGGCGTGACGGCTCATAAGGCCGCGCTGCTCCCCCCCACCCGACCGCAACACCCGACCGCAACACCCGACTGGATGGCTGGCCGTCGCTCAGCCCCGAGGTTCGAGTCACGCGATGTGGAGGCGCTCCTGGACGCGGTGGAGCAGAGGAGGGACGCCTTGTATCCCGGGCACGGTCGCAGAGTTGCCCCACGCCACAGCCGGCGTCTGTGGAGGGAAGTGGCAGAGGCCGTCACCGCTGTGGCCCTGACACCACGGACAGGCACCCAGTGCCACAAGAAGGTGAACGACCTCGTCAGAGCAGGCAGGGTGAGCCTCCCCCATATCCCCCCCTCCCCATATCCCCCTCCCCCATATCCCCCATATCCCCCCTCCCCCATATCCCCCTCCCCCATATCCCCCTCCCCATATCCCTCCTCCCCATCTCCCCCTCCCCCGTATCCCCCCCTCCCCCATATCCCCCATATCCCCCCTCCCCCATATCCCCCCTCCCCCATATCCCCCCTCCCCCATATCCCCCCTCCCCCATATCCCCCTCCCCCATATCCCCCCTCCCCATATCCCCCATATCCCCCCCTCCCCCATATCCCCCCTCCCCCATATCCCCCCTCCCCATATCCCCCCTCCCCCATATCCCCCCTCCCCCATATCCCCCATATCCCCCTCCCCATATCCCCCATATCCCCCCTCCCCATATCCCCATCCCCCATATCCCCCCTCCCCATATCCCCCCTCCCCCATATCCCCCCTCCCCCATATCCCCCCTCCCCCATATCCCCCCTCCCCCATAGCCCCCCTCCCCATATCCCCCATATCCCCCTCCCCATATCCCCCCTCCCCCATATCCCCCTCCCCATATCCCCCCTCCCCCATATCCCCCCTCCCCATATCCCCCATATCCCCCCTCCCCATATCCCCCTCCCCCATATCCCCCATATCCCCCCTCCCCATATCCCCTCCCCCATATCCCCCATATCCTCCCCTCCCCATATACCCCCCTCCCCCATATCCCCCCTCCTCATATGCCCATATCCCCCCCTCCCCCATACCCCCCTCCCCCATATCCCCCATATCCCCAAGTGAATCCAGCCCTAACCGTAACCTCTGCAATGCACGCGCAACCGATGGCGTGCATTCATATACCTGCCTAACACTGTTGCCTTTTACCCCTGCCGCCCCCCCCCCCCCCCACAGGAGAAGCGCGCACACAAACAATAGGGAGCATGTGAGGACTGGAGGAGGCCCGCTGATGAGAGGCCACTGACCGTACACGAGGAAAGGGCCCTGGAACTGGTTGGCGGACCTGAGGACCGGGAGGTTGCTGATGCAGAGGTCGGGGGCGTACTAGCAAGTGAGCCACCGACAGCCCGTCCCCATATCCCCCCTCCCCTATATCCCCCTCCCCGTATCACCTGATCACTGCCTGATGTCTAACCATGCATGCTTCATTGTGTATCGCAGGACCAAACGTCCAGGCACCCATCCCCGCAGATGCAGACCGCCCGCAGGATGCCCCTCGGAGACCACAGGAGACGGAGAGACCCGAACCCTCCAGCATGCGACGCCCGCAGGATGCCCCTCGGAGACCACAGGAGACGGAGAGACCCGGACCCTCCAGCATGCGACGCCCGCAGGATGCCCCTCGGAGACCACGGGTAGACGGAGAGACCCGCACCCTCCAGCATGCGACGCCCGCAGGATGCCCCTCGGAGACCACAGGAGACGGAGAGACCCGCACCCTCCAGCATGCGACGCCCGCAGGATGCCCCTCGGAGACCACAGGAGACGGAGAGACCCGCACCCTCCAGCATGCGACGCCCGCAGGATGCCCCTCGCACACCACGGGAGACGGAGAGACCCTGGAGCAACAGGGAGACGACACCCCCGTCACGTGCGGGAGCGACCACCCAGCGATGAGGGGGGCAGCCACAGGCCCCTGTCACATCCGAGCTAGGACACCACTACCCAGGACACCACTACCCAGGACACCACTACCCAGGACACCCCGACCCGGGACAGCACTACCCAGGAAGACGAAATACCGGACAGTGAGTCAGAGTGGATGGGTGGAGACGAACCCCCACCCCAAAGTGCCATGGACTCAGAGTGGGACGAAGAGCACGACACAACGCCACTGCTGTCACCAACACCCTCCACCATCGCAGAAACACTCACCACGGTTGGCACTTTAGTGATGAGGCGTCTGGTACACTCACTGGTGCGCACAACACAGCGTCCCGGTACAGCAGGTGGAGGTAGGAGCAGCAGAGGGACCGGGCGGTTGGAGGGCAGCCCAGCCCAAGCGAACATCTGCCGCCCAGATGGATCCCGGGTTCCTGCAGTTACCACACCCACACATAGATCCGATGCAACCACCGACCCGGAGACGAGCGAAGAGGGTGACGGGCGGCTTGCGGCGGCTGCGGTCGCAGGTGGAGGAGTCCACCCGCGTCCAGGAGCTGGGAGTGGTGCCGGTCATGCGTGCCACCCAGGCTGACACCGCACGGGTGGCGTCCGCGGTGGAGGCAATGGGTGCGACGGTGTCAGACATGGGGAACGGTTTGCGAGGCCTGGGGCCTTCCGTGCAGGCGGCGTCTGTGGCCCAGGAAATGGCTGCCCTCTCACAGGAGGCCATGAGCTAGTGCCAGCGCCAGATGGCAGAGGCGCTCAACGCCAGAGCCCAGTCTCAGCAGGCCATGCCAGTCTCAGCAGGCCATGGCCCAGTCTCAGCAGGCCATGGCCCCAGTCTCTGCAGGCCATCGCTGAGGGCATCGGCGCCAGTGGCCAAGTGCGAGCCGGCGTCGCACTGTCACAGACAGGGTTTGCCAACACCCTGGGCTCCATGGCTGCAAACCTGCAGACCCCTGTCGATACCAGCACGGGCCTCCAGGACTGGCAGCGCCAGATGTCGGGGGGGCGTCGGATGCCAGTCCGTTCGCATCCCCCACCCATGTAGATGCCTGGGGGCCATCGGGCACCCCGAGGGAGGAGGAGGGTGTGTGGCCCGTCCCGGCTCCCCCTGTAGCGGAGGTCCCGGTACACCGCGACACCTAGTACTCCCCCCCTTCCGTCCCAGGTGCATCGGGTGGGCAACGGGCAGGACAGGCTGGCAGCTCGCCATCCCAGTCGCCCGGGCCGCAGCCTGGCCCATCTAGGCCAGGACGCCCCAGGAAACGGCCGCCAAAGGGATCCAGTGTCAGAGGGCAGGATCACAGGAGTCCACCTCCAGTTCTGCTGTACCGTCTGGGGAACCACGTAGACGTAGTCAAAGGGCCCGTAAGGCCAAACAATTAGACACTGAGTAAGTTGGCACGGGTGCAGGGCACAGATGAGTTTTAGGGGCTAGGGCACGTGCATGAACTCCTTTGGTTATTAAGTCAATGTTACACCTACAGAAGCTGCCTTTGTGCTCTGTCCAAAGTGTGCGGGGGTGTCATGTACGTTGAGCGCAAGTGTGTGTGTGAGGGGTGGTCTTACCTCAGCCCCAGGTGAGTCTGCCCCCTTCCCCATTGGGCCGCCATCAACATCCCCCGGGCGGAGGACGGGACCGTGCGCTGCAGTGTCACAGCCACATGCAGGGATGGTCCGGGTGGATGGTGGTACTGTGGCCATGGGTCAGACATAGTCCAACGATGTAGAGCCAGGAGCTCATCGCAGGGCGGGTTGTCATCATCCTCCATGGCCTGCGATAGACACGCGTCCACCCGCAACTGTGTGAGCCCGGCCCGTTGTGCCGCAGGTGGATCGGCAATGGGGGGGGGGGGTGGTGTGCATGCGGGTGGGGTGGGTGGGGGTTGGGGGAGGGGGGTGAGGGTGCTGGGTGGGTGGATGGGTGGGGGGTGTGGGTGTTCGGCTGTTGCCATGGTGTGCGGTCTGTGGCCATACTACCCGATTCCCACGCCCATCTAGTCAGTGAAGCGGGCGTCTATCAGTCTGTCCCGTGCCCGCTGGGCCAGCCGGTAACGGTGGACAGCCACCCGCCTGTGTCTACCCCGTCTGCCCTGACCATTGCCCCCATCCCCTCACCTGGGGAGGGACTGGGCCCTCTTCCTGCTGCTCCTCCACTCCGCCCTCCTCTGCCTGCGGCATATCGCCCCTCTGCTGGGCTATGTTGTGCAGGACGCAGCACCACCACAATGATGCGGCCGACCCTATCTGACCGATACTGGAGGGCGCCCCCAGAGAGGTCCAGGCACCTGAAAACGCATCTTCAGCATGCCAAAGCACCTCTCGATCACTCCCCTTGTCGCTACATGGGCATCATTGTAGCGGTTCTCCGCCTCATTGCGTGGCCTCCGTATAGGCGTCATCAGCCACGATCGCAATGGGTAGCCCCTGTCGCCCAGCAACCAGCCCCTCAGCCGGGGATGGCGTCCCTCGTACATGCCAGGGATGGATGACCGCGACAACACGAATGAGTCGTGTACACTGCCTGGTGACGGGCGCAGACGTGCAGGATCATCATGCGGTGGTCGCAGACCACCTGTACGTTCATCGAATAGGTCCCCTTCCTATTAGTGAACATGGCCCTGTTATCTGCAGGTAGCCACACGGCGACGTGCATCCATCGATCGCGCCCTGGACCATGGGGAACCCGGCAAACGGCAGAGAAGCCCACGGCCCGGGCATCTTGGCTGGCCCGGTCCACGGGGAAGCAGATGTAGCGGTGCGCCATGGCATCTGTCAATGCCCGGATGCACCGATGCACCGATGTCTGCGATATGCCGGACAGGTCCCCACTCGGTGCCTGGAATGACTCCGTTGCATAAAAGTTCAGGGCCACCGTAACCCTCGACGGACACGGGGAGAGGGTGTCCCCCGCCAGTGCCACGCGGTGACAGGCGTGCCAGCAAGGTGGCAGATGTGTGCCACGGTTTCCCGGCTCATCCGGAGTCTCCTCCTGCATTCCCGGTCCGTGAGGTCCTGGTATGACTGCCGGGGCCGGTACACACGGGGCGCCCTCGGGTGCCTCCGTTGCCGTGGGGCCGCGACGTCCTCCTCCCCCTCCTCGTCCTGTCGGTCAGGTGTCCCTCCAGCCTGGGCGGGCTGCCGCCTGCCCCTCTGAGGCAGCCTGCGCCGCCTCTCTGGCACGCTCCTCCTCCTCCTCCTCCTCCTCCTCCTCCTCATCCAGGGCAACATAGACATGAGCGGCTGCCACCACGGCGGCCAACATCGCTGGATGATCTGAAAACATGACGGCCTGGTGGGGGGGAGGGAACGACGACATGTCATCATTGCCCATATCCCCTCCTCCCCCCAGCCAGGTGGCATGGACCGCATGGGTCCAACTGTTGGAGGCTGGCACCTGGCCAGGTGGACCAACTCACTTGCCCTCCCATCCCCCTCCTCGGCACGGACCCCCCCCCCCCCCCCAACCTCCACCTCAGCACGGACCCCCCCCAACCCCCAACCTCCACCCCGGCACGGCACGGACCCCCCCCAACCTCCACCCCAGCACGGACCCCCCCACCCAACCTCCACCCCAGCACGGACCCCCCCCCAACCTCCACCCCAGCACGGACCCCCCCCAACCTCTACCCCAGCACGGACACCCCCCCAACCTCCACCCCGGCACGGCACGGACCCCCCCCCCAACCTCCACCCCGGCACGGACCCCCTCCCGGCACTCCCCCGGAGACCAGCCTACTCTAACCACCACCCCCCGCCGCAACACACACACACACAACCTGAGACACACCTCTCCTCACGCAATCAGTCTGCGGCCACGCCATTTCCTGCCAGAGCCAACCCCCCAGGCCGTCACTCACCTCCACGCTGGTCGGCGTGAGCCTGGAGCACCGGGTCACGCCGATGAAAAGGAGGTTTGATTCACGTCGATGTGAACGGTCATCACGTCGACGGGACTTCGGCCCATCCGGAAGGGAGAATATCGGCAGGCCGAAAATCGGCTGCCTTGCGCAGACCCGTGACATTCTCCGCGGCAGCGGCGCCATTAACGCCCCGCCGACTTTTCTCCCTTCGGAGACTTCGGCGGGGGCGGGGGCGGGATTCACGGCGGCCAACGGCCATTCTCCGACCCTCTGGGGGGTCGGAGAATGACGCCCAGGATGTCTTGCTGCAATTATACAGGGCCTTGGTGAGGCAACACCTGGAATATTGTGTACAGTTTTGGTTTCCTTATCTGATGAAGAATGCTCTTTCTCTAGAGAGAGTGATACAAACGTTTACCAGACTAATTCCTGGGATGGCGGTACTGACATATGAGGAGAGATTGAGTCAGTTAGGATTGTATTCGCTGGAGTACAGAGGGGGATCTCATAGCA